>NC_143580.1:155707875-156362875 GCF_048544385.1 Mastigoproctus giganteus
CTTAGCACCTTCCAGCAAAAGGAAAGTGCTAACACCTTCCTTTAGCTTAAATAAATTCAAGGATGAACTGGACAAACATTTAGAGGGAATGGTTGGGGTGAAATTTTTTTTGGCTGATGCTACATAAGCTCATACGCTTGCTTTCTTGCATTATTTTATTAGTCATATGGTGCAAGGAAGCCTAAGGCTTATGCTGCTCCAGCCAAAAAAAAAATTCCTGCATGAGAGAGAGAGAGAGAGAGAGGAGAGAGGAGAGAGAGGAGAGAGAGAGGAGAGAGAGAGAGAGAGAGAGAGAGAAGAAGGGAATCAACAAGAAAGCAAGCAAGAAAGAGAAGAATGATGATTATCAAGTTCAGGACCCTGGGTTTGCCAAGCCCATACTCGCCAAATGAGCCCCTGAGGTTTAGACTGCTATACGCACACCATTCATCGGAATGAATCACCGAACCAAGTTCACAATCCTGTTCAGTGACGGGGATCAAAGTGCGTCTGTCAGGCCATTGCACATAAAAATACCGACAATCAGAGCCGTGCTTGAGACCAAAAATCCGAGGCCCATCAATTCTTCGACCATAGTTCCAGTTTTCTACAACTGCATTGCTATCTTTGGAGAGAGGAGCTTGGTCGCCATTTAGTATTCCCCACGATTACATTTCTGTCGACCAGCAAATCTTGCTTCATCAATTTGAATGGGGATAAACACTGTGATAATCATCTTACCTCATGCATTAGTATCCTCCTGAAGTTCCAGAACAGTAGTCTAAAATTTTACCCTCGACAATGCTGTTGAAAGATTTCTACATGAAAGTGTCATCTCGACAGAAGACACTGCGGTTGCATTGCTACGTGAACACCATCTTCTGGACACACCCTAAGATGTAAGGCCTTGTCATCGATATGGTAGCGTCATGCAAGAAAAAAGAAAACATGACAGAAGTGCAGAATATAGGAGTATACTTCGTTGTCCGCGTAAAGGGTGCCAAACTTCACGTTCTGGCCGGAAAGGCAATGCATTCTTCCATCATACGGACATGAACAACAAATTACACTGTAGTCAGGGTTTGTGCGAAATTTTAGTAACAGCAGTTACTCTAACAGGAAAGTCTTACAATATAATATCTGACGGGTATAACATGTGCAGAGAAGTGTGTGGAGTCACTGGTTCTCACAATGCACGAGGTAAGATGGTTGGCACAGAGCTTAACGCCAATTCAAATCGAAGAAGATTTTTAGCATCCTATAGCGTCCGGATGACCTCATGCTATAGTGCTAGTGTATTCTCACACTACAGTGCAGGCTAACTGCACGATTTAATATATTCTCACACTATAGCGTCCTGTAGAACGTATAGCGTGTGGTAGACCACACGATATACAAATGTAAGTTAAGTAAAAACAAATAAATAAATACACCAAAAGCTTTCGGACTTTTGTAGTCCTTCTCCAATTGAAGAAGGACTACAAAAGTCCGAAAGCTTTTGGTGTATTTATTTATTTGTTTTTAGACCATGGGATTTCTGTCGGCCAACAAATCTTGCTTCGCCAATTTGAATGGGGTTAAACTCTATGCTAACCATCTTACCTAGTGCATTAGTATCCTCCTGAAGCTCCAGAACAGTAGTCTAAAAATTTTACCATCAACAATGCTGTTGAAAGAAATGGTCAGAAAACTTATTAAAGAATTTTTTGCTTAAACCTGTTGTTTTTATCTGTCTCTCCGGTACTACCGAATATATGTATTTATCTTAATATGCTAATGCAAGAGAATCTATAAAAGTTAGGTAGATGGGCTGAGAAGTGACACCTAAAGTTTAACATCGACAAATGCAAAGCACTACATGTGGGTAGCAGTAAACCCAAAGTAACATACTGTGTGGTACTACAGAGTAGTGGAGAATGAAAAAGACCTGGGGGTAATTGTGCAGTCTGATATGGAGTTCTCTGAGCAATGCAGACAGGCTGACAGGATAGCTCATGGGCTTTTGTCAATGTTTGCTCGATGGGATAAGGAGGTGATTATCCTTTTATAAAGCAATGGTCAAAACAAACATTGAGTACTGCATACAGGTTCTGGCGGCCTCATTTTAGGAAGGATGTAGAGCTGGTGGAACAGTTACAGAGAAGGGTAACAAGATTGGTGAGGGGAAACAAAGGAATTCTCTTACCAAGAAAGGCTTCAGTTCTGTAAATTGCAGCATCTGGAGACTAGGAACCTGTGAGGTGATCTGATTGGGATGTTTAAGGCTTTGAATGGTATGAGCAAGTTCAATGCTGATTGGATTCTTCCTCTTGCACAGATTATGCAATTGAGGGGGTATAAATTCAAATTGAGGAAGGACGGTTGGGAAAGTTGCAGAATAGATGTGCAAAAGTTTGCCTTTACCTAGAGAATGGTTTATTGCTGGAGCAAACTTCCATCTGTCGTTATGGAATTTGATAGCTTAAATAAATTCAAGGAAGAATTAACTTTTGGAGGGAATGGACATGTGAAATGGAAAGTTCTTTAATGAGTAGGCTCAGGTCATCTTCCTGAAAGATTCCTCTTCTGATCCGTTTGGTCGTGGAGTTCTCGACCTTTCTTTATAGTTGCTTCTAGAAAGTGTGTCAGTGTCTGGGTTGACATTGTACATCTTCAGTGTCTCTATCAGCTATCTATGGAGCACAGAGCCGAAGGCCTTGCTGTAGTCGATGTAGACCGTGCACAGGTTTCGGTGCTTCTTGCCGGCTTGCTACTTAAATGCAGTTAGTGGTCAATTGCTCCTTACTTCCTTTGCTCATCTGCTTCTTTCCTTCATCTGCTCGGCCTTCATGTTCTGAATTTCCAAGTGGTCTGATATCTTCTTAGTCATGCAGCTGGTCAAGATTTTGTACATTGTTGGGAGAAAGGTGACCAGTCTGTACTTGGCTGGGTTTGAAGTGTTTTTGTCCTTAGCCTTCCCGTAGGTAATTCCTTGAGTCAAATACTGCAGGATTGTGTGAGGGTGCCTTATTATCTGAATTGCTCTGCTGTGTGTGTGTGTGTGTGTGTGTGTGTGTGTGTGTGTGTGTGTGTGTGTGTGTGTGTGTGTGTGTGTGTGTGTGTGTGTGTGTGTGTGTGTGTGTGTGTGTGTGTGTGTGTGTGTGTGTGTGTGTGTGTGTGTGTGTGTGTGTGTGTGTGTGTGTGTGTGTGTGTGTGTGTGTGTGTGTGTGTGTGTGTGTGTGTGTGTGTGTGTGTGTGTGTGTGTGTGTGTGCAGCCAAACGTCTTGTACCAGTAGTTTTGGATGTTACCTATCCCTGGTTGCCAGTTTGCCAGTTGACTGTTGTATATATTCCTCCTGAATCTGCTATTCTCTCGTCACTTGTGCATCTCTGGTTTTCTTCCATTCTGGATATATTGGGGGAACGGACGCTATGGTTAACTTCGCTGCTTCACAGGTTACCCCAGAACTCATCAAGTGCCTTCTAGTTGGGGGGGGTCCCCTTGCTTTTCTTCTCCTCTTGTCCAATTTTCCTGTACAAGGCTCTCTGGTTTTCATCAAATATCCAGGTGTCTTTTTTTTTTTTCTCTGGGCTCTCTCCATTGGCAAAGTTTCTTGCTAAGTGACAGGAGTTTCTGCTTGAGTATCAAGGTATTCTTCGATCCTCTGATTATAATCTTGTTTTTGCTGTGAATGTTGTCTTTCTTGAGGGTGGCCTTCACTTTTCTGATCTTCTTCTTACTTGTGTTATCCCATTGGTACTGGGTCAGTTGACCGATCTTCACTCATATCTCTTCTGTCTTATGCATTAGCCTTCTTTCCCAAGGCTGGTGGTTCTGTGTATTTAAGTTTTGTGTTATGTTGGGCTCTGGTTTCTCTTCTGTTCATCCTCGTGGCTGTTAAAGCGGCACAGTAAATGGCTGTGCAGTAGGTGTCCAGTGTTACTTCGTTATTGTTGAGATAATCCGGTATTATTCGCCAATTGAGGTGGTCTGTGACGTGCCACAGGATTATTTTGGGTTTCTACTTCGGTATGGTGTTGGTCTTTGTTGGGTCTATTCCCACGAATTCTGCTAGGGCTTTCTTCCACTCCTCCATTCTTGATATTGCGACCTCGTCTGTTTCCACTTACGCTGCTCCTGATTGTCATTCTTGTACTTGCTGTTCCTCCTCCAGCTTTGGTTCCGTTGTGTCGTCCTTATTCGTTATTCTTTGTAGTTGGTCGCTGGCATCCAACCTTAATTTTTTCCAAGATTTCAGGAGTTATCAGATTCTCCTTGATCGTCTCTAGAGTCTGCTAATAGCTGATCTGAACAGGCGGAATTGTTCCAACCATCACTTGGTGTGTAGCTTCGTCCTGTACGTTTCTATGCTTGTCTCTAGTTTCGTTACTTCTTAGTATACTCACATGACGAAGGTATTCACTCTGATGCTCCACTTCATGCGTTGGCTTCTTATTCTTCTTCCTTCCTGGGTGGTCACTGGCACAGTACCACAGGAAGCACTTCCAGTTCGTTGCGCTGGATGGTCTTGCCCTTGTTATTATTATTAAAATAACTCGAGTAGAGGACGGGAAATAAGATAAGGGAAGAAAAAAAAAATGTGACAGACAGAACATTTTATTAGATACATCCTGACGAAACAGTGCAGGTGATAAGAACGCTACCCAGAGAGAAACGTGTGTTAAGTCACTTATAGATAACAGTGCGTTATCAGTAATGGCTCGTTGGAAATGTGAATGCTTAGAAGTAAATAAATGCTCACTTAATAGAAGCATCAATGGCATATCATTATGCAACTGCAGCTGCAAGGGGACTTCGATTTCAGGGGACCCAAAGTAAGCTCCATGCTGTCTTGAAATATAGGGCATATGTAGTTCCTACCATGGAAGCTCACAATATTGTTTACAATATTTCTTATGGTGGGTGCAATTCTACTATAGTAGTAGTAGTGGCATGTGATGCAAGAAAACAAGTGTATGAGCTTATGCAGCATCAGCCAAAAAAAAAAAAAAAATCAAACCATTCCCTCCAAATGCCTGTCCAGTTCCTCCTTAAATTTATTCAACCTATCAACTTCCACAACGACAGATGGAAGTTTGTTCCAGCAATTAACCACCCAATGGCTAAAGGCAAATTTCCGCACATCTGTCTTTTCTTAATTTGAATTTATGTCCCCTTAGGTTCGTAATCTGAACAAGTGGAAGGATTCCATCAGAATTCAGCGTGCTCAACCCATTCAAGGCCTTATATACCTCAATCAGATCACCGCGCAGGTGCCTAGTCTCCAGCCACTGCAATTTGCAGAACTTAAGCCTCTCTTGGTAAGAGGATCCCTTCATTCCCCTCACCAATCTTGTTGCCCTTCTCTGTACACCCTCAAGTAAATCTACATCCTTCCTAAAATGAGGCCTCCAGACCTGTACGCAGTACTCAAGGCGTGGCCTGACCATTGCCTTATACAGAGGGATAATCACCTCCTTTTCCCTGCTAGCAAAATTCCTATATATCATTGACAAAACCCCATGACCTGCCCTGGCAGCCTGTCTGAATTGCTCAGAAAACTTCATATCTGACTGCACAATTACTCCCAGGTCTTTTTCATTTTCTACCACCTTAAGTGTAGTACCACACGCTTGGTACATTTCTCTGTGGTTACTTCTACCCATATGTAGTACTTTGCATTTATCAAGGTTAAACTTCAGTTGCCATTTCTTAGCCCATCTGCCCAAATTATCTAGATGTGCGGAAATAGCACACTGCCATTACTGTCATTAACAACCTGCCAACTATTATCAGCAAACCTCGACATTAAGCCTGATATACCTTCATCAATATCATTGATAAATATACAAAACAACAGTGGACCTAACACCAAACCCTGTGGGACTCCACTAATAACATTAGTCCAAGAAGAGCAGCACCCATTGATTACCATCCTCTGTCTTCTCCCACTTAACCATCCTTTTATCCATTGTAGCAACTTACCCTTAATACCATTCTGCTCCAATTTGTACAATAGTCGTCCATGCGCAACAGTGTCAAAAGCTTTCCTGAAATCCAAATATATGATATCAAAATTATTTTTTGCATCCAGTTCCTTTGTAACCACATCATAATATCCTATCAAATTTGTCAGACAAGACTTTCCCTTAACAAACTCATGCTGTGTCTGAATTATTGCTGGAGTCTTGTCTAGATGATCCTGCAATGCATCTTTAACCAGTGACTCCGTTATTTTACCCGGAACAGAAGTTAAACTAACTTCTGTTCCGGGGATACATTTGCACATCTCCAGTCCGTGGGAACCTCCCCTGAGTCCTTGATATCATATATCATGTTGGTTGGTTTTTGGAGGTTGATGGCCGCCGTCTTTCAGTAATTCTTTCCGATTCCCTTGACTTGATATGAGAGTTGAAGGCTTGATTATTTTAATTAATAGCTATTTTAACTTGATCTATTTATGACTATGCACGAGGGGTAAGTTCATATTATAATCATTCGCGATTGAGTGTTGAGAGATTAACAGTCCTACTACAAAGGTATGAGCTTTTCACCTATAATTTAAGATGAAATTTAAAAGAAAATATGAAAAAAAAATAACATAATTATATAAAAACAAACGAAAATACAATTAACATTTTAATCAGTGCGACGGTTGGGTTTGATGGGAGGCACACAGTTTTTTTAATACGAGGATTTATTGTGGACTGGTTTACTCTCAGCTCCTCTGCTACCTACTTTAGCCTCTTTCTCTTTTTTCTCGTTTAAAGCGGAAAACCCTTGTTCTCACAAGTAGGAAGTGGAAAACGGCAATAAAATTCTAACTGCCTTTTCTGAAATTCGCCGAAATTCATTTTTCAGTCATTCGCGGAAAACTAATAATTAACAAATTAACAAAATTTGTTAATTATTAGTGTTATTAAAGTGAATTTACAGCAATTGGTCACTACAGATCTCAGCTAATTCTTCTTGCAGACAGTTTTAACGTTGGAAGGTTCTTTGCTGCAAATGGGTCCCTTACCCACAAATATATTTTGGCAAGAGAAGTAATGCTCAATTTTTGTCTTTAACAGCTTTAATGTTTCGCTTATTAAATTATTTTAGAATAATTCGTTTTGGCAGTCAAGGGAAACAGTTCTAAATTTTTTTTATTTACATTTTTTCCCATAAACAGCACTCAACTTTTCTTCAAAAGCGAACAACTTGTCAGTAGAAGTGAGTAAATTTTCCTCGGAGCCTTGCATACTGATATTTAATTTATTAAGCTGCGCGAATAAATCTGGTGGTAAAGCTCATTTACAGCACCAAATTTCATCACTTAAATAATCAAAATTTTGATTGCTCCAGTGAAAAAAAAATGAGCATTTCCTCACTCAACTCGTACATAACGCATAAGTACATTTCCTTTTGATGGCTATCAAAAGGAAAGGACTACCGAACCTCAGTATGCATCATTAAAGATAAATGATCAGACTCCAGTTCCTCGCATAATTTTCCGAAAATACGTATTTTTTGTGGTCTAATTTTGACATAATTGACAGTTTTTTAACCGCTTGATCAAGTGCAAGTTTTAAATTGGGTACGACTGTCTTCGCTACTAGAACTTCTCTGTGTATAACTGTGTGCTGTAATAATATTCAAATGTGTCATTTTACTAAGTTTACAAATCCTCTTAGTGCTGTTGTCATCGCGGGAGCACCGTCCGTACAAATGCCATCACACGAGTTCCATACTATAACACATTTTGGTAAATAATTATTCTTATTCTTATTATAATTATTCATTACTTCGAAAATATCTTGGCTGGTTGTTCTTTCAGTGGAGTTCTTCACAACAAAAAAAAAAAAATAATAAATAAAAATAAATAAAATAATAATAGTGTCCTTTCCAGTAAACCTGACAAATGCTATTAATTTGGGCTGTACCGCTAATATCTGTAGATTCATCTAATTGCAATGCTGCTGATTGGAGGCTTGAAGTGGCGAAACCCATGTTTAGTCTCTAGAGCAAAGTTTCCGGCACCCCCCCCCCTTCCCCCATACTTCTCCTTCAACCCATGCACGGTACTAAGTACTATAGGTTTTGATACCTTTCGTGTTTGGGGTTTTCATAAAAAAAAAAAAAAAAAAAACAGTCAGCCAAAATTATTAATATGTTGAACAACTCGTTCTTCAATATCATCGGACATGTCGTTTATATGCCTGCTAATTGTGCAGATTGAAAGTACTGTAGTACTATCTTTATTGTTTATCCAGCTTCCTCTCCCAAAATACTTTTCGCGATAACCCGACATGCTGGTAAAATCAAACTTTCTGCAATCAGGTGAGATTTCTTTTTTTTTTTTTTTTTTTTTGTCACCAGTTCGATACTAAATAGCCGGCTTCTTGTGCTTTATCAGATACTTTAGTCATATTATAAAATTCTGTACGTTTTCTATACTTTTTTTTTTTACTCGGCACCATTGCTTCATTCGACAATTTTAAACCGCATACCACACACAAAGGTAGAGAACAATCTTGGGTACCAGTATATGAAAATTCCATCGCCAAATAATCATCATATTTACATGTTTTCTGCTTTTTAATTTGTTTATTGTTGCTCGTTTTTGTCATTTTCTCCAAGCTCTTTGTTATCAAGTTGCCTCTTCTGATTTCCTTCCACTAAAAATTTATCCATCGCTAATAATTTCTAAAAAAAAATAGTTACTTCTGGAATGTACTAATATAGTTCACTAAAAATACTTCTTCTACATGAATTAACGGAATATGATATTTTAGAGATTTAAAAACACAAAAAGTACTTTAGAAACACAATGGAAATTTCTTACTATGATGCTTACAAGATAAAGTTGCATTAACTTATTACTTTGTGCCTGGTAGAGACTCTCAAGAGTTACGAATAGCGGAATAAAGATGAACGATCAAAACCTGACATCACCCTAACCGCCGTAAGGCGCTCGGATTGGCGTAAATAAACGAATTTTTTGTTTGAATTAATTTTTATAATAAAAATTGGATTTATTAATTTTTTTTTTTAATTTGCATTTTCATCGCCACACTAATATGCCGCAGCATACAGGTTGAGAAACACTGACCTAGAGTAATAGTACTTAGTACCATGCATGGGTTGAAGGTTGAGAAGCTGAAAAAAAAGACACTAGTTCACATGAGAATTGAATTTCTGTAGATTGTAATTTTCAAGAAATATGTAAGTGAGTTTGAAATTGGACACTAAGAGGAGGTTGACTGGTTGCAGCACGTATTTGGACTGTTTTGGAAGAGAGAGAGAGAGAGAGAGAGAGAGAGAGAGAGAGAGAGAGAGAGAGAGAGAGGCTAATTCCTTTGTAAAGAAATGAGTCATTATTTAAACAGACTGCTCTCTTTTGAAGTATGAAAGTAGTTTTTGGAGACACCGCCCCAGATAGGGAGCCAATGTTCTGTGGTAGGACGGATTTGCGAAGGAGAAAACGGGTTTTTTAGATGCGGAGGAAGCAATATTTTCAATGTGCTTATGCCAAGAGAGAGATTAGTAGTCAAGGTAATCCTTAATAGAAATATGTAATCTTGTCTAAAAATCTGAGTGTCATTGAAGATAAACACAGGAGAACAGAATAATCCTTTTTGCGAGATATAAGACAGGAGCGAGTTTTAGAAGGGAAAAAATCAACTAAATCAACTAAGTTATCTTTGCCCCACTGGAAAATTACTTGGAGATCAGTATTTAGGGAATTGGTACTGGATATTCGAGAAGTTGAAGCTGTTTATGCAGGGCAAGTTCTATGTGCTATCATCAACAAAACTATGGATAGGATTTCCAGTCAATGAAAGAGGTCATTAGTGCACAAGAAGAAAACAGCTGGAGAAAGAACTGAACCTTCAGAAACACCCGCATTAGTGGAGAAGTTAGAAGAGAGAGCCGTCTACTATTACCCACTGAGTGGTCAGAGAGAAAACTGGATGTCCAATTAAAAAAAAAAAAAAAAAACAGTTGGCAAACCATAAGATGGAGGCTCATTTAGAAGACCTCTATGCTAAACACGAACAAAAGCCTTTAAAATGTCGACTGCTTGAGTTTCGCCGAATTGTTTCATTGAATTTGTCCATAGATGGGTAATATAAACCAGTATATCGACAGTAACGGAATCCATACTGGCGAACATTGATCAGATGGAGGGTTTCTAGATAGATTATAGTTTCTAGATAGATATTTGTACCAGGGAAATGTCATTCGATGACACTGAAATTAATTTGAAAAATTGAAATTATTCCAGAAAGTCACAGTCCTATGAAAATACATATTTCTAGAATGTGAAATACATGCATAGTCCGTATTTGCATAAAATGATTTAAAATGACCTAATATATCCATTCCATCTGCTCCCCGATTCACCCGGTCCTCAAGGTTTTCAAAAAAAAAGAAAAAAAGAAAAAAAAAAAGAAAGAAAGAAAAAAAGCCCACAAGGTATGCTTCCCCAGCCAAAAACAACAGCAATAGCCAAGTCGCCCAAGATCCAAAGGCTTTCTGCTTAAATAGAAGTTCTCCCTCTAGTCATGATAATTTAGTTGTGTAGGGAGAATTTTTTACACCGTCTTTCTGGAACATGTGCTGCTGAAGAGTATCTCAAGCAGCCCTAAGGTTCTTTGTTCTCCTCAATGTTGGGTTATGTTAACCGTTTACATCTTTCTGCTACATTCCTGTTGTATCAGATGCTCTCCAGGAAAAAATCCGTAATGCTAGTTTTAGTTTGTGAATGATCGCGCCTACAGACATTCGATACTTAGCCGACCCTTCATTGTGCCTGGTGGACACAGACCAAATTATGATATTAGGGTCACCCTAAATAAATAAATATATAAATTTGTATAGTAAATAAATTTGATGAATTTGAAGTGTTGGTCAAGACATCAAAGTCGGATATTGTTGGGACAGCAGAGACGTGGTGTCACACAGATATAAGGAATGCTGAACTGGAATTTGGGGAGTACAATGTGTTCAGAAAGTATAGACAGGATAGAAAGGGAGGAGGTGTTATGCTGTTAATTAAGAAAAACATAAAATCAAAAGAAGTGCATCCAGTTGATATAGATGAACAGTGCACTGTTGACTCAGTTTGGTGTGACATAAGCACTGCGAAAGCAAAAATAAGAGTAGGAGTGTGTTATAGACCTAATGACTAGAATGAGTACAATGAACAATTGTACAGAGAAACAGAGTGGGCTAATAAATCGGAATGTCTTATAATGGGGGATTTTAACTTCCCAGATATTGACTGGAACTTGTGGGTTGGTCACACACACACTAGGCAGACTTTTGTGGATTTATTGGATGATTGTTTTCTGCAGCAGCATGTTCGAGAGGCAACCAGAGGAAGTAATACTCTTGATCTGGTTATCAGCAGTGATCATTCGTGTATTAAGAATTTGCAGATAAAGGAACCACTTGGTGGCAGTGATCACAGTGTACTGTTGTGGGATTTTCTTAAAGATTTAATTACCATCAGGGGTAAAGGAAAGGGTTTTTGCTTCCGTAAAGGTGAGTACAGTGGCCTCCGACAGTTTTTAAATTCTGTACAGTGGGATTAACTGACGATGTTACCGACAGTAAATTCTAAGTGGGAAGCGTTCAAGGAATTAATCGTGGATGCTACTAAAAGTTTCATACCTTTTAAGAAATATTGTTCAAGGTTTAGGCTTAAATAGTTATCAAATGAACTAATGAGACTCGTAACAGAGAAGAAAAATGCATGGGATGCATATAAATTATCAAGCGACTCAGAAGCCTATGCCAGATATAAGCTAGTCTGTAATCAGGTCACAAAGGAGATTAGGCAGGCGAAGGCAGATTACGAGAAATCCTTGGCAAAAGATGCTAAGAAAAACAGCAAGGATTTCTTTACTTATATAAACTCTAAAAGGAAGGGGATGAATCTGATTGGCCCACTTGACATCGATGGTTCGACTGTTGATGATCCTGCTCAGATAGCAAACAAACTGAATGAGTATTTTGCATCTATATTCACACATGAGGAATTATTAAGGTTTGAAAATGGCAGAAGGTTATCAAATTGTAGCAGGATACTTAATTGATTTTGTAATAACTGAAAGCAAAGCGGAGGAGAAATTGTTGAAGTTAAACATAAGAAAAGCACTTGGGGTGGATGGGATGTACCCAGTTATATTAAAGGAGGCAGCAAAGCAACTAAGCAAACCCATAGCCATAATTATGAGAGCATCCTTGGACTCAGGGGAGGTTCCCACGGACTGGAGATGTGCAAATGTATCCCCAATTCACAAAGGGGGATCGAAGGGTGACACGAGTAATTACAGACCAGTTATTTTAACTTCTGTTCCGGGTAAAATAATGGAGTCACTGGTTAAATATGCATTGCAGGATCATCTAGACAAGACTGCAGCAATAATTCAGACACAGCATGGGTTTGTTAAGGGGAAAGTCTTGTCTGACATATTTGATAGGATATTATGATGTGGTTACAAAGGAACTGGATGCAAAAAATAATTTTGATATCATATATTTGGATTTCAGGAAAGCTTTTGACACTGTTGCGCATGAAAGACTATTGTACAAATTGGAGCAGAATGGTATTAAGGGTAAGTTGCTACAATGAATAAAAGGATGGTTAAGTGGGAGAAAACAGAGGGTAGTAATCAATGGGTGCTGCTCTTCTTGGACTAATGTTATTAGTGGAGTCCCACAGGGTTTGGTGTTAGGTCCAAATCTTCTTCAATGATATTGATCTTCATCAATATCATTTATCAATGATATTGATGAAGATATATCAGGCTTAATGTCGAAGTTTGCAGATGATACAAAGGTTGGCAGGTTGTTAATGATAGTAATAGCAGTGTGCTACTGCAACAGGATCTAGATAATTTGAGCAGATGGGCTAAGAAGTGGCAACTGAAGTTTAACCTTGATAAATGCAAAGTACTGCATGTGGGTAGAAGTAACCCCAGAGAAACGTACCAACTGTGTGGTACTATACTTAAGCTGGTAGAAAATGAAAAAGATCTGGGAGTAATTGTGCAGTCAGATATGAAGTTTTCTGAGCAATGCAGACAGGCTGCCAGGGCAGGTCATGGGGTTTTGTCAATGATATATAGGAATTTTGCTAGCAGGGAGAAGGAGGTGATTGTCCCTCTGTATAAGGCAATGGTTAGGCCACGCCTTGAGTACTGCGTACAGGTCTGGAGGCCTCATTTTAGGAAGGATGTAGATTTACTTTAGCGTGTACAGAGAAGGGCAACAAGATTGGTGAGGTGAATGAAGGGATCCTCTTAGCAAGAGAGGCTTAAGTTCTGCAAATTGCAGTGGCTGGAGACTAGGCACCTGCGCGGTGATCTGATTGAGGTATATAAGGCCTTGAATGGGTTGAGCACGCTGAATTCTGATGGGATCCTTCCACTTGTTCAGATTACGAACCTAAGGGGGCATAAATTCAAATTAAGAAAAGACAGATGTGCGGAAATTTGCCTTTAGCCATTGGGTGGTTAATTGCTGGAACAAACTTCCATCTGTCGTTGTGGAAGTTGATAGGTTGAATAAATTTAAGGAGGAACTGGACAGGCATTTGGAGGGAATGGTGTGATTTTTTTTTTTTTTTTTTTTTTGGCTGATGCTGTATAAGCTCATACACTTGCTTTTTTGCATCACATGCCACCACCACTACTACTACTACTACCTGTAAATGATTACATCTACCCACATATTTATTTTGTCTGTAAATTGCGTTTTTTTTCTGGTCGATTTGACTGTTTTGCTAGACGACAAAAAACCTTGCTATCTATGCCTGAGACCGACGAACTCCACGATAGATTAAAAAAAACCCATTAAAGTTCCTTGCGTCATCGACGGGATTCGAACCCTTTGCTTTGCTTCTTCTTGTCTTAATAATTCTAAATTCCACTTCTTTCTGTTGCTCCTTTTCGTTAGTGTTTTAAATTTTAGTCTGCTCTTTAGCATCACTAGATTGTGATCATTATTTCCATCTGCAAGTGAGTAAGCTTTCTAACTTGATTTCGGTATCTTTCTTTTACTAGGATATAATCTAGGTGATATCTGTTTGAATCTCCTGGGTTCTTCCATGCATACTTTTTTCTTTTGGGAACTTTGTACCATGTATTCGTGATAATAAGTTTCTCTTGTCTGCAGAAATCCACAGTATAAGGCGCTGTCTTCGTTCATTCGGTTTCCCAGTCTGTAATTTCCAGTATTCTTGTCTTCTCTTTTTTCTCCTACCACCACATTGGAATCTTCCATGATTATCACATTGAAGTTTGATGGTGTGTCCCTAAGTATTCCTTCCAGCTGTTCATAGAATTCTTCTGCTTCCTGGTCATCGTGGTTTGATGTCGGCATATAAACCTGGACGATCAGCATGTCTGTTGGTACTGCTGCTATTCTTGCCAGAGCAGGAACTAGGGTGGGGCGCGTTGGATCAATTATATATATATATTTTTAAATTGCTTCATTTTTGATTTAATTTCAGTCGAACCTGTGTTTAAAAAACTTCTTTATAACTAATTTTTTTGAATTCCTTTTGGTCATTACATTTAAAAGTTTCTGTTAAATGAAGAAAATTTCCATATAACGAACGGATTATGAGACACTTAACTTTATATGTTTTGTTTCCACCTCTGGTCCTTAGGCAATTTAAGCAATTAGAAAGTGCAAATTAAGGGTTAAAAGGATTACCATTCCACAATGTAAGTGGAACGTAAGTGACCACTTATCCCGCATACCGAGAAGTCATGCTAGTGAACTGCTTTCTATAGCCAATCAAAATATTAAAGCGTATTCCTGACACGGATGATAACTTCTGGTCAACTTGTGTTCTTTGTTTAAAATAAAAATAAAAATTTTATTAAAAGAAATACTGTACTGCATTATCTTTGTACGTGCTACTAATGATTCCAGAAATTATTGTGATTTTATGAGAGTAAAAAAAAAATTATAAATTCAGGATTTATATACGTGATTATAAATCCGGAATACGGAAAAAAATATCAGGGGGGAAGAGTGTTTTACAGATTTCGAAAATACCAGAGAAACTCCAATTACAAACTTCTATAAAGTATGGTCTGTTTTGTGATGTCACACTTCTGAGCTTTTTGGTTTGTCCTCCAGTGGTTAGCACTGGAGGACAAACAAAATTTTTCAAATATCTGTTGAAAAATCATGTTTTTATCAATTTTGTAGGATATAAAATCAGTAACCCCTTTAAAATTTCTCCAATTCGTCCATGAGTATTGTCTAATAGAATCTTATCTAAATATAGAAATAGCGGTATGAATTTTTCATACCCTGCCTGTAAAAGTAGCTTCTTGTGAAAGAACGTTCAATTAAAAGACTACATCTTCATTGCATATTTTTAGTTTATGTTATAATGTTAACAGTACTATATTTTGCAATATTTTGTTTCTATGATTTTATACTAGACATATATAAACATAAACTATCTGGTTCTCTAATTTTTTTTTATAGTTATATGTACTCTCTTTGTAGTTTATATAGAAATAAATTCTCTGTAAGATATAAACGAATATTTGTATCTTTTTCTTTGATATTTTTGTTTTGCTATTTTATTAATAAAATAACAAAAAGTTAAAACAAAAATAAAATAACAAAATAACAAATTATTTTATTAAATAAATACTAGGGGGCTTTGCCGCCTGCTCGCCCACCCCCGCGCACGCTTTTCTACGTAAAATGTAGAAGTATACGGAATAAATAAAATCTTTTCTACGTAAAAGACACACCTGTCGAAACGTACTGGTCGATATCTAATCAGGAAATGACCTATGTAATTATTTAATTTTGCATTTGTAGGTGAGGCATTCTCAAGATCAAATATGTATATATCACGGTAAATCTTCGTGAATTCGATCTAAACTAAGATGCAATAATCACGGTAAAAGTCCAGAACGGTGTACATACTCCAACATGGCGGCAAGCAAAACAGTGGGAAAGCAGTGATTGACAAGTTGTGACTCCCATATTTCTACAAACGGACAGGAACAAAGCAATGATTAGCAGATGCCACTGCTTTCCCCTCCCCCTGTCCTCCTAGGTTGATATGCCTGGGGTATTTTTCCCCACATTTGCCCCTGTTTTTAAATCAGGAACTCTTTTTCTCTTTTTAAAATAGTGGGATGGAGGGATAAACACCCTACCTAAGCTGAGCCCCCCTCCTCGACGACACAAAACAATCAGAAAAGGGAGGTGCCTTCACCTGTCAATTATCGCCGTCTTACTCGCTTTCATCGACGTACCTGCCAGTGTATACTATACTGGACTTCAGCCAATATTACTATGTAATTATTTAACTGCGTTTACATAGGTCACTTAGGGAAAGGCCTTTTACTTCAGGTTCCATAATACATCAGGAATATTGTTGCATCCGAAAGAGCTGGACTAAAATATTTAAATGAAATATTTACAAACTATACAGATATTTAAAATATTTACAAAATACTAAACTACAATATTTACAAATATACAATATTCATTAATATACAAAAAACATTACAGTGGAACATCAAATGTTAGACAGGGAATCACGTGCACAAGATTGGTGAACGTTATGGAGGCAGATGTCAATAATTAATTGTATTTGTAGTGATGCAATTTCCTTGCCCTCTTCTCCCATTGGCTTGAATAAATATCACTAGGAGGAAAACTTTCATAATGTATAGATAGATATGCAAATCGTAGACCGTTACAATAGTAAGTTTTATAAAATCATAAAGATTGCAGGGGTGTAGCAATGGGATGCAGAGGGGAGTTTTCCCCCGGGCACCGAGCTTTAGGGGTGCAAACTGAAGGAATTATCTATCCCAATCAGGGGCGTTAGGAAGACATGTTGCCTCCTGGCGTCGACGACCCTAGCTATGCTACTGAAAGATTGACTACCTGCATATAATGGGGGCGTACTTATAACACTTTTGCCCCAGATGTAGGATTGCCTAGTTCCGACTCTGATTCTTGCTGTTATTATTCTCGTTCCTATGACTTGTATGTCGGTTATTTCTTTTCCGATTTTTCTTTCCATAATTAGTACTACGCCTCCTTGTCCATTTGTGGCACTAGAATGTATTACTCTGAATTCCTCACTCCAGAAGTCTCCTTCTTTTCATCTGACTTCGCTTAGTCCTACAATCTTGAGTTGGTATCATCTCATTTCTTTTTTTAAGCATTCCAACTTTCCTGTCTGGAGCAGAGTTCTGATGTTCCATGTTTCAAGGTTTGTATAAGGATTCCGTTGGTTGACCGCCTGAAAAGCCTTACATCTCCTGCCGGACACGACACCTGGTGCTTGACTGACCGAGGTCCCATTGAAGCCATCTGCTGAAGAAATGTGTGGAAAATTCATGAGTGGTAAAACATGGGTAGATAATGTGGTAGTTTCCCCTTGCTCTACACATTGCAGTAGCAGAACCAAAGTCGTGAATATGTCAAGGGTGCTTCTGAAAGTTCACTCTGAAGACAAGCCCATTACTGCTTCCCTCCCTCATGGTTGGTTGTGCTTTGATTAAGCGGTACAGGCTCGCCACTGTCCGAGCGCTGTCGTAGAGCTTGTGCGCATTTTTTAGGGACAACTTACCAGGTTTGTCCCGCCACGGTCTGATAGTACTGGCGCTGCTTGTCCGGGACAACCGAAGTAGCTATCCTCCATATCTGAAAGCCATCCCCCTATCCGCAACCGTTCGGTACCCGGCACGCAGTTCTACTCCTGGGAATTAATCCAGAACCAGAGTATGTACTCCCAGTAGTACGCAAAAATAGAGATTATTGCTGCTGCCGGGAGGCGAGTTTCACTCCCGGTGCAATAAAATTCCTCCCCCCCCCGCCTCGGCGAAAAATTGTAGGCTAACTTTAGATTATGGTACCACTGGGCGTGGTCAACGACAAATCGAAGTGAAGGACGTGTTGCTCCTCCCCTCCTCGTGAAGAGTTACAGGAAAAGGCCACGTGAAGGACCTGAACTGAGAGATATAGTTGCGATTAGAAGGGAAAAAAGAATTACAGGATAAGGTCAGGTTTAATAGACTTTTCATTTTTGTCTAGTGAAAAAATGTTATGTTAGTTCACACCACCCATTAATTCAGGACGGATTCCAGCATGAATTTTTTAAGACTTTCATTTTAATTTATCAGTTCAGGTCCGTCATGGGGCCTTTCCCTGTGACAGACTTGATAGGAGGAGCAATCACGTTTTCGCGTTGACTGTTCGTTGGCCACGCCCAGTGGCACTGTAATCAAAAGTTTTACCAAGTAGTAATTTTTATTTTAATATTTGTTCCAAGACCTCGGACACTGAAATTTTCGGCACATTTTTTGTTAAATTTTAATTGAAATTTTCTTATTACAAGTTACAAAACGGAAAAAAAATTTATTGATACCATGGTGAGTCAAATGAAGGATCGTTTTAATGACAAAGAAATGTTGATCATCAACGTTACTGCAAAGTTTGAAACATCGAAATCTTTCTGGGAACTAACAGAAGATGACATAAAGGTAATCTCGTCTTGTCTAAACTTGAATTTTGATCCTTTGGAATGAAATTCGCTCGTTTAAATATTTGACAAAAACAGAAAACCAAATCAACAACAATCTTATACATTCAAAAATTGGATATGTTGAGCTAAAGACATTATGAAGCAAAGCTATGCTGTATTCCTGTTTCTACTGCTAGTGCTGAACTTCTTTCAGCACAATGAATCGATTGATGACAAAATTAAGAAATCGAATGGGACAGGAAACATTGCAAGATTGCATGAAGATAAGTGTAGAAGGCCCGAATGATAACGTACACGTAAGTTATAATCCAGTTTAATACAAATATATACTAACAAAATCAGTAGCTTTCGAGACGCGTGTCTCTTAGGCCCGAATGAGTTATGGGAAAAATTAATAAATGAAGTGATTGATATGTATGCAAAAAGAATAAGATTATTATAATACTTGCATGTTGATTATAATTTGTATGATTTTTTTTTTGCGAATTTTAATCTGTGGTTTTCATGTTATTAAACTATGATTATTGTCATTAATGTGTGTTGTTTATGTGAACTGACTATTAATATTTAGTTGTTAAATAATAAATATTTCCTTTTGTTTGCTATTTTGTGTTCTCATATTCTCTTATTATAACATTCATAAATATGCAGATTTGTTTGTAACAGATATATATGTTGTTAATACTGTATTAAATAATAATAAAATTATACACATATACTACACGTACCCTCGAAGTTTACATTCTTCACCCCGGTGCAATACATTTGCTGCAGCTCTCTTATAATGAAAATAATGTGGACTTTTTTTACTGCTACACGACTATTAAAGCTTAATGAACCCCCGGGACATTGTTTTAATCCCCCATTAGAAAACTCCCGGGTGTACGAAGCCGTTACAGCAATAGTGGCAATGGGGAAACTCTTGAAATCCATTCTCCCTGTTCTCTGAACATGACTCCTTGTGGCTTTGATTTTATTTTATTTATTTATTTTTATTCACAAGATAACGAGCAACTTAGAGATGAGTGCTTTTGAACAAGATATACTGTGAACAGTAGATCGGCCACTCAACAAAACCAGACTGCTGATGATATTGGGTGCCTCCCAGGTGTTGGAACAACTTGCACAGGAGATTATTTTGAGGGAATAACTGGCTGTTGCATGATGAAAGATCGGAATTAGATTTTAAAATTAGTTACCTTCGGCACTGGAACTCTTAACTTATATAATGTAATCTAATTTCGCATATTTTTTGATAAATAATTATCAGTTCTTGCTTAAAACTTCTAATTATATTTTTATGTTATGTACACGAAAATTAGTCGCTGACACTTCCCTAAATAATTTCTCATTTTTATTACAATATTTCATATTGAAAAAAAAAAAAAAAAAATTGATGTATTAAACTTCCATACAAAAAATTATCTAAACATTATTTATGTGCTTTTGACCATTTTTTTTTTTAAATTCATAATTATAATGTTTTGGCATTTTTTTAATTCCATTATAGCATTCGGTGCAATTTTACTTAGAGGTCACTACGAGCATACTCGTAATCACACTGTGCTCATAATCATGAATCGGTTGGTTTTTCAACTAATATAAAATGGTGTTGGTAGACTTACGGTTGTTGACTGGCAAGGAAAATCGAATTTCAGGTTTGTATTTTTAGCCATTTCACTCTTATCAGAACATGATTGGAAGCTTCACCACAAGTGTTCATTATTTATTTTATAGTTTATTATTTTAATTAAAATTGACACTCGATTTAGCCTATCGTGAGATACGTTGCTCATAAATGTTTAATATCTTTTTTTTCTTTTTTTTTTGTTTTTCCCGGTTATATGAGGTATATCCAGAATATAACATCTCGAAAGAATATAACATCTACGCACCTAATGAGAGCCGCAGAGCTCTCATTAGGTGCGTAAGGCTAATTAATCAACTTAATAGCCAGATGATAGTGCATAAGTTTGCTTCCTTGCTTCATCTTGGCAATACTAATCTTAAGTGATTTGTTTTTAATTAAAATCATGCCCTCGAATTATATAAGTAGTCGTGTTCTTGTTACCATAGTTAATATAACATTTTACCTTAACTGAAATCCTTCAATATAACCAAATTTAAAATAAGCAAACGCACTATTGGCTGATCCCAGGGCATTTTTAGAAGCTTTCCACATATATTTTTTTTTTTTTTTTTTTTTTTTTTCGCACGAAGAGCTTATGTTTTTCCTGTTTGTGCGGCCTCATGTAAAAGCTGGACTTCCAGTGGAACGGATTGGCATTAAATTTTATATTTGGGTCTTTTAGACATATTTGTCGATCCATCCTAAATTCCATTAAAATTTGAGCAATAGAAGTTCGGCATTTTTTTTTTTTTTTTTTTTTTTTTGTTCCCTATAAAATCTGAGTTGTTATATATGTATATACAGACGATTCCGGTTATTTGGGACACATCGGGTCTAGTGCATTTCGGCCCGATTAAGCGGCTACCCCATTTATCCGAAGTTTCACGTAAATACCGATAGTTAAAAATACAATGGACCCCCGCTTTACAATTGGTTCACTGTACAATCAAATCACATTACGATGGAGTTACCATAGTAAAGTACCGTTCACTATACGATGTGTAGTAAGCGCCGGTCATTGTTTCACGTTTGTGAATTGAATTTTAATTCTATTAATCAGCGATTCTAATTAGCGAAAATAGGAGGAATATTATCGACAGGCTATAAAAGTAAAGATATATTAAAGCACAAATTTACCCTTTATTACCTTACCAATTAAAAAATTAAATATGATACGTGAAAATCGGTATAATTAATACGTACTGTAATATGTACATACTAATTGACATTTGTGTTCACTGACATTTGTGGGTGGAGGTTAAAATTTAAAACAATAAAAAGATAAGCAATTAATAACAAAGAACACGGCCCACCCAAATTGCAAGTAACGCGATACGCCCAAGTGAGAACGGAGTAACAGGTTACGAAGCTTTAAAAATAGGAATGAAGAGAAGATTCTGAAAATTAATTTTTTATATGATTAAAGATTCCATGGAAGTGTAAACACATTTCACCATAATAACCCACAGAATTCCAGCTGTAGGGAATTCCAGGTATTATCGCAAATTCAATAAGATTGAGTTTACTGTCCATTTATGATAGATTGCACTAACAGAAAAGCCCAATAAACAGGTAACTGCTAATTGTTTTATGGTTGTGACCTCCAGAAATCCGACCGACCACGCGGACAGTCATAGGGTAATCTCCAATGCTGCGGTCTCCTGCCCCGATTAAACGGCATGTTGTCCCAATTAAGCGAAGTAAACCCTGGCTGTTTTCTCGATTGGGTTCTGTTTTTTAAAATTTGCCCCAAATAAACGGCTGTCCCGATTAACCGTAGATCCCGAATAACCGAAATCCACTGTACTAGATGACCAAAAGTATTTGAACACCCCACCACGAAGTCTGTGCCAGAAGTTTCCCAAGAGCGTGGCTGAGGCATACCAGTATAAATCTATTGGGCCTGTCATATTAGAAGCTAGTAAGGGTCGTGGGTCAAAATGGGACGATAGTTAAGATGCTACATCAGTAATCTTTTCTCTGCTTGTAATTAAGATTCGTCTCAATCTTACAAATACCACTGTGATGGATGTTATTCAAAGATGGAAACTTACGTTCAACGAAAAAAATGTCTGGACGGCTTCACAAATTCATGGATGAACTGTAAAGAGGATATGGCCTGCGCATGTCAAGAAGCCATAGGAACATCCATTAATATGTCAGCCATCCATAAGGTGCTATGTAGTCTTGGATTTATTGGTAGAACAGCTGCCCATAAGCCCAGTATCACGGTAACTGTTTCGAAACGTCTTTTGAACTGGTGCCATTCCCGACGTTATGATTTTTAGAATATAGCAGAACAATGTCAGAAGGTGATAGGGAGTGACAAATCTTGCTACATAATTTCATTTCGATGGATAGTAACGTTGCAAAATTGGACGTACTAGCTCGCACCTTAACCTCAATGAATACCTGTGGGATGAATTGGAGCACCGGATTAGACTGCAGCCAAAACGGTGCCGTCTTCCAAATCGGCTTTGTCTGACAGCTTTACGGGGAAAATGGAGGCGAATTCCAACCGGGATTCACTTCCATTTACCTTGAATACTGGAAGTTGATAGAAAGCGTTCCCAGGACGGTCAAGATTCATATAGACCTAGTCAGTGGCGTACCCATGGGGGGGGGGGGAGAAAATGCTCCCTCTGTAACATTTTTGCCTTAAATGGCGCCTATGAAAGGGTGCACAATTTCTTGATAGGGAAATAGACCATGTTAAAAACACAATAAAACGTTTGCAATAGCGGAACTAGCGCACAGTTCCGCCTACGGTTAAACTTCAAAGTTGAAGACGATTTCGTGTTTTTATTAATCTATTATTGAAATGATCATTGGAAATAGTTGTTTTCCCATGAACCAAAAGCCTTAGGCTACGGTTGAGCCTGGATGGCCAGGGCAAAGAAATAATTTATTTATTATTATTATTATTTTTTTATTATTGGAAATAGAGGATTAGTATACTATATGCGGCACTTATTAATAAAAATATTCATTGCGTTGCATTGTTCTTCACAAAATTTCATATAATTCCGTTGACTGTATATTTAGATTTGAAAAGCTGGGTGCGCTGCAGTTCCGCAGTGCCTACGGACGAACCACCCCTGTTCGTAAGTTGAAAGTCTGTCATCTTTTTCCAAAAGAGCTCTGTTTTGTCCACATTGAATATCTGTTGTGGCTGGTAATCCCCAGCTTCAATGAAATCAGCGAGTGTTTCTGAAATTCTTCAGCAGCAATGCCGTCGACGCTTACCGCTTCGCCAGTTACCTTGATGTTAATGTAGATTTGCTCGAGCTTTGAATTGAACCCTAAAAAGTTCGTATCTGTAAAAATAACTCGAAAGTTCGTAACTAGAGGACTGCCTGTATTTATAAACGCTGTATTTATATACTATTCTGTCTGTATTTATATACTCTTCGAAATGTCACACAAAAATTGATTTAAACTTTTGTTTAAAAATATTCCAATGATAGCGTTAATTTAACTTCGAAAATCGGTAAGACTTTTTTCGAAACAAACTTTAGCATGAATGATATAAAAAAATTAGTTATCAGCTGTTGCAATTGCATCTTGTGTTAGACTGTGTCCAAAAATGTTTTAAGCTATCAAAATTTTAAAATTTTGATAGCTTAAAAACAGTTTAAAATTTTAAAAATTTTAAATTACTAAAGTCTCGGAAGAAGAAATCAATAGGAATGAATAGGAATCAACAGGAATCAAACTGCAGATGAAACCAATCGCATTGATGAAAGTATTTCAACAAGTTCTAGTGATAAAAATGACAGTAACAGTGTCTACATTCAGGATTATACTCTAGTAAGAAGTGATGAAAAAAAATGAAACAGATGTACTACCACCATCAATAGCCGACATTGATATTACTCATGCAGAGCATCAAGCAAGAACTTCAGTCTTTTCTGAACTTATTAATATTGAAGTAGATTATCCGACAGACTCTCATTTGTTTTGTGATAAACCAATCACACTGTCTCTTGTGCAAGCACTTTTAAATGCAGGTCCTTGCCAGCCAGGTCTCAAGGACAATTTTCAGAATTTTCCAAAGGATGCAGTTGGTCGCCATTTCTTACCACAATGGTATGAAAAAAAAAAGCATGAGAAAAAGTGGTCGTGAAAGTGCCAGGCAGTGGCTTATCTATTCATCAAGAGCCAATGCTATGTTTTGCCTTTATTGCCGGTTTACAAACTCCTCAAATAGGTTGGATCCTTGGGGGTAACCCAAAAGTTCGTTGTCGCCAAGTGAGTACACAAAATTGAAAAACATGAACAAAGTGATACACACAGAAAAGGATTTCTTTCTAACAAATTTCGCTTTTCTGTGATCAAACTGTCTTTGCCAATCTCGTGACAACAGAGAAGAAAGAAATATAAAAGAACAGACTGATTTTAACAACTATCATTGATGCAGTTTTGTTTTTGGCAAAACAAGGCTTAGAATTTCGGGGTCATCGCGAATACAGAGGCTTAAGTGGCCCAAGTGCAAACGGGGGGAATTTCTTAGAGCTCAACAAGCTACTAGCTAAACATGACACATCACTTAATCAGTATATGTCACCAAGGGAACGAAGCGCAACATAAAAAACAAAGGTAAACTGCAGCCATTATCAACCCACTGCAGGATGGAAGCCTCCTCAACAATTCATGTTGAGGGAAAATGGACCATAATCTGCCACTGTGGTCCAGTGCGGGTTGGCAGGTGAACCGTATTTAGCAGTCAGGGGCTTGAACCCCGGTCTACTCAAGGAGCGTGTGCTACTGCACTACCCGCTCCTGACCACTAATATTTGAGCCCAAATATTCAAAATGATTTGATACTCGCTCTGGCAGCTGAGCTCACAAAAAACTGATAGTGAATGAAGTCCAAGTTGACAAATACTTTTCTGTTATAGTTGACTCAACCATTTTTTATTTTTTTATTTTTTTTTATTTTTGTGTTTTTGTATGGGCGGCTCCTAGAACAGAAGTTCATCTCCGCCTCGTTGCTCTGTTCAGTTTTTATAGACTCTGTAAAGGTAAGGCCGGTGTGTGTCTTATAAAAATAAATAATTTTTTTTTTTTTTTTTTCCAAACCGAATCCACACAGGAATATCCCAGATTGGATGAAGTATATGAAAAGGAAAGGGAGAGAGGAAAAAAAAAAAAGAAAAAAAAAAAAGAAAAAGCTTTTCATCCCGCACGGGAGAAAGTGATAGGAAAGAAAAACTGTGTTTGTGAGCTTATGTGTGTGTGTTCTGTAGCGTGATGTTGTGTTTTGGCCTATTGGCCACCTGGAAGCAGTGATCACCTGGACGACTTCCTCCAGGTACTCGTCCCTAGCAGAAGGAGGGCAAGGCCTCCCCTACTATCTGCACGCCCTCCTCCCTGGGGAAGAGTTCCCAGGGAAGAAAGAAAAACTTGTATAAGATGAAGAGAGGGAAGGAGTAAAGAGGAGAAGGACTGTTCCGGCCCAGGAAAGTCCCAATCCAGGATGGATAGCTAGAACAACAACGCAAACAATAAATAAATAAATAATAAAAAAAAAAAAAAAAAAATTAGTGTGTGAGAGGAGCTTTCCTGGTCTGGGGAGCCCTAGCCCAGGTCAGAACGCGAAAAAAGAAAAAAAAAAAAAAAAAAGATTTAAATCCCACAACCTGGTCAAGGAAAGGAATAGAGCCAGGATGTCAGCAAGCAGAATGATGTTAAAGGGGAAAAAAATAACAAATAAATAAGAAAGAAAAGAAAGAGGGATTTTTTTTTATTTTTTTTATTTAAATTATCCCACACGCGGTGGATAGGAAAAGGCTATCAGGAGAGTGCTAGGGCTACTAGTGCTAGCTGATTATGAGAAGAAGAGAGAGAGTAAAAAAATAATAAAAATAAATAACTAGTTATTGAATTGCAGAAGCTTCTAGGATGATCCTCCTTCTACGCTTGAATACGTCTGCCGCAAAGTGCTGTAGTGCACCTAAGTTCCTTTTGGAATGGACAAGGAGTTCTACTTGGTCAGGAGAAAATCCCAAAATTGCTGCCTGGAGTTGTTGTCTATGGTCCTCGTAGATAGTGCATTCAAAGAGTAGATGTTCCCAACTCTCGACAGACCCACAGAAACAGAGGTCAGTATTTAGTAGACCTAGTTTGTGGAGTTTTTGGTTGAGAGATCCATGTCCAGTGACCAGAAAGGATGTTTCCATGCTGATTGAGAACCACTTGTTGACCGCTTTGCTGGTTGCGAATGTGACATCCTATATAAATTTTTTCGTAACAATGCCTTTTGTGGTCGTGTCCCATCTTGTCTGCCAGTAATTGATTAGCTCGTTATAGCAACGAGCTCTTTCCTGTTTGGTGTCACTGTCCAGGTTGAGTTCAATATCCAGTATTTCAGTTGGGATTCTTTTCTTCAGACGGTAGGCAAGTCCTCTATAGATAAGGAATAGATCCAGGGGGATGTTTCCAGATATTACTTGCAATGCTGCAGTTGACACAGTTCTACAAGCACGATGGGTAGCAAGAATAATGCTTCTCTGGATGGAGTTAAGCTTCTGTTTAGAAGAAAACAGCTTAGAGAGACCCCAGTCGCTTCGGGAGATTCTGATAATTGAGGCAGAGAATTTTCTGATTTTGGCATATAAATGTTGCAAGTGTGGTAAGAAGGATAGCCGGTGATCAATAACGACCCCAAGGACCCTGGTCTCTGTCACCAGGGGGAGCCGTATTCCATCTATCTTGACCTGAGGGGGCCGCCGAAGATCCAGTTTAGTTTAAAAAATCATCATATTTGTCTTGTGAGGATTGATGTGCAGTTTGTTAATCTTAGCCCAGTTGGTAAGGTTAGCAGTATCTTCTAGAGCAAGTCTTGAGTGTCCGGAGACAACAATGGTAAGGTCATCAGCAAATGCAATGACCTTGGTGCGTTCAAATGATCTGCTTAGCCAATCTTGTAAAACTACATTCCAGATCAGGGGGCCTAGGACAGATCCTTGTGGGCAGCCCCTAAAGACTGGTCTGGTGACATGCTGATGTTTTGTTTTCACCATAATTGACCTTTCAGAAAAGTAGTTTCTAGTTAGCCAGTAGAGTTGTGAGGAGCAGTTGGCTAACCAGAGACGCTCCAGTGCACTCTCCCACCAAACTTTGTCAAATGCACCCTCAAAGTCAACACAAACAGCAAGCTCATACTTTGACTTAGATGTTTCTAGATGAAGAACCAGGTCGAAGAGGGCATCTTCACAGGAGCGGCCAGGCGTGAAACCGTATTGTGCTGGGGAAATAAGATCTTGTGATTGGAATAAGTTGACAATCCTCAGGGCCATGAGGCGTTCCAGGATTTTGCCTAGGTTGGCCAAAAGAGCAATTGGCCTAAGGGATCTTGGCTCCATTGGTGGCTTGTTTGGTTTAGGTATAAGGCAGAGGAGTGCTTCCTTCCAGTATTTCGGAAATTTTGATTCCAGGAGGCATTTGTTATACAGTAGTAGGTGACTCAACCATTGATGTAAGCAGGACTGATCAGTTTTCCTTATCACTTTGATATGTGACAGTAATAGGTGATATTGTGGAGCGCTTTGTTCGAGGCGCCTCCGTGGGCAGGAGCAACAGTGCGGAGCACACGCTTCTTGATTAGACCGGGGTTCGAGCCCGTGACCACCAAATACAGAGAATGCGGAAATCAGGGAATGACCACCGCATATCCCCGGAGCAATATGGCCTTATTTGCTAATGCTCCTAAAAACCAAATAACAAAAACAAACAAACAAGCTTTGTTCGATTTCTTGAACTGCCTGGGGCAAGTGGTGAAGACTCCTTTAGTGTTCTTCTTGCTGCTTTAAATGAGTTGGGCTATCGATCACAATGTGTTTATGATTGATAGCCCCCATTCACAGAAAAGTTATCACAAGTCAAATAAAACCAGTTTATTGTAGTCGTATAAAACATGAGATCACAATAGGTAAAATATAAAATATTAAAATCTGTGCAAATACGTAGAATTTTTTTTTTTTTAATCTTCTATGCATAGAAATCTTCTACGTATATAAAGAGAAAATAAAACAATCACCTATTTTGATGATTATGCTTCTTTCTCAGTCTGGCTGATTTAACTTCAGTAGTCGTTATAAACTACAGTCAGCTGTATACATATGCAACACCTGTTGGCCAATGTATAAAACAGCACGCATTGCTGTTGCTACACTTCATAACAGTAAAAAGTAAAGTAAACTGCAGCCATTGTTGTTGTTTGGTTTTTAGGAGCATTAGCAACTAAGGCCATATTGCTCCGGGATATGCGGTGGTCATTCCCTGAACTTTCCGCATCCTCCGTATTTGGTGGTGACGAGCTCGAACCTCGGTCTAATCAAGAAGCGTGTGCTACCACTGCTGCTCCTTCCCATCTGGCTACGGAGGCGTCTCTGCAGCCATTATCAACCCACTGCAGGGTGGAAGCCTCCTCAACAATTCATGTTGTGGGAAAATGGGCCATAATCTGCCACGCTGGTCCAGTGCGGGTTGGCAGATCGACCGTATTTAGCAGTCAGGGACTTGAACTCCGGTCTATTCAAAGAGCGTGTGTTACTGCACTCTCGCTCCAGACCACTCGACTACGGACGCCGCTCGTAACAGTACACTTCCCTATAAACTCGAAGCAATGCCTATGCACCGTTGAATCTGATATTTGTTGAGTACTCTAATATTCTACATAAACGTTATATTGATTATAAATAAAAAGTTTTCGTTCATGTACCTCAGTATTCTACAGCTTAATTATATTGCATTACTTGTTATACTGTATATTCGCCAAAGCGTCGCATGAATCAAACTCGGGAAGACGTACTTAGTTAATCGAAAACACAGTCCTCTACCGCCACAAGCATATGCCAACAGTATCGATATCGATTTTACTTATGCAGCTGACAGGCCTTGTAATGCACAGACAGGACCAAGATTCGAAGTACGTAATGCTGCTTTATAATCAGCTATAGTCTTTGAACATGTTGTGGTCTCACCGTAATAATCTTCCCTTTTATCCCATCTACATGATCCCGCTGTCGTGATTTCATTACCGCTGCAGTTAACAAAATCATATGACGTCATTTTATTTTTCATGTAGCATTTAGAATCTATTTGTTATTGCTGATAGGCACTATTGGTAATAAGTAAAACTATTAATAATAGATATTTTCTCTGCGATTTTATTCTGTAATCTAAGCAAAAGTAAAGTTTAAGCGACTTACTTTTTTTCTCAGAGCAGTTTTTCGATTATTTCTCGAAAAGTAACTGAATTACTTTCATTTTTTTTTTATTCTAATTTTTTTAAAATCGCCACTCAAGTAATTTTATGGCAAAAATCTCATGATACTCACGATACAGGAGAACTAGATACGCATGTTACGTTATTAATTTAGAATGGGGAAAGGCATGCATTTTAAATAAAGAGTAATAGCTGCTTGAAAGAATTATTTTTATCTGTACCCTGATCATTTGTTTTTAAGAAATAATAAATAAATAAAGGAGAATATTCGATAGTAAATACAGAATCCAATGATTTGAAAAAATGCTACCTAATAATACTCTACTGAAAATCAATTTATCGAAAACGCTTATAATCTCTGATTACTACTGACGAAAATTCAGGGGAATTAATATTGCCATTATTGCCACATCTAAAACAAGCGATATACTGTATAGTAAACCCTCGCTAATCCGGATTAATTCGGGGGGGGGGGGTTCATCCGGATTAAGCGATAATCCAAATTAATGAAGCAAACGATAGCTAGCCTTAAAAGAACAAAAACTTGGAACATAAATATGTAAGTAGAAAATTTAATAAATAAAAAAATATCGCTGTAGAGCCTTTATTTAAACACTATAAAAAGACAATACTGTACATTTATCCATCGACAGATGGATGAATGTATTTTCTTTTTATACATTTATCAGGTGGCGCTGGCTTCGCACGCCAACGCCACTTGATTGTCGCTGTGAATACCACTTAATTACCGCTTCTTCCAGCTACACTTCTTTTGGCTTTTTTAATGTCTGTCCATTTGATACCCTGTTTCCTTCACTTCCGAGATCGAATTTTAAAGCAAATGTCTTCATAGATTCTTTTTGTTTTTTTTATCTATCTGTTGGCCAATACCAAATTCTTCAGCATTTTTTTTTTTCTCCAGGAACACCTGGCATGCTCAGTGGGATAGCTGCATTTCCACTACTCAGGATAGTAAGTCATCGTCGCTTAGATGATTCTTTGAGATGGCGGGGCGTTGGACGACTTGAAGTTGGGCAGTCTCAGGTGGAGGTGGCACGTTAGCTTAATGTGTCACGCAGTGTCATCTTGACACTGTGGAAGCAGTTTCAGCAGACAGGAACCATTACAAGAAGAGGTGCCAGAGGGCACCTCTTCTTATAGTCAGATAGTAGTCTGTTCTGTACCAACCAGAACAGACTACTATCTGACTATAACAGCAAGAACCGTACGATGTCCTGTCATCAACTCTCTTGAAGTTGCTGCGGCCACAGATGAAAATATTTCCAACCAGACTGTGTTAAGAAGACTATTTAAGGGGACTTGAAATCAGATTAGTTGTTGCTCGAAGTACAAGAATATCGTTTCGAATATGCCGTGATGAGAGAATAACGTGCATAACTTGACCTTTTAAGTCACAATAGGTTATGGGAAATTGCGGAAATACTTGTTTAAAGAAAAAATGCTGTTTCTGCTGAAGTCATTCAATCAATTCGTAAACTCCGCTCCTGAAATAGTTATTAAAATCTCTTCTTGGTCAAGGGCAAACTACATTAAGCGGCGATCACCACCCGAGCTAACAGCAAATTTGAGTTATCCAGTAATAGCCATTTCATAAGATTCAGATGGTGACCAAAATTGTTGCGAGTTACTGGGGTCAAAACCTGCAAGTCCATTCTTGCCCTTGATTTCATCTGAGAATGTTTCCATGAGACTGTTTAAAGTTTCTGAAGAGATAACGACTGGTAGTACAAGAGTTAAAGGCTCAGTTGTTAGTCTCCTTGTTCTCTTCTTCTCTCACGCTGTTTTCTTCCCCCCCCCCCCGTATTCTCTTTGATGTTTACAGTTATTTTTTCGTGCTTCCTCTGACCACGTTGTAGTCTCACAGAAATGTGTTTCAGAGAAGTTTCAGCTTTAATTGTTGCGAAGAGTTGTCAGGTAATTGCTTATTCAGCCTTTTTTTTTTTTTTTTTTTTTTAATTGAAATCTTCACTTAAATGTTAAAAATAACCGTTGTGTAGTTAATTAACGATTTTTAGGAAATTAAAATACTTTTACCACGTTGAAGAGATAGTTGCAACCAGTAATGAAGGGGAGGTACCAGATGCAAACAAGCGAAAATTAAATCTTATCAATGGTCATTATTTTAAAAATTTAACCTTTCCTGAAAGCTGGTTTGATATTACTAACAATTTATCGAACCTGGTTGCTATTTTTAATTTTGAATTTTATCAACTTTTAGGGTTGGGAAATATTGTAGTATATGGAATGATCATTCCTTTAATGGATGATCATATTCATTGATCATTCCATTAAAGTTTTACAAAATTGGCCTCTTACTTATTTTGGTTTAGAAGCTTATCAGTAAAAATAAAACGCGTTCAATCCTTAATCTATACATTATCAAAACCGTTTTACAAATATATGTTTGTTCACAATATTGGCCTTCATTTCTCTATCTGAAAATTTATTATTATTATTAATAGCCATATGATGCAAGGAAGCCTGAGGCTTATGCTGCACCAGGAAAAAAAAAATGTTACCCTGAGAGAGAGAGAGAGAGAGAGAGAGAGAGAGTGTGTGTGTGTGTGTGTGTCAAAAGTAGAAGGCAATCACCAAGAAAGAGAAGAATTGATGGACCGGGGTGTGCCAAGCCAATACCAGATGTGAGCCCCCGGGGTATTCACATAGTCTCAGTTTACGAAAAAATCTAGTTAATGATATTAACCAGAATTTAATCAGTTGATTTTTAAATAACGAAATGAAGTAATTGTGTTCATGCAAAGATGTATTGAAAGGAGTTTCATATGTGTTTTTACTGCCCTGGGAATACATGATCACATTCAGACTTATGCTGTCCCCCTTCCCCCACTTTTAACTGTTCCTTAGTTCTTTTGACAGAAAAGTTGAACGAAGTGATATAAATGAGAGGGACAAATAAAAAAGCATGTCATTGTGAAGGAAACTTTAAACTGGAACCATAATTTTTGACTTTTCTATCGTTGATATCTTTGATTTTGTAATAAAATATTTTTGAAAATATTTTAAATTGAAAATAAAATATTTCTAAATTGATTTGTCATTAATAAATATTTCAGAATATGTGCGGGTAAATGTTCGGAGTTAATTATAAGTTTGGTATTAATTAAAAAAAATGTATATGCAAGACAATACTTTAAATCTTATCCTGGTATGCTGCACACAATACATCTTATTGCACACTTTAAATCTTACCCTGGTAACAGCACACAATAAAAATAATAAGTTGACCGATAAGTCAACTTATTTTCATTGTGTGCTGTTTTACCCCACCGATACTTAATGAAAGAGTAGATAACTTTATCTTATGCATTTTCCTTTAATCAGTGTTAAATGCCAAGTCATTATTGGTGACTTCAATCTAGAGAACAAAATCCATTCTGTTTTATGATCTGATTTGGCCTCTCATTTATTTTCTGTGGACTGTAATCGGGTTCACTCCCCTTCAAATTTATAGATTTCTGACTTTAATAGACAGAATTGTTTTCCAATACAACGATTCATTTTATAGAGATTAATAGAATCTCTATAACTCTAGTTTAGCGCCAGTATCTAAACATGTCGCCTTTTTTTTTTTTTTTTAAAGTTAAATTATCCACAATTATGACGACTTGGTCCACGTCTCAAGTTTTCTACTCAATATTTCAATAAAGGGTTATGATGAACATTGATGTACTACGATTATATCAACGGAATTGCAGATGAGTTTTCGGTTGGCTTAGTTATTATCGCAGTAACAATGTGTCATTTTTCGGCTTCTCTTCCATTCTTTTGGTGAGTGCTCAAGTTTCACTTCCATAAGCCATGGTGGGGAGTATACATTGGTTCATTATTTTACGTTTCAGACAAACTGGGATATTATTCCTCAGTATGTGACTATATTCTCAGCTGCCGTAGTGGAATTCTAATTTCTCTTTCCTCTTTCGAACCAAGCAAAGAGCTTATCATGCCTGTGTTGCGCGTCTTTCATCGTATGCCAGTTTTTTTTATCTGCTAGACTTGGTTTTAACACAGCCAGATCATAACCATTGCATCAGATTTAAATACTCGTACAGGAAATCGTGTGTGCCACAGGTCGGCCGTTGAATTTGAATATTGCAGTATAGATTCGACGTGTTACTAGATTTAAAAGCATTTTTTAAATTCATTTTTGAAATTAAAACTTCTTTTAAACCTGTCGCCGAGTGAAACACAAATTTAAAAAAAAAAAAATCTGTACCAGGTACATAATGTATCCTACCGCTAGTATATTTAACATTTAAGAGACATCGGCAGGGGTTAAAAACGTTTTAATTTTCAGATATTAATAAAATTCATGTATAATAATATAACGATGTTTTTATTTATATTAATAATAATTACATATTGGTTACTGAAAGTATTGGTCTGTGATGGCTAAAGTAGGATATATAATTTTTACCTTGAAGAGATTTTAGTTCGCGACTAAATAGACCATCTATAGTTGTTCCATTACGTATAGTATTTATCGAAAGATCTGATGACAAGTCCAAGTTGAAAAATATTTTCATAAATGTCCAGAACTCTTTTCATGTGAGAATCAAGTATAGTTTATTTTAAATCAGACGAAATGCGCAACATTTTGATGACGTCGCAAAGGAAATATGACGTCATTTAATATTTTCGATATGAGCTATTTCAGAGTAATACACTACAAGGCGACAGTGTTCTCTCCCCCCCCCCCCATAAACAATCACCCTTTCTCTTAATGGCACGTTCCTAGCACCCCCCCCCCCCCTTCCATCCACTTTCGTGATGGAACAGCTGCGTCAAGCAGGGACCGTTTCCATGGTTTCCCAAACAGTGACAAAAGGTTGCGAGAAGAATTCAAATCAGAAAACTACTGCAGTTTTCAGGTTTGGAAGTTTTTCCTCTAGTATAGAGCTAAGATGAAGCTTCGTGCAAAATTTCATTAAATTTTGTTCAGTAAAAGATAAATTAAGTTTCTTGTATTCTGTCTATCTTGTGACCTCCTCTGACCATTTGGTCGTCCTGGAGTATAAACAGAAAATTTATATATTTATCTTCTTATCTAACAGTCTGATTCCAAATATAATAAGTTCCATTCTTCGCAGTGTAGTTCTCAACTTCTCTTCCATTCTTTTGATGAGTGCAAAGTTTCATTTCCATAAGTCATGGTGGGAAGTATACATTGGTTCATTGTGTTACGTTTCAGACAAACTGGGACATTGCTCCTCAGTATGTGACTATATTTCCTGAATGCTATCCATCTAAAATTTATTCTTCTCTTGACTTCCAGCCAATTATCATTATTACAGCTAATAACTTGTCCCAGATAAGTATATGACTCCACCTTTTCAATTACTGCTCCTTCAATCATTATGCCCCTTTCTGTGGCATACTTGTTCATCATTACTTTTGTTTTAGCCATATTCATCTTTAGTCCAAAATCCTTACTAACTGTGCATAACTGATTAAGATTTTCTTCTAATTCTTTGGGATCGTGGCTTATGACCACAATGTCATCTGCAAATCGTAAATGGTTTAGGTACTCTCCATTCACATTGACTCCTTTTTGCGACCTCAAAGCTTCCTCAAGGGCAACAGTAAACAGCTCGGAAATATTGTGTCTTCTTGCGAACTCCTTTCTCGATTTTAAATTTGCTACTGTCTTTGTCTAGTCTAATAAAGGAGGTAGCTTTTCTCATATATTTGCTTCAAAATCATAATATATAGGGTATCTTTGCCTTGTCTTTCCAGTGCCTGAAACATTGCCTTATGCTGTATGGAATCAAATGCCTTTTCATAATCCACAAATACCAGGCATAATGGTGTTTTATATTCATTTGCTTTCTCCATTAGCTATGATATTACGTGAAGGTGATCCATAGTTGAGAATCATGTTCTAAAGCCAGCTTGCTCTTTCAGTTGATTCTCATCAAGTATTCTTTCTAATCTGTTAGTAACGACCCTTGTGAACAACTTGTAGATGTGGGATAACAAGTTAATTGGTCTATAATTTCCAATTTCTGATTTATCTTCTTTCTTATGCAGCAAAACTATGATTGCCTTATTCCACTCCTTCGGTGTCACACCTTTTCTAATGCATTTTGTGGAGAGCCTTGCCAGTTTTTGTGTTATGTCTCTTCCTCCCAATTTTAACACCTCTATAGTAACTTCATCTTCCCCCGGGACTTTCTGATTCTTCATTTTCTTCAATGCATGTTCCACCTCATCAGGAAGAATATTGGGTATGTCGTATGTGTTACTAATTTGCGACCCATCTTTCCCACTGCTGGCATCATTCCCTCGCTCCTTGTATAATTCTCTATAGTAGTCTTCTGCTATTTGAATTATGCCTTCTCTGCTGTTTATAAATACACCATCGCTATTCTTCAGTTTCATTATCATTTGTCTTTCTGTATTACTGCTCATGGTTGTTGATTTAAGTCCTTTGTTTTCCCTTAATGCTTGTTCTACTTTTCTTGTGGTAAATCTTATGTCCCCTCTGAGTCTCTTTCTAATGGCTTTGCATAACTCAGTATACTCAATTTTCTCCTTGTCAGTGTTTACCTTGCTCTTCATTTGTCGTCTTCGGTTCATCACAACAAGTGTTTCTTGACTAATTTTTTCTTCTTTGGATTTATTTTTCCCTATAGGTTTATTGTGCTTTTTCACTTTCAGAAAGTTGTAATATTCCTCTTCGATATCTTAGTCCTGAGCAGTCTGCAGAAGCTCAAACTTGTTCTTAAGTTCCAGTACATACCGCTTTTTCTCCTCTTCTGTTATCTCAAAGACCTTCGTATTATTTACTCGAGTCAGTTTTTTCCTTTCTTTTCCTACAACTATATCAAGTGTGCTTCTTACCATTCTGTGATCACTTCCAACATTTACCTTATTCAGGACGGTAACATCATTCATGATATATCTTCTGTTAGTGAGGATGAAGTCGATTTCATTAGTTGTTAATCCATTTGGACTCTTCCATGTTCACTTTTGTTCACCCTTTTCTTGAAAAAAAGTGTTCATTACTGACAATCCTTGAGATTCTGCAAATTCCACAAGTCTTTTACCTCTTTCATTTCTTTCACCAATTCCAAAATTTCCTATAGTTACTCTTTCTGCGCTTTTTGTCTTTTTCCAACCTTAGCATTGAAGTCCACCATAATAACAGTGTAGTGGGTTTTCTGCTTATCTAGAAGACTCAATTTCGGTGTACATTTCTTAAACCTCTTCATCATCATGGCTCGATGTTAGTGCATAAATCATTATAACCTTTACCAAAAAGCCAACTCCACCTTCGCTCCTTTCACTGTTTCCATTGGTTTATAGCAGATTTCCACTTGATAAACTTATAAGTGATTCATTTCTTCTTGTTTCAGCCAAACGGATGACATTCCAATTCATATTCTCTAGTTCCTTTTCCAGCTCTAGTATCCTGTCTTCACCGATGAGCGATCTTACGTTGTGTGTGTGTGTGTGTTCTTTTCTGGTGGCCCCAAGACTCTCGTCCAAATCCACCCCCAATCCTATCTACAACAAACTCTGAGTAAAGGCCTGAATACATGCTGCACCCAGGCCACCCCGATCTTATGCTGTCCATTTCCATTTATTTACACACACAATTTTATGTATATATATATATATCCATTCTATATAATGGTAATCAAGGTACTATGTGTGTGTTCTTATATCGGGGTGGCTCCTAGGCCTTAGCCCATCTCCACTTTTGTACTCTGTTATGGTGCAGAAACTCTGCATAATGGGCCTGAAAAGTGTCAGTGTATGTGTGCAATATTAATGTGTTGTTTTGTTTGTGTCAGGCTATTATGCCACCAGGGTGCAGCCAATGTATGGGCAGCTGCTGCCTGGTGCCCATCCATAGCACCGGGTCAACAGTTCCCCTGTACCGGTGTTATTACCACCGAAAATCTCGCACCCGCCAGAGGGAGTGCAATACTGGCGAGTGCCTGCAATCTCGCTCCCAGGTTGCCCTTACCGGAGAGCCAGCAAAAAAAAAAAAATAAAATAAATAAATAAATAAAATAAAATAAAAATAAAAAAAACTAGTAGTTATATACATTATAAAGTCTTAAAACACAATATCAAGTTCTCAAAAGACAATACGTCAAAACCATCACTACCTGTAAAATAAAATCTTGGCAGAACTTAGTTACTTCTACTGGCAATCCGGACCCATGGGGCCTTGTTTATCGCCTTACGAGGAACAAATCCTATTCCCCTACTGTTTATTGGTCGGTACCCGCAAACGGCACCGAAACTCTCACTTGGAAGGACACTATCAACACTATCTTGGGCAATCTGCTTCCTTCTGATCGCCCAGAGGATGACTTGACTACTCATCAACAAATAAGACAGCTGAATAATTCCTACACTACTACTTCTGAATCTCAGCCATTTACACAGCTGGAGGTGGACACAGCTGTCCTAAAAATTAACAACTCTGGTTGTCCGGACCTCGACCTTCATCAGGGCATCTTTATCAAACAATTCCACAAGCTACGTCCAACGGTTCTTCCGACTCTATTCAACAAATGTCTGAATGAAAGCACATTCCCTGTTATCTGGAAGACAACTCTTCTTAAACTAATTCCTAAACCTTCAAACACCCAAAGTGGCAAGTCCTATTGCTCTGTTATCACATTTTGCCAAAACACTTGAAAGGCTGATTGCTATAAGACTCACTTCACTGTTCACGAACACCTCTCTTGTATCAGACGATCAATATGGTTTCCGAACTGGACGAGGAACTGAAGAAGCTGTCGTTGAATTCCTTTCTCGAGTTAACTCTGCAAATTCTAAATACGTTCTTGCTATTTTTGTTGATTTTTCTGCGGCGTTTGATCTGTTATGGTGGTCTAGTTTGTTTGCTCGCTTACGTGCTGCCGATTGTCCTCTTCCTCTCTATAACCTTTTAAGAAGTTATTTTGAAAACCGTACAGTTTCTGTTATTTCTGGATCTAACTCCATCTCCCGCTCTGTCACTAGGGGCTGTCCCCAAGGCTCTGTTCTTGGACCACTTGTCTGGAACATCGTTCTTGACGAATGGCTCCTTAAAACTATTCCTTATACTTCCAAATTGGCCTATGCCAGGGGTGGGCACGCATCAGGTCAATGAGAGCCGCATTCCGGTTTTTCATATATTATAAAGAGCCACACCATAGTTACATAGTATTAAATACACAAATTCAAATTTAATTTAATTTAATTTAATTAATATGATTACATATTCTACACAAGCCTTAAGTGCTATGTAAAGTATACATATATAAGAAAATATAATTAAGAGAAAGAAAATACAAAATAATTATTTCAAAATTTTAATAATAAAAATGCATTAATAAAACGTATAACATTTAACGAAGACCTTTGGTCAAATCTTTGAAATTTGGTGTAAAATTTGTTAAAGCCGTTCGCAGCAATTCAGCGAGATGATGATTGGTCAACTGTGAACGATATTTCGACTTCACGAACTTCATTGTGGAGTACAAAGATTCACAGCAATATGTTGTACCAAAAATTGAAATTAGACGGCAAGCAGCTTTCTTTAAATGTGGATATTTTGATTCTGGCACGAGTTTCCAAAATTCAATTACATTAGTAGATTTGTGCTGCATTTGCAATGCCTGATCCTCTTTCATCTCTAATAACTCCAATTGCCCAGCCGCTTTTTCAACAAATATTATTTCAGAAATTGGAAATCCATTTTCAATAATATCACAAATAAATGGGTTCACAAAATATGCAAATGTAGATTTCAAACTTTTCAAATCTTCAAACCTATGTTCGAAATCTGCTTGCAATTCTTCCAATTTTTCTTTGTATTCGTCTAACTTTTCTTCTTTGATATTAATTATATTTGCTTTTACTCGTGGAAAATGATTAAATATTTGGTTCTTAAGATCGTACAAAAAAGTCGAAGTTTAGCTTCAAAACTAAATACAGTTTGTGACAAATCAATAATATTTTTTTCCTTTCTTGTAAAGCCAAATTAAGTGTTTGCAAATGTTCTATAATGTCTGTAAGGAACATTAAGTCAGAAAGCCAAGTTTCATTTTCTAATTCTGGGTATTTTTTACCTTTTTCTTTTGTAAATGTTATGATAGGATTTAGGAGTTCCACAAAACATTGTAAGTTGACAGCCATCTTACAACACACCATAGGGATAAATCACTGGGCAATTCATCTGTTTCGTCATTCCCTCGCGACTCTTCTAAAAAGTTCTTAAATTGACGATGTGTTTTGGCATTTGTTCTAATTAAATTCAAAATCTGCAAAACAATCTTCCACACATTTTCGTATTTGAAGTACTTCGCTATGAGATGCTCGCGGTGAATTATGCAGTGAAGAGGTAAGAAACGTGGAATTTTAGGATCGCTGTTTAAAAGACCAATGAGACCTTGGTTTTTCCCTACCCTTGCAGGCGCTCCGTCAGTCGCAACACTTACAAGTTTATCACGAGGCAATTCAAACCTATTCATTACTTCATCAAGCGCATTTCTAACATCGATACCGCGAGTTGTTTCGATAAGATCTACTAGGTCTAACATTTCTTCCTTCACATTTCGTAATTGTGGAACATCCTGAATGTCTGTAGACTCGTCGAGAGCTAAACTAAATGCTGTACAATTTTTCAAATCACACATCAAACTATTTTCATTTTTACTAATTGCACCAATACGACGCTCAGTTGTACGGCGTGACAATAGGAACCTGTGCGATCAATTTATGCAGTTTTGTATTATCTGGATCCAAAACTTTAACCACTTCTTCCAAGTTTCTTTTAATAAATTCTCCTTCTCCATATGGACGTTTGGCACGAGCAATATTCCAAGCTATCAAAAAACTAGCTTCGTTTGCTCTGTCATCTTCGCGACTAAAAGAAGACAAGAGTCCTTGTTGCTTATGAAGACCAGATTGCAAGGACTTAAGTTTCTCTGTTCGCAATTTTGAATTTAATGGATATTGAGTTGAAAAGTGGGGATGACTTACTTCGTAATGTCGACGTAAATTGCTTACTTTGTAGTTTGCTATTGTAACTTTACAAATAAGACACAACGACTTTCCATTATTGTCAATAAAAGCAAAATTTTCTACCCACTCTTCTTGAAAGATTCTATTTTCTTGTTCGTATTTTCGTTTTTTGATATTTTCTGAGGTCATGTTATCAAAAAATTTAAATAACTTTAATTCCAAAGTCTGAAATTGAAACAAAATAATTAAATTAATTTACGGCGCGGAAAAATTACGCTCGTAACTTTTTACGCACAAGTCCACTGATGGCGCCAGCAGTGTAAATGCGCACGGATTTATTTATAATCAAAATAAAAATAGCAAGATATCTAGACAAAAAAAAAAAAAATAAACACAACATAAAATCCGTATAACAAAATATTAGTTACTTAGTTATATTTTTATAATTTAACAAGATTCACTGAAAAAATTTCTGAAATAATAAAAAAAAACGGATTTAAATTTTCAATGGGAGCCGCACTTAACTCAACGAAGAGCCGCATGCGGCTCTGAGAGCCGCATTTGCCCACCGTTCGCCTATGCAGACGATCTCACCTGCTGATCCAGGGCAATTCCCGTGCTTCCCTTGAAAGCACTGCCAACTTAGTCATGTCAGATCTCTCTCAACGGTCCACCACAAATAAGTTATCCATATCCTAATCGAAAACTAAAATGATGCTGGTTAAGGGTTCGCTTAATATTTCACGGCCACCTGTTGTAAAACTTCAAAACAAATCACTTTCCATGGTTTCTTCTCTAAAATTTCTTGGTCTTATCGTTGATAGTAAACTTACATTTACTAAACACTTGGAAGATCTCTCAGAGAAAGTCAAAAACTTACCTTCTCACTTCTGCGTCTCTCTATACAATCTTGGGGTCTTAATTCTCGTTCTCTACGGTTATATTACAAAGCTGTGTTTCTACCAATTTGTTCCTATGGCGCGGCCGCCTGGTTCTGGCATGTTAAGAAGGTTTCAGTACGGAATAAACTTCACAGCATTCAACGTAAAATGCTTTTAGCAATGTGCAGGGCCGGTAGGACTGTGTCTACTCCTGCTTTGCAAGTCCTTAACGGCTGTCTGCCCCTCGATCTCTTTCTTAGATATGGTAATGCCAAGGCAGAGAAAAGACGCTGTTGGAATATTTTGATGCAGAGCTGGCAAGACAGATGGTCCGCTACCTCTAAGGGTCTTGTTACTTTAAAGTTCATCCCTAACGTCACCTTTGCCACGTTAGAGTCCACTCAGAAATGGTTTCATCCTGGTCTGTACACTCTCTACTTACTCTCTGGTCATGGCTCCTTTAATGCCAAACTTGCAACTTTCAACCTTGCTGAATCACCTCTCTGTTCTTGTGGCGATGCAGAAGACTGGGAACATATTTTATACCACTGCCATCAATACCAAGATCTTCGACAGAACCTTCTCTCCACCAGTATCACTGTCCCCGGAAATGAGCCGGACTTCCTGAGCACCACAGAAAACTTCCAGTCCCTGCAAGAATTTGCTCGTCATGCTTTTGATCGCCGGAGACGTCTTCACACTCAACTACGGAATACCTCCTAGCCTTCCTAGTGGAGACCCCTGCTGGCACTGGCTTTTGGCCAGTGCGGGATCAGATATATATATATACTGTATATATATATATATTTTTTTTTTTTTTTTCACTTTTGCTGGTTTGCTGGGTTTGGGCTGCCCGATGGACAGGATTTTATTATCTAGTTTTTATTATTTTCTTAGATAGCTGTGTATATATATATATATATATATATATATATATATATATATATATATATATATATATATATATATATATATATATATATATATATATATATATATATTATTATTATTATTTTATTATTATTCTTATTTTTTTATTATTTTTTTTTCTTTATTTATTTATTTATTTTTTTTTTTGCTCTGATATTAGGGCAGTAAGAGCTGGTAAACCAGGGAGGTCGCGATACATGCGTAGTTGTGGCCTACCTCCCCGTGGTGTAGACGGACACTGAGCAGGCTTTCCAGGTGATCGCCTGCCTGGTGACAAATTTCTGGCCTTTTACAGTGCCTTCTGTAATCATCACAGTGTACGAAGGCGGAGATGAATTGACGTTCAGGTGCCGTCCTACATAAGATACTATACATGTCTAAATGTCTACAGTTATATACATTATGGTCTGCGTATTTCTAGTAATTTTGGTCCCGAGTCACCAAGACCAACCACTCCAAGGCTAGGAGGATGCTCTAGCAAAACAATTGTAACAATTATATTAACATATATACATGATTTCCTAGTCTTAGTCTTTTTCCCCACAGTTCAATTATTCTCAGTACATTTTCTTATTTTCAAATGAAGTCACAAGTTGAACTGTCCAGTTTGATTTCATTCAAGATAAAGTCAGTCCCAGTAGTCTTCTCCGCTCTGTGCCAGCATGTCTTAAAACTCTTCTTCAGGTGGTTCTCTTCTAGTTGCTGAAGACTTGTAATTATTCTTTTTCCCGAGAGTCCTAACTTGTGTATGATTTGGAATTCCAATGACAGTCCATAAGTAAGAAAATGGAGTATTTTCACTTACAAAAGTTCTCGTTGGGAAAAACACGTTTCATTAAGTTCATGTAGATTTCGAGTGTATGTATGCGGTAGTTCATATCTATGTGGTCACAGATCCAGATGTCATTTAAGACCACACAAGGTATAACTGCATAAGTTTCAGAAGAAGTTATGCTTGTAAACTATGTTTCCATCTAGTTCCTTAGTTTGTAATTTCAGGTATCACGCCCCAGAACCAATCAACATTCTTATGAGAATCCTGTTAACACCCGAGGGTCCCTGTATATCCTCCCATTAGAGTTCTATCGAAGCATCCGATCTGCGACTTCCAACCAGCTGAGAATCTAAACAAATAATCTTAGTATATGTTTCTTTAATAATTCATCTTTACATCCTACATCTAATTTCCTCGAGGGTGAAGGAATCTTATTTCTAGTCTTTTGAAAACAGTCACTGAAAATGTTTGTAAAGCATTAAAGTTCCTATAGCTTTCTACCAAGGGACTTACTTTATCTTCTGTCAGATCCGATACACTGCTAAACAACTCTAAACATGCCTGAAGATAATGTGGGCAGTCAAATAAAACAGGAGAACAAGTTTCCACACCCCCACAAGTGCAGTAAGGGTCTGGCTCAAGTCCACGTTCATGTAACTTAACTCTGAGGGAGCCATGTCCCGTTAATAAGTACGTTGTATTCATCGAAGGAGCAAACCAAGGATTTATTTCCTTGGCGGCAGTAAAGTCCACTTTGATTCTAAATTGACTCGTAACTATTCCATGTTCGCTGGCATTCCACCGATCCTGCCACACACAGATGTCAGATGTTCCCACCATCTTTTCTTTTCTTGTTTGACCTCGTTCACTGGATCAGATGTTATTCCCATTAGTTCCAAAGCCAAACCTTTCCTAAGCCGACCTGTCATCCCCTTGAATACGATATACAGATCCAGAGGAATGATTCCTGCTAAGACTTGTAATGCGTTGTTTGATACAGTTCTAGGGGAATTTAAAACAGATAATAACATGGATCTTTGAAGAGAAATAAGTTTCATTTAAACTGTTATGACTCTGTGATACCAAATGGTTGCAGCATATGAGACTATTGGCAGAAATAGTAGCGAATGGGCCTGGTGTAAGCCGAATGCCATGGTTGAAAGAACAAATATAGACACGTATAATTATAACCCAGTTTAATGTAAAATATACTAACAGGCAGTAGCTTTCGAGACTGGCGTGTCTCTTTATCAACTGAAATTCAAATACAACGGATAAGTGCAATGAGCTGAGTGAGGCACGTTAATCATGTGCCATTGTCGTGCGCTGCTTTTACTCCACTGATCATCAAGCATTAAAGTCACTTAACATATTAAACAATCCAAAGGCAATAAACCGCCACAAAGGCATACGTCTACACCCCATCCTAGAAACAACCGTTTTAATGCTTGATGATCAGTGGAGTAAAAGCAGCGCACGTCCGTGCAACAACAAATGGCACATGATTAACGTGCCTCTCAGCTCATTGCACTTATCCGTTGTATTTGTATTTGAATTTCAGTTGATAAAAGCTACTGCCTATTTGTATATTTTACATTAAACTGGGTTATAATTATACGTGTCTATATTTGTTCTTTCATTGGCAGAAATATTGTTTTATTTCTGTTTTATATAAATAAAACAGAAATAAAACAATATTTATATAAAAACTTTTATTTATATAAAAACAAGATCCTTTTACTAAGTCCCCATTCTTTCCTCGATATTCTTATTATTGAGGCAGTAAAATTCCCTATTTTATCTCTAAGTTTACATACATGTGGCAGAAAGCTTCATTTATCATCGATTAGGATGCCTAAATATTCGTTTTGGGATACATATGGGATTTGAGAGTTGTCTGTCAAGATCTTAGGAGGTCGATTATAGTTAAAATGAACTTTGAAGGTCATAAATTTTGTCTTTGTTGGTGATATTTTAGTTTGTTAAGTTTGGTCCATACAAATAGATCATTTAATATAATTTGTTTTTTTTTCCTCGAGTATCCTCCTCAAACGGCCCTCAAGGGCAATTACTAAGTCGTCAGCGTAAGCGATTTTCATAGCCTGCTCGTGGTATTTTGTCATCCACTGATCTAAGACTGCGTTCCAGAGGAGAGGCCCCGGTACCGACCCCTGAGGGCATCCTCTGGAAACGGTAGCTGAATACACTAGGTGTTTTGCACAAATTCTGATGGATCTGTCTTGGAAGTAGGACCTGATGATTCTATAAGTATAGTTGTCACATCCTCCCAAGGGCACTCTCCCACCATACCATGATCTTATGTTGTAAGGTGTAAGGTATATTGTTGTCATGCGGCACCATCTCCGCTTTGCTTTCTTTGTGGGTGTACCAGTTTCCTGGGTATGCCAGAGGTTCAAAAGTGTGTGGGTATTGTACCTGTGTAATGTCTTGTACCGTTGTTCATCTGGTCATTTAACCGTTGGACCCCTGCTGGAGCCCAGCGTTGCCCCACCTTCGCCCCGTGGAGGCAGACCAGGAAACACCAGTAGTCTAAAATTTACTCTGGCAGGTCCTGCCGCTTAATTTCCTGAGATTTCAGCGGCTAGGACCTTAAAAAAAAACAAAACTTATGTACACGTACATAAGTTTTTTTTACATATACATGTGCATATATGTGCACGCGCCTCTATGTACATAAGTACATACAAGCACACACACATACATGCACATATACACAACAGTGGTATATAATATATACGCATCCATGCAATCGTAATTACTTTGGATGTTTGCATACAGCACGTGTGCATGCATTCATATGGCAGGAGTAGGGCAGTGCGTAGGATAATTAGGCCGAGACTGGGCGAAGATTATTTTTGGGCTAGATTAAATTTAGTGTGTAGGGTGCTTGCATTGTGTATAGATAGAGTGGGGGAGGGGAGGAAGAAGGTTGGGGGGAAAAGGCAGAAGTATGGGGGACACAAAAGAGATTCCCCCAGGTGGTCAGTGAGGCATGCCTCAACAGAAGAAAAGGTGTGGTAGCAGGGGAACGAGGCGACTGGTCATCTCGTCCTCCTGCCAGGAAGGGGTATTAAAGGAGAGCCAGGCTAGTGCTTGGCTCAGGCCACCAGAACAGCTGCTATTCATCCTTCATTCAGATTTTTTGTCTATCTTCATGGTTGCTTGGTAGGTCATCTTTGGTGTTATGCACATTTTGGCTTCTAGCCATTATGTGGCTAGTGTGCATTCAGGTCCCGTCTTCTTCTGTACAAGGCTTCGGCGAACTTTGAGATGGCAATATATTCCTGCCTCCCGTCCAGGAGGTGTTGTTCTCTATCTCTGGGCAAAAAGGTGATCCAGCTGATGAGCTGGCAGCGGAGGTCATCATAAAGCTGGCATTCATGCATAAGGTGGTGCCAGCTCTCCAGCTCTCCACAGCAGCAAGTAGGGTCATCTGTAATGCCCAGGGCTGTAAGTTTGGCCTTAAAGGCACCATGTCCTGTTAGCAGGAAGGTCGTGTGGAGTCCCGGCGTGAACCATGCTGGAGCCATTGGATAGAGTTTGCCAACGTTGGGGAAGAATCGTTTGGTGACTTCTCCCTTTGGGGAATTCTCCCATCTGGTTTGCCAGGTTTGCATGAGATGATTTGTAAGTCTCTTTTTCTCAGTCAAACGGTGTGTGGTAGGATCTGCGTCGAAGTCGACGAAGGTGCAGGCTCTTCCCTTAGAGAGTTCGTATAATACTCCACATTTAGCTACTTCGAGGTCTAAAGGTAGGGTTCCCGCCAGCACCTGCAGCGCATGGGTGCTAACTGTTCTGCAGGCCCGGGTTATAGCAAGCAGCATGGCTCTATGGATAGAGTCGAGGATTCTGCGATTTACAGCCATGGTGACTTTGGGGTACCATGCTCCGGAAGCATAGGTAGCTATCGGCAGGAAGGCGGCTTTGTAAAACAGCTTGAGGGTCTTCTTTTTCAATCCCCAGTCCCTTTTTGCTACTCTGGTAACAAGGGCTGTATAGCCCCGTATCTTCTTACGGATGTATTTCAAGTGTGCCTGGAAGGAGAGAGTGGGGTCCAGTATTACTCCCAGGTATCTAAGTTCCTTGGACAGTCGTAGTGTGATACCAGCAATCTTAATCTGTGGGGGTATCCTGTAATCTAGGGCACCCTTGAGGAGAATGGAGTCCGTTTTGGTTGCAGAGATCCTAAGGAAGTGGATATTGGTCCACTCTTGCAAGATTTCAAGGGCATGATTTGCCTTTCTTTCCAGCTGGATTCTGCTGTTTGCTTCTATCATCAGGATGAGGTCGTCTGCAAAGGCTTGTGAAGACGCCTCTCCAATATCGGTATTTAGGAATTCATCCAAGACGATGTTCCATAACGTAGGTCCTAAAACCGAGCCTTGTGGACAGCCTCTGTTGATTTTTCTGGTGAGTATTTTATATGGGGCATTCACCATGATGAGTCTACTGGAGAGGTAGCTTTGGACTAATCGATAGAGGTTGCCTGGCATCCCACTCGCCCGGAGCCGGGCCAGGACGCTCGGCCACCAAAGGGTGTCGAACGCCCCAGCAAAGTCGATAGAGATAGCCAGGAAGTATTTGTTTTCTGTGGCAGCTGCACGTGTAGCACTTTAGACCAGGAACATCGACTGTAGATGCCTCTACAGTCGATGTTCCTGGTCTAAAGCCGTACTGGTTTGGGGACATTAGGTTTGCCTGTAGGTAGTGAGCCTGTATTCTGTTTAACAGGAGGCGTTCCAAGAGTTTACTGCAGACTGTTATTAGGGCTATTGGTCTGGTGGTTTTGTCGGGTTTTTAATTATGAGTTTAATATTTGCTTTTTTCCAGTCCTTCGGATAGGTCCCAGTTTGGAGACATAGATTGAAGAGGTTCAGTAGCATATCGGGGGCTATCTCCACCACCTTCCTGATGAATTCCGGCTCCAAGTGGTCGGGACCCGGACATTTCTTACTTTTAATAAGGTGCGCAGCCGCTTGTAATTCCTCTATTGTGAAATCCGGTTCCCTGTCTTCTGTTCGGTAGTCATCATTCTCTGTGCACATCTTGATTTGTTGGGGTGTACTGGTTTCTGGCCTCCTTGTAAATTTCCCGCAGTGCATCCACTTCAGGGGCAGGCCAGGAGCGTCTGGCTCTCTGGAATGCTTTCCGTTTGTCCTGGACTTCTCTTCGGAGCCTCTGGAGCTCCGGACTCCACCATGGTACAGCGCCTGAGGCAGATTTTCTTCGTTTTATGGCAGCATTCGCTGCTTTAGTGATGATCGCTGTGATTGTTTTTTGGAGTTGGTCAGGGTCTTGATTTGTTTGAATTGCAGCTTGCTGTGTATCTTTTTCTGCTGTTAGAGTGTCTCTGAATTGGTTCAAGTTTGCAGTGTTCAGTGCATATCTCTGCAGCATTTTTCTCTCAGGATATTGTCTCTGATGGTCTCTGTTGAGTTGGAAGGTCAGAACCCTGTGGTCGGATGTTGTCCAGGCATCCTGAACCGTCCAGTCTGTTATATTGCCAGCAATGTTCCTAGTGGCTAGGGAGACATCGATGGTTGATTCCCATCGTAGGTTGCAGTAAGTCGGTAGTTGATTAGTTTGGTTTAGCACTGTTATCGTTGATGTTGCTAGGAATTCCTCCAGGCGCTGCCCATTCCTTGTCCCCTGCCTGTCCAGGGTGTGGCTGTACCAAGCTGGTGACCTGCAGTTCACGTCCGCTCCTATTATTAGTTTCTGGTCAGGGAGGATATTTGTTACATGTTCTAGGTACCTTGTAGCCATCGTTATGTCTTCTCCAGGGCGGCAATAAAGGGCGACGACGTAGAAGGCTCCCAGTGCTGAGATAAGATGTGCACAGACTGCCCAGGCCGTGCAGAGGTGAGTGATCCTGGTAACTGTTATATTAGCATTAGCATTAGCATTAGTAGAGGCATTTGATGCAAGAAAGCAAGCTTATGCAGCATCAGCCAAAAAAAAAAAAAAACCACTTCCACTTCACCCCTCTGTTCGTTCAAAATACCTGTCCAGCTGAGCCTTAAACTTATTTAGGCTATCAACCTCCACCACAAGGGATGGCAGTCTGTTCCACCAACCGACCACCCGCTGGCTAAAGGCAAATTTCCGCACGTCTATCCTACATCTGTCTTTCCTCAATTTGAATTTATGCCCTCTCAGGTGATTTTTCTGAGCTAGAGGAAGAATCCCATCAGCATTGAGCATGCTTAAACCATTCAAGGCTTTATACACCTCTATCAGATCACCTCGCTGGTGCCTAGTCTCCAGACACTGTAATTTGCAAAACTTAAGCCTTTCCTCGTAAGAGCACCCCTTTGTTCCATTCACTAATCTTGTTGCCCTTCTCTGTACTCGTTCCAGCAGCTCTACATCCTTCTTGAAATGAGGCCTCCAGACCTGTATACAGTACTCTAGGTGTGGCCTGACCATTGCCTTATACAATATATCTGGGTTTCTGACCACAATAGCAGCCCAAGGGATTTCATTTTCAGGCTGTATGATCTTGCGAAATTTTATTTTTATTTTGTTACACAGAGCATTAATAAAACTACAATAAATAAATTAGCTTTCGGCTGGGTGGCAGCCTTCATCGGATTAAAATACTTGAATGGCAGTTGGAATAGAGATGCACTGCCAGGATGGTGCGTGAGGCACGTGGTTAATTGTTTGTTGATGTTTGTGGCTGTGACGTATGGTGGTGACGTGGCCAACGTTTGTCTATGGACAGCATTACTGCTTCTGTGATGGGGTTAAGTTGACAACCACTGTTCCTGTTCAACGAGGTATCCGAGCATTTTATACTTAACGATTCCAACCAGGTGCGCCTTAGGTAATGGTGGGACTTGTCTACAACCACGACATCGCGGTGTGGGTCGATGTCGTGGTGGGTTGTCCAGACATGCTCGGCGATAGCTGAGTGTTCTACATCTGCCAAACGGATCGCCCTTTTATGTTCTGAGAGACGTTTCTCGAGTCGACGTCCAGTCTCTCCAAAGTAGCAGCTCGTGCAGTCACGGCAAGAGATGCGATAGACCAAACCACTCTGGAGCTGGAGTCGAACAACTCTATACCATACCTAGATACACCTGTCCGGCGCGAAGACACATGCTTGAAGACGACAGTTTATCATAAGCCTATGTGTGCTGGCCAATTTACCAACTTCCAATCAGCACACGCACGGGGCCACCTCCTCTCAACTGCCCGAACCTTGCTAACTCGCGCCTGGACACACTCCAGCTCCGCAGATGAAAGACGCAAAGAGATCACCAGAGTCAAAGTAGACCTTACGAGGTGTGGCTACCCCATCGACGTCCTTGACAGGTGTGATCTACAAGCACGCGACAACGTGACGACCAACAGCAACGCCAACAGTGACGAGTCATCCACGAGGGCATTCATCCCATACTACCCCAACCTGTCACAGCAGATCGGTAGAATCCTAAGATCGCATGGGATAAAGTGCATCCAACTCCCAGGCAAGAAACTGCGTTCTCTCCTTTCCAACATAAAAACACCTGTCCCCACCCTTCTACAGAGTGGTTTGGTCTATCGCATCTCTTGCCGTGACTGCACGAGCTGCTACTTTGGAGAGACTGGACGTCGACTCGAGAAACGTCTCTCAGAACATAAAAGGGCGATCCGTTTGGCAGATGTAGAACACTCAGCTATCGCCGAGCATGTCTGGACAACCCACCACGACATCGACCCACACCGCGATGTCGTGGTTGTAGACAAGTCCCACCATTACCTAAGGCGCACCTGGTTGGAATCGTTAAGTATAAAATGCTCGGATACCTCGTTGAACAGGAACAGTGGTTGTCAACTTAACCCCATCACAGAAGCAGTAATTCTGTCCATAGACAAACGCTGGCCACGTCACCACCATACGTCACAGCCACAAACATCAACAAACAATTAACCACGTGCCTCACGCACCATCCTGGCAGTGCATCTCTATTCCAACTGCCATTCAAGTATTGTAATCCGATGAAGGCTGCCACCCAGCCGAAAGCTAATTTATTTATTGTAGTTTTATTAGTGCTCTGTGTAACAAAATAAAAATAAAATTTCGCATTATGAATCCAGAGCACGTAGGCCTGTTTTATTATGTATGATCTTGTATTGTAGGGGGTATCCCCTTACTTGATTGGCGGCTGCGTATGGTTCTTGGAGTATGATGATATCTATATTTTCGTCATCAGCTTTCATCCTGACCTGGTCGGCCACTGCCCTGGTTCTATGAGCGTTTAGCTGGAAGAATTTGATTACTTTAGTGTTGAATTGTTTATGGTGTGGTGCCATAATCTGTTCTGGATTGGTCAAGCTCTTGTATTTTTGGTATATGGGACACATGCTGTCTCTGAGGGAATGGGAGGCATCCATTTTCTGACTTCTGCAGTTAGCACAAACGGCATTTGTGCTCTTATTTGGGCAGTCGGTGAAGTTGTGGCCCTTGCCACCGCAGTGGCCGCAGGTTCGCACAGCCTGGGAGCATGTGTGCGACGTGTGTCCGAACTTGCAGCAGTTGTAGCATTTGATGATAGCCACATGTTCGCGGAATCGATGGCGACCCCAATATATATAAACTCTTGTCTGATTTATAAGTATTTGCTAAGCTACTGGGCTCAGTTCTACAGACCAGTTGACTGTGCTCGAGGACTTGGTCTTGATGGTGTGCTTGGGTATCACATGATCATTTAGATTGTGATCTGGCAAATGTTTGGACAGATTTCTATCAAACAATTCTCTTGCGACCTCTTCGGGTTTGATATCCTTATCTAGGTCGTATATAAGGATGGAGGGCCCCTTCCTTCTTGGGGGTTCAGCTCTGAGCCCCAGGGTTGCGATCTTCGGGTTGGCTATTATTTCGTTTATTTCCTCTGTGGTCTCTGTTTCAATGACCACGCCTGGATTCCTTGTCTTTCGTACCGACTTTATTTTCGTGGTCCTTAGGTCATCGGAGAGTTTATCAATTATTGCCTGCTTAATGCCTTCACTAGAATGTTTGTCCACTTTATTAAGGGGTCTCAACACTACAACGTTAGGTCGCCGAGTGGTGGATTTCTCCTTGGCTTGTATTGGTTGAGTGGCTGTGTGGTCACACTTGAGCCGGTGTCCTCAGCGCATCTGCATAGGAGGGAGTGCGCTGTGGCATATTTTTTGCTCCTCCTTCCTTATATGCCTCCAGTTTAGCTGTGGCTATTTCAGATTCTAAGTATGTTTGGAATAAAACGGACTTTATTTTATTCCATAAAGTAACAATTTGGCCTCTGAGGCCTGCTGAGATTCTGTTGCTCTGGTCCCTAAATAGGTCTTCTAGGGCTGTCTTGAGGGTGCGTGCTTGATCCAAGGGGATCCCTCTGGGACTGCAGGGTCCAGGGGGGAATCCTTCGGCTTGGTTTCAACGTGTTTTCCTGGTTGTAGGGAGCCAGGATCATCATGAGCGTCCTTTGGCTGGTTCTGGCTTCTAGTTGCTCTGTCCGAATTAGAGACTATTTGATTTTTATTTTTTCTTTTAGCCAAAGGTGTCGGTTTAACTTCTTGAGTATGGAATTGGTGTTCATTGTTAACTAGTTCACAGTCAGAGTCAGTCTTTTTCGTGTGGTTCTCCCACCATGTTTGTATCCATTTCGGATTTTCGAAGTTATCCGGATTAGTGAGGTCTAGACGCGTTATTTTGTTTGAGGGCTCTGAGAGCTGTTGGAGGATATAAACTACTAGTCCGTGGGTATATTTGTTGCCGTGTGATGTGCAGGCGAGGATTTGGGCTCTCCCCCACTGGCAGTATGGGGGGAACAGCCTAGTATATAAGTGGCCCTAGGAAAACGGGGTTACTTTCTCTGGGGGGTTTTTCTTGGCGCCGATAACAGTGGTGACATCAGTTTTTGCACTACATGTATATTTGCTAAGATCCATTCTGTCCACGGTATATCTATTGCAGAGGGGGGGGGAAGACATAAAATACATGTTTCACTACCACAGTAACGGTAATTCAGCACAGATGATGGAACGCTCTTGCAGCTCGGGTTTGGCACAAGTTGGGGCACCTCCCTAGTCAAATGCAGGGTATTTACTTGGCCGCCGCTTTATATTGGCGCTTCTCTATATCCTTGCTGCCAGCCACATGGTGACCACTGCGGTCTCGCAAACAAAGGATATAGATGAAAACGCAAATAGCCTGCTAAATTCCCAGTTGAAATTTAAAAATTTCTTACCATGAGAGTCCACTAGTTGACTTCTTTAGGTGAGAACACTTTTTAGGGCAATAACTATAATTAAAACACATATTTAAGCACATTTTTCTTTAGCGTTGATCAGCACGTCCGACTAGTAAGGTAACCCTCTAGCGGTTCCATCTTATGTTGTAACATGCCAAGTTCAGTTTCCGTGCATGGCAGCCTGGTCGTACCCAGAGATTCTTAGCACCCTCTGTTTCCACTCTGATCCTCTCGCTGCCATAAGAGGGGGGAGTCAAAGCCACTGGGGACTGAGGGCCATTGTTTCGTCATGCTGTCATGTACTGGAGGGTTTGGTCTTTTCCGCTTCACACTGACCAGGGTCTTGAAGAGAACCACTCTACACGTTCCTTGCCACCTTAGTGACGTAACAGGGCTTACCATTGAGAAGGTGTGCATGAGTGGATTTTAGGGAGGCAGGCCAACTGGACTTCTCCGAAATCTTCTGTAATAGAAATACGTTGGATTCATCAGTGTTTTAGACTGAGTGTCTGATAACACACAGAACACCTGTTCCCCTCTAAGCCCCTCAGCAGCTTATGCATGCGCTATTAAATCCGCATAACACACACACACACACACGCTACATGAAACTTGAAGTGTAAAGTGTATTTAGTGTCAAATGGCATCAGGGCTTCCCCCATCTCTGCTGATATGAAACGTGAAGTGCGCTCATCAACAATTTGATTCCAAACGATGCTTCAATGTCAAAAAGGAAAGCTAGAGAACATTTATGACTGGAGGAGAGTGGGCCGCAGTAAACACAGTTTGCTATCAAAATTGACATCTGCCAATCAACATGAGCATTTAATTAGGATCTTAATTCATAATTTTTTCCTAATTGTGGGATAATTAACAGATTTCTTTTAATTTTCAGTGAAGAAATCAAAGAAAACAGTTTCGGAAACGTCTATTGAATTTTAGCTGTGTGGACGGAATAGATGAGGAGCGCGATGAGGAGGCTATTGAGTTTTAGCTGTGTGGACGGAATAGATGAGGGGGAATTCACTAAGAAAGAGAATGATGATATCCAGCTCAGGACCCTGGGTGTGCCAAGTCCATACTCACCAGATGTGAGCCCCTGGGGTTAATACTCAATATTATAGAGATGTAAATATTACTGTTGCCGAACTCTCTTCATCTTCTCGTAGTCAGATCACTTTAATGATGTTAATGACGTTTACGAAGTTAATCAGATCATGTTTCTGGATATAGGTTAGTGCAATTTGCATCGTTTTTATACGTGTAGGTATGAAATGACCATCTACCCATGTAGATGAATTGGCATCATTTTAATTATATCTCATATTGTGAATACATTCATAACGAGTTGCTGTGGCAATGCACTACCTAAGTAACGCTTCACCAATGGAGAAGCTATTGTTACTTATTCTCGGTGGATACACCGACACACATGGCATCATTTCAAGGCTTTTTGAATTTAATAAAAAAAAAAAAAAAAAAAAAAAACATTGGACCATATTCCATAAAATCAAAGAAATGAACTATAAAATTCAAACCTATATCATGGAAAATCTTAATTCAGACTTTAAAGAGAACTGTTCTGATGAGAACACCAGAGTTTATGAGATGTCTCAACGCTTTTTTGTATATGTGGAAATATGTGAAACGGTGTAGAAGAATGAAAGGGACAGTAACGCCTCCAACTCACACCACTCACAAACTCCTCGAATGGGTAACGCTTCCCCAGTAGGGAAAACCGTTGTTACCTATTCTCCGAAACTCCTGGCAGCGTCAAGACCCCTCCAGAGGACACTGGCCTACCATCGGTGAGTAGGTACCCTGGTGATGTTTCAAGGACTCTCTTCGGTGGGTGGGCAGATACCCTGGTTTTACATTAGTGACAACACAGTTTTGAAGTATAGCTCCACAATATAAGAGATGCATGATGGTGTGCACTGATTTATACTAAGGACATTTTTGCCTATACTGCGAAGGAGTTTACTGGCATATAGGTTAGCGCAATTTGCATAATTTTTATACGTGTAGGTATAAAATGATCATCTACCCAAGTAGATGAATTGGCATATTTTTAATTATATCTTATATTGTGAATACCTTCACAACGAGTTGCCATGGTATTGTACTACCTTGAATAAGTAACGCTTCACCAATGGACCGCAATAAAGATTTTCATTTTAACACAATAATTACCCAATAATTCATCATTTAAATTTTCTTGAGATTTCTTATTCAGTTACTTTAAAAAAAATAAAATTTATTGCTAAATATTATGATTTTGAAAATTTAATACACAGAAACTGATAATGACAAATTGTTGTAAGAGCAACCGTCCTTTTCCAGTTCAATTTTTGTCATTTGTATGTGTCTGTCGTGAAAGAGAAATGGTGAATTTAGCATTAACACTTGAATGGGATGCCGTGTCATTATTGATATCATATATTTAAATATATGACGCAGTTGCAGTTTGTAACCACACTGTTTACACCCAAGCTGCAAAACATTTTGAATGTCCTTCGTAACTAAGTGAAAATTTCCTTGTGCTAACTTTGTATTTATAGGTAAACGTGATCATCGTATCAGATTGTTTTGTTCCCCCACCCTGCACTGTTCGGATATGGAAATAGTCTGGTAAGAAAAATTATAGAATAGTACGATTGTCGAAAACAAAAAATATATTAATTATACATTGTATTATATTATATGTTACATGGATCATACACAATGACCTTTGCTAGTCAGCGGTATTTTTTATTTACCATGTAACTGGGAGGGGAGGAAGAGATTGATATCATTTCTAATAACGCTATAGGCCTTTATCAGTATTGCAAATATTCTCATGATATACCTGTGCATGAAATAGCGAGATAACACTTCACTGTTGGCAACGAAAACGTTAGGAGTATTCTTTTACTATGAAAGAGCTTAGGTGTTGTGGAATGTAGTTAAATACTTAGCTCGAAGACTTTGATCGAATAATCAGATCGACATTTGGATTCTACAGGCCTATCAGGTAATTAAAATATGTGCAACACAACTTTTGGAAATGAAAATCGCAGGCAGTTACATTTATGAAAACTTGAATATACGCTGTTATGTGTGCGAAATTTATCATGCAAGTGATGATTAGCTTTCTGCACCTTAAAAAGCCAAAGAACTTAAAAAAAAAAAAAAAAGAAAAAAAGTCCTTGCAAGTAATGCATGCTGTGTAAAACTATGTAAATACAGAAATTCCTTGTTCAGATCGCGTACCGATGCAATATTATATCAGACTTGTTGCTGTTTGATTTTAATATGTTAAAATTAAATTATAGTAGTCAGAACTATCTCAGATTTCAGCAATCTGAAATCTAACGTAAATGTAATCCAGTTATTTAATTTAAATGTAAGCCAGTTATTAGATTTCAGTAGTCTTTTTTTTTTCATTATTTTTAATATGTATGTGCATATTTCATAGAGGATATTAAATAAGAGGGTGGCCAAACTTAATAATACTGAGCCTTAAATATAAAATTCACGTTGGCAATAAAAATTTACTTTTCAAAAAATACTATACGCATCGTAAAATGATGGGGAAAATACAGCTAAAAAAGCTGTATTTGAATTATTATAATTAATTTAATATCTTAGAATATTGTTAAAAAGTAGGTTATCAGATGTTCTGGAAGCGAACGTTCTTTCTCAATAGTGAAACCTCATGAATAAAAGCAAAATTTTTTGATATTTTTATAACTTTGACATAGTTGTCCATCTATTTATGAATAAAAATTAGAAACCGCTCGAATTTCTTAAAATTACAACTGGTATTAAAATCCATTATTGGTTGCTACCTTCAACTTGCTACCCTCGAGTGTTGTGTTTTTTTTTTTTACGATTTCCTGTTAATGAAACACGAATTTTCTTAGGGAAATTATGGAAAATTTTCTAAGCTTCCCTTTGAAAAGAAGGTGCGGATTTGGAAGCTTGGTAAATAGACATCTTGGAGGGGGAGGGAAAGAAAACTTAATCGAGAAACATAAAACCCAAAGCAGCAGTAAAATAAACGAGGGAGGTATATTTTCATTGGTAGGAGAGAACATGCTGCGGCAACCCATTGAGGCGATTTGGGGGGGAAGGGTGATGTGGCGTTTCACAACATCTGCGATAGCTATATGTGAGCCCCCCCGGGGTATAACCCCGGGGGGCTCACATCTGCTGAGTATGGGCTTGGCACACCCAGGATCCTGAGCTGGATATCATCATTCTTCTCTCTTTTGGTGATTCCCCTCTTATTTCTTTCTCTCAGGGTCCTCAATGGTTTTTTTTTTTTTTTTTTTTTTTTTTTGCCTGATGCAGCATAAGCCTCAGACTTCCTTGCACCATATGGCTAATAATAATTTGATTAATGGATATTCTTCAGATTGGTGTAGCGTCAGAAGTGGGGTCCCTCAAGGTTCTTGGACCACTCTTGTTTCTCATTTTCATAAATGACATAGACGAAGAGATAGAACGCATAATGTCAAAATTTGTAGATGGCGTGAAGATTGGTAGAATCGTTAATGATCGTTAATTGGTAAAATCGTTAATACCAAGTAGCACTCCTTCAGAATGACTTGAACTAGCTTCAAAGATGGTCAGAGAAGTGGCAGTTTGTTTGTTTTGATTTGATTTTATTGGCGCATTAGCTACTAAGGCAATAATGCGCCAAGACCATGTCATTAAAAAAAAAAATTTAAACTTTCAGTGACCTAATTAGTTAGGTCACTATGTCAAGAGGTATAAGAAAAATGTAAATTTTATAAACGAGCAAAAATATTTATCGATTTTAAAAATCTAAAAATAGCAGACACATTGTCATTGTCGGATAAAATCTGACTGAGTGTATACGGCTCAGTCAGATGATTAAAAGCAGTAAAACGGATATTACTAAAATCTGGACAATCAATTAAAATGTGTCTGATAGTTAAAATTGTGCCACAGGACACATACATAGGAGGGTCATCAGCCCTCAGCAAAAACGAATGAGTTAAATGACTGTGTCCTATGCGGGTCCGGGCAAGAACAACTTCATCCTTACGATTCCTGCGCAGACTAGACTGCCACGGTTCAATTACAGGCTTTATACAATATAGTTTATTCCCAGTCTGTCTATACCACGAGTCCTGCCATTGGGAGTGTATGTTTTGGTGTATTATTTGCCTGTAGTCTGTATAGGGGACTGACAGGCAGCGGTTATTATTGGGAATTGCTGATTTGGCTGCGGCGTCAGCCAAATCATTTCCCCTAATCCCAATGTGGCTGGGAATCCAGCAGAAGCGGATATCGTATTCACGTCCAAGGAGGAAGTGAATCTTCTGCTGAATACTAGACAGAACTGGATGAGGATTATACCTCACAGATATTAAAGCCTGTAACACACTGAGAGAATCGGAATATAAAATGAACCGTTGGTATTGGCATTTACTAATGTGATCCAAGGCTAACTCTATAGCATGCAGCTCTGCAGTAAATATACTGCATTCAGAGGGAATCTGCTCCGATGTAGAGCTGTCTGTAAAGACAGCAGCAGATCCCACATATGATTCCGACTTTGAGCAGTCTGTGTAAACTGGCGCGAAGTCAGAATGTTCAGCTCGGTGTGCTGAATAAAGCTGCAGGTAGACCGATGATGGAGTGTCCGACTTTCTCCAATTTCTAAGGGACAAGTCACATGCCGGGACATGAGCATGCCAGGGTGGAAAGGGTTGCTTTGGTGTTTGGGCAACCTTGTCTACCTTGATATTAAGTTCTTTGAGTAGCTCTTGGAGACGAATACCAAAAGGACGATTGGCAGTCTTACGGGTATTGTATAAATTTTCCCATCGTGGCTGAAAAATGAATGGCTACGTAGGATGGTCTGGCAGGGATTTCAGTTTTAAAGCGTACTTTAAAGACAACTGCTTACGTCGAAGCGATAACGGTGGTTTGTTTGCTTCGACGTATAAGCTCTGGACAGGAGATATGCGATATGCTCCAGTAGCAATACTTAGGGCCTGATGATGGACGGGGTCCAGCCATCGCAGGACACTGTCTCTGGCTGAGGAATATACCTGGGACCCATAATCTAGTTTGGATCGCACAAGTGCACGGTAAAGCCGAAGAAGGGTACATCGGTCTGCTCCCTAAGATGTAGAGGAGAGCGAGCGGAGAATATTAAGCCCACGTGTGCACTTTGTGCGGAGTTGACGAATATGATCCAAAAAGGTGAGTTTTTTTTTTCAAATATGAGTCCCAAGAATTTTATGTTCGCTGCTACTGGAATAGCATGTCCGAGCCTTAATTCGGGTTCAGGATGAAGATTACGCTTACGACAAAAGTGTACGCAAACGGTCTTCTCCGGCGAGAACCTGAAGCCATTAGCAAGTACCCAGGAATTCAGATTATCAATGGCTTTCTGCAGTTGTCTTTCAATAACCCTTATGTTGCACGACTGACAAAAAATGCTAAGGTCATCAACATAGAGGGCACTGTTTACAGTTGGAGGAAGTTGTTCTGTGATTGAATTTATTTTGATGGCGAAAAGCGTGACACTTAATACTGATCCTTGTGGTACTCCCTCCTCTTGGCTGAAGGAACGAGAGAGTGAGGATCCCACACGAACTTGGAAAGATCGATTGGCTAAAAAGTGTTTAATAAAAATGGGGAGTTGCCCCCTAAGACCAAGGCTATGCAGATCTTTTAAGATGCCAAATCTCCAAGTTGTGTCATACGCTTTCTCCATGTCAAAGAACACCGACACCAAGTGTTCGCGTTTTAGGAAAGCATCCCGGATGGATGCTTCCAATCTAATAAGATGGTCCAAAGTGGACCGGTTCCTTCGGAAGCCGCACTGGATGTTGGAGAGAAGGTCATTTGATTCTAGATACCATATTAAACGAGAATTAACCATTCTTTCCAGGATTTTGCGCAGACAGCTAGTCAGAGCAATAGGACGATAATTGGTGGTGACTTTTGGATCCTTTACTGGCTTAGGAAAGGCAAGAACGATTGCCTTTCGCCAGGAGTCCGGAAACTGCCCTTCAATAAAAATTCTGTTATACAGAAGGAGCAGACAATCCATAGATTTTGGTGAAAGATGTTTAATCATTTCATAATGGATGCCATCTGGTCCAACAGCACTTGCTTTGGAAAGAGTGAGGGCTCTTTTCAGTTCCTCTATAGTGAATGCCCCGTTGTAGGGATAGAGGACCTGGGACTTAAAATTAAGTGCCTGTTTTCGATTTTCTGTTTCAGAACCAGGAACTCTGGGGAATACGAAGAAGTTGCGGAGATGTTAGAGAATGTTTCCCCAAGAGCATTGGCTATCGCAGTTGGATCTGCAATAGTGCATCCATTATAATCTACGATTGAAGAAGGGTGGGATGTATATTTTCCCTTCATTTTCCGGATTTTATCCCAGACTACCTTAGAGTTGGTAGACTGGTTAATAGATGATGTAAAACGGATCCGCGATTCCTTTTGACTCTGACGACGGATGTAGCGTGCTTTGGCTCGTGCGCGTTTGAAGGCTATAAGGTTGATCGTGGTAGGATATCGGCGAAATATCCCCTACGCTTTGTTTTGAGCCTTTTTTGCTGTTGCGCATTGTGATTTCCACCATTTGGGAAATAGTGGAAACCGGGCAGATGTTTTTGGGACAGCATTAGCAGCTGCTTGGACAATGATTTCTGTGATGTACTTTACTGCGTCAGTGATAGGCTCCTGACTGACTGTACTGAGGTCAAAATTTGCCTGATGTTGGAAGGCATTCCAGTCACCCTGATCAAACGTCCACCGTGGTAACCTAAAAGGAAGACATGGGCTCCCACTGTGTAACAAGGTTATCACAGGGAAGTGATCACTTCCGTATGGATTCTCCTCCACTTCCCAAGTGAGTGAAGGGAGTAGAGAAGGGGAGCAGATAGAGAGATCAATGGCAGAAAAAGTACGGGTAGGCATGTGGAAGAAGGTGTTTGTTCCAGTATTTAGAAGGGAGAGGTCATTGTCATTGAGCATACGCTCTATGACTCGTCCCCTTCCGTTGATGTTAGCATTACCCCACAGTGTGTTATGTCCATTAAAATCCCCAAAAAGTAAGAAAGGGGGAGGCAACTGCGTTACAAGATCATCAAGGTCTTCCTGGGAGATGTCAGTCCCAGGTGGCAAATAAATAGAGCAGACCGTTAATAAAAATCCCACTGTAAGGCGAATTGCAACAGCTTCTATGCTAGTTGTAATTAGCAAGGGCTGAACTGGGGTCTGGTTTCCCACAAGGATAGCCACTTCTCGATGAGCAGGACCGTCCGCAATTCTATCCTTACGAAAAATTGTGGTGTTATGCATTGTGGGATCATCATTTGCCTTTAGGTAAGTCTCCTGCAAGCAAAAGCAAACTGGCTCGTGCTTTTGCAGGAGTGCCTTGATGTCATCAGTATTTCGCCGGAATCCACGACATAAATTCCACTGTAGGAATTTAGCCATTATTTTGTGGTTCCTTCAGGCGGCTTCTGAGGTGCTGAGGGCTTACTTTTATCAGTCTTGGGTTTATCTTTTTTGGGAAAGAATGGACGCTGTCCCGTGTCCATTTCTTCCTCCGCAAAGAGTTCCAAGACTGAATCTTCGGGTACCTCCTTCTGCTCGACATCCATCTTTTCTTGGGTACTAGGGGGGGACTTTCCCTTTCTTATTCTTTTCTTTCATGTTACCTTTGTTACTTGTGGAGCATTAGGAGGTACCGATATAGGAGTGGCAGCTGATTGGTCCTTCTGTGCAGGTTTTTGAGAACTTAAGAGATAACGCGCGATGGGAGTGAAAGACTCCTTTGGAGGAATGGTCATGCCCGTCTGAGTTCCGACGGAACATCTCCCTGCTACCTTCTGGGCGTAGGTAGGTCTGTTGATATTCAGGGGTTTCACCGATTTCCTTGCCTCCTGGTATGATATATTTAGCTCTGCCTTCAGCCGTTGAATTTCTTTTTCTTCTTTCCACCTCTGGCATGCTCGTGAGTAGGCCGGGTGTTCTCCCTCACAGTTAATACAGGTGGGTTTTGCGGCTGAACATGCTGTTGTTCCGTGGTCCTTTGCACTGCATCGAGCGCATGCAAGGACTCCACGGCAGGCCATTTGAGAATGTCCATACTTCTGGCATTTAAAACACCGTAAAGGGTTCGGAACGTATGGACGCACTGAACAATTGATGTATCCAGCTTTAATCTCGTCAGGAGGTTTAGGAGAGTTAAAAGTCAGGATAACGCTCCTGGTTTTAACAATTTTCCCATCCCTTCGCGCAGTAATTCTATTGACGGCAATAACTCCCTGGGTTTTAATTCGGAGCAGATTTCCTCCTCGGTTACGTCGAGAAGGTCCCACTCCGAAATGACACCTCTCGATGAATTGAGTGTTCTGTGTGGTGTCACCGTTATGGGTATTCCTCCGATTACTCGGAGGAGATGTTCTGATTGCCTGTCATTTTTAGTTTCAATTAAAAGGTCTCCAGAACGAAGCCTCTTAACTGATTTGGGTGAACCTGCTAACCCATCTAACCCTTTTTGAATAAAAAAGGGCGACATTTTACCAATCGGTGTCTCATTGGTAGAATGCATAATTAAAAACCTTGGGACAGGCCCTGATAGTAATTCGGTTCGCTGCCTCTTTTTAGCAATACTGCCATCTGTATCTTTCTCATTGATTTCGGATAGGGACCGGGTTGGGGCCCCTGAAGAAGTAAGTTTATCAGGATTCATAGAAATTTTATTTGGTTCAGTGCCCGGGCTCCCCACCCACCACGGAGCCCAAAGGGACGCCCACTACCCGTCATGCAATAAATGCGCTCGGGAGTGGAACGCCAGGGCTACTCAGACACTATACCCGCACCGCCGCCAGCCTGAATCCTGTCCCTCGGACCATGAGGGTAGAGGCGTGGTTGACACGGTTGACCCTCGCAGGCGAGCCTACTAGCCGATTGATCGCCGGGCCTTCCAGGACCACCCATCTTGTCGAAGCAGCGGCCAAAGTGGTGTATTGAAGCTGGGCCCTTCAACCACCAGGATTCCCCCTTTCCGAACTTCCACGGGTCGCAGCGCACGGCAAACACGCCGGATTCCATTGATGTAAGCCTGGAACCTGAGCTGTGGGCGTTGGATCCCAGTGATGCTAGTCTGGAAGTCCAGCAGCGTCACTGGGAGGTCCCCTCACCACGTACAGGTGCCCACGTCGAGGGGGAAGTGGCAGCTATGTTTTAATGTTGCTAAATGCAAGGTTTACACTTGGGGAATAGCAACCTACAAATAAATTATACACTTTGGTGGGTTGAATTAAAAACAGTGGAGGAGGAAAGGGATCTGGGAGTTACAATATGGGCAGATATAAAATTTTCTGAACAGTTTAAACAGGCATCTAGGAAAGCCCATGTTGTCCTGTCGACGATTTATCGAACGCTATCCTGTAGAGATAGGGAGGTCATAATCCCACAGTATAAGGCAATTGTAATACCACATTTGGAATACTGTGTTCAAGTATGGAGACCATCTGAAAAAAGACATTGAGCTCCTTGAAAGGGTCCAAAGACGGGCAATTCGAATGGAAGCACAATCATATGAGGAAAGACTCCAATTATGTCGGCTACAGAGCTTGGCAACCAGGCACCTCTAACATGACCTGATTAAGGTTTGAGGTTTATAAGGTTCTGAGAGGAATTAATGAATTAAAGTGGAATTCTCACTGTTTTAGGCTTCCATAACTAGGGGTCATACATTCAAATTATAGTGGTTGAGGTTTCGGTTAGGTTGTAGCAGTGGCGTAACCAGAAAATACACTCGGGGGGGGGGGGGGCTGCACATCCTGAGAAAAATTGTACGTAGCTTTTTACTAGGCCTTAAATTTCTAAATATTACATATTTCCTCCCCTCTCTCGGACCATTATCCCTTTACTATTTTTTTTTTTTTTTTGTGCATGACAAATTGAACATAGATAAAACAAATAACAAAATAAATGTCTTCACAAACTTTATTTCAAGAATCTACCATAAAAAATAAATAAATAAATAAATATTTTATACTCTTCACGAAAATAGGCAAAACCAACGTAAAACTATACATTTGTATTCGAACACAAAAAAAAAAGAAGCCTTTTATACTCAACAAAATATTAAGTGGGTGTTAGAAACGTAAACTAGTTATATACAGGGTGTCTCAAAAATATTGGTACAAACGTTTAGGGGAGGTAGGTAACATCTAAAGGAATGTGAATCGCATAGGAACCCATAACCGGAAACATCACCGTAAGTCAGTACATGGCGCTGTTCATCAGTTCGCGAGAGGGAAAATTTCTGGTTTACTCATTCAAGCAATAGTCGCCGCACGAAGAGCATGCATTGATATACGAACTGTGAGCTGGCAGACATGCACCTAGTGTATGGATTAGCAGAGGGCAATGGACGAGCCGCTCAACGAATTTATGGAGAACGCTTCCCAGGCAGAATAATTTCTCTGTAACTAAAAACGAAGAGTCACACTCTGAAAATTTTGAAGCCGTCTCAACAACCTTCAGAGAAGGTACAAAGAATGTACAAATTTGTATTCTATACTTTCCACCGAACCATGACAGCGAAGCCAGAAATGAACTTGCTTGGCTCGTCGCAAACTTGAACCCAAATGTAGAATCTATCGTGATGGGAGATTTGAACATGCCTCTTCCTAAGCACAAAGACGCAAAGAGCGAATTGGATGGTACTATGGAAACCTTCTCGATGAAACAACTGGAAACGCCACTCACAAGAGGCACACAGTGCCTTGACCTGGTATACTACAATACTGTAGACATCACATTAACTGATAGTACGACTCGCTTCACTTCTGATCACATCCCTCTCTTAATCCAAGCCTACCTGAGAAGTCAAGCTTGTAGTCAAAAAGAGAACTGGAGGTGAGAAAACAACGCTGATGTTATCTTCTCAACCAAGTATATAAAACCAGACGTAATTTTGAAACGGCTCGTGAATTTCAACTGGCAAAATTTCTTCCAACTCCCCGTAGCCTTAGAAGTACTTTCGGATATCCTTCACTTTATTGCTCTTGAGGGGCCATCAAAACGCATTAAAATTTCCGATCGGGCGAATTCGTGGTTTAGTCCACAAGTAAAATATGCTTTCAAGAACAAGCAAAAAACTCTTCAGAAAATGGAAAAAAACTGAACACCCACCTGATTATATTCGATATAAAGAAGCTAGAGCACGGTTCATTCGATTGAAACGTCAAGCTCACTGTGACATGGTGCGATCACATTTAAAGAAAGGAAGCAGAATATCTAATAAGAAAAGGCGTACGGATATAATGCCCGAGCACATCTTCTCGGAATGGACCCAAGCCACCTTTGGAACTCCTCTGGCTGAAAATCAAGTTGACGGTGAAGTCAACACAGAGAAAATCCATGAAGCAATCAGCAAACTGAAGACAGAGGTCTATCCTTAACTGTCTCAAATCAATATCGCTAGAGATGACATTAAAGCCGCTGTGAATAGCCTCAGGAATAAAGCCACAATTGGGCCTGATAAATTCCCGCTCTTCATGATTAAGATCAGCAGTGTATACATCATAGATCTCCTCCTCCACAATTTCCACAAAATTTTAAGTGAAAACCACTTTCCGAAGATATGAAATACATATTTCGTTAAACCTGTTCCCAAAAATAACAATCCTAAATCCGCCAAAGACTACAGGCCTATTGCAATTGGATGTTCACTTCAAAAATATTTGAGAAATCCATTTTAAATACCATCAACCATCACTGCTTCGGGCATAGACCAGAGTACCTTCATTCAGTGATCCCACAAAGATCTACTACTACTACCAATCTTATGAAGACTCTATTTCGAATCCAACACGCCCTTAACTTCAGACAGCAATTAGATATTGTCTTCTTAGACGTTGCATCTGCTTTCGACAGTATATCCATCTCAGCTATTTCTTGGAGGAATATTTCCATATAACTGGGTACGTATTAAAATAATAGCGAGTTCTTTGAGGGAGAGACACATCACTGCCATAAATGGAATTTCCAAAGAGACCTTCCAAGTTAACAGGGGAGTCAACAGCACTGCATCCTTTTCTGACCCAAAATCAAAAACAATTTGTCGTATATGCAGACGACTTGAAGTTTTTCATTCCCCTCGAACGATCAAAACACATCCTTACAACGCAACAACGAAGCAAACTCCAAAATCGCCGAGTTGCAAGAATACCTTAATTGCATGGGGCTCCGACTAAATGAACACAAGGCAGCAGAAATGGTTTTCACCAACAAGGTAATAAAAAACCACATATCAATACGCGTGAATGGCAGTGTGGTCAAAAAAGTCAGGACACATATTGATCTTGGTCTGAAATCGGACGAAAACCTAAACTTCACACCCCATTTCGGATATGTTTGTTATTTGGTTTTTAGGAGCATTAGCAACTATGGCCATATTGCTCCAGGATATGCGGTGGTCATTCCCTGACCTTTCCGCATCCTCCGTATTTGGTGGTGACGGGCTCGAACCCCGGTCTAATCAAGAAGCGTGTGCTATGCACTGCTGCTCCTTCCCACCTGGCTACGGAGGCGCCTTTCGGATATGTAAAGAAGAAAACTTACGCAGCACTATGGACCTCCAGACAGGAAGGTGGGTATCAGGAACCCTGATCTTGTAAAACAATATATTTTAAGATGCGTCATCCCCATCCCACATCTCAGATTTGGTCTTCTGCCCCAGATGCTACCATCAAAGCTTTTGGGTTTAGAGTATTGGATGCTGAAATGGATAAACAGGATCACTGCGCAGCCATTTACAATCTCAAGAGCCATTTTATATGCCAACTTGGATGTCACGCCTTGGTCTCACATAATTGTCACCAAGAACATTCCCACGCTTGCAAAACTGCTGACCGGGAAACTCGACTCGCCGAAAACTGACTACCTGCTGACTCGGCTCCGTATGACGCAAAGGTGGGCGAATAGGACACCATCCCCTCCACTCAGTAGCGCGCTCACACAGCTGGGAAGCCTTCAGCGATTTTTTCCTTTTAACACCACTAAGATCTACAACGATCTTCAAGCAGACCCAGAAAAGCTTTGCACAGAGAAGAGGTACAGGACTGAAACGTTTCAAAATGCATTATTCCACCTATAAAAGTTGAGTGAAGCCCACAGATGAAAACAAAACAGAATGCAGGAAATGAAGAAGGAACTGGTCGGGACTGTTTATGCTCATGTTATGTTTACATTATACGTCTTATCTTTCTGTGAACTCGCTATAAATAGTAGTGTAGATGTGAACATTCTCTAATTCCTTGTAAAATTGCAAATTATGCTTATGCTCTCTTTCTATCTGCCCGTCATGTAAAATAAGGCAATGATATGTATATTATAATTAATTAAACAATGTATAATTTGTATAATTTATTAAGACAGTGATATGTATAAATTTTAAATGGATAATTATGTATATAACTTATATTTGTATATATGAATGTGCACCTCATGGTTGATAGCCGTAAGCGGGTGTCTCTTAGGAGAAAATAAAGATAATAATAATAATAATGTACCGGACTACCGTTTGTTTGCGCGTGTGCATCAAAATTTGTGCGATTATGGGTCATTTAGAGGTAACAGGAGTAGTGCGGGCAGACCACGTTCGACGCGAACTCCCGCCATGGAAGAAAGTGTGTTGAATGCCGTCCAGAATAATCCTACTACCAGCACACGTGCCTTTGCCTTAGGAGTGTCTTGTTGCAGTGTACAGCGTGTCTAGCACGACGATTCCTTACATCCCTTTCATCTCCAAAGGGTTCAGTTACTGCTCCCCCAAGATCATCCTGCACGTGTGGCTTTTGCGCAGTGGTTTCTCCAAGAAAGTGTTCAAGACTTGAATTTTCCAGCCTATGTTTTGGTTACGGATGAGGCTTATTTCACTCGGGAAGGCTTATTCAATTAGCACAATGCTCATGTGTGGGCTCACGACAACCCACACGATGTGCGCCCCCATGCAGCACAACATCGCTTCGCAATAAATGTGTGGGTAGGTATGGTCGGCGACTGCTTAGTCGCCCATACCTATTACCATCCCGCATGAACTCCGCTAAATATCGAATCTTTCTTGAACAAGTTCTACCAGGGTTATTTGACGATGTTCCAGCAAATGTGAGACGCAACATTTGGTTTCAACATGACGGGGCGCCTGCCCATTATGGAAGGTGTGTTCATAACCATTTGAACAGGCGTTTTGGGCGTCGATGGATTGGCCGTGGTGGACCCGTTGCCTGCCCCCCCCCCCCCCCCACGCTCACCTGATTTATAGAGCTTTGATTTCTTTCTGTGCGGGGGGCCCTCATCTATCGTGTATGAATCGCCTGTGGAGACGGAAATGGATCTCGTGGCTAGACTCGTCTGCGCTGCTGCTACTGTCAAAGATACTCCAGGTGTGTTCGACCGTGTCCGCCAATCCATGCTGCGTCGGTGTCACGCATGCATCGCGTCTCACGGTGGAACCTTCGAGCATCTGTTGTAACATCATGAAATGCATCCATCTCGTACTCCATTGTTAATATTATGTCAAATAAATGTTTGCCACTAATTACTGTCTTGTGTCATTCCTCCTTCTTGCGCCTCTGCTACTACTTTCCCGTGACGTTTCCGGTTATGGGTTCCTATGCGATTCACATTCCTTTAGATGTTACCTACCTCCCCTAAACGTTTGTACCAATATTTTTGAGACACCCTGTATATAGAGGATATGGTATGTAAATGGAAAGAAGAAATTAATACAGGTATATATCTAAATACAAAGAATAGGGTTAATACACTGTTATTTGCAGATGATCAAGTAATTATTCAAGATAGTGTAAATAATTTACAAGGAGCAGTATTTAAATTAAACCAAATAACAGAAGAATATAAAGTTAAAATGTCAACGATCAAAACTAGAATAATGGCTTTTAAGGGGAAAAACACAGTGAGAACAAAAATAGTTATAGACAATAAAATATTAGAAGAAGTAAAATATTTTAAATATCTAGAATGTGATATAACATATGATGGTCGAGGACGATATGAACCAGAAATTGGCGAAATTTCAAAATATATGTGGAACAATAAAAGAACTCTGGCTAAGAAAACAAGGAAAGAAACACAATTGAAATTTTACAAAGTAATGGCGATACCAACTTCTTTATGGTTCTGAAAACTGAATACCGAAACAAAGAGACATTAATAGAAAAGAAGCTGCAGAAATGAAATTTTTAAGAGATGGTAAGGGATGTACAAAATTAGATAAAATAACAAACATAAATATTAGAAAGGAATTAACGATTTACTCAATTAATGAAAAAATTATAGAATATAGACAAAGATGGAAAGAACATGTAGAAAGAATGAAAGATAATAGATTCCTTAAATTAGCTTACACATATAGAGCAAAAGGAAAAAGAGACAGAGGAAGACCAAAGAAAAGATGGGCAGACCTCTTCAAGATCGGAACAGGCGGATGGCCTAATCCATGAAGGAAGATAAGATAAAGCAACCAAAAAATTACCGTTCTGGATGGAATTGAGAAGTAATTGTGCATTTATTGCTGTATCTTTATCTTCCCACGAGCTTATTACTGTTAATGCTGCAAACGTCGGTTCTAATAATTCAATGAATATAAGTACGTGCCTGTCCACCCATCTAGTGGGGCACATGTTTTTGCGACGTTTTCTTGGAATTTGGACACAATTCTATCTGTTCTTTTAATACCAACTGCCTCTTTGGATACTGAAAGAATGCGTAAACTTTTTGAACGATTCCCGTGCAGTTTCGGATATCTTGCAAATCACATGAATCCGAAATTGTTAAATTTAAGCAATGAGATACGCAGTGCACGTAAAGTGCTTTTGGGTTTAATTCTTGTATATGAGCCTGGACGCCATTTATTCTGCCGCTCATTGCCCCAGCGCCGTCATATCCTTGTCCGCGGATATTTTTTATGTCTAGCCCAAAATTTTCAAGTTGATTAATTATTTCTTTCGCTATATTTTCACCATTGCAGAATTTAGAGGGGCAAATGAAAGAAAATTTTCGCATTTTGAAAAATTGTTTCGTCTACGTATCTAACAAAGCGACATTTGTTGAAATGTCTGTGGTTTCGTCAGCTAACACCGAAAAATATTTAGCTTTCTTCACTTTGTTCACAATCTGTTTCGGAATTCTAGAACCACAACATTCAATTATTTCGTTCTGGATGCCCACGCACACTAGTGCGGGCATCCACTAGTAAAAATTCATTATACACTAATAATGAATTTTTACCGCCAGTTCTTAAATGATTTTCTAAAACAATGTCCCCGGCGTCAACTCGTTCCCTTAACAAAGCTCGAAAGTTTCCGTCAACTCGTTCCCTTAACAAAGCTCGAAAGTTTCCTTCATTGTAGTTTACAGCATCTGATAAGTTAATGGGCCCACTGTCTCGATGATCTCTTAACGGTATTCCTTGCTTTCCACAAAGTAGAATCGTTTTCATTATTGGCACCAATCTTTTCCGATTTTCCATTCGTTCTTCGTATTTTGCTTTATCCAGCAATTCTTGTACGGATAAACGTTTGCCACTAAGAACTTGTAAATCATTAGCTTGACGTAAGGTCAAGCTAATGAAAATAAGAAAACTTGCATACTAATACGCATTATTATGTTACATAATAGTGCGTAGTAGTATACAAGTTTTCACTAAATGTCCAACCTGTTGAGTCTGATTATGACCTACATTTGTACTAGAAAACAGAACACAATATTTATAACATGCAGCATTTTCTATTTTTGATTAGGCTAACCAGTCGTATTTTCTCAACCAAGAAAATTGAAAACGTCTATTAAACTTTTTATTTTTAATCGGTAGATCCAGGAAATTTATAGTTAGAATCGGGAACCCAAACACTACCCAAAGTCTTGATTAAATTCCACGATAAATATATTTTTTTGTCTTTAAGTAACATTAACGTCATTAACGTCACTCTTTTCATTGATTTGAGTGACGTTAATGTCAAAAGAGTGACGTTAATGTCATTAACGTCACTCTTTTCATTGATTTGAACTCCAATTTTCTCTGCATTCGCTGACTTCATATCCTGGACTTCTACAGAATTTTGATGCTCAGATGCATCATCATCACTCGTTTTGAATTTTTTTGCCACAAATTGGAACATTGAACTTTGTTTTCGTTTTTCCATTTTATCTAAAAAAAAAGAAACCTGAAATCAAGCGAAATTTTATATAGTGGTCCTCAAATTCGAGGCTAAAGCATGAGGATCTCGGAAACAGAAATAGATGCAAGGTCGGTTAAATTGGTGTGAATTGCATAATTGGGGATCTAATCCGTTGAAAAATATTTTTTTTTGTTTTCGAGAATTTCGAAAAAATGTAAAATTTTGCATTTTCGCTTTTAACTTCTGAGGAAGATATGTTTTTAGTTTTTCTGTCGAATAAAAATTGCGCCGCTGGTCAGATCTCAAATTTATTCCTCTAGTAAACTTTATTCATTTTTCAAGGATCATTATTAGGCAACAATTACGCAGCATTGTCCCAATTTAACTGACTTCTCTTACGTGCAGTTTGCTAGATCCGCAAGCTTAGCACCAAGTTTGGGATTGTAACTGTATGTACGAAGAAAAAAGTGAAATATAATGTGGAATTTGTTTATTGAGTAATTTAGTCAATAAACGTATGCTGGTAAATTAAAGCTTAACAAAAGCAATTGTGAGAATCAACGAAATGAAATCTAATTTTTTTACAAATACTCAATATAAACTTTATACACCAATTTAAAATTTAATTACCTCCTTTCTATTTTTCGCCTCTTGCAATTAAATTTATCCAAGTCCGGATTATAAATTTTCACAGAAACACATACAAACAAAAGTTGCAAATCGTACTGATGTCACTTTACAACTAAGCCGAAAATCTTGTTATGTATTATTCTACCTAGTATTTTTCATTTTTATCATTTTAATTTCTTTTTTTTTTGCAAGAACTTCATGTGCATCAATTTATAGTAAACAAACACCAATATATTTTTGCAACTCGACCCATATAATCAAACTGTTGGAACGCATTACATTAAAATACATACTAATAAGCTATGTATGTAGCATAGAGGGCATCGTTTTAATTGTATCTCATATTGTGGTTGCCTTCACGAGATGGCTGCTATTGAATTATTTCAAATAAATAATGCTTCTCCAGTAGAGAAGACTACTGTTATTTATTTTCAGTAGTACCACCACCCAGACGATCGTTTCGAAGCTATTGGGCTTCATCATCAGTGGGCGAGCAGGTACCCAGGTAATACAACAAGCCATCACAGTTGCGAAGTTACGAGATACAATTAAAACGATGCCCTCTACGCTACATATGTAGCTCAAGTTTATGGGTTAACTATAGTGTATTTACACCTATACTATATAGTTAATTACCAAAACCCATAAGGATTATGCCTAGTGCATTTCATTTTCAAAATACTACTACACCCTTTTGGAATCTCCCATATTGTGGATATAACTTCGCAACTGATGATAAAGCCCAATAGCTTCGAAACGATCGTCTGGGTGGGGGTACCACTGAAAATAAATAAGAGTAGTCTTCTCTACTAGAGAAGCGTTATTTATTTGAAGTAATTCAATAGCAGCCATCTCATAGGTGGTAGATGACTTTCATCAACCGGTGAAATACCACCACTTTACTTATTGGAGGCTTGAAGTGGTGAAACCCATGTTTAGTCTCTAGAGCAAAGTTTCCGGCATCCCCCTCCCCCCATACTTCTCATTCAACCCAAGCACGGTATTAAGTACTATAGGTTTTGATACCTTTCGTGTTTGGGGTTTTCATAAAAAAAAAAAAAAAAAATGTATTATTCTACCTACTTATGCATAATTACAGCCGAACAAAAGCCGCGAAAGTCAGATGCGCGGTGGCAAAAGTACGCGGAGCTCAAGCTGATAACTTCAGTACTGTAAGGGACATAGTTGAACTTTCGTTTGTGCGGTGTTGTCAAATAGTAATTAAATTGAAATTGGAATAGTGTTTTGAAATAAGGAAAATAGTAGTACAAAGTAAAAATATCAGAGTAGAGTATAGGCTCGAAGGGGGCTTGCAGCCCCATACTGGTTACGCCACTGGGTTGTAGGAAGTTTTATTTTAGCCATCGGTCGTTGACAGCTGGAACGACTCGATGGCTAAAAGAAAACTTCGTACAACCTCATAGGTCAACTGGATACTTACCTGTATAAGGAGAGAAGCATATAATTTGTTTTCTTATCTACTTGGGTTTTTTTTTTTTTTTTTTTTTTGGCAGTACAGAAAAAGGTGCCTTGCACTATATGGTGAATTCTATTATTACCAAAAAAAAAAAAAAAAAAAAATTTAAATGTACTGTGATTTTATATAATTATGATACATTTTGAATGAACTGAAATATAATGATTACTCCTTTCCTATAATTACTGAGATGCTCATTTAAATTTTGTTTTTTAAGACGTCGAAGAGACTTATTTTTTTAAAACTGTTTTTTCGGAAATACTCTGGCTCATTACGTAGATGTCGGTTTGGAAATTTTTCAAAACTTCCAAAAACTGAAATACATTTGGATGTAGTTTGTAGAAGTTGGCATTGAACCGGGAATGAAAACTTTCACGTTCGTTTATTATATGATCTTTAATATGATTTACTTAATTCTGGCTAACAAGGTATTATAATTGCAATTATACTACAATTATGAATATAGATTTAATTAACTGGCAGAAAAATTTGTATTACTAATAGTAGGCTACTTGTTTGGTACCTTTATTTGAGGGGAAAAAATCCTCTTATACCAAGGAACTTGTTTTAATTTCTCAGGTTGATTTCGTATGATAACTCTGAAGTCTTCTTTGGGAAACTGCGAGAAAAAGTCTTGGATACAGGTTAATGTTTTTTTTTTTTTCATTAAGATTACTACTGTATTTAATACCACTCATATACCACGTGAAATTAATAATATAGTTTATTAAGCTATTCGCCTTATACATTAAGGTGACGTTTCAGGCATCTTACCGATACCCATTATCAGACCATGCTGTGGGGGAACAGAAAATAAAAAGGGTTACAAATTTGAATGTATTACAATTACAAATATACGATTCTACAGTATTAAGTTTGAATTACCGTTACCATATAAACCAGATATTAAATTAGGTAAATACAAAGAGATTAAATTCTTACCTGCTGACAGACTCCGCTTGCCGATGCTCCCAGAAAACTTAAGTGCATGCAGGCAACAGGTAATTTATAGGATTTATTTATAGTTAATTTATAGGTGAGGGATTTAAGTTGCGTTCATCACTAATGACTACCCACTAAGCCCTCCGGACAGCTTCAGCTTAACTTCTGCAGAAAATCTAGCTGAGATTATTCAACAGTATCTTATAAACGCCTCCTTATAAATCACCAAAGAAGGCCATCTGTCCTAAATTCTGGTTTGCGCGGTACCACAGTGGTATCGTCACCGTTCTCCCTACACCGGGTGGAAAAGGCCCGGGTTCGAATCCCGTCGATGACGCCAGGAACTTTAATGGGCTTTTTTCACTCCGTGGCAGAGTTAGTCGGTCTCAGGCGTAGATAGTAAGGTTTTTTCTTCCAGCAAAACAGGCAGATTGACCAGAGAACATGCAATTTACAGACAAAATAAATATAATGATAGATGTAATCATTTATGGGTGACCCTAATATCATAATTCGACCTAACGTCTGCTACTGGTGGTCCTAGGACCTTACTGCTCTTCGCAAATAAGTTCATTGTGCTCGACGTTTATACCAGCGACACCGTGAATGGCCTGCAGCTGACACGCGACTGTATAATGACTACATTGTCAAAAAGAACACCTTTAAAAAAGCAATTGCAATGAGAAAGAGAGAAACCTAGACTGCCTTTGTAAAAGAACCCAAAACCAAACACCCATGGGGCCTCATGTACAAGATAGCTCGGGAGAGAACATTCACCTGTGATATTCTAGGTACTGTTTCCACTGAGACCCATGAAACTTCTGGCTGGACAGATTCTGTCAACCAAATTCTTGATAATTTATTCCCCGTGGACCATTCTTCAGAGCATATGCCAATTCGGGAGGCAAATAACAATTACACCACTGAAGAACGTACTGAGCCATTTATTTTAGAAGAGCTAACTTCGGTGATCTAGAAGATCAACGTGAAGAAGTGTCCAGGAGTGGACATGATTGAATATGTGTTCTTTCTCTGTATGTTAATATGAAGACCTCTCTACCTGCATTTGCTCTTCAATAAATGGCTACTTGAGAGCATCTTTCCCTCTGTTTGGAAGGTGCTCCGTCTTATCAAAAAGACGGATAAGCTTGCCTCAAATCCGCATGCCTACGGGCCAGTTGTGCTGCTTGCCAATCATGGGAAGATCTTGGACCGTCTTATGGCTCTTCAACTAACAACTCTGTTTCAACAGCAAAATCTGTTTTCCCCCTTGTCAATACGGCTTCACTCCAGGTCATTCTTCCGAGGAGGCCTTGTCTGACTTCATCTGGCACATTAAAAATTCTAAGTCCAAATTTGAACTAGCTACTATGGTTGACTTCGAGGACGCCTGCGACGCTGTCTGGTGGGGCAGCGCCCTTGACGTCTCCGGTCTGCTAGCTGCTCCTTTCACATGTACAAATTATTTCAGAGTTACTTCTCTAACCGCTCAATAATTGTCAAATCAAAATTCTTCAAGTCTCTAGGAAGGTCTTTCGAGAGTGTCCCCAGGGTCCAATCTTGGGCCCCCCGTATCTGAACATTGTGCTTCAAGACTGGCTGGGCCGCTCTCAGGGGAACTAAAATTATTGCTTTTGCCGATGATCTAACAATTATGGTCTCAGGCAGTTCACATACGTTGTTGGAGGCACTGGCAGATACAGAAAAAAAAAAAATAATAAATACAGGAGGGGCACCGTTTTGTGCACTAGAATGGCGATCACATATAGCATCAGTGTTGCCACTGTAGTCAGTTGAAAACAGCTGAGCCACAATGCAAAAATAGATAAAATTCTATATTAACAATGAAAAAAAAAATTTTTTTGTAACTAAAGGGAATTTAAACGATCGGTGTACATTTTCCAAAAAAACGACAGGAGGGCACGTGCCCTGGTGCCCCTGCTCTGAATCCGCCACTGGTTGGAAGTGAATGTAAACTGGATTTTATCTGATCTTTCCACTTAGTCTTTGGATATCAAACTTGAAATTAATCCAGTGAAAACAAAAATGATGCTTTTCAAATCTAAGTTAGATCTCAGGCGGCCACCCTAAGTCAAAATTTTTGGAACGTATCCTCATCTGATCCATATTAGTATTAAAATAATAATAAAAAAAATCACATGGTCAATTATTAGAATTTCCGGGGTGGGGGGCGGTGGAGTCTATATATTCACTCTTTCTCTATTATAATGCTGTTTTCCAGCGCATAGTAATGCCGCAGGAGCTTGAAACACTTATGCCGCAGGAGCTTGATTTCACCGAGCCACCAATTCCAAAGTGAGGTTAAAACTGAATTCCATCCAGAAGAGAATGATCATCCCTATTTTCAGAGTCTGTAGAACAGATTTGTGGATTGGTCACTCGCACACTAGCAAGACTTTTGTGGATTAACTAGATGATTGTTTTCTACAGTAGCATGTTCCAGAAGCAACCAGAAGGAGTAATATTATTGATTTGATTATCAGCAGTGATTATTCATGCATTAAGAAATTACAGATAAAGGAACCACGAGGTGGCAGTGATCGTAGTGTACTGATGTGGGATTTATTTAAAGGGGTAAATGGGAGGGTTTTTGCTTTCGTAACGGTGACTACAGTGGTCTCAGAGATTTTATAAATTCAAAACAGTGGGACGAACTAATGATGTTACCAACAGAAAATTCTAAATGAGCATTCAAAGAATTGATCTTGGAAGCTACTAGGCTTTTCATACCAACTAAGAAATACTCTTCAAGGTTTAGGTCCAAATGGATGTCACATGAACTAATGAGACTCGTGGCCGAGACGAAAAATGCATGGAGTGCATATAAAGTAACAGGCTACACAGAAGCCTGTGGTAGATACACCGATGAGCCAAAACATTATGACCACTTACCTAATATGATGCTGGTCCTCCACTTGCAGCCAAAACAGCTCGTACCCGGCGAGGCATGGGCGCTAGAAAAAAAAAAAAACTATTATATTTAGGCCATCCGAATAATTAAATTCATCTGCCGTGCTATGTCTTATGTCTGTTAATTGCGTGTGTTCTATGTCGATTTGTCTGTTTGCTGGACGAAAAACCTTGCTATCTACACCTGAGACCGGCTAACTCAGCCACAGAGTGAAAAAAGCCCATTAAAGTTATCTCGCGTCATCGACGGGATTCGAACCCAGGCCTTTTCCACCTGGTGTAGGGAAAACAGTGACGATACCACTGTGCTACCGCGCAGGGCATGGATGCTACAAGATTTCTAAATGTGTCTTGTGGTATCTGGTACCAACACATAACCAGCAGATCCTTTAATTCCTGTAAGGTCCGTGATGAAGACACCACAGATCAGGGTTGCTGTTCCAACACAAACCACAGATGTTCGATGGGATTGATGTCTGTGGAATTTGGAGGCCAGGGCAATACCTGGAAGTCTTCGCCATGTTCCGTGAACCGGTCTCGAACGATCCGGGCGGTGTGGAATGGCGCATTATCCTGCTGAAAGACGGCACCGTCAGAGGGGAAGGCCGTTCCCATGAAAGGGTGTATTTGGTCAGCAATGATGTTTGTGTAAAGTGTATTTAGAGTCAGACGGCACCAGGGATTCCCCCATCTCCGCGTAGTTTACATTGTGGTGTGATACAGTTCGCTGTAAAGGCCAGAGATTTAAAAGTGTGTGGATCTTGGAATGTGTCGTGTCATGTACCGTTGTTCTTCTGGCCATTTAGCCGTCAGACCTCTACTGAGGATCGACGTTGCCCGGACTTTGCTCCGTGGAGGCAGACCCGTTACTTAATGCTTTGTATTTACTCTGGCAAGTCCTGCCACCTAATTTCCTGAGATTTCAATGGCTAGGACCTTTAAAAAAAAAAAATAAAATAAATAAATAAATAATCTATATACTGTACAGGGTGTCTAAAAAATATTGGTACAAACGTTTAGGGGAGGTAGGTAACGTCTAAAGGAATGTGAATCGCATAGGAACCCATAACCGGAAACGTCACGGGAAAGTAGTAGCAGAGGCGCAAGAAGGAGGAATGACACAAGACAGTAATTAGTGGCAAACATTTATTTGACATAATATTAACAATGGAGTACGAGATGGATGCATTTCATGATGTTACAACAGATGCTCGAAGGTTCCACCATGAGACGCGATGCATGCGTGACACCAACGCAGCATGGATTGGCAGACACGGTCGAACACACCTGGAGTTTCTTTGACAGTAGCAGCAGCGCAGACGAGTCTCGCCTCGAGATACATTTCCGTCTCCACAGGCGATTCATACACGATAGATTTGAGGGCCCCCCACAGAAAAAAATCAAGGCTCGATAAATCAGATGAGCGTGGGGGTCCAGGCAACGGGTCCACCACGGCCAATCCATCGACGCCCAAAACGCCTGTTCAAATGGTCACGAACACACCTTCCATAATGGGCAGGCGCCCCGTCATGTTGAAACCAAATGTTGCGTCTCACATTTGCTGGAACATCGTCAAGTAACCCTGGTAGAACTTGTTCAAGAAAGATCCGTTATTTAGCTGAGTTCATGCTATGGGCCGACTAAGCAGTCACCGACTGTACCTGCCCACAAATTTATTGCGAAGCGATGTTGTGCCGCATCGGGCCGCACACCGTGTGGGTTGTCGTGAGCCCACACATTCTGATTGAATAAGCCTCATCCGTGAACAAAACATAGGCTGGAAAATTCAAGTCTTGAACACTTTCTTGGAGAAACCACTGAGCAAAAGCCACACGTGCAAGATGATCTTGGGGGAGCAGTAACTGAACCCTTTGGAGATGAAAGGGGTGTAGGGAATCGTCGTGCCAGACACGCTGTACACTGCGAGACATTCCTAAGGCAGAGGCAATGGCACGTGTGCTGGTTTTTGGATTATTCTGGACGGCATTCAACACACTTTCTTCCATAGTGGTAGTTCGCGTTGAACGTTGTCTGCCCGTACTACTCCTGTTACCTCTAAATGACCCATAATCGCACAAATTTTGATGCACACGCGCAAACAAACGGTGGTCCGGTACAAGTCTGTCTGGGAAGCGTTCTCCATAAATTCGTTGAGCGGCTCGTCCATTGCCCTCTGCTAATCCATACACTGGGTGCATGTCTGCCAGCTCACAGTTCGTATATCGATACATGCTCTTCGTGTGGCGACTACTGCTTGAATGAGTAAACCAGAAATTTTCCCTCTCGCGAACTGATGAACAGCGCCGTGTACCGACTTACGGTGATGTTTCCGGTTATGGATTCCTATGCGATTCACATTCCTTTAGATGTTACCTACCTCCCCTAAACGTTTGTACCAATATTTTTGAGACACTCTGTATACATATAATGATTATTTAATAATTGATCGATTGCATGAGGAGAGTGCTTGAAGTGTGAGAGGCCAAAATGTGAGCGAAAAGTAATTTGGACAAAGTTAGATTTTGACGTGTGGGGTGTACGCTAGCGTAAAGATAGAGAGAAGATAGGGAGACTGAAGGCTGGGCGGGAGAAAGACTGGTTCAGTAGTGAAGACTACCCCAATCAGATGTCAGTGGGGCATGCCCATGCCCCACCAGAGGGATAAAGAGGGGTGGCGAGGAGGGGACAGGAGGACCGTCAACTTCCCACCACCACCAAGGAGGCTAAAGTTCTACCTTGATAATGAAACTGTCTTATTGCCATTCAAAATAGTAATAATGTAACATACAAATTTAAAATTCAAATTATCATACTAGGGCCACACGTAATTTCTTACATATACCCGTTTATATATTAAGTCTTGAGGCTTATGCCCTAAACGCTTGAGTGATATTAAGTCTGTAAATTGCGTGTTTTGCTGGACGAAAAAAATCCAGATTCTGGAGAAAAAAAAACCGTGCTATCTACGCCTGAGACCGGCTGAAATGTAACATACAGTGTAATCTATGAGTACTTTTTTATATTTTTGTTCTGAAATATCATTCTCATTTTTCAAGAATAAAATATTATCTCGTATACTTATGCCTTGATTTGCATTTAAAGCGAAATTTACACTCTTTTTACCTTGTTCTGCTGCCTTTCCACCCGACGATCAGGTTGGCTGTGCTATTTGGAATTGCCTTTTTTTTTTTTAGAATTTTTTGAATCTGCTTGCCGTAATTCTAGAAAATTGCTTCATAAGTTGCTTTATTAGGATTGTAGAGGTGTGTATTTTCAGGTATTTTTTTGTGCGGGCTGGAATAAACTGTGGACTGCATTAACGGGGAAGACATTAATTAGGCTTACAGACTGAAAGACATTAGACCATCATTCGGAAGTACTGTATGTACTTCCGAATGAAGAAGCCTTTGGAAATTCTTCCAGTGTAGACGGGGATTGCACATGGGCTTCTCTAAGCGATGGATAATACCGTATCCAGTCAACTGCTATGGAGGACTAAATCAAATTTTAAACTGCTGTTCATGAATACATTTTAGTGTGTATATATATATATATATATATATATATATTATTATTATTATTTATTTATTTTTTTTTTTTTTTTTGCGGTCCCCCGAAGATAAGCAGATGACTACAACAGGTGCTTCGTGGGCAGCATGTTCCCAGCGAGCGGTTGAACAAATGACTGATATGGCATCTCACAGTCAAACCTCTTATAGACGGCAAATTCCGAAATCCAGTTATAGGTCGTAGTTCTGACTTCCCCCATATCTATGATGCTCATTTGAAATTTTTGTAGCTGCTCTGGTTGGGAGGGGAAGAATACCTGTGACAATATTGCATAATAAAAATGCGGTTAAAGTCACCAACATTCATCTGCCCCTTGGGTAATAAAAAGCAAAGAAGCACTGACCAAAGATGTAAAAAGGAACAGAAGAATGTTGAAAAACTCTACAAGAACGTTAACCGCACACGAAGCATTGTTGAAAATTTTGGAAAATAACTACCAAGAAGAAAATATACTAATTTTATTGAATATAAAATAATTCTGAAATTAGCAAAGTGTAGCTGATAAAGATGAAATACTTTACTCCTTTGCTTTAGTATAACTACGACATTTGCTGTATACAAATTACCCCTTTTATTTTTCTTCATTCGCATTATTCATTATGAAATGACGTTTGATATGTGAAACTTCCTATTTGATCTACATCTCCAGTCTTACGATTCTGCTTAGTCAGAGTTTACTCGGAAAATTCCCATCGAAAACGCTTGACATATTTACTGTTCGTCACTCTATCAGTAAAGTGTGATAGCAGTTGTAGATAATGTTTACGTATCGTAACAAATGCACTCTAGTGATCTAGTTGGTGATACGAGTATAGTGAACGAACACTTCACCATACTCGTATAGTCCTCACAACTTTCCTTAATTTTGATCCTGAAAGAATAGTCTTCTTTTTTGGATTGGATTCATCAGAGCATATTAGTAGAATTGCACATTAACCCACAATTTAGTGATAAAGCAGTTAATTTTGCGAACAATTACTAGAATTAAACTTCACTTTATGGAATTTCTGCTAGTCGATAAGCTATATCCGTGACATCATACATCCGGTAAAATATCGAATATCAGTAAAAAAAAAAAATACCTAGCCTATTTACAGAGTCGCTTCAATTGTAAGACCACTACATGTATGACACCCATACACATTTTACATTTGAAGGATACTAAATTACATTCTCTCTTTTAAATAATTAGCTAATTATTGTCAATATGTTTACTGTTAACCATTTTAGTTAATTATGGAAAATATGTCTTCCATTCAGCGAAGAAGGGACGGGGGAAACAGTTGGTATTGTATGGTTCCCGAAGGGTCGTTTGGAAATCCCGCTGAGGATCAGAATCCATACGGAGGGAGGTTGAAAGTTTCTAGCCTCTGATAGAAGGAATGTTGGAAAGTTGTAAAGTGTGTGTGTTTAAGGTCTCACAGCGCCAGGGGTTTCCCCCTTCTCCGTATAGTTTTCATTGTGAGCGTGAGACAGTACTCTATCAAGGCCAGAGGTTTAAACGTGTGTGGGCTGTGTGTAGTGTTGTGTACAGTTATTCTTCTGACCATTTAGCCGTTGGGCCCCTATTGGGACCCACCGTTTCTACACTTTTCCCCGTGGAGGCAAGCCAGATGCCCAGTAGATTTATATTTACTCTGGCAGGCCTGCCACCTAGTTTCCTGAGATTTCAGTGGCTAGAGCCTATTAAAAAGGGGGAGGGGGGTTTAAGCGCTGGGAATAGAAAAGGCCTAAAGAGGTTTATGCAGATGCGATTTAGACGTTATTAGATTTTGACAGCTTGTGTGGGCATACACTGGCGTGTTAGGCAGAGTAGGGGAGGGAGAATGAAGGCTGGGGGGGAAAGACAGAAGTATGGGGACGATAGAGAAGACGATCCCAGATGGTCAGTGAAGCAGGCCCATGCCCCACCAGGCGAAAAAACTCATTTATTTTCAGCATGGGCCCCCTCCCCCCTCCCGTCAGCATACTTTCTGGAACGATCGAGTAGCTTTCGTAATCCGCTGAAATAAAAGTCCTAAGATTTTGATTCAGAGAAAACGTTGACTGTATCCATCATCAGAGCATTGTCACTGTCGAATTTCTGTCCATTGTAGGCGTACATTTTTCTTCTGCGTACTATATATATACATAAATAATTAGTTTACTTATATATGCACAAATTTCTCAACCTACTTTTAATTTTATCAGGTAACTATAAGTTATCCTTGGGCCTCTGACTGCACAAGTCCAGGGAAATTGGGTTTTTCGCTAGAATTTGAGTGAGACAACTGATAAAACACATGAAAATTGCAACATGGAAATTAATTCTAGGAAACTGACTTATGTACATACAAATTGTTCACTAATTTTTAATACAGGCGACCTCCACTGGGATGGATAGTTACAACAAGTCCTTACTATATCTCATTGCTAAGCTGATTTACATACAGTTCCTTTAAAAACATCCAATTTGTTTATCCTGCCACTTCCCAGGTTAATCAAATTAATCGCAGTTAGGATTACAGAATGCCTTTCTCCTTTTTCCAGGACTATATTCTTGACTAGAAATAATAATACTAAACAGTACTTACAATAACTTTTCCCATTCTCCAAGTTGGGCCAGCTCCTTGATCTTCAGGCAACTTTCCTTAATGGTCTTCACATCTGATTTCTTTGTTCTGTACCAAAATCTCCCCGACCAACTCACTCTAATACGGTCTACTCATACTAAAACTGCCCACTCACTTTAAAACTACCTACTCACTTGAAACTACCCACCCTCTCTAAAACAACCAACAACTACCCTTTTTCCCGCCGAACAAATTCTTATACAGGGTGTTTCAGTTAAACGTTTCAGAACTTCTAAGATGGGTAGGGTACATCCTGACAACTCGAAATCATATAGCAATGTGGGGTCGGAAATGCTTTCCTGAAGCGGTGTTGTACACAGAAGCACTATAAAGAAAAGAGACCGTAAGTGAGAAATCGTTTTAATAATACATGAAAAGAAGCAAAAGGTACATGGATTAAAGTAAGTGTTCGAAGTTTCTTCCACGGGCTACAATGCACGCCTCACATCTCCGACGCATGGACATCCGAACATTCTGGAATACTCCAGGCGAATTTCGAATTTCTTCGGCAGCTACTGCGATTCTTGCAACCAGCTCCTCAGCATTGTCAACAGGGGTGTCATAAACTAGCGATTTCATATGACCCCAGAAATAAAAATCAAGACATGATAGGTCGGGTGACCGAGCAGGCCAACGCACGGGACCACCACGTCCGATCCACTGTTGACCAAATGTGACATCCAGGTAGTTACGAACATCTCCGCTATAATGGGCAGGGGCTTCATCGTGTTGGAACCACATTGTGTGTTGCGTCGATGCAGAAATCTGTTCATCTCTCAAAAGTTGTGTCAATACTTGCTGCAGAAAGATCAAGTAGATAGGTCCGGTTAGACGACACGGTAACAGGTAAGGTCCGATGAGGTGATCTCCCATAATACCGGCCCATACATTGACCGAAAATCGAATCTGTGCTGCACGACGTCGTATTGCATGCGGGTTCTCGACCGCCCAGATATGGCCGTTATGCGTGTTGAAAATTCCTTCCCTTGTGAAGGATGCCTCATCGGAAAACAACACTTCAGCAGGAAAAAGGGGATTTGTAGCACATTTTCCAAGGTACCACTGTGCGAAAGCAATACGAGGTGCATAATCCTCCGGTTGCTGTGTCTGGACACGCTGCCTGGAGTATTCCAGAATGTTCGGATGTCCATGCGTCGGAGATGTGAGGCGTGCATTGTAGCCCGTGGAAGAAACTTCGAACACTTACTTTAATCCATGTACCTTTTGCTTCTTTTCATGTATTATTAAAACGATTTCTCACTTACGGTCTCTTTTCTTTATGGTGCTTCTGTGTACAACATCGCTTCAAGAAAGCATTTCCGACCCCACATTGCTATATGATTTCGAGTTGTCAGGATGTACCCTACCCCTCTTAGAAGTTCTGAAACGTTTAACTGAAACACCCTGTATATCCTTCGTCCTAAATTCTCCCTCCCCATCATCCCTTACCTTTTTATTATTATTAAAATCAGCTTATTTCCCAAGAAACCTTGGGTCACACCGGGACGGCTCTGTGCCAGAAGGGTGTGAATATTTACAGACTAAGGTGCGAGGAACACAATGTACAATAAACAAGAGTACATGCGTGCTCGACCCGAGACTTTTACAGGATTAAATATACAATAATGTACAAAATATATGATTGCATGAAGACAAAAAGTCTTTGTAAAATACAAATAGGCAAGTTAAAAAACAGTCTGTCCGGGAGCAGGTGAGTATTATAAGTTCATAATCTTGTAGCAGTTCTTGAGGATTTCCTTCCTGTAGGGCTTGTCTTCACAGAACCTATCAGGGTGGATCCTAAATTTATTGAAGATCCGAAGACAATTGGTTGGAAACATGTTCCTCAGGGAATCAATGCTTGACAGCATAAGGCGCAGAGGGACACAGGAGTCGGGGTGCTCCCCTCTTGCCCTCCTAGGGCTAGAGATTAATGTGGATACCGATGGAGCATCAATTCGCCATTATAAGCCGTGCAAGGTGAGTATTATAAGTTCATAATCTGGTAGCAGTTCTTGAGGATTTCCTTCCTGTAGGGCTTGTCTTCACAGAACCTATCAGGGTGGATCCTAAATTTATTGAAGATCCGAAGACAATTGGTTGGAAACATGTTCCTCAGGGAATCAATGCTTGTCTGCGTCTTAAGCTGTCAAGCATGTTCCTCAGGGAATCAATGCTTGACAGCGTAAGACGCAGAGGGACACAGGAGTCGGGGTGCTCCCCTCTTGCTCTCCTAGGGCTAGAGATTAATGTGGATACCGATGGAGCATCAATTCGCCATTATAAGCCGTGCAAGCGTGAGGACATTTTTTGTCATGATGATATGTCTCCAGGGAGTGTAATCCCTGATTAGTTCCCCTGTCCTTGACCTTCTCCGTGACTTTTTGGAGGAATTCTGACCTGACCTGACCTTCTTTCTGTAGGTCGAAGTTCACCGTCCTTCTGAGAAATTTTCCTCGCTCTTAAGCACCTTCCTAGCGGTTAATATCTGATCCTATTTTAATCTTTCGTTAGCGGGTATAATCAAATGTTCACTGAATCAGCCTAATTAGTAAGAATATACAGTATTCCAATGTTAAATGGATATATATTATTATTTTATATTTTTTTAGTAAGCCAAAGCTTAGTAAGCCATTTTAGTAAGCCATTCAAGTCCTTTTTGAGATTTAGAAATCGAAAATAGTACAATGTAGCCAAATCCAGTGAGTAGAGTGGATGCTATAATAGCTCGAGCTCACAGTCACGCTGCTTGAGTCACAAAAGCTGTGTGCGCCGGTGCATTGTCTTAATGAAAGATGAATCCTTTGGCCAATTTTCCGCGCCTTTTGATCTTAAATTCCTCGCGGAAACATCTCAGTAGGTTAGAATAATACTCGACATTGATAGTGGTACTGTACCTCGTTTCAGGAAACGAGGCTACTCAAATGGACTAATCGGAAAGCTTGTCTTCCACCACAGGACAGAACTACAGCCTTGGCTACTTCACTGGGGATGGCGACAGCCTGATATAATCGAAATACAATGACTGATAGCTACAGTTAAAATTATCACGGGTCAGATCTCAACACCGTCCATTTGGGATTCGTGTTACTGACGAATACCCAAGCCAGAACTTCTGTCAACCCCGACGCTCTGCTCGAGGAATTGGAGGCTTCATATCTCAGACCACTTCCTTCCAAACCAAATGCTACCGGAAGTACAGCATCTCGACGCTGACTTACATAGGTTTTGCAGCAATAAAACCTACAGGAAAGAAGTGTTAGCAGCGCGCTCCAATCCCAGAATCGAATAAGAACAAGTTCGTGCGCCCTCCACACCGTGCCATGACAAAATTCGTTTGACAGAGAAGTACCATTCATGTATATCATATTTTTTATTGTAAATATAACTGTATGATGTAACTTGTAAATATAGTTAATACTGCGTAATGTGAGGAAGTGTAGTAACATGTTTACATTTTTAATTTTACAGTGTGAACATAACTAATTATCTATTCTGATGTGAACCCCTGGCCTTTGGCCGTGATGGGACAATTGCAGCTTCACTTACATCTGTGTACGTTGTATTCATTTAGTTGCAATAAAGATTTTCTCTCTCTCTAAAATTAACCATGATCACTCTTTCTGCATCCTAGACAGATGCCATGACTTCCCCAGCCAACTTCTGCACTCGAATTTTTTTTAGGAGGAAGAGAAGAGGGATGCTTCCACTGTTTCGATTGTTATTTTGTTTCAGGGTCGAAGTGGTGCACCCATGACCATATTGACATAATTACCCCACAACTGAGCTTTATTAGCTTCAAAATGCTGAACAATCTCGTGACAACACCTCACTTTCCCTCTTCTTATCTGCATTCAGTGCTTTAGGAGCTCATCTGGAAGAAACCTTCATCCCTAAAACATTTACAACAATATCGTGAGTTCGCTCATGGGAGATGTTGAATGTTGTGTCAGTGTGTGTTATTCTGGAGTCTTGCACAACCAGGCCATGAACGGCATCCGCATTTTTAGGTGTCGACATGGTAACAAGCTTCCCACTGCGGGGTTGCATCTTCAAAACTGTATTGTCCACGCTTAAATTCTGCAACCCAGTTTTTGACCTTGGAGTATGAAGGACAAATGTTTTTGTCTTCATTAATTTCTTTCGACGATACTCCCCATAAATGAACGTACTCAGTGACCGCACGGTGCTTGATTCTCTCAACAGTCGTCATCTTGTACATTTCAACGCCTCTGTACAGGAGAATATTGTTACAAACCTGAAATTTTCACAAGACGGGTCACAGTACAGACTGACAAAACTATTGTGATCTATATTGGGATAAAAACGTTTAACCCCCCCCCCCTCGTAGTTATGCCTGTGCTGCCATTATTTCTCCCAGATATCCTTCAAAGTGGGCATCAAATCTGTTTACATGAACATTACTTGTGCAATTTAAAAATCAGTATAAGCAGTAAAAAATAAAGAGAAATTTACTTTCAGACTGAAAATTAATATTAGTCATATGAAACATGACAAGTTATTAGTTTTAATATCATTTCAAAAATACAGAGGCGAGATTTCTATAATTAATTCAAATGACGGGCTGATAAATATTGATTTCCATATATAGTGCCATTGAATCATCACGGAATCTGAAATAATACTGGGGGAAATCTAAGAAAAACAAGATATCTGGTAACTGAAAATAAATTACATTCAACTACGCATTATGGACGAGTACTATTGGTTTAACGTTAAGATGGGGTAGGTAGGGAAACCAGTATACGCATATAGTAACACTTGACAGTAAAGGCACGGGGACACGTGCATCAGTATATCCGGGCATGTGATCCATCTTCTTACCGCATAGATGTTCCATCGACATTAGTCATGGGTCTATCTGCACCATCATCTATAACAGGGTATAGTACAGGAAAATTGCGCGAGATGGATGCTCGACGATTTTGGGATATAGACGATTCGGTACAATCGGTTAAATTTTTAAAAAAATTGCTATTAAAATGTCTCTGAAAGATTAACACTGGCCAACAAAAAAGAATTTTTTTTTCGTACGTCCAGAACAAAAGTTTTAGATTCTAAAGGAATTTGACCCGCTGATTCCAAGAATACCCAAATTATGTCGCTTTCACGTCTCCATTGAAATTTTAGTAATTAATGAACGACCAATTTCAACTATCATACAATTAATACATATAAATAAATTTTCTGTTTATACTCCGGGACGACTATACAGTCAGAGGAGTTCACAAGGTAGAGATAATATAAAAAACAGCACAGTATTCAGCAGTCACAGGTTTTAACCCGGGTCACTCAAGGCACGTGTACTTATGCACCCGCGCGCCTGACCACTGGGCTACGGCGGCCTATCTGCTATCTTAAAAAGACCTTATTCATTCTAAAATACTTTAATTAAAGATACTTTATAAATAAACACAGGCCTACTTGCATTATGTACTATATACATTCTGTTCCCTTAGAAATATTTGGCACTCGGAAACGAAGCAGTAATCTCCCATCATGGCAGTATCCCAGTACCGCTTTTCCATCGTAGATACGTTCCCCTTGTTTATCACTTACATCTATTTAAACAATCGTCAAGCTGCTAGTTTAGTATCCTACAGCTTTTTTCAATGACATGATATTTGAGGTCCAGTGAAAATTTCTTCTTTCAGTTTTGCATCTATTAAATTAAGAAATATTCGCTTTAGTTGACCGAATCCAACGCCTTAACAAAATTTTTCATTAATCAAGATTTATATGCAAAGGAGGAAGAAAACCTTTTTTGGTTCAATCAGGAATCTGTTTATATATCTTCTCTCTTGTAAATTTTTTTCTCCCACTGCTGCTCGTTATAATGTTTTTTTCTGTTGCGTGACTGTCCCAGAGACGTAGAAAACAATAGTATTTTGCTAAATCACTCTGCAGACGACCAATGAGTAATCTTTAAGACTCCAAACATTCCAAGCAAAGTTATGGTACTTTATTGTACTCAAGATATACTTTCATATCATTCATTTCTTTAAAGTCAACAGCATGAAGTAGAGGAACTGATGGGAATGCATTTCATTGTGCAGAAAATCTGCTTTTCAACTTAATTTTGAAGTATCAGTAAATGTACACCATTCATTAGGATTGTGTTCGATTCCTAGTTCGTTCAGATGACCACTAATATCTTTACAGAAACATATACCATCCATAATAAAATATTTTGAAAACACTGTTAGATAAGTTGAAATCGATAACTAAGTCATTCTAATATTTTTTCTTAATTAAGTGGGGCACTTTATAATTTTCTTGTTGGTAGTCCAAATATGTTTAAGCGGACGTCCAGCAAAGTTTTCAACACAAGAATCCTCACAGTATTCATCACTGCTTCCTTTATCGCATGATTTTGAGGAAGGTCTTCATTATGTGGAACAGGTCTTATTACAGATGATATTTTAGGATATTTGATGCAGTGTTTGTTTTTTCTGGACATCCATATTTTTTTCATGTAGAAACAGCAATCGTCAATGTGATTGCGCGGTTCTCGCCACACCATAGGAACAGCAAAAGGTACACTTTTAATTTTCCCAATTAACCACATCCTCAAATTTCAGGTAATATAATAATATAATTGTAAGGTGCAAAAGTACACGCAGGTACCCAGATTTTCCAAACCCTTCACAGCACTAATAATAAGGGGTACATATGTGGGGGCCCAAATTATGCCCTGATCACTAACCTTGCAACCAAAGTACAAAGAATACGCACATTTAGTAATACTGTAGATTTTCTTCCTCTGAGTTTTTGTTGTAACCCGTCCACACACACAGCAGAAATTAGTTGGATGATTCAGACATCTGATTTGCTTCTGCTTAAACATTTTAGCTGCACAAAACACAGAAGAAACAAACAATAATGTAGATAAATGTACACATATTCACGCTACAACTGTCTTTCGTTACTCAGAGATTGTGGGAGGCAGAGTCAAATTTGAATATATTAACCCTCCCCAAGATTACTGCTATCTATGAGCGCATGCGAATATTATTATTTGCAGGTAGTTCAGTGTCATATACTCAGTGCTGTAGTCGTAAAATTAGCAGGTCTACTACTATGAATGGTATAATGTTAAATATTTTAATATTTGTTTTTTTAAGTCTTTCAAAAATCAGAAGGTATGAGCTATTCAACTAAAAAAAATCCAGAGGGTATACGGCGTATCAGAGTCGGAACTAGGCAATCCTACGCCTGTGGAAAAAGTTTTATAAATACGCCCCCATTATATGCAGGTAGTCAATCTTACGGTAGCGTAGCTAGGGTCGTCGACGCCATGGGGGAACGTCCTCCTAGCGCCCCTGATTGTGATAGATAATTCCCTCAGTTTGCGCCCCTGAAGCTCGGCGCCCGGGGGAAATCCCCCCCCCCCTCTGCACCCCTGCAATCTTTATGAATTTATAAAAATTACTATTGTAACTCTCTACGATTTGCATATCTATCTATAAATTAAAAAAGTTTTCCTCCTAGTGATACTTATTAGAGCCAATGGGAGAAGAGGGCGAGGCAATTACGTCACTACAAATGCAATTAATTGTTGACCACTGCCTCACTGTCTAACATTTGATGTTCCATTGTAACGTTTTTTGTATATTAATGAATATTGTATATTTGTAAATATTGTAGTTTAGTATTTTGTAAATATTTTAAATATTCGTACAGTTTGTAAATATTTTAGTCCTGTTCTTTCAGATGCAACAATATTCCTCAGGCCTTGAATGGGTTGAGCACGCTGAATTCTGATGGGATCCTTCCACTTGTTCAGATTACGAACCTAAGGGGGCATAAATTCAAATTAAGAAAAGACAGATGTAGAATAGATGTGCGGAAATTTGCCTTTAGCCAGCGGGTGGTTAATTGCTGGAACAAACTTCCATCTGTCGTTGTGGAAGTTGATAGGTTGAATAAATTTAAGGAGGAACTGGACAGGCATTTGGAGGGAATGGTGTGATTTTTTTTTTTTTTTTTTTGGCTGATGCTGCAAAGCTCATACATTTGCTTTCTTGCATCACATGCCACCACTACTACTACTACTACTACTATTATGGAACCTGAAACAAAAGGCCTTTTCCTAAGTGACCTATGTAAATGCATGTAAATAATTACATAGTAATATTGGTTGAAGTCCAATATAGTATACACTGACAGGTACTTCGATGAAAACGAGGAAGACGGCGATAATTGACAGGGGAAGGCACCTCCCTTTTCTGATTGTTTTGTGTCGTCGAGGCGGGGTCGTAGCTTCGGTAGGGTGTTTATCCCTCCATCCCGCTGTTTTAAAATGGGAAAAAGAGTTCCCGATTTAAAAACAGCGGCAAATGTGGGGAAAAATCCCTAGGCATATCAAACTAGGAGGACAGTGGGCGGGGAAAGCAGTGGCATATGCCAATCATTGCTTTGTTCCTGTCCGTTTGTCGAAATATGGGAGTCATATCTTGTCAATCACTGCTTTCCCACTGTTTTGCTTGCCGCCATGTTGGAGGGTATATATCGTTCTGGAGATTTACTGTGATATTTATTAGATCTCGAGAATGCCGTGCACTATAAATGCACAGGTAAATAATTACAGAGGTCATTTCCTGATTAGATATCGACCAGTGCGTTTCGACAGGTGTGTCTTTTACGTAGAAAAGATGGAAATATCTTACTCTGTATACCTCTACATTTTACGTAGAAAAGCGTGGGCGAGCAGGGGGCGAAGCCCCTAGTATTTATTAATAAAATAATTTGAATAATACAATGAATATAACAAAACAAAAATATCAAAGAAATATAAACTACAAAATAAACTACATATAACTACAAAAAAATTCGAAAACCGGACAGTTTGTTTATATATATAAAATCTAGTATATCTAGTATAAAATATAGAAGACAAATATTGCGAAATATTAAAATATTAGCATTAGCATTAGTAGAGGCATACGATGAAAGAAAGCAAGCTTATGCAGCATCAGCCAAAAAAAAAAAAAAAAAAAACGCTCCCATTTCACCCCTCTTTCGTTCCAAATACCTGTCAAACTAAGCCTTAAATTTATTTAGGCTATCAACTTCCGCAACAAAAGATGGAAGTCGGTTCCACAAATCAACTACCCGCTGGCTAAAGGAAAACTTCCCCACATCTATCCTACAACTGTCTTTCCTCAATTTGAATTTATGCCCTCTCAAGTGATTATTGTGAGCAAGAGGAAGACTCCCATCAGCATTGAGCATGCTCAAACCATTCAAGACTTTATACACCTCAATCAGATCACCTTGCAGGTGCCTAGTCTCCAGACACTAATCTACAAAGCTTAAGCCTTTCTTCGTAAGAGCAACCCTTCGTTCCCTTCACTAATCTTGTTGCCCTTCTCTGTACTCGTTCCAACGCGGTGAGGAACGAGTACAGAGAAGGGCAACAATTCTCGTTATCCGAGAATAATTGGTTACAGAAAATTCCGCTTAAAAGGGGGACCAAATTTTCGTAATGTTTATTTAATTAAAACTAAATGCAACTAGGCATAATATTTTATGATTCTATATCTACATAATATCAGTATAGATCATCATAGACAACTCTTAAAGAAAAACTACGGTAGTAGTGTGAAAGGCATAATTTCATCCGTATCGCATATTGTGCTCATCCCTCACAACGAGTTGCCTATGTATTACACTACCTCGAATAAGTAACGCTTCACTTGCAATACCAGGGTACCTGCCCACCCACCGACGAAAAGCCAACTAGTTGTGAAACGGTGCCGTCTGGGTGGTGACGCCCACTGAGAATAAGTAACAATGTCTTCTCTATTAGTGACGCGTTACTTATTCGAGGTAGTGCAATACATGGACAACTCGTTGTGAAGGATGAGCACAATATGAGATACGGATGAAATGATGCCTTTCTCTTTAAGAGTTGTCTGTGGTGTATCTACACCAATATGATATAGTAATGTTTATTGTGTACTTGTACATATTTTTTAGACATTTTTTAGTATAATATGTTGCACAATGTAAGGTTAAGTAAAGTTGATTGAAGTTACTATTTTTCAGTTGTACGAAAAATAGTAAAAATAGAAAAGAATGAATTCAGAGTTCGTGTTTTTTTTTTTTTTTTTTTTTTTTTTGCCGTATTTTTCAGATAAAATTGTTTCGTGTGTCGTAGCATTTAGTTGTCTTTAACTTCACCTTTAACTTTTGTTGCACGTACATGAAGAAGATCGTTCTTACAAAAAACATTCAACTTCTTCATCAATTTTCTCAAGGGAAAAAGCTTTAGTTTTCAAATTCTCGTAACTGCGGGGACTCGGATAATGAATACTCGGATACCTGGAACATTTGTAGTACTTTTAACATTATAACATAAACTAAAAATATGCAATGAAGGTGTATTCTTTTAATTGAATTTTTCTTGCTTTGAAGGACCTTTCAGAAGAATACTGAAACTGTTACTGGCAGGGTAAGAAAAATTCATAGCGCTATTTCTATATTTAGATAAGATTCTATTAGACAATACTCATGAACGAATTGGAGAAGTTGTAAAGGGGTGGCAGATTTTATATACTGCAGAATTTATAAAACATGATTTTTTTCAAATATCTATTGAAATATCAACAGATATTTGAAAAATTTTGTTTGTCATCCAGTGCTAACCACTGGAGGACAAACCAAAAAGCTCAGAGGTGTGATGTCAAAGAACGGACCGTACTTTATAGAAGTTTGTAATTGGAATTTCTCTGGTATTTTCGAAATTTGTAAAACACTGTTCCTCCCTGATATTTTTTCCGTAAGTGGTTATAAATCCCGAATTTATAATTTTTTTCACTCTCATATAATCTCAAAAATTTCTGGAATCATAAGTAGCACGTACAAAGATAATGCAGTATTTCTATTAATAATATTTTTATTTTGAACAAAGAACACACGTTGGCCAGAAGCTATTACCGTGTCGGGAATACGGCTTAATCTTTTGATTGGCTATAGAAAGCAGTTGGCTAGCATGACTTCTCGGTATGTGGGATAGGTGGTTGTATATGTTTTACGTTCCACTTACGTTGTGGAATGGTAATCACTTTAACCCTTGATTTGTGCTTTCTAATTGCTTAAAATGCCTAAAGGCCAAAGGTGGAAACAAAGCATACAGAGTTAAGTGTCTCGTAATCCGTTCGTTATATGGAAGTTTCTTCATTTTACAGAAACTTTTAACTGTAATTACCAAAAGGAATCCAAAAAATTCGCTATAAAGAAGTTTGTTAAACACAGGCCCGGCTGTAATTAAATTACAGGTCCGACTGTAATTAAATCAAAAATGAAACAATTTTAAAATATATAACTGATGGAATGCGCCCTTAAAATGCTGCACCTGGGGCTGGCGCCCTGCTCGCCCACCTTAGTTCCGGCTCTGCGGCGTATACCCTCCACTACAGCCCTATAAATACTTCCCAAAATTGTAGTGAGATATACGTATTATGCTTAAACAGAAAACCTGTACATGTATTTAATCTCTCCCGTGACGTGATATGAAATTTTGTGAATATTTTCGAAATTATGCATAAAAATTGACTGTAAACAGCTGATATAGAGTGAGTAAAAGTCATGTTGATCAGTTTAGAAGCTGGGATGAAACTACTAGTTTCAAGATGAAATAACCATATCAGGAGGGATGTACTAGCCAATGAAGGACGCACTCTGCATCTTTCAAAGTAAGCTGTGATGTACCATCAGAAAAAAAAGCGATTGGGATGCTTAACCAAAGGGATAATTTTTCAAAGGATAAAAAGTTATTACACGGCGCTTTAGTGACCTTAACTGGTACTACAGTGACTCTCTAACGACTCCATCTGGAGGGGAGTGTTCTCAACCATTCGCTGTATATTATTATTAGTCAAAGGAAACTTGAGGCTCATGCTGCACCAGCCAAAAAAAAAAAAAAAAAAATTCTGCATTACCCTGAGAGAAAGAGAGAGAAAACAAGAGTCAGAAGTAAAAGGGGATCGCCAAGAAAGAGAAGAATGATGATATTCAGTTCAGGACCCTGGGTGTGCCAAGCCCATACTCACTAGATGTGAGCCCCTGAGGTTAGTCCCGATTTTGAAAAGTAACCCAGCTGGAGGAATGTTCCAAACGGAAAATTACGTGTGAGCGAATGGCCTGCATTGATGCTAGCAGAAATACGAGTATTAAAGAGTTAAGACTTAACTGGTGTATATATATAGTGGTGGACTGGTCAGGGTGTCAGCTTGCTCGATGACAAGTGGGTCATCGAGCAATAACATTAGACAATATGTTTAAAATGTTAATGACCTTTTAGTAGCTTGAAAATATAATAGTTGTGGGTGGGCCCCCCTTTGTCTCCTGGCAAACAATATTTTTTGATCCAGTCCGCCACTGTATATATATACAGTATATTTAAAAAAAAAAAAAAAAACTGTTCAAGAGATTACTAGAAGAAATAATATTTGAAGATTCAATGCGTGAGGCTTAATATGATATGGGTTTAAATTAACTGTATAATATCGGTGTTGATACACCATAGTTTACCCATAAATTAAACTACGTACGTAAAGTGAAGGCATCGTTTTTAATTGTATCTCAGCTACAATATGAGATACAATTAAAAACGATGCCTTCACACTATCTATTTAGTTTAATTTATGGGTAAATTATGGTGTATCTACACCGATAATATATAGAAGAAATAATGTAAGTATATCTGCTCTGAAAGCAAATCAATCTTTTTCATTTGACTCGTATAATCTGAGAAGTTTTTGCATACAAACGATTCTCTAACATGATTCATTAAACTTCCAGCGAATTGTATTTTTTTTACAACTCGCACAGAAGAGATGAAAGTGCTTAACTAGTGCATAAAGTTTCACTACTTTCTCATATTTTACTTTTCAATGAAACCTTTGGGAATTGCTAATTTGGTTTTATTTGCTTTTATTTCCAGAGGTAGAATAATCTGGAGTGACTTCTAATGCTGTCTCTTAAATTTCTGTATGGCACACGTTTAGGAGCTTTAATTACAGGCAGTAGAGGCAGAGATTCAAGTGGCAATGCTGTTATTCGAGCGGAAGATGATCCTACGTTAGACAACGATCCGCTAAAATCACTTTACGTTCGGGGAATTCCTCAAGCTCAGTTCTTCCGAGGGGTTCTATTACAAGGTTATCTCGTAAGTCCCGCTACTCTGCTTGGACTTCAAGACTTTGAAATTCGTCACGATGACGTGTTCATCATTACCTATCCAAAATCAGGTAAGATTCATTTGTTTCACTCCTGGAACTCTTAAAATGATCTAGACACGGCTAGAACAAAACTAACATGTTCTCGAAGAAATTAAAAAAAGCATCGTTATTTAATAATCGTCGCCTTCAATTTATTAACAGATAGCATTGCAAAATGAATTTAATAATTTTCTCATGTTTGCATGTTATGAGATACAATTAAAATTAGTTACCTTATAACTAATTCCTTAACTTTCTTTGTAAAACAACTTCCGATGAACAAGATACTACGTTATCAAAAGTAAATTGAGATGTCATGTAAAAATATCCATTATGCTAATACGTAGAGGTCGTTATAGTAGCAGATGAGAGTAAATTGAACCGCCGAATGCATCTCGTTCAGTTTTATGCTGAATATCACTTGGAGTAGTGCTGAACGACTTTAAATGTGGAAGACAAAAGGAATTGCATAACGGCTTGGCTCCGTGTTTTGACGGAAAGAGGTATCAGAAGGGTCAAACGTGTTGCAAAACAACATTACAATCTCAGTCAGTGGGAGGAGGAGGAATTTTCCAGTAAGTTATTCCAGGTTTTCCGGGCCGCGCAATATACATATCAGTCAGTGAACACATTTTTTCAGACAAATACGCAACATACAGATATGAACAAACAAGATTGGGTTGTTGTTCAAAATGATTAGTGTTTTTTTTTTTTTTTGTTCTACCAAAGGGAACATTGTTTACTACTTATTGGGTTGTGCAACCCTCCTGCCCCATTGCACTTAGGCAACCTTCCTCCCAGATTTGACATTGCATGTTTTCTGTTAGGAAAGGCTTGGCGTTGAGTGTGCCCACCCCTGCCCCGGTTTTGATGTTGGGTAGTGAATGTCTGAGTCTCTGTCCCCTCCCCCGCTGTTAGTGTGTCAGTTTTATAACATGCTAGTGTACTATGAGAGTGGGCCTGTGATGGTTATCCTAGTGTGCACATTCCCCCCTTCATTCTGCTCTTGCATTTGCTAGTATTAATGTGTATCCCACTGAATCGCTACCAGAGTTCTCCCCTTCCGGTTGATTTCCCTCTGAATTTTCTCCAACCACACAGTGTATTTGGGTCCTTGGAAGTGCTGTTTATCATGAAATGGCTGATACTCCCTTTCCTCCGCAGGTCACTATTGTAGTGAGCGAGTGATAATTATTGTTGTTGGTCTTTAGGTGCATTAGCAAATTAGGTCATATTGTACAAATCTGAGTTCACAGGCTGATTTGCATGTTGTGCAGGCCGAAAACTGTTGAATAACTCATTGGGAGAACTCCATTTCCTCTGCCTGAGATTGGCTAGACAGAGTCCTGATTGAATTGATTTAAAAACTCTTCCGAAACCTCCGTGAGAGAATATGAATTCCTTCATGTTCTCTCACCGAGGACGCGAATGGTAGCCTTAGAATAGACGAGCCCGTGCCCTCTCTCCTTCTCTTTGCGCTCCAGTGTGCTTGCTGTGTTCTTTGAGGCCTCGTGTCTCCCCACCTCCATAAGTCATGTCTTCCTGCTTGGCTAATGTTATCACCTCACCTGTGCATCTGAATTAACTGTTGTCTTAGAACCCTATTTATAGTTCTTTGTGTGGGGGGATAATGAAGTAGATGTGTTATCTGTCATTCTTCATTCATACATTGGTTTAATTACATACTGCTTATTTGTACTTAGACAGATGCATTGTAACAATGCGTGTTAGTCGCACGTTCGATATTTGACAGTCTCAATTTTTTTTTTTTTTTTTTTTTTTTTTTTCAACATTCAGTGTTGTCTGTTTTTGTCTCTTTGTTTTAGGTCCTTAAAGACTCGGTCACTTTTTAAATTATTACCCTGCTAGTGGCAGTTTAAGTTGTTCCAGTGGATTTAATTTAATGATTTTTAGTTGATTTGGTTACACTTGATCTATTTAATTATGCTTAGTTCATTGTAGATTACTCAAAAAAAAAAAAAAAAAATCGGATTGTGCAATTTGAAAAGGTGATGTTATTCAGGGAATGTATCCTCTATTAAATATTGTGTAATGTAATACCTAACGAGGTACAGCTTTTATGCAAATAATACTGTGTATGCTTCACAGAAGAGAACTTAATAAAGCTTGCATAAAATCATTTTGTTCATTGCCTTTGTAGTTGGAGCTGTAATGCATGTCTTCATCTTTGTTTGGCGTCTGCACTTGTACAGCTTCTATGCTATTAAGAGGGATGGGAGGATGGAAAGTTAAATACCTTGTTTGATGCTGCTGTGCAACGATCAAACGGTATTTGGTAGCATTATTGTATGTTAACAGGTCTTCTGTGTGTAATTGGGGGCGCCTCCGTAGCCAGGTAGGCGGGAGCAGCAGTGCGTAGCACACGCTTCTTGATTAGACAAGGGGTTCGAGCCTGTGACCACCAAAAACGGAGGATGCGGAAAGGTCAGGGAATGACCACCGCATATCCCCGGAGCAATATGGCCTTAGTTGCTAATGCTCCAAAAAAAAAATCAAAATAACAATAACAACTGTCTGTAATCATGTAATTGATAAGAGACTGTATGTGCTTGCTGCACTTATGCATTGTTTCTTGATACTGTCATTTGTCTGTCTACTCCAGCTAAAATTGTCCGCCAAAATTTTTGCATTATAGCACTCGGTAGAAGAATAAATAAAATAAATTTTCTGTTTATATTACGGATGACTGCATATGGTCAGAGGAGTTTACGAGAAGGAAGGATACAAGAACATCACTGTAGCTAGTGACTTTAACCACAGTCGCTGAAACGTGTGTACTTCTGAACCCTTTGCCCTCCGCTCTTGTGACCGTTAATACATGTATTATTCTTGTCTTGAAAAGCCTTAGAACTGTAATAAAGAAACTCTTCCTGAATAAATTGAATTGGTTTATCTCAAAACAAAATGTTTGCAGATTCATAGTAGTAGACGTTTTGTGGTATAGTCCTCTACCACTTCATCACTGATTGCTGTCTCGGCTATTTCATTGTTACAAAATTCAGTTTATGCTCATTTGGGCAAAGTGAATTTTTTAAAGGAAGGATAGCTGAGAAAACAATCACTCATGAATAGGAGTAATGAAAACGGAACGCTCGTTAATAAAGTGTCATATTTTTAATAATCAAATATTGTACATGACAACACCCATTATAAAATTACCACAAGATGTCTAACGCTGTGAATCTGCCTATTTCATTTAAAAGTAAGTAAGTATATATTCAGCTTACGTACAAAGACGTGCTTCTTCTTCATCAACTTTTCAAAGTTTTCTCAGTCTTGAAACATTTCGTGGAAATCAAGGTAAAGAACAAGGGTGTAAGGGGAAACATGAAGCGAAGGATTTCATTCCAGTAGGCAATGTTGTATTTAAAGAGTCTGTGGTCCTAGCGCACATTTTTAGAGGCTCTTAAAATAAGGTGACCGGGATCCCCAGAAATAGTATATAATTGCATTGTTCCATTTCTACCTCCCCGCTTCGGGCCCTGGAGCCACTGCACCTGCAAATAGGGCCATGTCAATGCGAATGATAAGTGTTTTAATTAATACATTGTTTGGATTTAGTTCTACTAAAGGTAATGGAGAACATTACTATGTGATTCCTCACTGCTGCTCTGGAAAGGACAGTTCTTCATACAAGTTGGAGTTATTAATAAATTTTTATTCGCTTGCATTCGATTTTTCCATTTGTAATGGTGACATGCAATATGTAAATATAGCTATATCTTGTAAGTTTACGAAGTTTTTAAATTATTTGCTTTTGTAGGTACTACTTGGATGGAAGAGATCGTTTCTCTTATCTGCAATGATGGTGATACTAAAAAGGTGGCAAATACCTTACTACATTATCGTGTTGAACACTTGGAAGTCGGCCGACCGATTGGACATCTACGGTATTTGAATCGAAGAAAATCTCCACGTTTAATGGCTACACATTTACCATTCTCAATGCTACCCACACAATTACAGCAGGCCAAATGCAAGGTAAATATGTTTTAAATTAGTTAAAGATTACCCTATAGGACAATTCTCCAAAAGAAGCTCCGCTTTTTAAAATAAGTCGCTGAACGTAATTATTTAAGTGCTGCCCGAAAGAAAATATTCAAGCACTCCAGTAGTAACGAGCTGGAGATAAATAATGCAAATGAGGTGGTTTGTGACGTCATTCAAACTGCTTGTTGATTCAGGGACTTGAACCTAGTGACGTCATTCAAGCATACAGTGAGTGGTAAAAAATATAGTTTAGTTGTTATTTAGTCCCTAGATGGTGTTGGGTGTATTTTCTTATAATATTTTCCTTTTTGCTGGGATGCAAACCCGTTGCTACTATGAGGTGTGCCGTGAAAGGAGGCAATGTACAAGTCAAGTGAACCCTCCATCTCCCGGGTTAGCGTAACTTATCCCCCCCTCCCAACTATCTGCTCCAAATCCCAGGGAACAGAATCTGACAACAGTGATCCCTCACATCAATCTGCCTAAGGCCTCTCTCTCTCTCTCTCTCTCTCTCTCTCAGTATATGTTAACTATAGTCTGTATGATATTGGTGTAAACACACCATTAACTATAGTAAACATACTTTTTCTTACTGTACAAGAAAAAAAAAATAAAACAAACAATAACGATCAATGAATCTCTTTCGTTGTTCACCATTTTCTTTAGAATGCCCAGCCTTCCAAACAAAGAAAACGAATGGTGTGTACTGGTAGGGGTAACTTACCTAGATGCGAGAGTTACTCTCATAGGCCTATTATTGCTTTTTTTTTTTTGTGATCATTTACATTATGCATGAATTTAAATTGAGCGAGATGTTGTGGAACGTAATCCTCACTTAAATTAAGAAGGCACTCTATATACTGTAACCAGATTATCGTGGATTTATAAATATAAGTGTAAAACAAAGGAAAGAAAATGAACTTATCGAACAGAATAACATGATCCCTTTTTAACCATTACTAGCCAAGGCAAATCATGAGCATCTCATCTTTCACCAAAACTAATGTATACTGTTGACATTACCGAAAGAAGTATTTTTACTTATTTTCCCCGATTGCAAAAAAAAGGATATTCTTGTTTATTTATCTCATGACCAGCAACAATTATGAAGGTCCCTACAATTTATGAATGTTACTTAAATTTTACTTTAGTACATCTTGCAAATTAGTGTCTGGAGACTAGGCACCAGCAAGATGATCTGATAGAGGTGTATAAAGCCTTGAATGGTTTGAGCATGCCCAATGCTGATGAGATTCTGCTTCTTGCTCAGAATAATCACCTGAGAGGGCATAAATTCAAATTGAGGAAAGATAGATGTGCAGAAATTTGCTTTTTGCCAGTGGGTAGTTGGTTGGTGGAACAGACTTCCATCCATCCCTTGTTGTGGAAGTTGATAGCCTAAATAAATTTAAGGCTCAGCTGGACAGTTATTTCGAACAAATAGAGGGGTGAAGTGGAAGTTTTTTTTTTTTTTTTTTTTGGCTGATGCTGCATAAGCTTGCTTTCTGGAATCATATGCCTCTACTAATGCTAATATCGCCATTTACCCTAAATTTTCATATGGCTTTTGCACTGTAAACTTCTCAAAAATTTCACTCGAGGTGGAAGCTGCACATGGCCCACAATTACACATGCCTGCTGCGCTCAGTGTTGTTGCAGCTTTAGGTGCATCAGCGACTTGGCCATATTATGTTCTGTGGTCTATCTGTCCATTTGCTGGATGAAATCAAAGGAAAGAAAATGAACTTATCGAACAGAATAACATGATCCCTTTTTAACTGTTACTGGCCAAGGCAAATCATGAGCATTTCATCTTTCGCCAAAACTAATGTATACTGTTGAAATTACCGAAAGAAGTATTTTTACTTATTTTCCCTGATTGCAAAAAATAAAGGATATTCTTGTTTATTTATCTCATGACCAGCAACAATTATGAAGGTTCCTACAATTTATGAATGTTACTTAAATTTTACTTTAGTACATCTTGAAATATTGCTATTTACCCTAATTTTCATATGGCTTTTGCACTGTAAACTTCTCAAAAATTTCACTCGAGGTGAAAGCTGCACACGGCCCACAATTTCACATGCCTGCTGCACTCAGTGTTGTTGCAGCTTTAGGTGCATCAGCCACTTGGCCATATGTTCTGTGGTTTATTTGTCCATTTGCTGGATGAAAAACCACAGATTCCTGGAGGGAAAACTGCGTTTCCTGAGACCAACTACCTCATACTGTGTGTGTGATTTCTGAAAAAAAAAAAAGTCCATAAAACTTTCTCACATCTTCAAAGGGGTTTGAACTGGGGTACTTTTCCACCTGGTGTGGTGAATATGGCGATTCTGCCAACTGTGCTATCACATATAGTCTTCTCTGCCAGAATTACAGAATTTGGGTCATGTGCTGCTACTGCCATTAATTCCACAGGCCACCTAGTTTGGCATGCCTGATCTAGAGTCATAAAACTGTGCCTATTCCCAGCACTTAAAAGTCCTACTTAAATGTTACCCGAACACAATATTGGCGATCAGTTCTGTGCCTTCTTCATTCTTTAGCAGTCGATCCATTTGGGGAATTGCATTGTCTATGGCTGTCTTAAGTATATCCTGAGAGTTTAGATAATTTTTAGTTGTTAATTTTTAGCCACTTTTAAGAAGCAGTTCAAAAAACAAACCCAATCAGTTAATAGACTCCAGAAGCATACCAACCAGTTGAAAGAACTGATTATGGATGTTTCTATAGTGAACAGGTCAACCCAAATTGGGTCAATTATAGACATAATTTGGGCTTACCAGCTGTAAGTGCAAACAGAAAAATGTTTGTGGAGCGAGTAGTAACTAGCTGGAGTATAAACAATTCAAATGAGGTGGTTTCTGACAACATTCAAGCTGCTGAGGACTTGGATAAAATGGGTGTGATCTCATTCAAGTGTGTGGTGAGTGGGAAAAAATGTAGTTTAGTTGTTATTTTGGCCCCTGGATTTATTATTTTATATAATATTTTAAAAAAGAAAATGGAAAACAATATTTTCCATTTTCTTTTTCGCTGGGACACGAACCCCAGTCTGCTGTGTAGTCCACTGGGCTACAAGGTTGGTTGAATGAGTGTGTGTAAATGAGTGTGTGTCCCATCCCTGTAGAACAGGGATGGGATACACTTAAATAGAAAGGGTGCAAGAATTTTTGCTGATGCTGCCGAGGCAGTGTTAGGTGGGTCGGAAAACTGCTAGTTGGGGGGGGGATACAAGGACTAATAGATTAACAGTAGCCACTGGCAGAGGTGGAAGTGATTCTTGCACTGCTTCTATTGAAATGAGCAGAAGCCTGAAAAACAAGATGCAGGATATTTCAGAGACTGCTGGGAGTCATTGCGGTACAAGTAAACACATGGGTTGTGTTAGGGTACCTAAGAATAGAAACAGGTGCATGTATACCTGCGTGTACACCAATGCTAGGAGTTTGGTAAATAAATTTGATGAATTTGAGGTATTGCTCAAAACATCAAAGGCAGATATTGTTGGGATATCAGAGACGTGGTGTCACACAGATGTAATGCGGAACTGGAATTTGGGGAATACAATGTGTATAGAAAGGATAGACAGGACAGGAGGGGAGGAGGGGTTATGCTATTAGTTAAGAAACACATAAAGTCCAAGGAAGTGAAGCCAGTCGACATCGATGGACAGGGCAGTGTCGAGTCAGTTTGGTGTGACATAAGCATAGGGAAATCAAAATTGAGAGTAGGAGTGTGCTATAGGCCTAATGACTCTGATGAGTATAATAAGATATTGTACAGGGAAATAGAGTGGGCTAGTAAATCAGAGAGTCTTATAATGGGGGATTTTAATTTCCCAGATATTGACTGGAATTTGTGGGGTGGTCACTCGCACACTAGCAAGGCTTTTGTGGATTTATTGGATGATTGTTTTCTAGGTTTTTTGCTAGGTTTTTTTTTAGCATACTTTAGTGTTTCCTAATCAGTATTTGTGTAGGGTGAATGTTGCATAAATTTTTAAGTTCTGTAAGCTGATGGAAGCGCAAAGTTGATTAAAAAACCAGCAAACACAAATCCTTTGTTATTAGGAAAAAAGTTGTTCAAAATGAATGGTTATTTTTACAAAAATTTCTATGGTGAGATTGGTTTGAAATGTATCATTCCACATTTGCTCATGAAATTATTATTCATTTTTCGAGATAATCATCTGTATACATTAATCATTTTCAACGGAGTCAAACAAAATGATTTGTAACATCGGAAAGCAAAACTAGAAATCTTATGTGGTAGTAGTAATAGTAAGTTAACTTGAAATTATATGCTCAAAACGCTTTTTTCCCCCTTGTTTCGAAAGTATAGGAACAAGTTACACTTTGACACATTAATTTCATTCCAAAGAAGGAACAATATCAGGTCACATTTTTTTTCAAACCAATCAGAAAGCATTTTGTCTTTGGAAATAATCACATGTTCCCTGTCTAACGACAGGATGCTACCTTGGGAAGAACCTTCAAAAGTATCTGTGACATCAACCGATAGTTCCACAGGAAATGATTCATTGCTGTTCACTGAAAAGGACTGGCTTGGTTTGATTTTTAGTTCGGCTTTGAGATGCACTTTTGCCTTTCCAAATCAATATTTGTGTGTTAGATAGTAAAGCGAATCTTTCTGCGGGTAAAATTATCAATTTCATAACTACCAAAAGTGACAGTTTGATTGTGAATTGTGACACCTTAACAGGTTCTTGACTGGTAATGTGTACTAGTACTGATGTGGCAGCACCAAAATTATCTGCACCTAAATATTCTTAAAAACTTAATTTTCTTGACAAACTTCCATTTGCTCTTGAAACTGAAAATTGTGTGTTTGTCCCCCTTTTTTTTTTGACATGGGGTCTTTTCTGTTCTTGGCCCTACCTGAAAAAATAAAAATAGTGAAGTTCCTGATAGGATCCATCTGTTTGAAATGTCTCAATGGTGCTTCTCTGTTGTTGCATTACAAAATAAAATTGTTTGCCCTGTTTTTATAATTTTTATTCAAACATGTGTGTGAATATTAAAGTTTCTCTCTGTTGTTAATGGCCGAAATTAAAATTGTGAAGTTCATCGCCTGGCTACATATGCTTCAAAGTTGTAAAATGAAAGTTGTTTCGCATTTTTTAATTGTGTTCTTGCATTTTACCCCAGGGGCTCACATCTGGTTAGTACAGGCTTGGCACACCCAGGGTTCTGAACTGGATTCATCTTTCTTGATGATTCCCTTCTACTTCTGACTCTTGTTCTCTCTCTCTCTCTCTCTCTCTCTCTCTCTCTCTCTCTCTCTCTCTCTCTCTCTCTCAGGGTAATTCAGAAATTTTTTTTTTTGGCTGATGCAGCATAAGCCTTAGGCTTCCTTGCACCGTATGGCTGATGATGATAATAATGATAATTCTTTTTTTTTTTTTTTTTTTTCCTCCAAAAGTTCTAATACGTTAGTAATTATTGTCATTACTTTAGCAATTAAAAACTTACTTTTCTCTCTCAATAATAATACTAAGGAAACTCACAGACACAGATAAAATTTACAAAAGAGTAATTTTGAAAATAAACAGTCAATTGAAAAGTAAAATAAAAATATATACATAATTTTACATGAAGGTGGGCTGCTGCCCTGCTGGTGCACTTAAAACCCTTATGGAAATATCCTTAGTGATATTTACTTGGCTCTGTAATACCTCCAAGACAGTCTTGGAGTCCCCAGCCAGTATGGATATAAGGAACAACAATTAGTTGTTATTGCAAGTTTAGAAGCTTAAAGTTTTTTTATTTTTTCTCTCCATAGCCTAGCTCTTGGTATTCTGCAGACAGTGATAAAATCTACAAATACAAAGTTATCAACAATTACACAAAAAACTTTTCCAAATTAATAAGTTTATCACTTTTTTTTTTTTTTTTAATCAACAGCAACACCATATACCCAACTAACTTGCATAGGGTTTGGGATTGTAGCCTTTATCCGTTGTAATTAATTCAGCCCTTCCAATGCTCCAATTAATTGCCACAGCGGAGGCACCCAATGTCAAAAATGCACTGTCATCATTGGCTTTCCACAGGGCTTCATGTGGCCCTTCATCTTCTTCATACTCGGCAATAACTTCAATATCAGGTGAATACACATACATCTCGTTATCAGAGTAGGCTAATGATTCTGGTATAATCTAACTTAGTCTGTTCTTTGGAAATGACACTGATGCAATAAGACAGATGCTGCTGTCTGAGGATACAGTAGATATGTCCGCACCATAATAAGAAGCACTGAAAATTTCGAACCCAACAAGCTCGTGGCATGTTTCCATAATGGGGTTGAATGCCACAGTGTATGAAAATATACGTAGTTTTCCTATTCCCTACACCCAAAACGCAGTTCAAGGCCCTCTGCAATCTCCAGAGGGGCAATGTCCTTTCCAGAAGATCAGTTTCCGCTACCCTCACCACTAGTATTTAGGGAGTTATTGTTGATATTGGCAACCGAATACAACCTGTGACTACAGGCCATTGGAAAAAGTAGTGATGGTAAGGTTACAGAATGAAATATAACAAATGGAACGTAAGAACAACATGAAGAGAGCACCACCAAAAATTAGACCTTTTAAACCCAAATGTGGACTCAAATGTTAAACCAATATAACCAATCAGATTGCTGGAAAAGTTGAAATTTAACCAATGAGGTTTAATGTTCTGGATGGAATGCGTGTGTGTGGTAAGAGCACCCCTTTTTTCCCTTCACCAATATTGACTTGACTCAAAAACAACAGGAACCACAAATGTGCACCCGAGGGTCATCACAAACATGACGACAGGGAGGGGATCGCAGGCGTGCGCACACACACACACACACTTGTGGTTCCTGTTTATGTGCTGTTAACACACACACACACACACACACACACACACACACACACACACACACACACACACACACACACACACACTAAAATTAAGCTTTAAGAATATTTAGGTGCAGATAATTTCAGTGCTGCTACATCGGTACTAGTACCCATTACTGGTCAAGAACCTGTTATAGTGTCATGATTCGCAACCAAACTGTCACTTTTGGAAGTTATGAAATCAATTTTACCTACATAATTTCATTACAGAAAGATTTGCTTCAGTATCTAACACACAAATACTGATTTGAAAAGGCAAAAGTGCATCTCCCACCTCAAAGCCAAACTGAAAATCAAACAGAGCCAGTTCTTATCAGTGAAGCAATGAATCATTTACTGTGGAACTATTGGTTGATGTCACAGATACTTTTGGAGGTCCTTCCCAAGGTAGCATCCTGTCATTAGACAGGGAATATGTGATTATTTCCAAAGGCAAAAAGCTTTCTGATTGATTGGAAAAAATGTGACCTGATATTCATTTTCCTTCTTCAGAATGAAATTGAAATGTGTCAAAGCGTAACTTGTTCCTCTACTTTGGAAACGGAGAAAAAAAAGCCTTTTGAGCATATAATTTCAAGTTAACTTACTACTACCACCATGTATAAGATTTCTATACATTTTGCTTTCCAATGTTACAAACCATTATCATTTTGTTTGACTCTGCTGAAAATAATTAATGTATACAGATGATTATCTCGAAAAATGAATAGTAATTGCATGGGAAAATGTGGAAACATTTCAGTCTCACCGTGGGAATTTTTGTAAAAATAACCATTTGTTTGGAACACAACTTTTTTTTTTTTTTCCAAATAACAACATTCATTTCTGACTTAGAGTTCTAATATCTGAACCTCGGGTAATGATGTGTTTATTGTAGGAACCACCAATCAGTGATTAGAACCGATATGGCCCCTGCTGCAGCCAATATGAAGCATCTAAATGGTGGCCCAAAAGAACCAATAAGATAAACAAAAAACAAATTGAGCGACTATCCCCAAGGATGGCAATCTGATGTAATAAAACCCACTCCCTGTCAACTCCGACCTTTAGATTGGGTCGGAGAAAAAGAAAAACAAACTTGTGCACGTTTAGTTGTGAATCTGGTTTTGTATTTTTTCTTCAAATAAACAACAGAAAAATAACTTCTTTTCATTATCTATTAAAGCTATAACTAAGAAAGCAAAGCTACCGTTCTTCTTGGGATGGAAAGTTACGCTTTGTTTAATGAAAATTAATGCTGTTGTATTCATATAGTAAGGAGATGTTTAAATAGGTTGCCTATATGAATTACAGTCAAAATGAACATCCAACAATGAATTTACAAGTAAAATAGTTTTTTTTTTAACTTTTTTATTTTTATTTAGCAGTATCGTGGTGAATCGCAAAGAGCTGTTTTGTGTAACACGTTTTTGAGTAGAGATAGCTACGGAACTGGAATCACATTGCCTATAAATCAGTCTTAATCTTACTAAAACATCGCTTTCTCTATTCTTGTAGATTTTTTTATTTATTTTTTTATTTTGATTTGATTAAATATGCATGTGATCTGTTTTTCGAATTAAAAGTGTATTCATTTTAAATTCAAAATTAAAAAACATTGCTTTTGGAACATTTTTTATGTGAACATATTGTAAGCTTTGAATGTCGTGTGGACAAAGATATTTCAATTCGTTTGCTAATTTTACCTTTCTAAGCACAAGGGAGCAAAATGTATTTTAGAAAGACAGTAAATGGAAATGAATAGAATTTTCTCTATAGTATTTTATTCAACGTCAAAAGTATTCATTTTATTCCCGAGCAGAAAAACATTTTTCATTACAATTATAGCTCAAACTCTTATCATTCTAGCTACCATGAGCTGACCACTTACAGTCATAAAAAAGGGCTCGGATTCCTTTGATGTCAATGGTTGCATTATTTTATTGCGATTGGACTGGGTACATGGTTATTCTTGTACTTGGGAAAAGAAAAGGGGGTAAAAAGTCAACCACCTACAGTCATAAAAAAAAAGGGTGTCTTCTGTCAACGTCAAATGGCTACGTAGTGTTATTGCCATCGGACTGGAAACGTGTGTTTGTGTGTCAGTCTTGTACTTTGGGAAAGAAAAAAAAAAACAGAATGTTGTTTTCTAATGGAGTTTAGAAGGCTAGGTATTTGTTTCGCAGTTCACATGTGTTTTTATGGCTTAGAGCCTAGTGTAAACATTTGAAATATACTGTATACCTGTTCAGCTAGAAAAATGACCGAAACGAATTATGTACACTATAAATTATTATATAAGTAAATGTGCTGATTTTTACCTTTTTCTCTTAATAGTTTAGCCTTTTGTGTGTTTGTTACTAAGTAAAATACATAGTGACAATCAATAAAAAAAAATTTTTTTGTAAATATTGTCTACCATTTCTTAGCTACTAGAGAAATAACTTTTTAAAGATTTTTTTTTTTTTTTAAATCTTAAACAACTTTGGGAAATTACTTTTAAGAAGGTAAACCACTATATTTCAGCTATCAATATAGAGGAAAAAACAAATTAAAAAACTTTTTATATTCTAGCAATAAGAAAAAAAAATTTCATTTTCAGCTTGCAAAAATTGCCAGTAGATGGAGCCACAACCTTGACTAGTTATAAGGTTTTTGAAAAGAAGAAAAAATATTTTAATGTCCCCAAACAATATGCAATACAAAAAAATAAATAAAATAAAAAAATATTAACATTCAGGTTTTCATCAGCAAAGAAAGCTTGTAGTAATAATAACTTAGCATATCTCCAGTAGTATTAACACAAGGGGGAAAAAGATACGTTTTTTACAGGCACCTCCCGTCAGAAGAAGAAACAAAATTATAAGCGTCACAAGCAATCTTAGCGCAGCACGGGCCTTGCGAAACAGAGCCCACATAGCAGAACACAATTCAAACTTTTGACGTCACTGACTTCTGTCTATAATACTCACATTTACACACACTTATTCAACCAGCCCTGTAGCTCAGTGGATAAATACCCAGCAACCAACACAGCAGACTGGGGTTTGCATCCCAGCAAAAAAGGAAAATACACTCAACACCATCTAGGTACTAAAATAACAACTAAACTACATTTTTTCCCACTTGCCACACACTTGAATGATGTCACACCCACTCGGTTCAAATCCTGGAATCAACAGGCAATTTGAATGATGTCAGAAACCACCTCGTTTGCATTGTTTATACACCAGCTCATTACTACTTGCTCCACAAATATTTTTCAGTTTGCACTTAACAGCTGATAAGCCAAAATTATATCTATAACTGACCATAATTTGGATTGACCTGTTCACTATAGAAACATCCATAATCAGTCAATTGACTGGCTGGGTATGCTTCTGTGAACTGCTTCTTAAAAGTGGCTACAAATTAATGACAGTGTTATTTAAACTCTCAGGATATACTTTTGAAAGTTATGGGATAACCTCATACAAGAAGTGGTACGATTAATAAACCTTTTATCACTAATTATTGGCCCTGAAAAGATCTGGTAAATAAATTGGGGAACCCACAGGATACCAATTTTTTTACTTCCTTTAAAATATCCCAGAAAGAACTTTTGTAAAGAATACCATCATTCTTCGCTCAGATAACCTGATCTAAGTGGAATCGAAGACAGTGCTGACCAGTGTTGAATCTGGGGGTTGAGTTTCACTGCCAGTGGAATAAATCTCCCCCCCCTCCGGGCGAAAGATAGTAATATTTATTTTAATATTCCTTCTAAGACCTCGGATGCTGAAATTTGTGCCACATTTTTTGTTTAATTCAAATTGAAATTTTATTCTTACTGTGTACTTTAGGGGTCATTTTATCAGTTTACACAGTATTGAAATTATAAAAATGGAATTCAATAAATTTATGTCAAAGAAATAATACAAAAAATCGTATCAACTAAAGCAGTGTGTGCCAAAGTGGTGTGGTACTGTTACCACCGGTTTATATAATTAAATGAGCAACATTTCTGGCTGCAAAAATTGTAACTAAAAGCCACTATTTCGAGTGTTGGCATTTTTGTTTTATAGTTTTCAGGTTCCCTTTATTTTCACACGAACCATCTCTTGATAGTGTTTCACAAAAGCGGTCTACTTGTGACTAATTTTTTGTTTTTATATCACAAAGATAAGTGGCTGGATCTCAGGCCATGAATTGTTTGCTGAATTGATTCCTCAGTGATGAATGCTAGTGTAATTAGTGTCCTGCGACTTTCAGAGAACTGGCTAAATGTGTGTGTGTGTGTCATTTGTATTTTTTTTGCAGCAAGAGTCTATGTCTATGTATATGTATCTGTAGTTTGTGGTGGGATCATCTGTTGCCAGGTTATCTTGATGAATGCCCTTCGAAGGACAAAGAAATAATAAAGCTGTATGGAAAGCTATATATACACGTATACTTTTTCTAAGAAATGACCTGAATGTGCTCCAAAAAAAAAAACCAGCGGCGTATTTATTGCGTGCCTTTTCAATAATTTCCAGAAAAACTGGTAAGCTTGAAAACCATAATTCTGAGAAGCATTCTTACAGTCTTTCCATGAAGAAATTTCGTTCATAAGGATTGCATAAACCAATTCATTCTGTGCTAATTAATGAAAGCGAAAAACAGAAATGTGATAACGAAAATCTCTGTGCGCTTTAATTGAGGTTTTATTTCTTTTGGCTAAAGAAATACCTCGCACAACAAAATACGAACCTCGTAATTAAATGTGATGAAACCCTAAATGCCTGGTTAGAAGAGCAAAGCAGCAATTCAACTTATATCAGTAAAGCAACTGGATCTGAATTTTTTTCATGTATTGCCAAAGTACTGTACACGATAAGCAGGATGTAAAGAACACCGAAGGTTAATACTTCTCTTTAGTGGTCGACGAATCAATGAATATCAATAATACAACTGAAATTATCTTAATATGTTTTGTGGATGATGGAAATAATTTCAGGGAAATTAGCATTAGTAGTAGAGGCATATGATGCAAGCTTGTGCAGCATCAGCTGGGGGGGGGGATCAAAAAATCTCCCATATCACCCCTCCATTCGTTTGAAATGCTTGTCCAGCTCAGCCTTAAATTTATTTAGGCTATCAACTTCCACAACAAAAGATGGAAGTCTGTTCCACCAATCAACTACTCACTGGCTAAAGGCAAATTTCTGCACATCTATTCTACAACTATCTTTCCTCAGTTTGAATCTATGCCCCATAAGTTTATAATCTGAGTAAGAGGAAGAATCCCATCAGCATTTAAGCTTGCTCATCCCATTCAAGGCCTTATATACATTAATCAGATCACTTTGCAGGTACTGCAATTTGCAGAACTAAGCCTTTCTTGGTAAGAGCATCCCTTTGTTACCCTTCTTTATACTCGTTCTAGCAACTCTACATCCTTCATAAAATGAGGCCTCCAGACCTGTACACAGTACTTTAGGTGTGGTCTGATAATGGGATAATCACCTCCCTGTCCCTGCTAGCAAAATTCCTGTATATCATTAACAAGACTCCATGACTTGCCCTGGCAGCCCATCTGCACTGCTCAGCAAACTTTATATTTGACTGTACAATTACCCCCAGGTCTTTTTCACTTTCCACTTCCCTGAGTGTAGTACCACACAGTTGGTATGTTTCTCTTCGGTTATTGCTACCCATATGCAGTAGTTTGCATTTGTCAATGTTAAACTTCATTTGCCACTTCTCAGCCCATTTGCCCAACTTATCTAGATCCAGTTGGAGTAGCATACTGTCTTTACTGTCATTAACAACCCTGCCAACCTTTTGTATCATCTGCAAAATTGGACATTAAACCTGATGTACCTTCATCAATATCATTGATACAAAACAACAGTGGGCCCAACATCAAACCCTTGGGAACTCCACTAATAACATTTGACCATGAAGAGCAGTGTCCATTGATTACTACTCTGTCTTCTCCCACTCAACCATCCCTTTATCCATTGTAGCAACTTACCCTTGATGCCATACTTCTCCAATTTGTACAGCAGTCTTCCATGTTCAACAATATCAAAAGCTTTCCTGAAATCCAAGTATATGATATCAAAATTATTTTTGGCATTCAGTTCCTTTGTGACCACATCATAGTATCCAATCAAATTGGTCAGACAAGACCTCCCTTTTAACAAACCCATGCTGTGTCTTAAGTTATACTGCAGTCTTGTCTAGATGATCCTGCAAGGGTTTTTTAACCACTGATTCCATTATTTTCCCCATAACAAAAGCTAAACTAACAGGTCTATAGTTACGTGTGGCACCTTTTAAACCCCCTTTGTGAATTGGTGATACATTTGCACACCTCCAGCCGATGGGGACCTCCCCTGACTCCAAGGAAGTTCTCCTAATTATGGCCAAGGGTTTGCTTACTTCCTTTGCTGGCTCCTTTAATATAACTCGATAGATCCCGTCCACCCCCATGTGCCTTTATGTTTATCTTCAACAATTTCTCCTCCACTTTCCTCTTAGTCATTACAAAATCATTTAGCTCGCTGCTGGAGTTTAGTTCACCTCTGGCATTCCCCTCCCTGAATAACTCCTCATGTGTGAATGTAGATGCAAAATACTCAGTTTGTTAGCCACCTGAGCAGGATCATCAACAGTTGAACCGAAGTAGATGTTAAAGAACAAAGTAGATGTTGAACAGAAGTAGATATTAAATAATAAATATTATATTTCCTTTTGTTTTCTCATATTCTCTTATTACAACATTCATGTACAGATTTTTGTTTGTAATATATATATATATATATATATATATATATATATGTTTTAAATATTAAATAATAATAAAAAATATGCACATTTACTTCATGTACCCCCGAAGTTTACATTCTCCCCCCCCATGTGCAAAAACTCTGGATTCAACACTGGTGCTGACCCTCATAGGTAGCACAATTGGTAGGATTGCCGTTCTCCCCACACATGGTGGAAAAGACCTGAATTTGAATCACGTCGATGATGTAAGGAACTTTTATGGGCATCTTTCACAACATGACTTAGGCGAGGGTAGCATGGTTTTTTCTAACGGAAATTTGATTTTTCGTTCAGTAAACAGAAAAATGACCTCAGACCACATGCAATTGACATATAATATGCATGGAGCAAAATCCTACAATAACAACAACAAGACAGTGCTGCATTTAAGAAAGTTATATTTTCCACTTGCATTCCATAGTGACATCTGTGAGGGGAATCAACCAATTGTGCATGTGATTTATTGTCTTTTGGCTGTACTGTCCCCACCGAAGGCCCTCCACTTCTAACTAGATTTCTGTCCCATTGTCCAATCAGTGGACAAAATGTAGTCGTGTTGCAGCTGAGTACTGAGAACCTTCAGGTTTCTTTTGGGGGCTCCTATGCAGTACCAGATCATGCTGTACAACCTTCCCAAGCCAGACTCGATTGCCAACTATCATATGACTGCCGGGTATATTTTCTGCATCCCAGTATGCAACCCATCATTCCTGACTATTTTGCCTGCCCCTTTCCCATGGGGCTGGAATTCCTGAAGCTGCAAGCAAAAGTTGGCAAATGTAATTGCACTACTTCACCAAACTGATGTTATACTGTAAGGTAGCATCTCAGGATGCTACCTTTCACATCTGTGGTCATAATGAACATCTTTTTTGGCCCAACACCAGATTATCAGCAATGACATCCAGTAAGCTAATTTGATGTTGGATGACCCAGAGGATCAGAATTACACAACCAACTTGGCTGCAGTCCTCTTCCCTTTTGCACCACGCCAAACTGGTGTTATATTGTGAGGTAGCTTCTTAGAAATGCAGTCCTACTACTACTAGGTAGGTGGTCATAATGTTTTTACTGGACTGTGTATTTCAGCCTTGTTGAATACTGTGACAGATGTCTGTCACATTGACATTCCTTATCCATAATTGTCTATTGCGTGCCCTAAGCCAAAAAAAGTATGTGTTCAGCTTTTCTCATATAAGGAATGATGATAAAATATATTTCATCAAATGATCTGTAGTATGTGAGCACTTTTTTGAAATTTGATTCTGCCCTATATTAGGCAATTTGGAATTATCTTCATTTTGGGATTTATCATTCACTAGGTAAACATAATTGTGTATGGAATTAATACATACACCAATGAGCCAAAACATTGACCACCTACCTAATATGATGTTGGTCCTCCACGTGAAGCCAAAACAGCTCGTACCCGACGAGGCATGGATGCTACAAGATTTCTAAATGTCTTGTGGTATCTGGGTGTAGCATCATGGATGCTACACATAACCAGCAGATCCTTTAACTCCTGTAAGGTCCATGGTTGAGACACTGCAGATCGGAGTTGCTGTTTCAACACAAACCACAGATGTTTGATGGGATTGATGTCTGGGGAATTTTGAGACCAGGGCAATACTTGGAAGTCTTCCTCATGTTCTGCGAACCAGTCCTGAACAATACAGATGGTGTGGCATGGTGCATTATCCTGCTGAAAGACGGCACCACCAGAGGGGAAGACAATTGCCATGAAAGGATGTACCTGGTCAACAATGACGTTTAGGTAGGTGGTAGACATCAGAGTGTCCAGCACATGGATGACTGGACCTAGGGTATCCCAGCAGAACATCGCCCAAAGCATGACACTGCCGTCGCCTGTTGTTTTCGTTCCACAGTGCATCAGGCGCCATCACTTCCCCAGGTAAACAATGCACAAGTACCTGGCTGTTCACATTGTGCAACAGGAAATGTGATTCATTGGACCAGATGTCCTTCCAATCACTGAAGGTCCAGTTTCGATGCTTGCATGCCCATTGTAGGCACTGTCGCCAGTGAACCCGTGGTCAGCATGGGCAATTGGAGTGGCCTGCGGCTACGCACCCCCATTTTCAGCAGGGTTTGATGTACTGTGTGTTGTGACACATTACTCCCGTCACCAGCCTTCCAGTTACTGGTGAGTTGCACCACAGTCACCCTTCTGTTGCCATGTACCATCCGGGAGAGCCTTCAGTCACCTTGCGCATCAATGAGCTGTGGTTGTCCAACACCTCGCTGGGTTCATGGGTTTCCCCTCCTCGGACCACTTTCAGTAGGTACTAACGATGGCTGACCATGAGCACCCCACCAGCCGTGCCGTTTCGGATATGCTCTGACCCAGTCGTCTGGCCATTACAATTTGGCCTTTGTCAAACTCGCTTAAGTCCGCTGCCTTTCTCATTTGAAGAACAAGAGTAACACTGATTAATGGAGCTCAGTATCAGGTGTTTTTTATACTGTGTCCCGACCCGAGCACACGCCGTAGTTCACCTGCAGTTGCTTCGATTTGCATAATGACTCGCTGGTCACAGGCGCCTCCGTGGGCAGGAGTGGCAGTGTGTAGCACATGCTTCTTGATTAGACTGGGGTTCGAGCCCATGACCACCAAATACGGAGGATGCAGAAAGGTCAGGGAAATGACCACCGCATATCCCCAGAGCAATATGGCCTTAGTTGCTAATGCTCCTAAAAACCAAATAACAACTCCTCGCTGGTCATAATGTTTTGGCTCATCGGTGTATAAGCAGTGGTGATATTCAAATTATTTAACAAGTGGTACTCTAAGGTAAATTTATGTATAGGGAATGCAGGAATAAGAAAAACAAACTGTAATGGCAAGAAAAATAAACTAATTTTAATTAACATAAATAATATTGAAATAATAAACAATTTTTGGCTAGCAATGTTGCACAATACATTATTCTAATAATTTCCAAATCATTGATTGGTTTTGGGAAATTGTTTTTGATGCCTTTTCTTTGACACAATTATTGCTTGCTAGATGATGTCTCTGCCTGAGCCATGATTTGACATAAGGAATTGCATCAAATTCTTCAAGCGATTTTTACCATTAAATTGTGATTGTCATTAGGTGACTTGTTTCCATGGTAAGAGAATTTCATTTATTCTCAATAATGTTATTCATGGTACTAAAGCCTCTTTCAGCTTTCGCAGCATTAACAGCAATAACTTAAGATTCTTTTAGCCCTTAAAATACTATCAGGCTCAGGTACATTATTATACACGATATCTCTGCTATCAACGAAATCTCGAAAGTCATTTACTGGAATATTGTATTTAATTAGTTGACTTAATTGTTTTAATTTATTTTCACCTTCAATCCATGGAGCTTCACAAACATGACCTGGCCAAGTTTCAGGGTTTATGTTAGACCAAGAGTTTCATGTCTCTCGATAATCTGGCAGAACTAGTTATCTACAAAATAGTTAATATGGTGTCTTCAGATATTTTAAATTATCAAAACCATGCACTTTCGAAACACCTCAGTCTACCCAAAATCAACTAATAGGATGAAAGAGGGAGAATAGAGGACCCTGACTTTTCTTGCCTAAAGACACTGCTATGGCAACAGTGGAGCTAGAATACAGACTCAATATTATGAGTCAGTTACTAAAATTAGGTAATATGAGTGGGTTGCTGGACACTCTGGCACCAGTAGCACCATTTCAGGCAGGAAATTGGCAATAAACCCCTTCTTTTATGGGTGAGGAGGAGGGAGTTTTCTCTGGAAAGAGCTAGGACCCACAGAGTATTTAAAGGGGTCTGGGAGGCATCAAGAGAAAGAACAGAGTTGAACATGAAGGGTCTTGACAATGCGCAAAGAAGAGCTCATGGTCAGTAGTGTTCTAGAGTTGGTTGCAATAGCTGAATTTGTAATGGAGCAAGAGAAACTGCGAAGATATCCCAAGACTGAGACTATGCCCTAGAATTCCATGGAGGGAAGGGAAGCTGATAACCTGCTTTGGAGCAAGTGATTTAGCTGGTAAGCAAACTATTTCTTTAGTGTGAATGGAAATGTCTGAAATGGAATAACCAGCTTAAACAAAATGCTTCCTTCCTGAATAATAAAACTTTGTTAATTTAACAATGAAAGGAAATTTCTCACATGCTTGGTTGGTGTAGCAATAACCGAAGAGAAACATACCAACTGTGTGGTACTACACCCAGGGAAGTAGAAAGTGAAAAAGACCTGTGGGTAATTGTGCAGTCAAATATGAAGTTCACTGAGCAGTGCAGATGGGCTGCCAGGGTAGGTCATGGAGTCTTGTCAATGATATATAGGAATTTTACTAGCAGGGACAGGGAAGTGATTATCTTGTTATACAAGGCAATAGTCAGGCCACACCTAGAGTACTGTGTACAGGTCTGGAGGCCTCATTTTAGGAAGGATGTAGAGTTGCTAGAACGAGTATAAAGAAGGGCAACAAGATTGATGAGGGGAACAAAGGGGTGCTCTTACCAAGAACGGCTTAAGTTTTGCAAATTGCAGCACCTGGAGAGTATGCACTTGAGAGGTGATCTGATTGAGGTGTATAAGGCCTTGAATGGGTTGAGCAAGCTGAATGCTGATGGGATTCTTCTTGCTCAGACTAAGAACCTGAGGGGGGGGGGACACAGTTTCCAATTGAGGAAAGATAGTTGTAGAATAGATGTGCAGAAATTTGCCTTTAGCCAGTGGGTAGTTGATTGGTGGAACAGACTTCCATCTTTTGTTGTGGAAGCTAATAGCCTAAATAAATTTAAGGCTGAGCTGGACAGGCATTTGGAGCGAGTGGAGAGGTGAAATGGGAGGTTTTTTTTTTGCTGATGCTGCATAAGCTTGCTCTCTTGCATTGTATGCTAACTAATGTTAATGCTGCACAGGAATCTTATAGCAAGCTGCTGTTAGAATAAGAAATTAGATGTTGCTGTTGTTCTTTGGTTTTTAGGAGCATTACCAACTAAGGCCATATTGCTCCGAGAATATGCGGTGGTCATTCCCTGACCTTTCCACATCCTCTGTATTTGGTGGGCACGGGCTCAAACTCCGGTCTAATCAAGAAGCATGTGCTATGCACTGCTGCTCCTGCCCACCTGGCTATGGAGGCGTCCTAAGAAATTAGAGGGAGTGAAACTGTTCACATTAGGACAGATGTAAGATAGTGTAAAGTAATAAGAACATGTAATAGTGTGACAAAAAGAACACCAAAAGCAGTTTGTCTAAGGTAGATCTGTTACCCAACTTTTCTGCTCTATGTTGCAATGTTTTGTGAACATTGTAGCTTGTAAGCTAGTGCAAAATAATAATGCTAATGAACGAATAGTTCCAGTGATGCTAGAATTTAGTATGCCACAAATATGTTTTGCTAATACAATATTATAACAACCCTAAACAGATTCATGTTTGTTGTTATGAACATAAACCTGGAAGCAATACATATATCTTTACTTTTACATTAATAATTAGGTAGGGTGAAAGTGTACTGTATACATGTTTTCTTTTGCTTTAAGAAATATTATGTGGTGTTATTTCATGTCTCATTCTTACTGCCAACATTCTAATCTACACCAGCAGAAATAGACAGAAGTAAGAAAGGGGTTAAAGCGGCGATTGGGGCGACACTCGGCAATCACCCTAATCTTAAGTCACAACACGACCCAAGTCTGCAGCAGCGAGGTGTTACAAACAACCCTTGGTTGTCAAGCGCACGGGTTTTTTATTGCTTTATGGTAGTGAACTCCAGAAATGTGTTTTAGAAAAATATCACAAAGACATTCAAAATTGATTCTTATAACGGAATATATGATCCTAGCCTGACAATCATCTCATTCAGTATAATTATCATAAGAAAAGTAACACAGCCAAAAGTCAAGGGGGAGAATAAACAAGAGACACCATAAAGAGCCCCTGACATTTAATAGGTTGAAATAGCTCAGAAGATAATTATATTTTTCATTTACATCATCGAACAGCAATCGCATTCTCATAAAATGTATTAGACGATCAAACAGTTTCTCTGAGAATCGATGATATTTTTTGCTTTACTTCAAATGGTATATTATACTTCTTATTTTTCATAATACAGGTTGGTATCCCTTATCAGAAATGCTTGGGACCAGAAGAATTTTGGAATATTTACATATACAGACAGTTTTTGCTTTACGAGTTTATTTTTTTTCCACAAGTATGAACAAAATTGAAAATATGTTAAACATTCATAAATACTGCATTTCACATCACGTTCGACAAATTGTAACTATACGATCACGATATTAATCTGTTCCAGAGACACCATCATATTGTGAAAATATCGTAATGCGAACCCAATAACACATTGTTTTTTGGTAATTCGTTCCAAGGCCTCGGAAGTTTAAATCTTCACTATATAACTCTTTGAAAGGTCGTTTTTATAGTGTAAATTGTATTAGTTATCAATTCAAATCATTAAAATGGACTGCACTTTCGTTGTTATCATATATTCCATTATAAGAATCAATTTTGAATACTTTTGTGATACTTTTCTAAAACACATTTCTGGAGGTCACTACCATAAAACAATTTGCACTTTCCAGTTTATTGGGCTTTTCTGTTACTGCAAACAATTATAAATGGGCAGTAAACTCCATGTTATTTTGCATTTGTGAAAATACCGATAGCTGGAATTGTGGTTTTTTACGTTATTATGGTGAAATGTGTTTCCCCTTTACTGAAATCTTCAATCATATAAAAAACAAATACCGTATTTCCCCATGTATAAGACCCACTCTTTTTCGAAAAATTTGTGGTCTAAAAACTGGGTGCGTCTTATAGAGTGGTTGTAGATTTTTTTTACTTGCATGCTATTAGTTAAGAAATACATAAAATCCAAGGAAGTGAAGCCAGTGGACATCGCTGGACAGTGCAGTGTCGAGACAGTTTGGTGTGACATAAGCATTGGGAGGTCAAAATTGAGAGTAGGAGTGTGCTATAGGCCTAATGACTCTGATGAGTATAATAAGAAACTGTACAGGGAAATAGAGTGGGCCAGTAAATCAGAGAGTCTTATAATGGGAGATTTTAATTTCTCAGATATTGACTGGAATTTGGGGACTGGTCACTCACACACTAGCAAGGCTTTTGTGGATTTATTGGATGATTGTTTTCTACATCAGCATGTTCGGGAGGCAACTAGAGGGAGGAATACTCTTGATTTGATTATCAGCAGTGATTCTTCATGCATTAAGAATCTGCAGATAAATGAACCACTAGGTGGCAGTGATCACAGTGTGCTGAAGTGGGATTTACTCAAAAAAGTAACTACCAGTAGGGGTAAAGGGAAGGGTTATTGCTTTCGTAAAGGCGACTACGATGGACTGCGACAGTATTTAAATTCTATACAGTGGGACCAACTGACGATGCTACCAACAGCAAATGCAAAATGGGAAGCATTCAAAGAACTTATCTTGGAAGCTACTAGGCTTTACATACCAACTAAGAAATATTGTTCAAGGTTTAGGCCTAAATGGATGTCGGATGAACTGATGAGGCATATGGCAGAGAAGAAACATGCATGGGATACATACAGATTAACACATGACACAGAAGCCTATGATAGATACAAGTTGATCTGTAACCAAGTTACAAAGGAGGTTAGGCAGGCGAAGGCAGATTACGAGAAATCTTTGGCAAGGGATGCAAAGAAAAACAGCAAAGAGTTCTTTACTTATGTAAACTCTAGAAGGAAGGGGATGAATCAGATTGGTCCACTTGATATCGATGGGTCAACTGTTGATGATCCTGCTCAGGTAGCTAACAAACTAAATGAATATTTTGCATCGACATTCACACATGAGGAGTTATTCAGCAAGGGGAATGCCAGAGGTGTAGTCAACTCTAGCAGTAAGCTACAGAATCTTGAAATAACTGGGAGTAAAGTGGAGGAGAAACTGTTGAAGATAAACACAAGAAAGGCACCCGGGGTGGATGGGATCTATCCAGTTATATTAAAGGAGGCAGCAAAGGAAGTAAGCAAACCCTTAGCCATAATTATGACAGCTTCCTTGGACTCAGGGGAGGTACCGATAGACTGGAAATGTGACCCCAATTCACAAAGGAGGATCAAAGGCTGACACAAGTAATTATAGACCTGTGAGCTTAACTTCTGTTCCAGGAAAATTAATGGAGGCACTGGTTAAAGAAGCACTGCAGGATCATTTAGACAAGACTTCAGTTATAGCTCAGGCACAGCATGGTTTTGTTAAGGGGAAGTCTTGCCTGACCAACTTGATTGGATACTATGATGCAGTCACAAAAGAACTGGATGCAGGGAATAACTTTGATATTATATACTTGGATCTTAGAAAGGCTTTTGATACTGTTGCACATGGAAGACTACTACACAAATTGGAGCAGTGTGACATTGGAGGCAAATTGCTGCTATGGATAAAGGAATGGTTGAGGGGGAGAAGACAGAGAGTGGTAATCAATGGACACTGCTCATCGTGGACTAATGTGATTAGTGGAGTCCCTCAGGGCTCAGTGTTGGGTCCATTATTGTTTTCTGTATTTATAAATGATATTGATGATGGTATATCAAGCTTAATGTCCAAGCTTGCAGACGATACAAAGGTTGGCAGGGTTGTCAAGGACACTACTGACACTATGCTGCTGCAACAGGATCTGGAAAGGTTGAGCAGATGGGCTGAGAGGTGGCAAATGAAGTTTAACATTGACAAATGTAAAGTACTACACATGGGAAACAGCAACCCCAGAGCAACGTATCAACTCTGTGGTACTACACTGACAGTGGTAGAGAATGAAAGGGACTTGGGGGTGGTTGTGCAGGCAGATATGAAGTTCTCTGAGCAGTGCAGACGGGCTGCAAGAGTAGCTCATGGAGTATTGTCAATGATATACAGGAATTTTTCCAGCAGGGATAAGGAGGTGATTATTCCATTGTATAAGGCAATGGTCAGGCCACACCTAGAGTACTGTATACAGGTCTGGAGGCCTCATTTCAAGAAGGATGTAGAGCTGCTCGAACGAGTACAGAGAAGGGCAACAAGATTAGTGAATGGAACAAAGGGGTGCTCTTACGAAGAAAGGCTTAAGTTTTGCAAATTACAGTGTCTGGAGACTAGGCACCAGCGAGGTGATCTGATAGAGGTGTATAAAGCCTTGAATGGTTTAAGCATGCTCAATGCTGATGGGATTCTTCCTGTAGCTCAGAAAAATCACCCGAGAGGGCATAAATTCAAATTGAGGAAAGACAGATGTAGGATAGACGTGCGGAAATTTGCCTTTAGCCAGCGGGTGGTTGGTTGGTGGAACAGACTTCCATCCCTTGTGGTGGAGGTTGATAGCTTAAATAAGTTTAAGGCTCAGCTGGACAGGTATTTTGAACGAACAGAGGGGTGAAGTGGAAGTGGTTTTTTTTTTTTTTTTTTTTTGGCTGATGCTGCATAAGCTTGCTTTCTTGCATCAAATGCCTCTACTAATGCTAATGCTAATTTCCCGCTTGTTGTCTTTGCGCTCATTGTTTCACTCACTGGTATATTAGGTTAAAGATTTTTGCCACGTTCTGCCCAGAAATGGCTCAGAAAAGATTTTCGTACAGTGCTGAATTCAAGTTAAAAGTGATCCAGTTTGCAAAAGTGAATGGAAATCGTGCTGCTGAACATAAGTTTTGTCCTCCTCCAACTGAGAAAACAATCAGACTGGCTATGGGAAGAAGAAAAAACCCTACTGAAAATGCCACGGCAGAAGGCCATGAGAGGCAAGTCAGCAAAATGGCCTGATTTAGAGAGGGAATTGAAGGTAAAGATTGAAGAGCAAAGGGCAATTGGAATTTCTGTGTCCACAAAGATGGTTCATCCTGAGGCAAGAAGAATTGCTGATGAAAAAGAAGTTACTGATTTCAAAGGAGGACAAAATTGTGCTTCAGGTTCATGAAACGAAATGGACTAAGCATGCATACACGCACCAGACTTGCCGAAAAGATGCCTGAAAGCTAGGAGCAGAAGGTCCTTGAATTTCATCGTTTTGTCATTCAATGTCTGAAGACACATCAGTTTGAGTTGGGACAGATTGCAAATATGGACGAAGTCCCCCTTCAGTTTGATGTCCCAAGTAATAGAACTGTTGATAAGAAGGGGGGTGAAAACTGTAACTGTGAAGTCAAGTGGACATGAAAAGAGCCATTATACGATTGTTCCAGCTTGTTGCTGACGGAACCAAGCCTCCTATACTGATTTTCAAACGAAAACAATGCCAAAAGAAGACATTCCTTGAGGAGTGATTGTCCACGTTCATGACAAGGGTTGGATGGATCAGGATGGGATGAAGATCTGGTTTGAGAAAGTTTGGAGCAGGAGACCAGGTGGGCTCTTAAGCAAACCTGCCCTATTGGTACTTGATCAGTTCAGGGCACACATAACAAAAAAACACAAAGAAGATTGCTGCAGAGCAAAAAAACAAAACTTGCTGTCATACCTGGAGGCTTGACATCCCAGCTCCAACCACTTTATGTCAGCATTAACAAACCCTTCAAAGCTGCCGTGAGAGATGAATGGAACCAATGTATGAAGTCTTCTGGAGACAATTTGACACCAGCAGGAAGAGTGAAGAAACCAACTATAGGAGAAGTTTGTACCTGGGTGAAAAGATCCTGGGATAATATCAAGATTAAGATCGTTGTCAAGTCATTTAGAAGTGTGGCATTTCAAATGCCATAGATGGAACTGAGGATGAGGCAATATATGAAAACAGTGATTCGTCATCAGATACAGATGAGGACAAGCTAATGGATGGGAGTTTTGACAGTGATGAGGAGTTATATCAATTTTATGATGAATAAAACTTGAGTTCAATAACTTTATGTAATACATTTTTTTTCAAATTTCGGGCCCCAAAATTAAGGTGCGTCTTATACATGGGGAAATACAGTACATTTTCAGAATCTTCTCTTCATTCCTTTTTTTAAGCTTTGTAAACTTGTTACCCTGCACAAATCGTGTTAGTTGCAATTTGTGCGTTCTGTTAAAAAAATGCTTTTTCCACTTGTGGCGTCGTGTTGGCACTCAAAGTTTGAGATTTTGGAGCAGTTCAGTTTTCGGATTAGGGATGCTCAACCTGTATCTTCTGCTTCTTTTTCATGTGGTCCTTTATTTGATTTTATTGTTCGACGAATTAATCTATCAGCTTTGATTAATGAAATATTTTTCTTGTAAAGCTATAGAGAGTATTGAAATCTCCGCTAGGATTTCATTAAGGCCAAATCTTTAAAAAAAAATTTTTCATTTTCGAAATGTTTCATCATTCCCACTTAATTATTTTTATTAAAGTGAACATACAAAGTTTCATAAAACTTTGCCTATTGAGGTCTAGATATTGTCCCTATTTTCAGTACTTTAGTTCCAAACTATTTAGAAATACCATTTAACTCTCTTTGATGCTTATTTCAAGTATGAAAATAAACAAAGTTTATCAAGAAAATGCCAAAAGTAGTTTACTTGTTTTACCTCTCTTATTGCATCGTCAAGAGACAACTGAATACGGTGGGCAAGACAGTGCCAGATACAAACATTTGGAAATTTTAACATCACACTGGCTCCATATGCACAAAATCCAATAAGATTTTCACAAAAAATAATTTTCATTGAAACCATACTTTTCCAGAACTGATATCCAAGTATGGTAAATTATTTTAGATGTTCCTTCCAACTCCACAAGATCAACAAAAACAGTTAAACTATCTTCAGAGTTTTGAATTTCTGATTTTAAATAAACCATTAAGATGCTCTTATGCAAAATAGTTGAAGCTTCTTCAATAATAACTGAAATTTTACTACGTTGACTTATTGGTTTTCCAAAAACTTCCTTATTTCAGTGGAAATGTGTTTGATGACAAGTGGGACCATAAATCTAGAGTGCAAAGATACTCCCAATCGATGTTATTCTTTTTTTTTTTTTGCAAAGCTATTAAATGTTCCATGTCAGTGAAAAATTACATTTTTTCATTTGCCATACGATACTGTTTGAAATAATATTTCAAACAGTATCGTATGAAAATTGAAATAATAAATTGATTAATAAAAAAAATTTGAAATGATATATTTTTTTTCAGATGTTTTGATTATATATAATGCTTTTTTTGTGTGAAGCTGACTCATGTTCTTTCAGTTTTTTTCTCATTGATGATTGCATATTCTTTTTATTAGAACTGTGAGCTTTGACAGAACGTGATTGCCACTCTGAAATATGTAAGTGTTTAGCACTGAAAGTGCTTAAATATAAAGCCTTTGATCACCACTAGCATCCCACATTTCACATCACTGGCAATAATAAGCCATTCGTACTTATTTTTGAAATAATCCAATTGCTATTCACCAGAAATGCAAATTGTTTATTGCATTTTTTATTAATTTCTGCTCAGAACGAGAATCTTTCAGGCTATATTGATTGTTGCACAGTTCTAGACGAATTTCCAAGTCTTAGTTTAGTATTATAGCTTTTTCTTGTTTGTTCCATTTCTGTTGTTGAACATTTAGTAGAAATGTTCAAAAATTTATCCAAACTATGTTGCCTCTTCATTCTAAGGGCTACGATTTAAACAATTTATTACAAATGCAATTTAAAAACACTTCTCACAAAGTAAAACTCCACACACATTACTTATTGCTGTGAGTAAACTTTTGAGAATTAAGGAACACACACACACACACACACACACACACACACACACACACACACACACACACACACACACACACACACACACACACACACACACACACACACAAGCTCAGTGCCTGAAATCAGCTAAAACTACTGATGCGGAAAAGAGTGAAACCCGAAGGTTACAAGGGTTTCACTCAACTTATACTTCAGACCGATAACACCCACCATCTGTTTACTGAGAGAGAGCAACAATACAAATGCTGTAACAGCAAACTAGTTTCATGGGTAAACTTTGCCAAGATTTCCTGTAGTTGTCATGTGGGCGTTCTTTACCTTTGCCACAAGGAGTTCACAACTCGCCAGAGTTACCAACCTTAGAAAGCAAACCTATTGGAACTGGCTTTGAAATTATACATTATGATATGATTGGCAATGCTACAACACTCCCCCATCCAGTGTGGGCCAAAATCAACAGGGACGTTTTTTTTTTCTCGATGAGTAAACTTGTCAGACTCGCACAACAACCGGTTTGGAATTTTTTTTAGACATTTTAACAACCAGTACGACTGTACCGGTGTGTACCAGCTGAATATCACCACTACATATAAGTAGGTTTTGCTATATATTGTTTGATTTTTTTTTTTTTTTTTTTTTTAAATTTCCATCTTTTTGTAATATATTTTGTCAAAATATATAAATAAATTTTGGGGCCTCTATTGATCTAGGGTCCCAGGATGGTGTCCTCTCCAAAAATGATGCAAATGATGCAAGAAAGCAAGCCTTATATAGCATCAGCCAAAAAAAAAACTTTACACAGTTCACCCATCTATATCCTCCAAGAATTTGTCTAGTTCTTGAATTTATTCAAACCCTTTACTTCCACAACAGATGGAAGCTTGGTCCAACAATCAACCACCTTCTGGCTGAAGCAAACTTTCGCACATCTATCCTGCGCTGACCTGGCTAGCCGGGTGGGTAAAGTGCCTGCCTGACAACCCAAAGGTCGCGGGTTCGAATCCTGCCTTGGGCTTGGATCAAAGTACTGCAAAAACTTTGGGAGGTGCATTATGGCCACAGAAGCCGATGTGCCAACAACTAACAAAAAAAAAAAAACACATCTATCCTTCAACAGTTCTTCCTCAATTTGAATTAATGCCTACTCATATATGCAGTCTCAGCAAGTGGAAGAATACCATTAACATTCAGCTTGCTCAATCCATTCAAGGCTGTAAACACCTGTCGGATCTCCCAGCAGGTGCTTTGTCTCGAGAGGCTGCAATTTACAGAACTGAAGCCTTTCTAGGTTAGAGCTCCACTTTTGGCCCTTCTCTGCACCCATTCTAGCAGATCTACATCCTTCCTAAAGAGATCTACATCCTTCCTTGTGCAAAGGGATAATCACCTTGATATCCCTGCTAGCAAAGTTTCTGTATATCATTGACAGAACCCCGTGAGCTGTCCTGGCAACGTGTCTGCATTGCTCAAATTTTCATGTCTGATTGCAAAATTATGCCCAGGTTATTTTCATTCTCCACTACCCTAAGTTTGTACCACACAATTGATAAGTTACACTGGGGTTACTGCTACCCATATGCAGTACCTTGCATTTGTCAATGTTAAACTTCAACTTCCATTTTTCAGTCTGTCAACTCAGTTTTCCTACATTTGTTGCAGTAGCTCACCCTGATGACTGTTGTTAAGGGATAATCACCTTGTTATCCCTGCCAACCTTTGAATAGGTATTATCTGCAAACTTAAACATTAAGCCTGATATACCTTCATCAGTATCATTTAATAAATATTGAAAACAACAATGGGCCCAGCACTGAACACTAGGGAATTCCACTAATAACATTAGCCCACGAAGAGCAGTGCACATTGATAGCTGCTCTCTGTTGTCTTCCACTGAACCATCCTTTTATCCATAGCAGTAATTTGTCCCTAATGCCACATTTCTTTAGTTTGCACAGCCATCTTTTATGTACAATGATATCAAAAGCCTTCCTGAAATCCAAGTATATGATGTCAAAATTATTTTTTTGCATCCAGTTATTGGTCACTGCATCATAGTAACCTATCAGATAGGTTAGACAAGACAGCCCCCATAACAAATCCATGCTGTGATAATTGCATGCCTGTCCAGGTAGTGCTGCATTACTTCTTTAATCGCCGACCGGGCTAGCCAGGTGGGTAAAGTGCCTACCTGGCAACCCAAAGGTCGCGGGTTCAATTCCCGCCTCGGGCTTGGATCAAAGTACTGCAAAAACCTTGGGAGGTGCATTATGGCCACAGAAGCCTATGCGCCAACAACTACAAAAAAAAAAAAAACTTCTTTAATCAGTAATTTAATTGTTTACCCTGGGAACAGGCATTAAGCTAACAGGTCTCTAATTGTGTAGTAAGTCTCTTTTTTTTTTAGGATTGTAAAATTTAAAACAGTAAAAAAAAAAAAAGCAATCAATAACGATGAACACTGCACTCACAGATTGCACAAGTGATACAGAGTAACAATTTTACAAAGCTTAAAAAATAGGAATGGAGAGAAGATTCTCTGAAAATTTACTTGTTTTTTTATGACTGAAGATTTCAATGAAGGGAACATTTCACCATAATAATGTAAAAACCCAGCTATTGGTATTGTTGCAAATGCAATGCGATTGAGTTTAATACCCATTTATAATAGATTGCATTAACAGAAAAGCCCAATAAACCAGAAACTGCCAATTGTTTTTTTATTGTTTTATGGTAGTGACCTACAGAAATGCGCCTTAGTAAAATGTGAGCATGGGAGCTCTTGTGAGATAATAAGTGTTTCCGCCTTTCCTGATAGTGTGTTTCCTGTGAAGTTCTTTACAGAAATTCATTTTGACCATTATTATGGTGCTGACTAAGAGAATGAGTGACAGCAGTACTAGAAAATCTACCAAGAAAAGGAAAGCGATCGATTTGGATCAGAAAATTAAAATAATAAGGATGCATGAAAATGGTAAAAAATTAATAACTATTGTGCGGAATTTAGATTTGTCAGTGTCAACAGTAAACACGATAATAAAAGACAAAGACAAAAGCGGTGAAGAGATTGACACCAATGAAGTCAACTATAACCAATGAAGTCAGGGAAACGGGGAACATGCTTTGTAAAAAAGACAGGTGGAACAGGACCAGGGTATGTCTGCCAGGGGCAAAGGTTGATGACGTTGTAGAGCGAATATCATCTTTTAAGGGCACAAAAGGTGATATAGTTGTACACATTGGCACTAATAATATTAAGAGTAGGAGACCGGCAGAATTACTTAACAAGTACAGGTCACTGTTGAACAAAAGCCGAGAATTAGGGTTGAATTTGAAAGTGTCTGCAATTCTGCCCAGACATGATAGGAGGGAGTATATAATGAGAGCCTTGTCGATCAATTCGGCCCTGGAAAGATTGTGCAAGGCTTAAGGGGTAGAATTTTTTTCAGCCTGGACTGTACTTGTTAACAGGAGAGATTGCTTCTACAGGGATGGGATACACTTAAATAGAAAGGGTGCAAGAATATTGCACCCTTTCTATTTAAGACCAATAGATTGACAGTAGCCACTGGCAGTGGTGAAAGAGATTCTTGCACTGCTTCTATTAGAATGAGCAGAAGCCTGAAAAACAAGATGCATGGTATTTCAGAGACTGCTGGGAGCCATTGCGGTACAAGTAAACACATGGGTTGTGTTAGGGTAGCTAAGAATAGAAACAGGTGCAGGTATACTTGCGTGTACACCAATGCTAGGAGTTTAGTAAATAAATTTGATGAATTTGAGGTATTGCTCAAAACATCAAAGGCAGATATTGTTGGGATATCAGAGACGTGGTGTCACACAGATATAAGGGATGCAGAACTGGAATTTGGGGAGTACAACGTCTACAGACAGGATAGGAAGGGGGGAGGGGTTATGTTATTAGTTAAGAAACACATAAAAACCAAGGAAGTGAAGCCAGTCGACATCGCCGGACAGTGCAGTGTTGAGTCAGTTTGGTGTGACATAAGCATTGGGCGATCAAAATTGAGAGTAGGAGTGTGCTATAGGCCTAATGACTCTGATGAGTATAATAAGGAACTGTACAGGGAAATAGAGTGGGCCAGTAAATAAGAGAGTCTTATAATGGGAGATTTTAATTTCCCAGATATTGACTGGAATTTGGGGGCTGGTTACTCACACACTAGCAGGGCTTTTGTGGATTTATTGGATGATTGTTTTCTACATCAGCATGTTCGGGAGGCAACTAGAGGGAGTAATACTCTTGATTTGATTATCAGCAGTGATTCTTCATGCATTAAGAATCTGCAGATAAATGAACCACTAGGTGGCAGTGATCACAGTGTGCTGAAGTGGGATTTACTCAAAGAGGTAACTACCATTAGGGGTAAAGGGAAGGGTTATTGCTTCCTTAAAGGCGACTACGATGGACTGAGACAGTATTTAAATTCTATACAGTGGGACCAACTGATGATGTTACCAACAGCAAATTCAAAATGGGAAGCATTCAAAGAACTTATCTTGGAAGCTACTAGGCTTTACATACCAACTAAGAAATATTGTTCAAGGTTTAGGCCAAAATGGATGTCAGATGAACTAATGAGGCATATAGCAGAGAAGAAAAATGCATGGGATACTTACAAATTAACACATGACACAGAAGCCTATGATAGATACAAGTTGATATGCAACCAAGTTGCAAAGGAGGTTAGGCAGGCGAAGGCAGATTACGAGAAATCCTTGGCAAGGGATGTAAAGAAAAACAGCAAAGAGTTCTTTACTTATGTAAACTCTAGAAGGAAGGGGATGAATCAGATTGGTCCACTTGATATTGATGGGTCAACTGTTGATGATCCTGCTCAGGTAGCTAACAAACTAAATGAATATTTTGCATCGACATTCACACATGAGGAGTTATTCAGCAAGGGGAATGCCAGAGGTGTATTCAACTCTAGCAGTAAGCTACAGAATCTTGAAATAACTGGGAGTAAAGTGGAGGAGAAACTGTTGAAGATAAACACAAGAAAGGCACCCGGGGTGGATGGGATCTATCAAGTTATATTAAAGGAGGCAGCAAAGGAAGTAAGCAAACCCTTAGCCATAATTATGAGAGCTTCCTTGGACTCAGGGGAGGTACCCATAGACTGGAAATGTGCAAATGTGACCCCAATTCACAAAGGAGGATCAAAGGCTGACACAAGTAATTATAGACCTGTGAGCTTAACTTCTGTTCCAGGAAAATTAATGGAGGCACTGGTTAAAGAAGCACTGTAGGATCATTTAGACAAGACTTCAGTTATAGCTCAGACACAGCATGGTTTTGTTAAGGGGAAGTCTTGCCTGACCAACTTGATTGGATACTATGATGCAGTTACAAAAGAACTGGATGCAGGGAATAACTTTGATATTATATATTTGGATCTTAGAAAGGCTTTTGATACTGTTGCACATGGAAGACTGCTACACAAATTGGAGCAGTGTGACATTGGAGGCAAATTGCTGCTATGGATAAAGGGGTGGTTGAGGGGGAGAAGACAGAGAGTGGTAATCAATGGACACTGCTCATCGTGGACTAATGTTATTAGTGGAGTCCCTCAGGGCTCAGTGTTGGGTCCATTATTGTTTTCTGTATTTATAAATGATATTGATGATGGTATATCAAGCTTAATGTCCAAGTTTGCAGATGATACAAAGGTTGGCAGGGTTGTCAAGGACACTACTGATACTATGCTGCTACAACAGGATCTGGAAAGGTTGAGCAGATGGGCTGAGAGGTGGCAAATGAAGTTTAACATTGACAAATGTAAAGTACTACACATGGGAAACAGCAACCCCAGAGCAACGTATCAACTCTGTGGTACTACACTGACAGTGGTAGAGAATGAAAGGGACTTGGGGGTGGTTGTGCAGGCAGATATGAAGTTCTCTGAGCAGTGCAGACGGGCTGCAAGAGTAGCTCATGGAGTATTGTCAATTATATACAGGAATTTTTCCAGCAGGGATAAGGAGGTGATTATTCCATTGTATAAGGCAATGGTCAGGCCACACCTAGAGTACTGTATACAGGTCTGGAGGCCTCATTTCAAGAAGGATGTAGAGCTGCTGGAACGAGTACAGAGAAGGGCAACAAGATTAGTGAATGGAACAAAGGGGTGCTCTTACGAAGAAAGGCTTAAGTTTTGCAAATTACAGTGTCTGGAGACTAGGCACCAGCGAGGTGATCTGATAGAGGTGTATAAAGCCTTGAATGGTTTAAGCATGCTCAATGCTGATGGGATTCTTCCTGTAGCTCAGGAAAAATCACCTGAGAGGGCATAAATTCAAATTGGGGAAAGACAGATGTAGGATAGACGTGCAGAAATTTGCCTTTAGCCAGCGGGTGGTTGGTTGGTGGAACAGACTTCCATCCCTTGTGGTGGAGGTTGATAGCCTAAATAAGTTTAAGGCTCAGCTGGACAGGTATTTTAAACGAACAGAGGGGTGAAGTGGAAGTGGGGTTTTTTTTTTTTTTTTTTTTTGGCTGATGCTGCATAAGCTTGCTTTCTTGCATCAAATGCCTCTACTAATGCTAATAATAGCCAAGGCTACGAAATACATGTTTTTACAGTACAATAACAAGCATGTTTTCTTCCTTTTGTTTTCTTTTCTTATGTGCCACTCTTGCTACTTCACCGATGTCCCCAGATAAAGTTTTTAATGGAACTAATTAAAAATATAACTTTTTCTATGTATATAACTAATTAATTGAAAAATATACTTAACTATTTTTCTTCATTCTTCTGAGGATATTTTGTGGTTTTTGTAATTTTGGTATATATGGGATATAGTAGCAATATTTTATTAGTCATTCCCGAGTTACATAAAACTAGACTTACATAAGAAGTCCTAGAACTTATTTATGTTTGTCGGAGACTTACTGTTCTCATGTTGCCTTTCGATCCCCTTTTATGAATTGGAGATACTTACACATCTCCAGTCCATAGGGATCCCTGAATCCAATGATGCTCTCATAATTATGGCTAAGGGTTTGCTGCCTTCCTTAATATAATTGGATAGATTCCACCCCCAGGTGCTTTTATGTTCACTTTCAACAATTTCTCTTCCACTTTCCTTTCGGTTATCACAAAGTCATTCAGCTCCTTGTTAGAGTTTGATAAACTTCTGGCATCCTCTCTCCTAAAGAATTCATGTTTGAATGTAGATGCAAAATACTTATTCAATTTGTCTGCAACCTGAGTAGGGTTATCAACAGTTAAGCCATAGTCATCAATTTAGTTTTGTCTCTAAGTTTTCTTGTTTACTTTATTTTAAGTAAGCTTTTATATCAGAATGTTCACTGCTTAAAAATGTCATGCATATTGTGCTTTTTTTTCCTTTTTTTTTTTGTTAATGTCCATTTCTTTGCTTTTTTTTTTTTTATAAACACATGGACATTTTATTGAATGAAGAGAAAGTAAAATAGCTGTGGCTCTATTTTATCAATTATAGAAAGGCATCCTCTATTTGTTGATTATTTAAGGTCTGAAAGCAGTACACATGATGTCAATAAGCTGTGCATGAGCAAGCAAAACATAGTTTGTGTTGATGATTTATCACATCTTTGCTCTTACAGAGTATAAAATGTACAAATGTTGCATGAAATCCAGACAAAACAGTGACCCTCTCTTTTCTGGGTAGTCCTGATATCATAGAGTGACCAACTCTTTGTTATAATCATTTGCTTTTTCAGCCTTCCACAAATTTTTAGGCATTGTTAAATAATAAGCTTTCTTTTATGAAATGTGGAACATTTTTCAAAACTGAATGTTATACTTCAATGCTTATTTGTATTTCCAAGCAGTCGTGAGGGATTAACTGTAGAACTCTTTCTCCCGGTTTGTGTCTGTGGTGCTGGCATTAGATTTTGTTTCAAAATACATTGAAATCCTTTCAGTATACCAAACTTCTATGTGCAAGGCTTCAGGACTGTTCCCCCCCCACTCTTTGTTTTCTGTGGACTTTGCTTCTTTGTAAGACATAGTATCTCAGTTAATCTTATGGATTTTGCTATTAATTTAATAGCAAAATCCAAAATTTTAAATATCTCTGCTGAGAATCCCTCATGCAACAATTGCAGGACTGTTGGCCTTCTTCTTGCAAAGGTTCTGCTACCTGAAAATTTACCTCTAGTGGCTCCTTTGCTTCCCAGTCTTCTCATAAATAGTTGTCCTGTTTTGTATATTAATGTTTCTCATTTGTGAACAAGGCTCTTTAAATGCCAAACTGGCTTAATCTGGTCAGCTCTCCTCTTTGCACTTGTGTTAACATTATGTACCCAAAGACAGGGTATCATTGTTCTTGTATCATTGCTACATGTCTTGTATCACTCTACCTGCCTGTATCAAGATCTGTCATGTTTTTCTGTCTGTTACTGGCTCCACTGTTCCTGGAGCCTAGACTGTTTTTCTCTTCACTTTATTAGAACTTCCTGCTACTCCAGGACTTTGCTCAAAGGCTTTCCACTGACATCGTAGTCTGGAAATGCTTCTGCTCTCAGAAGGATCATTTCTAGGAGCTAACCAAGTTCATGCAGGTACTGACTTTGGACAATGCAGGATTTCCTGATTACTTTTATCTTTTTATGACTTTATTATCCAGCTCTTCTCCCCTCCCCTCAGGGCAGAATGGGCATTCTATCCTGTGGAGACTCTTCTGTCCTCCCTTTCAACTAAGCAGGTGCCTTTACTACTGACCCCTCTTTCACTCTATCACTTTAACTCCCTCCCTTGCCCAATCCAAAGACAGATTGGAGCCCATGAACACATGGTGGCCTAGATTTAAAAGTAAACTGAAATCATTCTTGCAAACATACAGCCATCAGAAAAGTCAACAAAAGCGTAATAACCTCCATCAACTTGAGCAAAGGCTGAAAAATCTCCCATCTGATAGTCAGACCTATCAGTCAACACTACAAGCCATACAAACCCACTTAGAACACTCTGCAAAAGGCGCCCTGCTCAGATTGAGATACACCCACATAAATCTATCTGATGCCCTGACCAAATACTTTTTCTCATTAGAAAGCAGACATCAGAAATCAACCAGCATCACTGCCATTCAGCTGCAAAACGGAAACATCACTGAAGACCCAGAGGAAATCTTCTGAAGTAACAAGATTTTATAGAGAAATTTACAGTTCTCAAGAAACCTCTACAAAGGCAATGGAGGAAATCCTTTCAGGACTTAAAAAAATCTCCCATACAGCCCAGTGCAGTATGGAGAAACAAATCACCCTACAAGAACTAACAGTAGCATGCAAAGCCCTTTCCAAAAATAAGTCACCAAGTCTGGTCGGACTGACTCCTGAATTCTTCCAGACGTTTTGGGATCAACTCGGAGTGCTACTCTTTCGAATGCTTGAAGAAGCTCAGTCCCATGGACTACCAGCTTCGGTCACCACCTCTGTTGCTCGACTGATTCCCAAGAAAGGGGATCGCTCCAATTTACAAAACTAGCGCCCGATTTCCTTAATGAATACGGACTGTAAAATCATTTCCAAAGCCATCACCAATAGATTAAAAGCCACTCTCCCTGATATCATCGATCACCAACAAACATACTCTGTACCTGGAAGATCGATTCACGACAATCTACATCTGATCTGAGACCTCCTCTCCACTGCAAACAGCCAAAGAGAATTCCTAGCACTAATTAGCCTTGACCAGAAAAAGGCATTCAACAGCGTTGAACACAGCTACCTATTTCAAACCTTGAAAGCCTTTGGATATGGACCTTACATCATCGGAACAATCCATCTGCTATACAAGGAAGCCAAATTCTGCCTGAAACTCAACAACCAGCTCACCTGCCACTTTCCGTATTCCAGAGGGATAAAACAAGGCTGTCCACTCTCTGGACAACTCTACGCAATTGCCATAGAACCATTCCTTAATAAAATTTAACCAGTATACAATTCCGATGAACGCTGCTACCAGAACCCCACCGAAATATAACCTACTCAGCATACGCAGATGACGTCACAATTGCAATATGCCACAAAAGCGAATTTGAAGTCATTCAAAAGGCTCATGATCTCTATGCTCAAGCATCAGGTGCAAAACTCAACCACTGTAAGACCAGTGGCCTGTGGGCTGGCAACTGGAAAACTAGAACCGACTCCCCCATCCAATGCACATGGTCCAGCGAGGGACAGAAATACCTAGGTGTGTACCTCGGCAATACCCTCCTTTTCTTCCAGAAGAACTGGCCCGAATTGCCGAGTCATTTCAACAAAGTACTCGGGAAATGGAGAAGCATGTACGCCACATCTTCGCTGAGAGGGAGAGTGCTTGTGGTCAATCATATGGCGGCAAGCGTTCTCTGGCAGACCTTCGAAATTCTCACTCCACCTGTTGACTTCCTCCACCAAATCCAAGCATCTGTCCGAAGCTTCCTTTGGAACAAAACCAACTGGATGTCCTGCTCCAAACTTAGCCAGCCACTTACTCACGGGGGTCAAGGGTTGGTCTCTCTCTTGATGACAAAATCACAGCATTCCGGATCACCTTTCTTCTTAAGACGCTGCAAACAAAATACCTTCCGATACTACGGATAAACTACTAGCAACAGCCACTAGAGGACTATCTCTTTCAACAATATTGAGAATGGATATGGCACCAGCACCACTCAAACTACCACCGTTTTATAAAGATGCACTATACCGCTGGAAAAAGCTAAACCTTCACCATAATCTTGAGAGAACATCCCTTCCCGGAATACTTTCAGAACTACTCTTCTACAATAAAAGAATAATAGACCCTGCAAATGATGATATTCTCTTCTTCCCTATGTGGAACTGGGCAGGAATAAGAACCATAGGTGATCTCCTGACACCAAGCCTTGAATGGAAAGGATCAGAAGATCTGCCCATTAAAACCAAAAATGCAAAGCAGCAACACATACATCTAAAATCAGCGATCACACAAGCTCTTCCAGACATCACAACAACTAAAGGGATTGGAAATGTCACTGGATCCTTGCCTACACCAACCTTCGTCATCACATCACCAGAAGACATGGTACCTCTGTCTCCTGCACCCTCCAAAAAAGTCTATCAGCTAATCATGTCTCGCCATACAACCACGATTTTCCCATCATCCACCTGCCAAGCTGTCCCTGCACTCCTCACCACAAGCCACCATCAAACTTTCAGTGGAACCTTCCATACAGGATGAAATGTTCCAAATCGGATGCAGACATTCAGTGGAGACTGTGGCACAACATCCTTCCCACCCCAGTCAAGCTACAAATCTTCGGGTTACGCACCTCAAACTAGTGTCTCTTCTGTGCCACGCCAGGTACCCTGGAACACATATATACCTGGCATGCCCTGTGAACAAGGAACTCGTCAAATATGCTTTGGATGCAGCAAAGCTTGCCTGCAACTACACCCACACTCAGGAGGACTACTGGTACCTACTTCACTCTGAGCAGACAGCACACACCACCTGCAACTTCCTATTCATTGTGGCCAATTTACAACTTCTACTGGAAGTACATACACAAGAAGCAGTGATGATGTGCCTACTGTCGACACATTGGCGCAACATCTGAAGTGGAGCCTACGGAGGAAGTTGCAGAGCAGACTTCTACTCTAATTCCACAGCAAAAAACCAGAAACTGTGAATCATCTTAACAGCGAATGGAACAGTGGAGGTCACCTCTTCACCATCACTGAACAGTCCATCACCTTCAACGTGTGACACTTAATATGAGAATGATCAAATGCCAAGAAACTGTTTTCTTAATTCCTGAAATTGAAATGTTGAAACATTTGTATTTCATTCTAAAAAGTTTTCTTTATCTTTCCTTTTTTGCTTTGTACATAGAATGTAAATAGTTGTTGTTGAAAATGTATCTACTGTTCACGTTTTAATAAAATAAAATAAAAATATATATGTATATATATATATATATAAGTAAAATAAAAAAATTCAATTTTTTTTGCCTGGTGCAGCATAAGCCTCAGGCTACCTTGCACCACATGGCAAATAATAATAATTATAAAAAATATTTGGGGTATTTTTGACGAAGAGAACGCATAGTGTTCCCTGACCGTATTCTTGTGATCTGATTACTACGAGTGATTGGTTTGGGTATTTTTGCACGTTATTTGACCTTGAACGAGTCTGAATTATTGTATTAACATATTAAAAATAAGAAATTGCACAATTATAGATGTTTTACTTTAAGGGAGGTGCTGGGGAAATTTTACAGGTCAAGGGAGGCATGGACTCAAAGTTTGAGAACTGCTGGATTACTGTATACTGTAGCAAAAGACTCTTTGAACTGGCGTAACAATTGCAATTGAACTTAATCCCCTGGAGAGTGAGGGAATGTATGCAAACAACTTAGAAAAACTGTTTTTATTCTTTTGTTAATTTAAGCCCATCCTTCACAAAGATGTTTTTCAGAGTGCACTTCCGTTGTAGATACACCATAAACTAGTTTTGTTTACACGGAAGTAATTTCTAACAAGTCAGTGCCATCCTTCAGGAAGTATGGAACTGGGTGGACAGCTGTGCCAAGATTTGTATTAAACATACAAAATAATAATACAGTATAAAAGTTCATTTTCACAGTGTGAAAACTAACTTTTTAATACATATTAACAGAATTTTGTAATAAACAAATATATTTACATAGAAAAGCCTATCCTTTCACAGAGGAATGCTATGTGTGTCATATAAATGAGTACTTTATATAAAATGAGTTTGTGTTACCCTGGCTTGTCCTCAGAGATTTTACTGAAGTGTGTTTATCAGTCGTAGTTGAGTAATCTGTGTGGAGATACATATCATAGATTTTGTGACTTAATATTAGTACGCTACTAGTAGGATCACTAAAGAGAAGTATCCTTCATCATTCTTCTGGTTTCTAGTGCGTCTGACAATTATCTTTTTCAATATAATTCAAGTATTCATTTATTTTCAAGTGTCAATTATTAGTTCAAATGTATCTTGTTATGCCCTATCACTTGGTCTTGGGGAAACAGATTATTGTCGTGTTGGCACGTCAAGAGATCTCACACTTCTTAGGCAGTGAATAATAAACTAAATTGCTAATAAACTGTACTAAACTATGGACTCTTTCCGTGTGAATGTGTTCATTTGCAAAGATTGTTCTAAACAGCCGGAGTGATTTTGTATCTTTTCATAATTATGTTCTGCTTAGTTTGTTTCCAATTATGATTTTTTTTTCTCTTTAGGTTAGATACTAAAAATTATCAATATCCCTTCAAAATTACCTCCTAAAAATTGTGTATTTGCAAACCATAAAAGAAAATTAGAAAGAGAAAATGAAGTTGGCAAATCTGCAAAATATTTTTCTGGCTTTTTTTCAATCAGAAAATTCATCTATAGCTGAATGAAAATCTCCCAGTAAGAAATCCGATTTAAATGATGGTGATACTAAAACAGAAAATTCTCCCGAAGAGTGTTCTGCTCCAACAATTCAACAATGACCAAATAAAAATCCTAAAATGAATAGCCTAGAAAACTGTGCTGATTTAGTATCAAATGTAGCATTTGCTGATGATAAACAGACCATTTTGTTAACCTTACTACCATTTTAAAATACGATGATCCTACAACATGGCCTTTTCCTCTGACTTTGGTATCATATAATATCATTGGATTTATCTGAATCAACCAGAACCATCAGAAATAACTTTATTTACCCTAGAGATTCTGAGAACCGATGTTTTTTCGAGGCAATGTATTATAGAAAAAGTTTGAATGGTGAAATATACTTCGAAACTGGCTTATATATTCAGAAAGTGCTAATGAAGGTGTTTTGTATTTGTTGCAAACTATTTTATTCAGTTAAGGTAACATCTGCGTTTTGATCAGTTGGCAATTCGAATTGGAAAATTATGAACGACTATTTAAAAGGTCATGAAAAATCGCCTGTACATTTCGAAAACTATTTGAAACGGATTGAAGCTTGTCAAAGGTTTTGGGCCAGCAGAACAATAGATCAAGAACTATAGTCTGCCATTGTTAAGGAACGAGAGCACTGGAAACTTGTATTGGAACACCTGTATAATGTTGTATCAACGCATAACTTGGCATTCTGTGGTTCTTCAGATGAATTGTTTACTTCAGGCAATGGCAATTTCTTGGGTTTTACTGATTTATTAAGTAAATACAACATCTTAATGCACGAACATGTGCGTTGCATCCTTTCCCAAGAGACTCGTATAACATATTGCAGCAAAACAATCCAAAATGAAATAATTTCTCTGTTGGCATCAGCTGTTCATATTGACATTGTAGAGCGTGCCAGAAAAGCCAAATACTTTTCTATTATTGTTGACTCCACTCCTGATATTAGTCACAAAGAGCAGCTTTCATTTATATTAAGATTCGTAGACATATGCCAACCTGATTTAAAAATACAAGAACATTTTATTTCATTCCAAGAAGTTGAAGAGTCAAAAGGTGAATCATTGTTTAAAGTTAAAAAAACGTTTACTTTCGGATTTAAAGTTAAATTTAAAAGATTGCAGATGGTTTATGGTAATGGATCAAACATGCGAGAGAAAAATAAAGCCGTGCAAGCACATACACATAAAGAAAATCCATGTGCATTTTATGTGCCTTGTGGTTGCCATTCTTTAAATTTAGTGTTTGGAGATGCTGCAATGTCTTGCACACAATCAGTATCATTCTTTGGCATTATACGATGCATCTATTCTTTATTTTCTGCATCTGTGGTAAGATGGAAAATTTTAACTGATACTGTGCCAAATTTCACAGTTAAACTGCTTTGTAAAACATGTTGGGAAAGTCATTTTGATTGTTTAAAGTCCTTAAGGTATCAAATTATTGAAATTCATGATGCATTTATAACACTTAGTGAAAGTGCATCCAATATTGCTGTCAAACATGAAGCTTGCACAACAACTGTATGACTTCTCATTTTTGGTAATGCTGATTACTTGGTATGATGTACTGTATCATATAAATATAGTAAGTAAATCTATGCAATCAAGTACCATGGATTTAAATTCTTTTGTTAATTTATTAAATTCTAGCACCGAATTTACAATTGAATATCAGTCGAATGGATTTGCAAATACTTTAGTTGAAGCAAGTGTTATCAGAAATTCTGGGAATAGAACCTGTTTTTACAGACAAAAGAGTGGTCCGCAAAAAGAGGTTCAACTATGAAACTACTGACCATGTTATTGGCAACTCTAAAAAGAATTTCAAAATAAATGTATTCAACACTATTTTGGACACAGTAATATCTTCTATGAAAGAGCGGTTTGAGTAAACAAATCATTCATCAGACCTGGAGCTTTTTATTTGATTTAAAGAAAATGCCAAACTCAATTGAACTAAAGAAATGTTGCATGAATTTAGAATTGATTCTCACAGATGGAAGTTGTTCGGATATTAACGATATAGAATTATTTCATGAAATCAAATCATTCAGTAATTTAATTCCAGACTATTTAAGTTCCCCTTTAGAAATCCTGCAGTGTTTGACATTAAATAATCTTCTGAATACCCTACCAAATTTATGGGTAGTGTTGAGAATATTGCTAACCATTCCTATTATAGTAGCTGCCTGTGAAAGAAGTTTTAGCAAATTAAAACTTAAGACATATTTTCGATCGACTATGGGAAATGAAAGATCAAATTCATTAGCTTTATTATCGACAGAAAATGGTGTCCAAAGAATTGGAGAAAGTATAAACATTAGAGAAAGTATAAATTTTTGCAGATTTCAAGTCAAGAAAAAAATGTTTTTAAAATTTTCTTCATTATTGTTTTAAATAATTTTAATAACCTTAAAATATACTTATTGTAATGTAAAATCTAATATAATGTATCTAATTAATTATACTTATGAAATTTGATAGTATGAACCAGAGCTGTAATGCTCAATATGTTCTACGTTGATATCAATATTTGTAAAATGATAAGAGAAGTTTACCTCAATATAATACATAGAACACTTCCATGTGATACTCTTCAGCAATTAAAATGAAAAAATCGCAAATTTTGCATTTCAGTAAAAAAAAATAAAAATAAAAAACAATTGAACATAATTGAAAATCAAATGAACACAATTAAAAATCACGCTAACACAATTAAAAATTTAATTAAAAGAAATTTAACAAAAATGAGGAAGGAAAATCGTTTTTGAAATTTTTTGTTAAATTTCTTTTAATTAATTTAATTTTTAATTGTTAGATTGATTTTTAATTGTGTTCAATTGTTTTAATTATTTTTATTTTTTACTGTAATGTAAGATTTCCAATTTTTCGTTTTAATTGCTGGAGAGTTTCATACGGAAGTGCTCTATGTATTATATTGAGGTAGACTTCTCTTATTATTTTACAAATACTTATGAAATGTAAATGTTAGGGCTTGATTTTGTAAATAGAGTTGCAGACACTAAGGTTAAATTTTAGATTAGTGTATTCTGTGTAATTGTAGCCCACTGACTGTTGTATGATAGAGGATTTGTATATATATGAAAAAAAAAAAAAATATATATATATATTGTTGTAAATTGCAGGTTAATAAATGAGTGCTAGTTTTCACTAGTTTGTGTTACAGAATTTTCCATCATCAAATACCAAATGCATTCCGAATGGCAGGGCTGTTCAATGTTGAAAAATATTGAATCTTATTGGATTTTTTTGTGCTTATTCGTTTCGACATTTTTATTTTGATATTTTGATTTATATATCCATATAAAATATCGAAATCGAAGTATCAATCGAAAGATTTCTTCTACAGTTCAGAAAGTGTCTGTTCTGGCTTCACTTGTATTGATATAAATTGCCATCAAAATTAATGTCTTATTTCAGACATCGAACAGTCCTTTCAAAAGGACTCTGTGGCGATTATAGTTCAGGGTCACTGCCCTTACAGATTTCTAGGATATGCAGAGGCGTGCCGAAATAATATTTCTGCCCAGGGCACGGTAATATCTTAGTCCGGCCCTGACTAACCTCCATAAATAAATATAGTTTTGTTTGTTGTTGTTTGGTTTTAATAGGAGCATTAGCAACTAAGGCCATATCGCTCCAGGGATATGTGGTGGTCATTCCCTGACCTTTACATCCTCCATATTTGGTGGTCACGGGCTCAAACCCTGGTCTAATCAAGAAGCGTGTGCTATGCACTGCTGCTCCTGGCTACGGAGGTGCCACAGAGTTTTGTATTCATCACATTGCCTGATGCCGAGTTGGGGGAACCCCCCCGAGAGCCTTATTACAATTAACACTATCCTGCTCTCCTTTCCTGTATCTGTGTGCTGCTGGCACTAGCTTTGCTAGTGTGAAATTTTAACTCTCCTCTTTTTTCTTCTCCAATTTCTATTTTTTTTTCTATTCTGTCAGGGGGGTACGAATGTCTGTATGAATAGTTGTGATCCTGTGTGTGCTACCACTGGATTACCGATGTTTTTGCTTGTCTCTTCCCCCCCCCCCCCAATTTAGCACATAGTACACGTCTGCCAAGACCCACTCCTTCACAGCAGAGGGGTAGGAACAAGAAATCGATTCTCCTGGTAGATGTCACTTCCTGGTTGCTAAGTGGCCATTTGACAACACAACACTCCCCAATATTACACTACATAAACACTGCCTGCAGGACTGGCTTATGGGCTTTTCTATTATAACAGGTTAATGTGGTGGCACCTGAGTGTCATCTCAGGTGCTGTCCTACTTTAAACATATACATGTCCTCTCTGTTGATTTCTGATATTATTTTATATTATATTTTATATCAAAAGTAATTTGTATTAATTTTTTTTAGATTATTTACGTTGTGAGAAATCCCAAAGACAACATGGTATCATACTACCATCATCACAAAATGAGCACCTTTTTGGGGAACTACCAAGGAACATGGGATGAATTCTTTGCACACTATATCAGAGGTCACTGTAAGTAATTGGTTTATCTTTCTCCCACATAAATTTTGTTATAGTGATGGAAGCAGTCTAGATTCAGTTATCTGTTAAGGATTCAGCATTTATAGTAGGATGTTGATTATCCAAGCCAGTCAAGGACTGGTAAATAGCACCATCCAAATGGGCTGTACATATATCAGTTTATTAACATTAACAAATCTAAATGTGAAAAGTTTTTTATTCTCTTTTAAAGTCAGTAACATTTTAAAAATATATATACATTTTAAACAGGTGCAGTCCCAGGATTTTCTGGAACTAAAGCAGTGTTCCAGGAAACCATTAATTGTTAATCATCATGTTGGTAAAAAAAACTCACTCACTCACAATAAGGGAAGCTATAGCCCTTTAGTCCTTAACTGGGACTGCTCCTGCAGTTTAAATAAGTTATGCCTGTAGTCTGCAATTATACTGCATTATAATTGCAAAATATAGATAAATTGCAGTGTGATAAATATGTGTAGGGCACAAAACTTGATCTTTTAATTTACCTTACAAGAGCACATTCAGAATTAGCTAAAAATAACTTTATATGCATTCATGTTGTCTTGTTCTTTTTTTTAATTTTTTTTAAAACACTGTGTATTTTAAGTGAGTCTTACCTGTAATGTACTGCTATTTGGTTGGACTTGGTGCATTATAGCCTTAGCTGCTCTTGCCAAAAAAAACTGAAATAAAACCGAACTGCTATTTGGGCTTCCAACCAAGTCAGCTGTCTTATAATTCATGGGATAGAATTTTTCTGAGCATGCTTTGTGTGCTTGTTCACAAGAGAGACTTTTTTTTTTTTTTTTTTTTTTATAGGGATAGGATACATTTAATAGAGGGGTGTAAGGTTATTTGCTTGATGCTATTGAAGCAGCATTAGGTGGGTTGGAAAACTGCTAGCTTGGGGATATAACACAGATTAATATTAGTAGTGGCAAATGATAAAGAAAGCAAGCTTATACAGCATCAGCTAAAACGGGGGGAAAAAAAAAATCCCATTATATCTATCCATCCCCTCCAATATTTTGTCTAGTACTTCCATGAATGTATTCAAACTATCCACTTCTACAACAATGGATGGAAGCTTGTTCCACGAATCAACCATCCATTGGCTGAAGGCAAACTGCTGCACATCTATTCTGAAATCATTCTTCCTTAATTTGCATTTATGTCCCCTCATGTGCATAGTTTGGCCAAGAGGAAAAATCCCATCAGCAGTGAGTTTGCCGAAGCCATTTAAAGCCTTAAACACCTTAGTCAGATCATCTCGCAGGTGCCTAGTCTCCAAATGCTGCAATTTGTAGAAATGAAGCTTTTCTTGGTAAGAGCATCCCCTCTGCTCCCTTCCCTAGTCTTGTTGCCCTTCTCTGTACCCATTCCATTTGCTCTACATCCATCCTAAAACGAGACATCCAGACCTGTATACAGTACTTAAGATGTGGCCTGACCATTACCTTATACAATGAGATGATCACCTCCTTATGCCTGCTAGCAAAATTCCTGTATATCACTAGCTGTCCTGGCAGCCACAGAACACCACTAGCTATCCTGGCAGCCTCTCTGCACTGCCCTGAGAACTTCATATATATGACTACACAATTACCCCCAGATCCTTTTCATCTTCCATTACCTTGAGTGTAGTACCACAGAATATGTATGTTACTCTGGGATTACTGCTACACATATTCAGTACTTTGCATTTGTCAATGTTAAACTTCAATTACCATTTCTCAGCCCACTGTCTAATTTTTCTAGATCTTATTGTAGCAGCATACTTTCTTTACTGTCATTAACCACCCTGCCAACCTTTGTATCATCTACAAACTTGGACATTGTCTAATATACCTTCATCAGTATCACTGATAAATATAGAAAATAAAAATGCACCCAACACTAAAACAATAAAAATAGACCCCTGGGGAACTCCAGGGGTCAGTGTTGGGTCCATTGTTGTTTTCACTAATAACATTAATCCACGAAGAGTAGTGTCCATTCTCACTGTCTTCTCGCACTCAACCATCCCTATGTCCATAGCATCAACTTGCCCTTAATGCTACACAGCTACAGCAATCTTTTTATATGCAACAGTATCAAAAGATTTCCTGAAATCTAAGTATATGATATCAAAAATTATTATTTGCATCCATTTCCTTTGTGAATGTATCATAGTATCCAATCATAATTGGTCAGACAAGATTTTTTTTTTTTCCCTGAAAAAACCCATGCTGTGTCTGAAGTATAATTGCAGTCTTGTCTAAATTGTCCTGCATTACTTTTTTAATCAGTGGCTAAATTATATTAATTACTAGTGTCTCATATTAAAAAAAAAAAAAAAAAAATATATATATATATATATATATATATATAAAATAATAGAGTAACAGTAGACTTGCAAGAATTGCATTGGTTCTTTTGGAATATGCAGCAGCCTGTAAAACAAAGCATTGGGGGATTCTAAGGCCTTCTAGGGCGGGGTGTCTCTTCATGAAATAAGCAAATATATGGGCTATGTTAGAGTGACTAAAAGTAAGGACAGGTGCATGTACGCTTATGCTAAGAGCATAGTAAATTTGAATAAGAATCACTAGCCAAGTCATAAAATACCGACTTTGTACAGGCATCGGAGACATGGTATCACTCAAACATAAGGAATGCATAATTTGAACATGGAAGTAATTTGTGCAGAAATAACAGGAGGGAAATATGCTCTTAGTTAAGGAGCACATAAAATTTAGGGGAATATGTCCAGTAGAATGGAATGGGTGGTCATTGCAATATTTAATCATTTTGGTGTGACGTAATTAACATAGATTAACAGCAGAGTTAAAATTATAACTCTAATAAAATATGTAGCAAGGAGTTAAAAAAAAAAATGAAGGGTAGATATGTGTTGTAGGCCAAATGACTGGAATAAGTATAACAAACATGTGTATAGACAAATAAACTAGGTAAGTAGATCAGCATGTCTTATAATTAGGGATTTTAACTTTCCAGACATTGACTGGAACTTGTAGGTTGGACACACACACACACACACACACACACACACACACACACACACACACACACACACACACACACACACACACACACACACACACACACACACACACACACACTCAGCTTTTGTGGATTTACTGAATGACTATTTTCTATAGCAGCATGATAGAGAGGCAACAAGAGAGAGCAATACTCTTGATCTGATTATCAGCAGCAACTCTTCACACAATAAAAATCTGAAGATAAAAGAACCACTAGGTGGCAGTGGTCACAGTATGTGCAGTGGAACCAACTAATGTTATCAACAGCAATATAAACTCAATATTAGGTATTTTTATAGCAAATACAAATGCTTGGGTTGCATATAAATTATCAGGTAGTACAGAAGTCTATGGTAGATATAAACTAGTCTGCAATAAGTTACAAAGGGGGTTAGGCAAGATAATGAAGATTAGGAGAAGTCTCTGGCAAAGAAAAGTAGGAAAGACTACTTATGGAAACATTAGAAAGGATATGAATCTCATTGATCCACTAGATATGAATGATTTAGCTGTTGATGAATCTGCTCAGGTTGCTGACAAGCTGAATAGGTATTTTTGCATCTGCAGTCACACACATGAATATATATATTTTTTTTCCCTGAGATATAACTGGGTAGAGTGAATAGGATATAACTGGGTAGAGTGAATAGGATCTACCCAGTTATATCAAGAAAGGCAGAAAAGAAGCAAGCAAACCTTTAGCCATAATTTTGAGAGCATCCTTGGATTTAGGGGAGGTTGCTATTGGCCGAAGATATGAAAATGTATCCCCAATTCACAAAAAGGATCAAAGGTGACATGAGTAATTATAGTAGACCTGTTCCTTGACTTCTGTTCCAGGGAAAGTAATGCAGTTATACTGCATTCACAGCATGAACTTAAGGGGTGATATTGTCTTACTAATCTGATTGGATACTATAAAATGAAACAGTAAGAAAGGAACTGGATGCAACAAACAACTGAAATCATATACTTAAGATTTCAGAACTGCTTTTGATGCTGTTGCACAAAAAACACTATTTTACAAATTGAAGCAGTGTGGCATTAAGAGAAAGTTACTGCTATGGATAAAGGGATGGTTGAATGGGAGAAGGTGGAGAATGGTTATCAATGGGCACTGATATTCTTGGACTAATGTTATTTGCAGAGTTCCCCAGAATTCATTGCTGGGCCCATTGTCATTTTCTATATTTGTTAATGATATTAATGAAGACATTGGCTTTGTATCATCTGCAGTTTACAGATGATATGAAAGTTGGTAGGGTGATTGACAGTATGCTAGTGCAACAAGATCTAGAAAAAATTAGGTAATGGGTTGAGATATGGCAATTGAAATTTAAAATTAACAAATGCAGTACCTTGCATCTGTTAATGTTAATATTACGGATAACAGTAATACCAGATTAACTTACCAGCTGTCTGGTACTACACTCAGGGTAGTGGAGAATGAAAAAGACTGGGGTAATTGTGCATTCAAAGATGAAGTTCTCTGATTAATGCAGACAAGCTGCTAGGACAGCTTATAGGGTTTTGTCAATGATATACAGGAATTTTTCCAGTAGATAAGGAGATTATCCAATTGCATGTTATGTTATGTTATTTGGTTTTTAGGAGCATTAGCAACTAAGGCCATATTGCTCTGGGAATATGCGGTGGTCATTCCTTGACCTTTCCGCATCCTCCATATTTGGTGGTGACTGGCTCGAACCCCGGTCTAATTAAGAAGCATGGGCTATGCATTGCTGCTCCTTCCCACCTGGCTACGGAGGCGCCCCCATTGTACAAAGCAATAGTTAGGCTACATTTTGGATACAGCATATAGGTCTGGATGCCTCATTTTGGGAAAGATGTAGTATCTGTCTGTACAGATATAGAGAAGAGCAGTAAGCTTGGTGAAGAGAACAAAAGGCAAGGCTTCGGTTGTGCTAATTACAGCATCTGGAGACACTGGCAGCTGTTAGTAGATCTGACTGAGGTTTGGTTTCCCAGTGCTTTTTCCCCCCTTGACTTTTATCTCAATTCACTATATTTAATTAAAAAAAGTTTTCTTATTTATATTTATAAAGATTTATTTTCAGTTATCTTTTATTGTCATTTTTTTCCCCTCTGGTATTCAATACTGTTAAATATTCTAAAAAAAAAAATTCTGATTTAAAAAAAAATTATATACCAAGAATGACAAAAAAAGTAACAGTAGTTTTTTTTTTTTTTTTACCAGTAATAGACAACAGAGTTTTTGGTATATTTGAAATGAATTATTTATTTATTTTTTTGTGAAGAAAGTTTTTTATTAAATAGTTTAATGCAATTACTCCATATCCATTGTTATTAAATGCTTTGTGAATGATGTGATGTATTTATACTTTTTTTTTTTTTTTAAACCAGGGAATGGCATCAATATAAATTTACCTTATATAATTTTATTCCAGGATTCTTCTGACCTTAGATTCCCTTCTGTCTCTATAAAATATATATTTGTTTCATTATATCCCCTAATTTTTATAATGATGTGATACATTCACTACTGGATTCATCATTTTGTTATAGTTATACAGGATGTCCTTGAAATTGACATCTATATTTATTCAGGGAATGGTTCATTAAAATACAAGAAGAAAAGTTTACACTCAGTTTGAAGTAGGAGCAATGGGTTTTGACTTAGAGCATTAAATAGATTAGAGATGTCATTTCTGCTTATAGCATTTTACGTATAATAGTAAATTTATTGAAAAGCAATTATTGTGAAAAGGCTTACTTTAATTAGAAATGTTTTATTTATGTAAAAACGTTTTTATTTTAATTATTAGTTAAGTATCTGAATAATGTGGCTTGTACTGCACATAGTTATGAATAAATACAGAATAATGTTTGATTAAAATTTAGCTATGAATTGAAGAGCACTAGGAAACTCAATGTTGTATAGAAATGAATTTTATTAATACTGCAATCAAACAGAAGCATGTTCAATATGAGTGCAGTGTAACAGAAGACAGGCTTTAACACGATGTGGGAAGAAATCACCTACATGTACAAATAGCACTGTTTTTAATAGCAGCAACAGCTTCTTGGATCATCTTGGTTGTTAACCTCTGTGGCATAAACTGTTTGTTTCACATGACCCCAGACATAAAAATCCAAGGTCAAAGTGTTCTTGTATGTGAACAAAGCCCCCCCCCCCCCCGACTCCCATCCCAAGCCACAAGGAGGCAGCCAGGTTCTACTATCAAGAGACACACACACTAAGCTTGTCACAAGGAGAACCTCAAAATAATTTAGAAAGGAAGGGGAGAGAGGATGAAGAAAAAGGAACAAAAGAGAAGGGAAATAGAGATATCCTTTAGAAATATAAGCAGAAGAATATAAAAGAGAAAAAGTAAGAAGACTACAAGGAACATGTAATTAATTTTTTTTCCCCTGTTTTCTCAACAAATTTATTGGCTTCATTTCTTACAGGTAATTTACAAGTCTAGCATTTTCATTCAATATACAAGTTTATATTTTCAAAAGCTATTCTGAAGCAGGTTATGTAATTCTTTCTTCCAAAACTTATTCTAATAATAGTGAGAAATCTTGTTTTTTCAGTAAGGAAAGTTTATTTTTATTAATTCACTGCTTTTTAAGCCACTTTTAATGAAAAAAAAAGTTTTAGCATTTGAGAAAACTGAAAATGAGACTGGTGAGAGGAACAAAAGGATTCTCTTACCATGAAAAGTTCCAGTTCTGCAAATTGTATCTGTAGACTAGGCACTTGCGAGGAAATATGATTTAGATATTTAAGGCTTTGAATGGATTGAGTAAGCTAAATGCTGGTGGCATCCTTGCTCAGACAATACATGTGAGGGGGGATAGATTTAAATTGAAGAATTATTACAGGATAGATATGAAAATTTTCTTTTAGACAGAGGTAAACTGATTGTTAGAACAAACTTCCATTGATTGTTGTGGAAGTGGATGGTTTAAATAAGCTTAAAAAACAAATTATACAATTAATTAGAAGGGATGGATATGTGATATGAGGACTGTTTTTTTTTTTTTTTTGCTGCATCATTTGCCACTGCAAATACCAACTATTATACCCACCTCCTTATGGAGTTTTGTTACAAACAATATTTAAAAGGCCACATGCACATATTTAAATAACTACCATCACCATGTTACCCATAACTCAATCCTCTTTCAACTGATTCAAATAATAGATTAAAATATTTTAAAATTTATATTACAAAAAAAAGGGGCTAATTGTTTTGTATATCATACTTGGCACTCTGCTAACTCTGCTTTGATAGGGACATTAGGTTGCCCTAGACTTGCCACATCTCTGGATTAAAGCATGGATTTTTGGACCACAGAGTGGTAGAGAAAAAGTAATATTTCCATTTCATTTTGATGCAAACATAATGCTGTTATATGCTTTTTTCCGAATGTATGAAACTATTTAATGCTTGTATCATGTTGAGAAAAATTAACAAATTTAGTGCAATTTAGAATATGAACCAGTTGTAAAGAATTAATATTAACACTAATGTTAGCAGACTTTCAAATCTCAACAGAAAATGAATAAAAAGGAATTTATTTACTTGTAGAATTGTGTAATATTTATTGATTATTAATGTTAATAGAACTTACAATTTTTACAGTGGTATATGGTTCATGGTTTGAGCATGTATCGACTTACTGGAAATTCTGTCAGGACTATTCATATAAGGTTCTTTTTGTGTCATATGAAGAATTAAAACTGGTAGGAATTTAATATGTTTGCAGTAATTTTGTTCTATTATGTTATATATAATTCTTTAAGTTGAATAAATATGTAGAATAGTTAATATAGTTTTATTTAAGAATAGGAACAGGAAAACTCATAGATGCACAAGGCAGGGGTCACATTGTCTCTACTCAAAGCAGATTTTTTGAATTTTTAGAAAAACTGAAAAGTGCCATGAGTCATCACTAGGTAGACAAATAGTTGCAGAGTGAAAAGGCACTGATTTCTCCCCCCCCCACCCAATCCCTGAGATGTTGGATATGGGGCACCTGTTGCAACATGCATCCCAGGCAACCCAAATGAAATTGATAAACAATTGGGGGGGGGGGTGTTTAGATTGAAGTATAGTGCCTTGATGGTTCTGTAACCAGTACCATATTTCCATGTATTAGATGCACCTTAATTTTGGGGCTCGAAATTTGAAAAAAAATGTATTACATAAAGTTATTGAACTCAAGTTTTATTCATCATAAAATTCATACAACTCATCATTGTCAAAACTCCCATCCATTAGCTTGTCCTCATCTGTGTCTGTTGATGAATCACTGTCTTCATATATTGCCTCATCCTCAGTTCCATCTATGGCATTTGAAATGCCACACTTCTTAAATGACTTGACAACGATCTCAATCTTGATATTATCCCAGGATCTTTTCACCCAGGTACAAACTTCTCCTATAATTGGTTTCTTCACTCTTCCTGCTGGTGTCAGATTGTCCCCAGAAGACTTTATCCATTGGTTCCATTAGTCTCTCATGGCAGCTTTGAAGGGTTTGTTAATGCTGACATCAAGTGGTTGGAGCTGGGATGTCAAGCCTTCAGGTATGACGGCAAGTTTTGTTTTTTGCTCTGCAGCAATCTTCTTTGTGTTTTTTATTATGTGTGCCCTGAACTGATCAAGCACCAATAGGGCAGGTTTGCGTAAGAGCCCAATTGGTCTCCTGCTCCAAACTTTCTCAAACTAGATCTTCATCCCATCCTGATCCATCCAACCCTTGTCATGTTAGTTATTTAGTTAGTTATTTGGTTTTTAGGAGCATTAGCAACTAAGGCCATATTGCTCCGGGATATGCGGTGGTCATTCCCTGACCTTTCCACATCCTCTGTATTTGGTGATGACAGGTTCGAACCCCGGTCTAATCAAGAAGCATGTGCTATGCACTGCTGCTCCTTCCCACCTGGCTACGGAGGCGCCTCCCTTGTCATGAACATGGACATTCACTCCTCGAGGAATGTCTTCTTTTGGCATTTTTTGCATTTGAAAATCAGCATAGGAGGCAGCTTGGTTCCGTCGGCACAACAAGCTAGTACAACTATAATGGCTCTTTTCATGTCCACTTGTCTTCACATTTACAGTTTTCACCCCCTTCTTATCAACAGTTCTGTTACTTGGGACATCAAATTGAAGGGAGACTTTGTCCATATTTGCAATCTGTCCCAACTCAAACTGATGTGTCTTCCGACATTGAATGACAAAATGATGAAATTCAAGGACCTTCTGCTCATAGCTTTCAGGCATCTTTTGGGCAAGTCTGGTGCATGTACGCATGCTTAGTCCATTCCGTTTCATGAACCTGAAGCACCAATTGTGTCCTTCTTTGAAATCAGTAACTTTTTTTATCAGCAGTTCTTCTTGCCTCATGCTGAACCATCTTTGTGGACACAGGAATTCCAATTGCCCTTTGCTCCTCAATCTATATCTTCAATTCCCTCTCTAAATTAGGCCATTTTGCTGACTTGCCTCTAATGGCCTTCTTCTGCTGTGGCGTTTTCAGTAGGGTTTCTTCTTCCCGTAGCCAGTCTCTGATTGTTTTCTCAGTTGGAGGAGGACAAAACTTACATTCAGCAGCACGATTTCCATTCACTTTTGCAAACTGGATCACTTAACTTGAATTCAGCACTGTACGAAAATATTTTCTGAGCCATTTCTGGGCAGAACATGGCAAAACATAACCTGATGTACCGGTAACAAATGCGAAACAATGAGCGCAAAGACAAGCGGGAAATGCAAGTAAAAAAAATCTACAACCACCACTGTATAAGATGCACCCAGTTTTTAGACCCCAAATTTTTCGAAAAAAGGTGCATCTTATACATGGGGAAATATGGTAATTGTAATTAATGACTTTCTGCCATCACTGTTGCTTCCATTTTAGATGAACATAACAGATCTTCTGCCATCACAGTTGCTTCCAGTTTAGATGAAGATAACAGAATGACAACATAAGAAATTTCTGTCAGACCTGTATGCCCAAAATGAGCATTTGTTGGATAGAATTGGAGCAGCATGGACCTGTATCTGTACACATTGGAGCAGTGTGGCATTAAGAGCAGTTACTGCTATGGATAAAGGGATGATTCAGTGGAAGAAGACAGAATGGTTATCAATGAACATTGCTCTTCATGGACTAATTTTTAGTGGAGTTCTACAGGGTTTGGTGCTGGACCTGTTTTTGTTATCTGTATTATTAATGTTATTATCATTGATATAATGATGATGCAATAGGATGTAAAAAAATAGGCAGATGGGTTAATAATTGGCAATTGAAGTTCAACATTGCAAGGTACTGCATATAATGCCTTAAGTAATGATTGCCAATTCCAATTACTATGTAGAGTTTGAGATCAAAGCTGCACTTGAATGTTTGCATATGGGTAGCAGTAATCCCAGAGAAATGTATCAACTGTGTGTTAATACACTCAGGAACATCCCCTTTATTTCCCTCACTAGTCATGGGGAACAGAGGGGATGCTCTTATCAAGAAAGCCACTTTTTTCTATAAAATGCAGCATCTAGAGAGAGTAAGCACCTGTGAGGTGATCTGATTGAGGTGTTTAAAGCTTTGAATGACTCGGGCAAACTCATTGTTGATGATATTCTTCCTCTTGGTCAGACTATCACGTGAGGGAACATAAATTCAAATTAAGGAAGGATGGTTGTAGAATAGATGTGCAGAAGTTTGCCTTCAACCAATGGGTGGTTGATTGCTGGAACCAGCTTCCATCCATTGTTGTAGAAATGAATAGTTTGAATATATTAAAGGAAGAATTAGACAAAATATTGGAGGGGATGGATAGATGAAATAGACCAAGTTTTTTTTTTTTTTTGGCTGATGCTGTATAAACTTGCTTTCTTGCATCATTTGCTACTACTAATACTATAATAGTGGAAGTACTACAAAAGCAGAAGATTTCTGCCTTATAGGTATCCCATCACCTTTCTGATGAACAAAAATCTTCACGCTTTGATTCCTCAACAGCTGTTATAGTTTTGAGAAGAGAGAGAGAGAGAGAGAGAGAGAGAGAGAGAGAGAGAGAGAGAGAGAGAGAGAGAGAGAGATGAACTATTGATTATAAAGTCAAAATTCAGCTGTCATTGGAAACACTCTACATCATTTATGTGAGGCATTGTAGCAGCTGAAGGTTATAAAAGTTATCTTTTGTCTTCATAAATGGTATCATTTTCATGGATAAAATGCCTTAAGCAATGATTTCCAATTACTATGTAGAGTTTGAGATCAAAGCTGCACTTGAACTTTTGACAAAATTTTTCTGTTTTTTTTTAAATTTTTTTTAAGCAGGATTGCTTATTTTGCACAAAAGAACGTGTAGTATGTTACCTCTTTAATGGACAAGTACAACTGAGAAATTCTACCATACTCTGCATACAGTTGAGACGTGTTCCCTGGACTTCATCTTACTCTTGGTTGAAGAAACTTTTCCTTGGAATTTAGGTTTTGTGTCTTAGAACTTTCACAAGCTGTGATCCACAGCTAGACAAAATTGCATTGTTATAATAGTATTCAAAAGCTTCACATTGATATCAAGGAGTGATTGACAAGCAGGGCAATTATACTAAAAATCAATTTTTAAAAAAAAAAAAATTATTGCATTAACAATAGTGCAGTGTGCATTACTTTAGGAAATGATGTAAAATGAGCTACCAGTGTTCTTCCACACACATATGAAGATCATCATATAAGGGGGAGTCAATAAGCAAGCCACAAACAAATGCAACTCCTAATACTAAATGAATGATTGTGTGTACAATCATTCATTTAGTATTCAGTGGCAGAACACCAGAATGGAAAGTTTTAAGAATGTGATACAGTCACTTTACTCAACTACCTTCAGCAAATGTTTCATCATTTCAGAGTATCTATTAACTTTCACAATTGTTAGCTAAATGTGAGTTGCAAGTTTCTCCCACTAACTTGTATGTTTTACTACTTTCAGGATCTAACAGGAATGATAACACATATAGCCAAGTTTTTAGGGCATTCTCTTACTTTAGAAGCTGTACATGCCATTGCCGATCATTGTTCCTTTAGCAAGATGAAATCAAATACCATGGTAAACAGGGAAGTTCTTCCAATATCTGACCTGTTTGACATGACGAAATCAAAGTTTATGAGGAAAGGTATTTTTTAATTAATATTACTATATAAAATAAATAAATTTGCTGTTATAGTCCAGAATGTAGGATCAGCGTTTACATAACTTAAAAAAAAACAAAAATTTACCTTATTTTTGTGGCATCAGATGGATTCAGCTATGGTCATGCCTTATTGATTAAAGAAACCTACCCACAGTCTGAAATAGAAATGCCATCAATATTTGCAGTAGCTACAAGCAAACTAATAAATTTTATATACAAAATAAAATTTTATGGGAAACAACACAAACCATTTTAAGTAGCTATATTATATTAAGGTTGATGTTGTTTGATGAGAGATTAACAAGGGTAACTGAGGCCTAAATTTTTCTGTTTTTTTTTTTTTCTGTTTTTTTTTTTTTTTTTTTAGACATGCTTATTGCTGCCTTATCAAGGGCAGTTAAAGGCTGTAAGATAGCAGTTATCACTGAATTAAGAGGAAAAATTCATATAAATTTGATTTGTCACCAAGAAAATGTTCGTAATCACCAATACATAACTATGCTAATATTAGTCCCATAGGTTTCTTTGATTTGCTCTCACCACACGTGGGACCCATTCCCGAATAAGTTTTTTTTTTTTTTTTTTAACAATTGATATATTTAAATTCACATAAGGAAGTATAAAAGTTAGAGAAAATCTAATGCCCTTTTCACTGTATGGTCTACTCCAGCAGTTCCAAACCGGTGGTTTGGAAAAAGTATTCCAGGGGATTTGCAATAAAAATTCTGTAATAGCGTCTGCATAGATTTACATAGGTATATTATTGTAAACTACAAAATATAACTAATAATAAACAAAGTAAAATAAAATTAAATAAAAAGTAAAAATTAACATAGAAAGAAACCACATCTCCCATAATGAGTTTTACTACCTTACAGTATATCATGTTAAATAAATGTTTTCCACACTAAATTTCTTTCCCCCCCATTCTCAAGGATTTTTTTTTTTTTTTTTTTTTGGAACCTATAGTACTTAATATCGTGAATGGGTTGAAAAGTTGAAAGAAAATACTTGTTGACATTAAACTTCTACTTCCGTAGATTGTAATTTTCGGGAAATAGGTATGAAGGAAGGAGGTTCCAGAAAACAGAAGTTGAATAAATGAAGAAGAAGAAAAGTTGGTTCTGTGAGTTTGAACTTGGACACTATGAATGTTGTTTGAAAATGATGTTGACTGGTTGCGGCACATGTTTGGACTGCTTTGAAAGAGAGAACAGGAATTATAGAAGCCAATTCAGAAGAACAGTGCCATGCAAGTATCTATAGAAAAGGCATGCAACAGAAACTGTCTATCAGACAGAGTGGAGAGACTGTTAGAGATGAGACATCAATTGGCCTAACTGCCCTCTTCTGAATGGAATCTAGAAGCCAGAGAAAGGTTTTGGGGGGCACCACTCCAGATGTGGGAACAATATTCCATGGTAGGGCAGATTTGTGATTTCTACAGAGTCGGCATCTGTTTGGAAGAAAAGTAACACCGAGAGCGAAAGAGAAAACCCAGTTTATTAGATGCAGTGGAAGCAATATTTGTAATGTGCTTTATGCCAAGAGAGATTATTAGTCAGGGTAATTCCCAAGATCTTGCTTAGAAATCAGAGCATCATCGAAGATAAGCATATAGGAGCAGAAGAATCTCTTTTGTGAGATATAAGACAGGACTGAGTTTTAGAAGGATTAAAATTAAGTTATCTTTGCTCCACTGGAGAATTATCTGGAGATCAGCATTTAAGGATTTGGCAGTGGATACTAAAGTTGAAGCTGTTTGAGCAGGGCAAGGTTTCTCAAATTGGAAGGTGGAATGCAATGTGCTATCGTCAGCAAAACTATGGATAGGATTTCCAGTCAATGGAAGAAGGTCATTAATATACAAGAGGAAAAGAGTGGGAGAAAGAACTGAACCTTGGGGAACACCGGCATTAATGGACAAGTTAGAAGACAGAGCCATCTACCATCGCATGCAGTGAGCGGTTAGAGAGAAAACTGGATACTCCGTTACAAAGAACAACTGGCAAATCATAAGATGGAAGCTTATTTAGAAGACCTTTATGCCAAATATGACCAAAAGCCTTTGAAATTTCAAGAGAAATAGCTTGAGTTTCACCAAATTTTTCTATTGAATTTGTCTATAGTTGGTTAACATAAGCCAGAATATCACCATTGGAACGACACTGACTGAATCCATACTGGTGATCGTTGATCAGATGAAAGATTTCCAGATAGTTTTAAGAGTTGGTGGTTAATTGATTTCTCCATTTCTTTGGAAAGAATAGAAGTAATTGCAATGAGACGATAATTGGATTGAAGGGATTTGTCACCATTTTTAGGAATTGGCTGGATATGGGCAAATTTCCAAGCAGAAAAAAAAACACCTTTGGAATATGAAAGTGAAAAAAGACTACACAAAACAGGAGTAAGCTCAGGAGCACAGGTTTAGAGAACAATTGGAGAAATACCATCAGGACCTGGAGTTTTCTTAGCATCAGATTCATCAAAATCCTTCTGCCATCCTTTTGTCGGAAGCCCACAGGAGGCATTGAATGGAGTGTGCTGGGGATGGTTTGAGGTGATTTACGAAGATCACCAATACATGAGTTGGAATAAAAATAGGATGCTAGAAGGTCAGCTTTATCTTTGGCTGATGTGGCAACAGAACCATCTGGTTTTGTCAGAGGTGAGAACAGAGATGGGCAAAAATTGCGGCCAATAGCTTTGGCAAGAGACCAGAATGCTCAGCTACCATTTGGACTAAAAGCTAGTTTTCTACTCTTAGCCTGTTCGAAATCTAGTTTGGATTTATTAATAACTGCTTTACAAAGTATAAATAATACTTAATAATAATTTTTATTATTATGCAATGTTGCTTATAAAAATGTAGTACTGGAAATATTTTATAATAAAAATTCAGAAATATTATAAGATTTCAGAGAATATAGGCTGTGTTTTACATTAAGAATATTATGTCGAAAGGGGTTCGTGATAAAAAAAATATTACATTGAATGGGTCAAAAAAGTTTGGGAACCGCTGGTCTAATCTTTAATTTCCCACAATACCAGAGAGTCTGGTATCCAACAGAATGTTACTTCCTCATTGTGCTCTTGAAAGTGATGAAGACAAGATCAGATTTCTTTCAATATTGGATGAGAAGAATAAAGATTATTTTTAATAACAGTTATTTCACTGAGGGTAGCTGTGTGAATTATGGCAGGCTATGAGGAGAGGTTGCATATTTTAACCAAAGCAAGTTGAATGCATTTAGTTCAGCTGCAAGTATGCTGCATCAAGAGGCAGGGAAAATCCTCTTCTATAAAGAAAGGAAATATATGGCTGATGAACCCATATATTTCATGATTATCAGATTTGTCTTCTAAAATATCCATGTATATTCTATATTTATCCGAATTCTCAGAAATATGATCAGAATGCAGTTATTGTAAGCAATGAGGACAACAAGTTCTTATCCCATTTAGTAAAGAACTTGTTGCAGCTCATGGAAGATCAGGTGTACTGGTATAGTGACCCATCCTAAGGTTCCACTTGTACAGCAGTTCTTTAAGTTGAAATCCTGCAGGTCAGAGCTCTCAAGTTTTGTTTTTTGTAAAAAGGAGCACAAAGAGGATCATACAGATACAAGGTGTGGCTATTAAATAATGAAACTGCATATACAGCACTACACATCAAGTGCCACCCGTTAAAAAAAAGGCACATGTTGACCTTGAATTTCTCTGGTTGTCCACCAAGTCACGTTCCAACATGCTCATTTTCTCTGCAGGGAGACAGGTTTTCATTATCTTGTGCTTTTGCAGTTTGCTGAAAAAATGACAGACAAAAGAATCGAACAACAAATCCAACTTCAAATTAAAAAAAATAATAAATAAAGAAAACAACTGAAAGTTGGTGTTTTCTTTATTGAGTTGTTACATCAAGTTTGTGGGAAAAATACTGTCAAGAGTGCACTTGTTTGAATGGCATAAAAGATTTTTAGAAGGAAGAGAGAATTTGGAAGACTATGAATGACCAGGCTGTCTGGTATGTATGAAAACTGATGAAAATGTGGACTAGGCAAGGACATTGATTAGTAGTGATTGTTAGAATGGTTGCATCAGAACTCGATATGGACAAAGAAGCAGACAAATTTTAACTGATAATTTAGCAGGAGAAAAGTGTGCGCCAAGATGGTGCCAAAAATTTTGAAGGAAGATCAAAGAATGACAAGACCTCAATTTTGTGATGATTTTTTGAAAAAAAAAAAAAAAAAAAATTGAAGATCCAGACTTTCTGAGTACTGTAACTACTTGCAATGAAAGTTGTTTGTTCCAGTATGACCCAGAAACTATAGACTGCCATGCAATGGAAGACAAAACAATCCCCCAGATCAAAAAAAAGCAAGGATGTTGAAATCAAAAATGAAAACTATGCTTTTTTTCTTTGATATTAAAGGAATTATCATGGCTGAATATGTCTCACCAAATCAGACTGCCAATCAAACATAGTACACTGAAGTTCTGAGAAGGCTGCATGGAAAAAACTAAGGAAGCGACCTGAATTGTGGAAGGGTGGTTGTATGCTCCTCAAGACAACGCTCCAGCACATAACGCACTCTCTGTTTGCCAGTTTCTGGCCAAAAAAACAAATCCCTGAGTGTGAATGTGCACCTTGCTAGACCCAGCCTCATGTGACTCTTTTTCCCTTCCCTAAATTGAATCCATTGAAGAGAGAGAGAGAGAGACTTACAGAAATGTATGGAATAGTGTGTGTGTGTGCAAACCCAAGGTAATGATTTTGATGGGAATAACTTGTAAGGTACAAAATATTTCATTATATTTATTTTATTGCAACAGTTTTATTATTTAATAGCCACACCTTGTATTTCCAACTAGGACGTGTAGGGAGGCTTCTATTTTTTTATGTTTAAAGACCTAAGAAGGTTTGTCACCTGAGAAATAGCAGGTAGTGTTCATTTGCTTCTGCATATAAGCTTTGTACTAGGAAAGTTCTAAAGGCCCCAATAGCAATGTGCTGAATGGCATTAAGACAGTGCAAAATGCTTTTCCTGGCTGAGGACCCATAATCTGATGAGTGCTTTATACAAAATAAGTAGTGATATATATATATCACTACTTATTTTGTATAAAGCACTCATCAAAAAAAAAAAAAAAAAAAAAATATATATATATATATATATATATTTTTTTTTTTTCCCTGTCTGTGCCTCAAGGTGCAGCAGATATTAATTGGAGTATTTAATTCTGTATGCATGTGCTTAAGAGATGTTACATTTTTCTGGTAATAAGTTTATTAAATCAAAATAGTTACAAATACCATGTTTCCAAAAGGCTCATGGTATTTGCAACTGGTCTTAGATTATTCTTTATCTGTAATTCGGGTTCCGAGTGCAGAAAATGTTGGCTGCAGAAGTAGGCAGCTAAGGATTTTTTTCCCTGAAACTTGATATGCATTTTGAAGAGGCTAACACTCTAGTTTATCAGTTGGAGCTGTCTTATGGAAAATTTATGAAAAAATTTATGAAAAGGAAAGAAAAAGATTAATTTCAAGAAAAGTAAGCTAAGCTTAACTAGCTGTTTTTTTTTTTTTTTCTCTCTTTCAAGAAAGTTTGGCTAAAAAGTCATTTTTAGTTTTAAATAGAGGAAAAAAAAAAATACTCTTACAGATCCATACCTCATTAGCATCTTGTGAAGTATAAAATTGTGAGAAGACTTTTAGGCAAACTGGGATGGTAAAAAAGGTCAAGTAGGAAGTTAAAAAAAAAGGCAAAAACTGAAGTTTCCTCTACCTACACTACTGACTTGCATTAGAGTTGATATCTTTTGTGGGAATGGGGGGGAGTTGGTATTAAGTTGGCCAAAATAAACAGATCCACAAAAAAAAATCATTCTCTACTCAAAAGAGCATTGACAATTATTATTGGATTATTATATCTACAACTTACTGATCATGCTAACATACCATGAGCTGTAGATATAATTTTTATGCAGGAGTTCTCCCAAGACCTGAAAATTATTTCAAGGGTTCTCCAGGGTAAAAAGGTTGAGACAGGCTGGTCTAGTCTCTAATCAAGTCACAAAGCGGCATTAGGCAAGCAAGCTAAGGCAGATTACAAGATGTATCTTGCAAAGATTCTGTAGATGAATCACTTTGGTCCACTAGATATGATTTAGCTATTGATGATCCTGCTCAGATTGTTGAAGGACAATAGATATTTTACATTTACACAGGAGGTATTTTTTTAAGAATGGGGTGCCAGAAGTTTATCAAGTTCTGACAAGGAGCTAAATGATTTTGTGATAATTGAGAGAAAAATGGAGGAGAAATTTCTGAAATTGAATGCGGCACCAAGGTGGATTGGTTCTATCCAATTATATAGAATGAGGCAGTAAAGGAAGTAAGCAAACCTTTTAGCTATAAGCATGAAAGCATCATTGGATTCAGGGGACCTTGGGGACTGCAGATGTATCCCCAATTCACAAAAGGGATTCAAAGGATGGCATGAATAATTACAGACTCATTAGGCAGAATGCACTGGTCCAGAAGGAACTAGTAGTTGTTGGTGACTATTGTCAGGGAAACGGGGAACATGCTTTGTAAAAAGGATAGGTGGAACAGGACCAGGGTATGTCTGCCAGGGGCAAAGGTTGATGACGTTGTAGAGCGAATATCATCTTTTAAGGGCAAAAAAGGTGAAATAGTTGTACACGTTGGCACTAATGATATTAAGAGTAGGAGACCGGCAGAATTACTTAACAAGTACAGGTCACTGTTGAACAAAAGCCAAGAATTAGGGTTGAATTTGAAAGTGTCTGCAATTCTGCCCAGACACGATAGGAGGGAGTATATGATGAGAGCCTTGTCGATCAATTCGGCCCTCGAAAGATTGTACAAGGCTCAAGGGGTAGAATTTTTTTCAGCCTGGACTGTACTTGTTAACAGGAGAGATTGCTTCTACAGGGATGGGATACACTTAAATAGAAAGGGTGCAAGAATATTTGCTGATGCTATCGAAGCAGTGTTAGGTGGGTCGGAAAACTGCCAGCTTGGGGGGAGACAAAGACCAATAGATTGACAGTAGCCACTGGCAGAGGTGAAAGAGATTCTTGCACTGCTTCTATTAGAATGAGCAGAAGCCTGAAAAACAAGATGCATGATATTTCAGAGACTGCTGGGAGCCATTGCAGTACAAGTAAACACATGGGTTGTGTTAGGGTAGCTAAGAATAGAAACAGGTGCAGGTATACTTGCGTGTACACCAATGCTAGGAGTTTAGTAAATAAATTTGATGAATTTGAGGTATTTCTCAAAACATCAAAGGCAGATATTGTTGGGATATCAGAGACGTGGTGTCACACAGATATAAGGGATGCAGAATTGGAATTTGGGGAGTACAACGTCTACAGACAGGATAGGAAGGGGGGAGGGGTTATGCTATTAGTTAAGAAACACATAAAAGCCAAGGAAGTGAAGCCAGTCAACATCGCTGGATAGTGCAGTGTTGAGTCAGTTTGGTGTGACATAAGCATTGGGAGATCAAAATTGAGAGTAGGAGTGTGCTATAGTCCTAATGACTCTGATGAGTATAATAAGAAACTGTACAGGGAAATAGAGTGGGCCAGTAAATCAGAGAGTCTTATAATAGGAGATTTTAATTTCCCAGATATTGACTGGAATTTGGGGGCTGGTCACTCACACACTAGCAAGGCTTTTGTGGATTTATTGGATGATTGTTTTCTACATCAGCATGTTCGGGAGGCAACTAGAGGGAGTAATACTCTTGATTTGATTATCAGCAGTGATTCTTCATGCATTAAGAATCTGCAGATAAATGAACCACTTGGTGGCAGTGATCACAGTGTGCTGAAGTGGGATTTACTCAAAGAGGTAACTACCATTAGGGGTAAAGGGAAGGGTTATTGCTTCCGTAAAGGTGACTACGATGGACTGAGACGATATTTAAATTCTATTCAGTGGGACCAACTGATGATGTTACCAACAGCAAATTCAAAATGGGAAGCATTCAAAGAACTTATCTTGGAAGCTACTAGGCTTTACATACCAACAAAGAAATATTGTTCAAGGTTTAGGCCTAAGTGGATGTCAGATGAACTAATGAGGCATATGGCAGAGAAGAAAAATGTATGGCATACTTACAAATTGACACAGAAGCCTATTATAGATACAAGTTGATATGCAACCAAGTTACAAAGGAGGTTAGGCAGGCGAAGGCAGATTACGAGAAATCCTTGGCAAGGGATGCAAAGAAAAACAGCAAAAGAGTTCTTTACTTATGTAAACTCTAGAAGGAAGGGGATGAATCAGATTGGTCCACTTGATATTGATGGGTCAACTGTTGATGATCCTGCTCAGGTAGCTAACAAACTAAATGAATATTTTGCATCGACATTCACACATGAGGAGTTATTCAGCGAGGGGAATGCCAGACGTGTATTCAACTCTAGCAGTAAGCTACAGAATCTTGAAATAACTGGGAGTAAAGTGGAGGAGAATCTGTTGAAGATAAACACAAGAAAGGCACCCGGGGTGGATGGGATCTATCCAGTTATATTAAAGGAGGCAGCAAAGGAAGTAAGCAAACCCTTAGCCATAATTATGAGAGCTTCCTTGGACTCAGGGGAGGTACCCATAGACTGAAAATGTGCAAATGTGACCCCAATTCACAAAGGAGGATCAAAGGCTGACACAAGTAATTATAGACCTGTGAGCTTAACTTCTGTTCCAGGAAAATTAATGGAGGCACTGGTTAAAGAAGCACTGCAGGATCATTTAGACAAGACTTCAGTTATGGCTCAGACACAGCATGGCTTTGTTAAGGGGAAGTCTTGCCTGACCAATTTGATTGGGTACTATGATGCAGTCACAAAAGAACTGGATGCAGGGAATAGCTTTGATATTATATACTTGGATCTTAGAAAGGCTTTTGATCCTGTTGCACATGGAAGACTGCTACACAAATTGGAGCAGTGTGACATTGGAGGCAAATTGCTGCTATGGATAAAGGGGTGGTTGAGGGGGAGAAGACAGAGAGTGGTAATCAATGGACACTGCTCATCGTGGACTAATGTTATTAGTGGAGTCCCTCAGGGCTCAGTGTTGGGTCCATTATTGTTTTCTGTATTTATAAATGATATTGATGATGGTATATCAAGCTTAATGTCCAAGTTTGCAGACGATACAAAGGTTGGCAGGGTTGTCAAGGACACTACTGACACTATGCTGCTGCAACAGGATCTGGAAAGGTTGAGCAGATGGGCTGAGAGGTGGCAAATGAAGTTTAACATTGACAAATGTAAAGTACTACACATGGGAAACAGCAACCCCAGAGCAACGTATCAACTCTGTGGTACTACACTGACAGTGGTAGAGAATGAAAGGGACTTGGGGGTAGAGAATGAAAGGGACTTGGGGCAGGCAGATATGAAGTTCTCTGAGCAGTGCAGACGGGCTGCAAGAGTAGCTCATGGAGTATTGTCAATGATATACAGGAATTTTTCCAGCAGGGATAAGGAGGTGATTATTCCCTTGTATAGGGCAATGGTCAGGCCACACCTAGAGTACTGTATACAGGTCTGGAGGTCTCATTTCAAGAAGGATGTAGAGCTGCTGGAATGAGTACAGAGAAGGGCAACAAGATTAGTGAATGGAACAAAGGGGTGCTCTTATGAAGAAAGGCTTAAGTTTTGCAAACTAGGCACCAGCGAGGTGATCTGATAGAGGTGTATAAAGCCTTGAATGGTTTGAGCATGCTCAGTGCTGATGGGATTCTTCCTCTATCTCAGAATAATCACCTGAGAGGGCATAAATTCAAATTGAGGAAAGACAGATGTAGGATAGACGTGCGGAAATTTGCCTTTAGCCAGCGGGTGGTTGGTTGGTGGAACAGACTTCCATCCCTTGTAGTGGAGGTTGATAGTCTAAATAAGTTTAAGGCTCAGCTGGCCAGGTATTTTGAACGATCAGAGGGGTGAAGTGGGTTTTTTTTTTTTTGGCTGATGCTGCATAAGCTTGCTTTCTTGCATCAAATGCCTCTGCTAATGCTAATTAGCTTGACTTCTGTTCCAGGAAAAATAATGGAGTTGCTGGCTAAACAAGTAATGCAGGACCATCTAAACAGGGAAGCATTTATATTGCAGTCACAGCATGGATTTGTTAAGGGGAGATCTTGTCTAACCAATTTAATTGAATTACTATGATGCAGTGACAAAGGAAATGGATGCAAAAAAATAATTTTGATATCATATAAGGTAAAACATCAATTATCTGAACTAATTGGGACCAAGATTGGTTTGGATAATCCAACATACATGAGAATACTCAGTTTATACGAAACTAAGTGTAATTAGGCCCACAATTAAATTATTGTGTGCAAGTTTATTACTGCTGTATTTTGAAATATGAAGTATTATAAAAAATAATTTAGGAAATGGTTTGTAAATAATAACCAAAATGTTTTGAACTTACCTAATTGTTTTACATGGTTTCAACTATGGATCATAATTTTTTTTTTTTTTTTTTTACATAAACAGAAGTAAACAAACAAGTAATTCCACACAAATGAGAGTATAATGAAGGTTTACTTATTAAAATATGTAATCTTGAATTTTTCTTTGAACCATGCGAGATTCTTTTTTTTTGTGACAAGGTCTCTCATCCTCTTTAACAGTAGTATCTCCATAGAATTGCATTCAGATTGTTGCTCACACCATATAATTGAAGTTTCTAGTGCAGTGACGGCCTCTGCATGAGTGGGCACACTCCCTGCTCTTCTTCCTTATCAGGATCACCTTGGTTAAAATCAGCACGTTCTTCCTGGACTAATGCAACAATTTCTTCTTCGGTTAAAATATAACCAGGATCATCAGCATCATTGTTTAACCATGCCTCTACATCATCTTGCCCATACTCGGAAAATCTGGGAATCCCTTGAAATAAAGTTACAATCTCAGCTACGTCTTCATTCAAATCTTACGCATGTGTAACCGTCTATTTGGCAGCACTCAAAGTTTATGCCATTCCTTTTTCAGATAGTCAACAGACAATGACGCATCAAGGTCACTGGAGACCGTCCTGGTTTCACACAGGAGCTGAAGCAAACATTTGATTTTTAACTCCTGTAATGACAAAGTAAGAGCATTAGTAGAGTCATACGATGCAAGCGTCTGCAGCTTCAGCCAAAAAAAAAAAAAAAAAAAAAACCCCTCCCATTTCACCCCTCCATTCATTACAAATGCCTGTCCAGCTCAGCCTTAAATTTATTTAGGCTATTAGCTTCACAACAAAAGATGGAAGCCTGTTATCAACTACCTGCTGGCTAAAGGCAAATTTCTGCACCTCTATTCTACAACCATCTTTCCTCAATTTGAAACTGTGCCCCCTCAGTTTCTTAGTTGTTCCCCTCACCAATCTTGTTGCCCTTCTTTGTACTCGTTGCAACTCTACATCCTTCCTAAAATGAGGCCTCCAGTCCTGTACACAGTACTATAGGTGTGGCCTGACCATTGCCTTGTATAACAGTATAATCACCTCCCTGTCTCTGCTACCAAAATTCCTATATATCATTGACAAAACTCCATGACCTGCCCTGGCAGCCCATCTGCACTGCTCAACGAACTTCATATTTGACTGCACAGATACCCCCAGGTCTTTCATTTTCCACCTCCCTAAGAGTAGTACCACACAGTTGATACGTTTCTCTTCGGTTATTGCTACCCATATGCAGTACTTTGCATTTGTCAATGTGTAAACTTCATTTGCCACTTCTCAGCCCATTTTCCAACTTATCTAGATCCAGTTGGAGTAGCATAGTCGTTAACAACCCTGCCAACCTTTGTTTCATCTGCAAACTTGGACATTAAACTGATATACCTTCATCAATATCATTGATAAATATACAAAACAACAATGGGCCCAACATTGAATCCCGGGGAACTCCACTAATAACATTTGTCCACGAAGTGTCCATTGATTACCACTCTCTGTCGTCTCCCACTCAACCATCCCTTTATCCATTGTAGCATTACCCTTAATGTCATACCTCCCCAATTTGTACAGCAGTCTTCCATGTGCAACAGTATCAAAAGCTTTCCTGGAATCCAATATGATATCAAAATTATTTTTAGCATTCAGTTCCTTTGTGACCACATCATAGTATCCAATCAAATTGGTCAGACAAGACCTCCCTTTAACAAATCCATGCTGTCTCTTAACTATGACTGCAGTCTTGTCTAGATGATCTTGCAATGCTTCAACCAGTGATTCCATTATTTTCCCAGAAACACAACTTAAACTAACATGTCTGTAATTACTTGTCACCTTTTGAACCCCCCTTTGTGAATTGGTGATACATATGCACACCTCCAGTCCATGGGACCCTGAGTCCAAGGAAGCTCTCATAATAATTATGGCTAAGGGTTTGCTTACTTCCTTTGCTGCCTCCTTTAATATAACTGGACAGATCCTGTCCATGCCTTCCTTATGTTTAACTTCCACAATTTCTCCTCCATTAAATTCTATGACAGAAATGGAGATTAAGATAAAAGCGTTTAAAATAACTGAACGAAGTAAAACTAATAAAAACAGATGTATTTATAATAAATATAAAATGACTGTGACTGAAGTTAAAATAATAAAATAGTAATAAAAGCGCTAAAAACTGTGGATTTCGGAGACTACAGATTCCTTTCTCGACAGTGTGCTTCTGTTGTACGACAATGTCCTTAAATAGCAGGCCCACGGCACTTGTCACATGGTTCCCCAGGAATATGGTTGGCATTTCCCACCTGCGTGCTGGAACTGGAAATGGCTTGGGAGCGCGCCAATAAAATCCGATCATCTCGTTCAAGAACGACAGCTTCAAGGAGGGGATGTATGTGAACACCCCTATCCCTGTTAATAGTGTTACCGCTAGCCGCCCCAATGCGCAGCTTCAGGGGAGATCTGATGAGCTCGGTCAGTGATGACTGCAGCTTCAGGGGAGATCTGATGGAAAAGATACGTGGATGATACTTTTACCATCATACAGAAGGGGAAGGAAGATTAAATACTTAATGTGCCTAATAGCTTCTTCCCTTTCATCCAATTACCTCGGAGGTAGAGATAGAGGGATCCCTCCCGTTTCTTGATGTGTTGGTGATCAGAGAAGGTTGTAGGCTTAAGACAAAAGTTTTCAGGGAACCTATGTGCCGGGGGCAATATACCCATTATAGTTCAGCAAAAACCAGCCAACACAAGGTTAAGGCCTTAATAGATAGGGTTGGGTCCCACTGCAATACCTCCGAGGATAAAGAGAGAAATTATTAGTCACAGCAGACCTCAAGAAATGTGGCTATCCCAAGACGGTTTTGGATAAATTTATTAGAGGGGGTAGGCTCCACGCGTAGTGAGTCGTCCGCCCCTGTGATCACTGCATACATTCCTAACTATCCGGGCCTTACTGAACGCATTGCATGTACAGTCCGGGGGAGCCAGATACGCTGTGTGCAACTTCCGGGACATGGAGGTTGCACACAGTGATATCACAAGTTAAAGACCCCATAGCAAAAGAAGTTAGTAGTGTGGTGATAAAAATAAATGCCCGGATTGTGGGGTTTGTTATGTTGGTGAGACAGGGCGACGACTTAAAGAACAGCTGGGCAAGCACATGAAGGCTATACAAACTGCAAATTATGCGAAGTCTGCTGTGGCCTAGCACTATTGGGAGAAGCAGCATCAGATCTCCCTCGAAGCTGTGGTCATCACTGACAGAGTTCACGGGTTCTGGGACTGTAAATGGTGTGAGAGCCTGTGCATTGGGGCGGTTAGCGGTAACACTATTAACAGGGATAGGGGTGTTCGCATACATCCCTGTCGTTCTTGAACGAGATGATCGGTTTTTATTGGTGTGCTCCCAAGCCATTTCCGGTTCCAGCATACAGGTGGGAAATGCCAACCATATTCCTGTGGAACCATGTGACGAGTGCTGTGGGCCTGCTATTTAAGGACATTGTCGTACAACAGAAGCACACTGTCGAGAAAGGAGTCTGTAGTCTCCGAAAGCCAGTTTTTAGTGCTTTTATTATTATTTTAACTTCAGTCACAGTGATTTTATATTTATTGTAAATACATCAGTTTTTATTAGTTTTACTTCGTTCAGTTATTTTAAAGCTTTTAACGCTTTTATTTTAACCTCCATTTCTGTCATAGTATATATATTTTAATTGCAAATAAACTAGAAAAGAATAGCGAAAGCTTAAAAAGCGGTACTCACCTTGAAATTAATCTGTGATGGTTTACTTAGGTAGCGTGGTTAATGTTTAAGTTGAATGGTTAAATTGAAAAATTAAAAGGGAGGGATTGATTTTGATTTTGATTTGGTAGTTATTGGCGCATCGGCTTCTGTGGCCATATTGCACCTCCCAAGGTTTTTGCAGTACTTTGATCCAAGCCCGAGGCGGGAATCGAACCCGCGACCTTTGGGTTGCCGGGCAGGTACTTTACCCACTCGGCTAGCCCGGTCGGCCCAAAAGGGAGGGAAGTAGGTAAAAGTTGACTGAGTTAAATGGGCGCAAGGAAACAGAAGTGTACACATCCAATCCTTGGTTGTCATCGAAATAAAAGAAAGAAGAATAATTAAAAACTATGTAAGTGAATCCGGTGAAGCCAATAGTCTTTACGAGGACTTTCGTTAGTTAAAGAATGTCTTCAGTTGGCAATGTGTGGGGAGAGAACGCGCATGGTATTTTAAGAATAAAAAATTATACTCTCGTGATGCCTTTTTTGACATGTGGGAACTTTAATCTTGAGAGGTTCCAAATTGGGGAAAGATTGAAGGGGAGTTTAGAATTTAGAATTTTGAGGTTAGAGTGGTGCTTGTACCATTAAAATTGGAGGAGTGGTGCAGATAAGGTGTCGATTATTACAGTTAAAAATATCTTATTAAATTTGACAATACGAAATTTTAATTTTAATTTTTTCACATTCCTTATTCTCCCCGATGCCTTTAGACATGTCTAATAATCATAAAAAAACTCAACTAACCAGCACACTCATCAAATATTTTTCCAATAAGTTACACATTGCCTTTTTACAAAAATGTCTCCACCACAATATCATCCCCAAATTTGCCCGCCTTTTCCTAAAAATAATTGCAAAAAATATCCACATATCTAACAACGCACATCTATTATGATCATCCGTGAAGAAATCAGGAAGAGATATAATAAAAAATATAGCCTTTTAAATAGTATACACCAACTCAAATTTTACCTTAAAAAAGGAATGACCCCTCATGACTGGATCAAGTTCACCAACAAAAACAATATACGTATTAATGCTACCAACCAAGAAATAATACAAAGACATAATAAAAAATGGAATTCCCTCACGACTCGTTCCCCCGCAAAAATCACCACCGTTAACCTCTCTTCCAGATCTTTTACATCCGCTGAACTTTCTGGCCTGGAATATGGCTTTAATTTTGCCATCAAAAATCAACATTACCCTATAAAAGACTGCATTGTTGAACTCCAGTCCAAACTCCGAGCATCATCCCGATAAATGGCGTCTAATGCACCAGACAAATAGTATTATTAATACCAAACTTTCTTCCTGCTCTAATATAAAAAAACAACAGCTTATGGATTTACACAAACTCAGTAAAACTTCCAACGTTATTATTCAAAAAGCTGATAAAGGTGACACGATTGTTATAATAGATAAAGACACCTACACTGAAAAATTAGAATCCATCTTAGCAGACCCAAACACATACATAAATGTAAATAACCATAACATCGTAAGACTCAAAAATAAACTTGACATAATTCTCAGGAAACTCAGGCAAAATAAGGAAATCAACCTTTCCACACTACAACAAATTGGAATCCGCAATAACATCCTCTCCCACATGTTTGGGATTATCATGTTACACAAAGCCTACCACCCTTTAAGACCAATTGTATCATATAGCAATTCAGCTTTCGCTAATTTATCCTCCTTCCTGGTCAAAATTATAACCCCCCTTACTAAATTTTCCACTTTCAAGATCAATAACACCAATCAAGCTTTTCAAAAAATTAATAATATCACAATATCCGATACAAACATCCTAGCTTCCTATGACGTTACTTCTCTTTACACAAATGTCCATATACCATTTACTTTACAAGCCTTACGCAAGTTCTTAGAAACAGACGATACCTTAACAAAACGTACCTCCCTTTCTATAGACCATATCCTTGAACTCACCACCCTTCTATTAGAAGCAAGATTTTTTAGATTCAACGAAAAAATCTTCCAACAAATATATGGCTTACCAATGGGCCTAGGGATTTCGGCCCCATTGTCCGAAATCTACCTAGCCGCCATTGAAAGCCAAATTCTACACCCCTTTCCCCCTGAACTAAAATTATACATGCGTTATGCCGACGACATTCTTGTAGTAGGCAACAGATCCATTATTAATAACCTCTTCGTTAAACTTAACTCTGTACATGATAGACTTAAATTCACCCTTGAAATTGGACAGAACAATCAGATAAATTTCCTTAATCTCACTATCTATATAACAGGCACAAAATTAAATACGAAAATTTTCAGGAAAAATACAAACACCGGTAAATACTTACATTTTGCTTCTCATCACCCTCTAAACACTAAAAAGGCAGTTTTATATAACCAAATTCACAATGAAATACAGTATATTACCGACAAATTTATATCCAGAGGTTACCCCCACCAACTCATTTTAAATACAATCCTTAATGCTAAAAATAAAATTAAATCTAACATCCCAACCAAAGACAAAAATAAAACTAACATCCGCATAGTCCTCCCTTACCACAATGAACTAGCAGGACAGTTCCGACGCCTATTTAACAACACTGATATCTCCCTTGTTTTTTTCCACCTACAACAAATTAGGATCCTTCTTCAGCACCCATAAAGACACATACAAATATTCTACAAACAACCTTAATAATATTATATACCTCATTAATTGTCAACCAAACTGCAACACATGTTATATCGAAAGTACCACTACCAAATTTGGCTCATCAAAAACATCCAACACCCGTGCATACTACCATTTCCATAGTCTCACGTCTAACCAATCCGTCACAGAACTTACAACTCATGCCCAGACTCACAACCACCTCATCGATTCTGCCATTTCCATCATTAAACTAAAATCCAGCTACAGAATACTTCAATATGAAGCTCTAGTTATCGAATGGTACAAGCACCACTCTAACCTCAAAATTCTAAATTCTAAACTCCCCTTCAATCTTTCCCCAATTTGGAACCTCTCAAGATTAAAGTTCCCACATGTCAAAAAAGGCATCACGAGAGTATAATTTTTTATTCTTAAAAAAATACCATGCGCGTTCTCTCCCCACACATTGCCAACTGAAGACGTTCTTTAACTAACGAAAGTCCTCGTAAAGAGTATTGGCTTCACCAGATTCACTTATATATTTAATTATTCTTCTTTCTTTTATTTTGATGACAACCAAGGATTGGATGTGTACACTTCTGTTTCCTTGCACCCATTTAACTCAGTCAACTTTTACCTACTTCCTCCCTTTTAATTTTTCAATTTAACCATTCAACTTAAACATTAACCACGCTACCTAAGTAAACCATTGCAGATTAATTTCAAGGTGAGTACCGCTTTTTAAGCTTTCACTATTCTTTTCTAGTCTATTAACACGGTACTTGAAGATTTCTAAAAATTTTGTATTGCAAATAAACTTAATTTTGTTTTATTTAAATTGTTGGTGTGAAGCCTAAATATTTCAACATGAATTTTCCCAACCTCATAGGCCTGTTTGGAGACAATTTCTCCTCCACTTTTCTCTCAGTTATTACAAAATCACTTAGCTCCCTGTTAGCATTTGATAAACTTCTGGCACTCTCCTCATTGAATGACTCGTCATGTGTGAATGTAGATGAAAAATACTCATTCAGTTTATCAGCTACCTGAGCATGATCATCAAGTCAACCCATCTATATTAAGTGGTCCAATCTGATTCATCCCCTTTCTTGTAGAGTTTACATAAGTAAAGAACTCTTTGCTGTTTTTCTTTGCAGGCTTTGCCAAGATTTCTTGTAATCTGCCTTCGCCTGCCTAACCTCCTTTGTGACTTGATTACAGACTAGTTTATACCTGCCATAGGCTTCTGTGTCACCTGATACTTTATATGCGTCCCATACATTCTTCTTCTCTGCCACGAGCATCATTTATTCATCTGACATCCATTTAGGCCTAAACCTTGAACAGTATTTCTTAGTTGGAATGAAAAGCCTAGTAATTCCAAATTAAGTCCCTAAAGACCCCATTTAGAATTCAACGTTGGTAACATCATCAGTTGATCCCACTGTACAGAATTTAAACTATCTGAGATCTCTGTAGTCACCTTTATGAAAGAAAAAGCCTGTCCCTATAGCCTTGATGGTAGTTACATCTTTAAGTAATTCCCACATAAGTACATTGTTATCACTGCCATCCAGTGGTTTCTTTATCTGAAAATTCTTAATACGTGAATAATCACTGCTGATAATCAGATCAAGTGTATTACTCCCTCTGGTTGCCTCTCAAACATGTTGCTGTAGAAAACAGTCATCCAGTACAGTAAATCCACAAAAGTCGTGCAAGTGACCAAACCACAAGTTGCAGTCAATATCTGGAAAGTTAAAATCCCCCATTATAAGACATTCTGATTTAGTGGCCCGCTCTATTTCTGTGCACAACTGCTCATTATACTCATCAGATTCATTAGGCCTATAACACACACCTACTCTCATTTTTCCTTTCCCAGTGCTTATTTCACACCAAACAGACTCAACACTGCAATGTCCACCAACATCAATTGGATGCACTTCCTTAGATTTTGTGTTTCTTAACTAACAGCATAACCCCCTCCTCTTTTCCTGTCCCATCTGTCCTTCCTGTACACATTTTACTCCCCAAATTCCAATTCTGCACTGCTTATCTGTGACACCGTCTCTGATATCCCAACAATATCTGCCTTTGATGTCTTGACTATCACTTCAAGCTCATCAAATTTATTAACTATACTCCTAGCATTAGTGTACATGTAAGTATACATGCACCTGTTCCTACTCTTAGTTACCCTAACACAGCCCATGTATTTACTTGTTCCACTATGACTCCCAGCAGTCCTGGAAATCTCCATTACCTTGCTTTCCAGGCTGCTGCTCATTCTAATAGAAGCTGTGCAAGAATCACTTTTGCCTTTGCCTGCGGCCACTGTTAACCTTTTGTATTCCTCCCAAGCTAGCAGATTTCCGACCCACATAACACTGCCTCAATAGCATCAGCAAATATTCTTGCACCCTTTCTATTTAAGTGTTCCCCATCCCTGTAGAAGCAGTCTCTCCTGTCAACAAACAGACCAGGCTGAAAAAAATTCTACCCCTTGAGCCTTGCACAATCTCTCCAGGGCTGAATTAATCGACAAGACTCTCATCATATACTCCCTCCTATTGTGTCTGGGCAGAATTGCAGACACTTTCACATTCAACCCTAACTTGTAACTGTTTTTCAACATTGACCTCTACTTGTTGAGTAAATCTGCAGATCTCTTACTCTTAATGTCATTAGTTCCAACGTGTACAACATCACCTTTTGTGCCCTTAAAAGATATCTGCTCTACAAAGTCGTCAACTTTTGCCTCTGGCAGACATACCCCTGCTCCTTTTCTATGCTGTACTGCATATATCTTCGAATAAATAATCAGAAGTTAATTCATTAAGTGGCAGGAGTAATATTTCAGCATAACAACCAGTGCTCTAAGAGGTAGATACTGTAAATTTTCTTTTGGGGCGGTGGCAGTTTGGATAATTGATATTCTGCTGTACTTGGATTTCGGGAAAGCTTTTGATATTGTTACACATAGACTGCTGAACAAATTGGAGCAATGTGACATTAAGGAAAAGTCACTGCTATGGATAAAGGGATGGTTGAGTGGAAGAAGAGAGAATGGTAATGGACTGCTCTTCATGGACTAATGTTATTAGTGGAGTCCCCCAGGGTTCAGTGTTGGGCCCATTGCTGTTTTTTATATTTATCAATGATATTGATGAAGGAATATCAGGCTTAATATCCAAGTTGCAGATAATGATACAAAGGTTGGCAGAGTTGTTATTGGCAGTATGCTACTGCAACAGTATCTAGAAAAGTTGTGCAGATAGGCTGAGAAGTGGCAACTAAAGTTTAACATTGAGAAATGCAAGGTAGCGCATATGGTTACAGTAATCCCAAACGTACCAACTGTGCAGTACTGCACTCAGGGTAGTGGAGAATGAAAAATACCAGGGGCTAATTGTGCAGTCAGATATAAAGTTTTCTGACCAGTGCAAACAGGCTGCCAGAGCAGCTCGTGGAGTCTTATCAATGATATACAGGAATTTTGGTAGCAGGGATAAGGAAGTGATTACCACATTGTATAAGGCAGTGGTTAGGCTGCAAAATTGTTGAGAGGAACAAAGGGTCTTTCTTACCAAGAAAGACTTAAGTTCTACAAACTGCAGCATCTGGAGACTAGGCACTTGCAAGGTCATCTGATTGAAGTGTATTAGGCTTTGAGCAAGCTCAGTGCTGATGGTATTCTCCCTCTTGTTAAGATTATGCACTTGGGTGGGCATAAAATCAAATTGAGGAAAGACAATTGCAGAATAGATGTGTGAAAATTTGCCTTTACTCAGTAGTTTGTTGATTTCTGAATAAATTTCTGTCATGGAAGTTGATAGCTTAAATAAATTCAAGGAAGAACTGGACAAACGTTTGGATCAAATTTATAGGTGAAATGGGAAGTGCACTTTCTTGCATCATATGCCATTTCTAATGCTAATACTTGGATTTGTCAGAGGTGGGACACACAGGACAGTAGAAGATAATGAGATGGGAGTTGAGTATTCTGAAAGTTCATTATTCTCTACTGGTTTTTGAGAGCTTTATAAGTAGCATGCAATAAGAGCAAAAGATTCATCTGGTGGGATGATCAGATCAGTTGGGAGTCCATTGGAATGCTTTCCTTCATGCCTTCTGGGCATATATAGGCTTACTGGTATTTATTGGCATTACCAGTTTTTTTTGCCTCCCAATATGGAATTTTATTTTGTACCAGTGAATTTCCTTTCCTTGTTTCTACTGCTGGTGTGCCCAGAGTATGCAGGATGCTCACCTTAACAATTGACACAAATGGGTTTTGTGACTGAATATGCATTGCTGTCAATCTTTTGCACCAATAGAGCACATAAGTGCTTTGTGACAGACCATATGCAAAGTTCCATATTTTTGTCATAAAATATATAAAGGGGCTTTGGGACATATGAATTTACCTTGCAGTGTGAATATCCAGCTTACCAGGTTAGGAAATATTGGAGAGTTAAAAGTAAGGATGAGATTTCTTGACACTAAAATCCTTTCCTATGCAAAATCCTAGCTACTGTTGCTCCCTATGACTTTAATTCAGAACAGATTTCTTCCTTAGTAACATCGAGGAGGTTCCACTCCAAGGATGCTCTTGATTTATTTAATATTTTACGTGGTGTCATAATGATTGGAATTCTTCTGAATTTTCTCAGGATAGCTGCTCTGAGTGTTTTTATTTTTGGCTCAGCTAAGAGATCCCTTCTTAATTTGGGGTAACTGACATCCTTTTTGTATGAAAATATGACATTTTACTGATATGATTCTCCATTTGTTGAACAAATGATTAAGAATCTTAGGGTAAGGTCTGATAGCACCTCTGTTCAGGATCTTTTTGCTGCATTGGCATTATCTGGTTTAGTTTTATGATAGGGACAGTGTTAGGAGACTCAGAAGAATTTATATTATGAGGAATAATAAAATTTTTAATGTTTCAGAGCCCAGGCTCCCTACCCACTATGCAGCCCAAAGGGATGCTAGAACTACCCAAATAACATACCTGCACTTCTGCTAGCCTGAATCCTGTCCCCTGGACGAGGATAGTGGCATGGCATTGACATGGTTTACCCTTACAGGCAAGCCAACTAGCTGATTGATCTTGGGCAAGCCATCTCAGGATATCCCCCATTTTATTAAAGCTGGGATCCTTAAACACCAGAACCCCCACACCACAGGTCAAGCATATGACAAACATGACAGATTATATGGTGTTAGCCTGGAACATCATAGGCTGTGAGTCCCAGTGATATTGATCTGGAGGACCAGTAGCATCACTGGAAGATCCCCTAACCACATACAGGTTTCCACATTGAGGTGAGATCTAAGGCTTGCAGAGGGGGATAGTTAAATGAACGAAGGACAAATTTTCACTGTTATAAATGATTCCACAACTAGGAGTTATAAATTCAAATTTCAGGAAAAGAAGTTTATTCTGAATTGACATTTTCTTTTAAAAAGCAATTATTACTTATTACTTACTGTAATAAGTTGCCACCATAGGTTAACTGATGTTGACAGCAGGGGGAAATCGAAAAGTTAGCTGGTTTTATGAGAGGAGGGAACCATGCAGGCAGTTTCTACTTTTATACATTTTATTTATTTTTTTGGCTGGTGCAGCAACAGCCAGAAAAGATACAGAATAGAAATAGTATCATTTTATGGCTTATAAGGTAATTATGCCTGTGTGCAAATTTAAAATTGCACCCTTTTATTGCTTAAAGTTTATTATGAAAGTAAATTTTACTGTTCTTCAAATTTTCCACCTGCATATTGATCACAATCTCTACTCATTTGAATGGCCCTGTGAATAATACTAATTAAATATTATGTAACTTACACAAATCATGGTCCATTATGATAGTATGGTGGATTTGCCACTCTTTCTTCATTTGGAAAGAATTGGGTTCAGATCTTGTTGGAGACTAAATAAATTTGTACGTGAGAAGTCAATTGGGGCTGCATTTACCATGTTGTTTCCTCTGAATTATCTTGGTTTTTTGTTTTCACAGAACATGCAAAAAACCTATGAATAAACAGTTGCACAGATACGATGCACAATTAAGACCATATGAACTATTTATTCATATGAACTGGTACTATGAAGAAGGTAGTCAATGTATTCCCCACCCATGCATTTTCCCAAACAACCAGTCAACTAGATGTCAAAAAAGTCAAATGATATGTTTCCAAATATTGTTATAGTACAGGCAAAAAACAATGCAGAAATTATGTCTAAATTGTGTATAATATAAGTAAGATTATGAAAATAAATTTTTAATGCAAAGTAGAAAATGACACTAATTAAACCATGAGAACTATAAAGTAAATTTATTGTGTGCAAAGGATTATAATTTATTATTAGTAATTGCTGGACAATGTGTTCAGGGAAGAAAATTGTTCTTTTCCTCTGTATATGTTGTTTTTCAACAAAGAATCAAGAAACATCAACTACAGTCAGTCCTCGTATAACACATGTTTACATTACACGAATTCGATCATACATGATTTATAAATAGGGGAACAATATCTTATATAACACTAACTGAATTCGCTTATGCACGATTCGCCTTTGTTTTTACAAGAAATGGCAGTCGAACGCGGAATCACCCCCAACTGAACGCAACACGATAGGAATGAAGAGAAGATTCTGAAAATGTATTTATGTGTTTTATATCAGTGAAGGGGAAGCACATTTCACCATAATAACGTAAAAAATTTGGTATAATCGCAAATGCAATTAGATTAAGTTTACTACCAGTTTATAACAGATTCCACTAGCAGAAACGCAACTGGAAATTGTTTTATGTTAGTAACCCCTAGAAATGTGCTTTAGTAAAATGTGAGGTGTTAGTGTGTAACTCTGCCTTTATGGTGTTGTTTATTCAACTGCTACATGCACGCGCAGCTTTGTTTATGTGTATCAAGTTTGCCTCCTCGTTTTGTAATTGTGCTTTATTCCCTAAAAATGAGTAAAATACTTAAAAGGTGTGAAAAGAAAGCATCCTGGTGAAGACACTGCAGATTCAGAGAGAAAAAAAAAAAAAAGAAGCAATATCGATAAACAGAGGCGGACTGGATCAAAAATTCTTACCCGGGAAAATTTATAGTGGCCTCACTACGGTTTATGGCCAAAATCACACCGGCTTCCGGCCCACCGGGGTTTCCCCGGTAAGGCTTATGGCCAGTCTGCCACTGTCGGTAGCGAAAAAATATGAAACTGTGAAACGTTTTAAGCGAAATGAAAGACCATGTGATATTGCATGTGCTATACACCTAAATGAGGCAACGCCGAGAATTACAAAGAATGCAGAGAAAATAAAAACAACTTTCATAGCAGGAACAACTCAAAGTGTAATTAAAATCCATTAGATTAAGACACAAAGAATTGGAAGAGATGCAATGGCTGTCAACTGTTTGGATAGAAAATCAAACAAAAAACAAGTTTGCTTACGATAGAAGCAAAAGCATTAGCAATATTTTATTACGTAATAAAATATGTATTTTATTACGATTATTTATTGTGTTTGGTAATGTTTTGGTTACAAATGTGTGTTCAATCTTGGGTGGTCGGCACATAACCCTATTTTTCCCATAGGGCCTGTTGTTTATATTGCACGAGGGTTTCTAGGAACACAACTATCGTGCTATACGAGGACTGACTGTATTAAGTAGTTGTGTTGTATAGTAGTAGTGGTGGTGGCAGATGATGCAAGAAAGCAAGCTTATAAAGCATTGGCCAAAAATAAGAAAAACACACATCTGTTGATCCCCTTAAAAAATTTGTCTAGTTCTTTCTTGAATTTATTCAAACTACCCACTGGTTGAACAGTAGGTTTATGCATGGTTACTGTACATACATCATTTCTACTACCTAGGTAGTATGAATACATCGTTTATTTATATCTCATATTGTGGATATCTTCAGAATGAGTGGCTGAGGTATTGCACTGCTTTGAATAAATAATGCTTTGCCAGTGGAGTTTTTTAGTTTTCACAGAACATGCAAAAAACCTATGAACAAACAGTTGCAGATGCGATGCACAAGGTAGCCTACTTATTCTCTGCAGATACCACCACCCAGACAGCCAATAAGCTTTGAAACTTGTTTCGAAGCTTATTGGCTTACTCATCGGTGGGTAGGCAGGTACCTGGTTGTTGCAATAGTAACAACCCAGTTATGAAGTATAACTCCACAATATAAGAGATGCTTGATGGCATGCATAGTTTAATCTAAAAATATTTCTTGGCTAAATATCTAAGAGTATAAAGAGTCTGGGTGGTGGTATCTGCCGAGAATAACTAATGTTAGTCTTCTTCACTGGTGAAGCATTACTTATTCAAAGCAGTGCAATACCTCAGCCACTCGTGAAGGTATCCACAATATGAGATGTAATTAAATGATCCATTCATACTACCTAGATAGTATGAAATTATGTATGTGCAGTAACCATGCATAAACCAACCCTTCATACTCTTAGGCATTTAGCCAAGAAATTTTTTTAGATTACCTACTGGTTGAAGGCAAACTTCAGCACATTTGTCCTGCAGCCTCCTTCCTCAATTTAGATTTATGCCCCCTTGCATGTGTAGTTTGAGCAAGAGGAAGAATACCATCAGCATTGGGGTTAATCAATCCATTCAAGACCTTAAACATCTCAGTCACAAATCCTTGCAGTATAGTCTCCAGATGCTGTAATTTGCAGAACTGAAGCTTTTCTTGTTAAGACCACATTTCCCTCACCACTCTCACTGTCCTTCTGTGTACCGGTTCCAGCAGAGCTACCTCCTTCCTAAAATGAGGCCTCCACACCTGTATGCAGTACTCAAGGTGTGGCCTTATCATTGCCTTGTACAATGGGATTATCCTTTCTAGGCAAAGTTCCTGTACAACATCAAAACTCTGAGTTGTCCTGGTAGCCTATCTGCACTGCCCAGAGAACTTTATATCTGACTGCACAATTACCCCCAGGTTGTCTTCATTTTCCATTATGCTGAGTGTAGTACCACAAAGTTGGTACATCAATCTGGGATTACTGCTACCTGTATGCAGCCTTGCATTTGTGAATGTTAAAATTCAGTTGCCATTTCCCAGCCCATATGCATAATTTTTCTAGATCTTGTTGCAGTAGCTTAATTTGATTACTGCCATTAACCACCCTACCACCTTTGTATCATCTGCAAACTTAGGCATCAAGCCTGATATAATAGAAAACAATGGGCACAGCACCAAAACTGTGGGGGGGACTCCATTAATAACATTTGTGTTGGGAGTTTTAGCTTACTAATCATAACTCTTTGTACAAAATATTAATTTCATAGCAATTATTTTAATTTAGTGTCATTCCTATTCTTTCCAAATTTTTGTTAATTTTTTTATATGTTATAATTATTACTTTTTTTCCACTGTAAAAAACTGATTGGTATTAAAATTTTAAATTTCAGGTATTATTGGTGATTGGAAAAATCACTTCACTTTGGAACAGAATGAAGTATTTAATAAAATATATAACGAATTTATGAAAAACTGTGGCCTCAACATTGTTTTTGAAGAGGAGGAAGCTCTTAAACAGATGGAGACTCATGGTAGGCTTATAAATTGTCCTTTGCCAGTCATGGTAAACTACACAGAATGTGAAACAAAATACAGTAACAAAAAAGAGAGTGTAGTTATCAAGAAAACAGACATGTACAAAAGCAGGAAGAAATCTCACTACTTAAGATTAATTCCTAAAAGGAATGAACTCATCTGTCAACCATTAATGCAAATGTATATAAATCCAGACCCATTACTTTTTGATGCACTTTAGTTCTTTCAGGAAATACATCATTTATATTTCAGCATGCCATACAATGCAAATGGAATCTGTCATTTTTTAATTTTTTTCACAAAACAATTAAAAGCATATTTCTTTCTTAGTTTTCTAGTTATTCTCTAATGTGTATAGAGAGCAGTGTGTGCGCGCGCACGCACACGCACACACACACACACGCACACACACAGTGCTGATGAGAGATGCTACTGTCTCTTTGGTTGTAAATCTATTAACATGCCTACTCTTATCTCTAAGTACTGCATCTTTGCAATTAACAGAGTATTTAATGAAGCTGTTCTGAAGTAAAAAGCTGTGGAATAACCAGTTAAGAATAGTTTTTACAAAGCAGTTATAGAACACTTCAGAAAAACATGGCTTCTTAATCAGAAAAACCTGGCTTCTTAATGGTTCTATAGCTTCTGTGAAACATACCAAATATTTGGAATTTACCCAAAATATTCAGTTATGTAAAATGTCTATACTACAATTTCTTTATATTATGATTAAGTCACCATAGGTTATGAAAAAAAAAAAAAAAAAATTTTGGTGGAAAATATAATTCAGAGTAACTTAACTGAAAATATATGTATTTAAATAACCCTCCAATAATTAGTTTCATTTTCTAAGTAATATATCATTATTATAACAATACTGTATCATGCCATAAATCACATAATATCATCTAAATGGCCGAGCGGGCTAGCCGGGTGGGTAAAGTGCCTCCCTGGCAACCCAAAGGTCGCGGGTTTGAATCCCGCCTTGGGCGTGGATCAGAGTAGCGCAAAAACCTTGGGAGGTGCATTATGGCCACAGAAGCCGATGCGCCAATAATAAAAAAAAAAAACAAACATCTAAATTAGACATATTATGCACAGAGAAAGTTTAAGGGAACTAAAGTCAAGGCTTCTCCCCAGGGATCGATCTTTGATATCATTAAATAAAACAGTTTTTGAAGTTGAGGATACAGTAGAGGATACTAATACCAATTGGGAGTTGAATAATTTTATAATGAAAAGGGATTAGATGGAATCTATCAGTTTATACTGAAGAAAGTAGCAAAAGATGTATACAAACCTTCAGGTGTTACAATGAATGCACCCTTGGATTCAGGTGATGTTCCTATAGACTGTATATGTGCAAATTCTCTCCTATCCAAAAGTGGCTCAACGCCATCTCTGAAATGAGCAACTACAGACTTGCCAGTTTGACTTCTGTGCCAGGATGTCCTTAGTTAAGGATGCAATACAAGATCATATGGACATGTGTGAAATTATAAGGGAATCGCAGTATGGCTGTAAGGGCAAATTATGTCTAAACAAACTGGATATTATGAGGTTGTAAGTAAAGAACTGGATAGAAGGAATGACTTTAATACTATTTACTTAATTTTAGTAAAGCTTTTGCTACAATTTCATAAAAATGATTATATAAAATGGAGTAATATGGTATTAAGGTCTTGGCCCCTTTTCTGTTTCTAACATTCATTAATAATATTGATGTAGATATTTCAAATTGAATGTCTGAGTTTGCTGATAAAGGTGAGTGGAGTAGTCGATGACAGTAATCAGAATATGGTACCTCAAGAAGATTTACATAAATTATTTGGATGGGCTGAGAAATGCAGCTGAAGTTTAATGTTGGGAAATAAGGGTCCTGCATCTGGGTAGCAATAATCCTACAGTAACATACTGCTCGAGTATCACCAAACAAGATTTTAGATAATTAAAAGAAATTGGGAGTAATTGTACAGAGATGGTCAAGCTACATCTTGAATACTGCATCCAAGCTTGGAGACCCCATTTTAAGAAAGGTCTGTTGGAAACGGTACAGAAAAGTGAAAAAATTAGTTAAGGGAACAAAGGGGGTATTCTTATAGAAATGGTTTAAGTTAGTGTTTGGAAAAACAGATATCTGCAGGGAGATCTGACAGAATGTTTAAGGCTTTGAAAGGTTTGAGCAAACTAAAGAATAAACTCCCACCTACTTTTGTGGAGGTTGAAGTTTATCTAAATTAAGGAAGGACTGGATAGAGAAATAGGTATAGGTAAAAAGTGACATTAGTTATTTTTATTCTATTATTATTATTTTTTGACTGGCACTACAAAAGCTTGCTCCTTTGCATCATTTTGCCAACATTAATTCTGAGCAAGAGCCAGACACATCTCATGTGGTTTGGTGGGTGGCTTAGGATGTGGGTTTCCAAACTGAAGACAGTGGAAGAGATGTGTTGGAGGTGAGTGCTTTTAAATTTATATTACTACCAAAAATAATTTATTCCTAGGAAAAATTTCAACCTACAGGCATGATTTGTTATGCACTTCTAAGCTGTAAATAATAACCTCAGTATGAAAGTCCCTCTGGCATTTGCAGGTAAGCTGTATGCAGTGTTACTTCTTTCTAATAAAGTGATTATTATTCTAATAATAATAATTATTAAACTGCAGTTGACTCATCACTCCTTCATTCTAAAGGCTCAGAAGAAACTGATACTCTTGTCTTTACAAAGTTAGTGGATTAAAAAAGCCTATTGTCTTAAACTAGCTGGGATCTGAACCACTCTGTTAGGCTCAAGACATAATAATTAATTTCCTAACATTTTTACGACACACACACACACACACACACACAGTGGATTCTGGTTATTTGGGCCACCTGTTAATCGGGGCAGCTGTTTATTTGGGGCAAATCTTAAACAGAACCCAATCGAGAAAATAGCCAGGGTTTACTTCACTTAATTGGGACAACATGCCGTTTAATCGTGGCAGGAGACCGCAGGACTGGTATTATAAGTTAAGAAAATAAATTTCTGTTGTATATTCTGGGCTGGTCTCATAAGCTTGGAAGACTTTACAATAAAAGTACTACCATTAATGGCTTAATGGGGTATGGGTACTTGCACACCAACCAATAATAATGTAAAACTGCTTGCAACTGCAAGCAGTTTTACATTATTCATTATTATTCATTCCTTAGTGAGAGAACTTACATTCTTATTTATTCCTTAGTGAGAGAACTTACATTCTTATTTATTCCTTAATGAGAGAACTTACATTCTTATTCATTCCTTAGTGAGAGAACTTACATTCTTATTCATTCCTTAGTGAGAGAACTTACAAAGATGTCTCAGTGTTTGAGAAATTCGCTAGGTTGAAGTTTATCTAAATTAAGGAAGGATTGTATAAAGAAATACTGTTATAACTGTTAAGCATTATTATGCTTACATTTATTTTTACGTTCATTGAATTACACGGCACTTGTTTTCTCCTCAGTGAAAAGTCTGGTGATATTTTAGCATATTTTTATGCTCTAATTATAGAAATGTTCCATTACCCACGATTTTTTTTGAAAAAGCACATTTTGGTTTTCTTAGGAAAAAAATTTATGAAAATATCAAATCTCAGATTTTTTTTAGGAAATATTAAAGGTTCTTCCCAACAACAGGAAGGACTATATGCTGTGAAAGCCTTATGAATTAACTCGACTTGAGGAACATCTACAAGGGTTTTAAGGGAGAAATTTTTATCAGCATTGATTGTGCCAGTAGAGCGAAGGAACCTGTTTTGTAGAGATTAGCATTAGTTGAGGCATATGATGAAAAAAGCAATATTTAAGCAATATTGATAGCTTAAATTTATTTAAGCTATCAACTTCAACAAAAGCAGATGGAAGTCTGTTCCAGCAATCAACTACCTGCTGGCTAAAGGCAAACTTCCACACACATTCTGCAACTGTCTTTCCTCAATTTGAACCTATGCCCCCTTCCCTCAGGTTCGTACTCTGAGCAAGTGGAAGAATAAATAAAATAAATTTTCTGTTTATACTCCGGGACGACCAAACGGTCAGAGGAGTTCACAAGATAGACAGAATACAAGAAACAGCACCGTATTCAGTAGTCACGGGCTTGAACCCTGGTCACTCAAGGCACGTGTACTTATGCACCCGCGCGCCTAACCACTAGGCTACGAATCCCATCAGCCTCAAACCATTCAAGACCTTATACAATTCAATCAGATCACCTTGAAGGTGCCAAGTCTCCAGATGCTGTAACTTGCAGAACTTAAGTGTTTCTTGGTACGAGCACCCCTTTGTTCCTCTCACCAATCTTGTTGCTCTTCTCTGTACTCTTTCTAGCAACTCTACATCTTAACTAAAATGAGACCTTCAGACCTGTACACAGTACTCAAGGTGGCCTTACACAAGGGGATAATCACCTTGTCTCTGCTAGCAAAATTCCTATATATCATTCCCAAGATTTCCATGACCTGCTCTGCCAGCCCATCTGCATTGCTCAGAGAACTTCATATCTGACTGCACAATCACCCCCAGGTCTTTTTCATTCTCCACTTCCCCGAGGGTAGTACATTTCTCTTGGTTTACTGCTACCCATATGCAGTACTTTCATGCATTTGTCAATGTTAAACTTCATTTGCCACTTCTCAGCCCATCTGTCTAACTTTTCTAGATTCTGTTGCAGTAGCGTACTGTCATTAACAACCCTGCCAACCTTTGTATCATCTGCAAACTTTGAGATTAAGCCTGACATAACTTCATTGATATCACTGATAGATACACAAAATAACAATGGGCCCAGCAACAAATCCCTGGGGACTCCACTAATAACATTAGTCTATGAAGAGCAGTGTCCATTTATTACCGCTATCTGTCATCTCCCACTCACCATCACTTTATCCATTATAGCAACTTGCCCTTAATGTCATACCACTCCAATTTGTACGGCAGTCTTCCATGTGCAACAGTAGCAAAAGCTTTCCTGAAATCCAAGTATATGATATCAAAATTATTTTTTGCATCCAGTTCCTTTGTGACCACATAGCAGTATCCAATTGAATTGGTCAGACAAGACTTCCCTTTAACAAACCCATTGTGTGTCTGAACTATTACTGCAGTCTTGTCTAGGTGATCCTGTATCACCTCTTTAACCAAACTTCATTATTTTCCCTAACAGGTCTATAAACTAACAGGTCTATAATTATTTGTGTCACCCTTTACACCCCCCTTTGTGAACTGGGATACATTTGCACATCTCCAGTCCCTGACTCTAAGGATGCTCCCATAATTATGGCTAAGGGTTTGCTTACTTCCATTGCTGCCTCCTTCAATTATTCCATCTTTAAGTAAATCCCAAATCAGTACACTGATCACTGTCACCTAGTGGTTCCTTCATTTGCAAATTCTTAATGCATGAATATCACTGCTGATAATTAGATCAAGGGTATTACTCCCTGTGGTTGCCCTTCGAGCATGTTGCTGTAGAAAACAATCCTCCAATAAATCCACAAAAATCTTGCTAGCGTACAAGTAACAAACCCACAAGTTCCAGTCAATATCTGGAAAGTTAAAATCTCCCATTACAAGACATTCTGATTTACTGGCCCATTCTATTTCTCTGCAAAATTGTTCACTGTACTCATCAGAGTCATTAGGCCATCACATTTCCACTCTCATTTTCCCTTTCCCAGTGCTTGTAACACCAAACTGACTCAACACTGCACTGTTCACCAATATCAACTGGATGCACTTCCTTAGAATTTGATTCTTAACTAACAGCAGAACTCCTCCCTTCCTACCTTGTCTATCCTTTCTGTACACATTGTACTCCCAAATTCCAACTCTGCACTGCTTATATCTGTGTGACACCATGTCTCTGATGTCTTTACCAGCACTTCAGATTCATCAAATTTATTTACTATACATCTAGCATTGGTATACATGCATCTGTTCTTACTCTTAGTTACCCTAATACAGCCCATGTATTTCCTTTTTTTCCGTGATGCCTCCCAACAACTTGCTCTCTAAGCTGCTGCTCATTCCAATAGAAGCAGTGCAAGAATCGCTTTCATCCCTGCCTCGGCTACTTAATCTTTTAGCCTGTGAATCCCCCCCCCCAAGCTAGCAGTTTTCCGACCCACTTAACATTGCCTTGATAGCATCAGCAAATATTCTTGCACCCTTTCTAATTAAGTGTATCCCATCCCTGTAGAAACACTCTGCTGGTAGCAAGCACAAATCATGCTGAAAATAAATTCTACCCCCCACGAGCCTTGCACAATCTCTCCAGGGCCGAATTGATTGATAAGGCTCTCATCATATACTCCCTCCTATCGTGTCTGGGCAGAATTGCAGACACTTGTAAACTTAACCCTAATACACAACTTTTTTCAACATTGACCTGTACTTGTTAAGTAAATCTGCAAATCTCTTACTCTTAAGGTCATTAGTAACAGTGTATAACAATATCACCTTTTGTGCCTTTAAAAGATGATATCTGCTCTACAACATCCTTAACTTTTACCTCCCTGGCAGACTGTTCCTGTTCCATGTATCCTTTTTGCATAACATATATTTCCCATCTCCCTGACAATAAAGTCACCAACAATAACTAGCTCCTGTGGGAACAGCGCATTCTGCCTTGTAGATTGCCGCTGTGTTGCTTGATGTGCCCTCATATTAATTTCTTTGAGGGCATCTACCCTACACCTCAAACTCTCAGACACCCATCAGAAAGCTGAATTGCTGCCTAATTTCTTGATACACTCTGCACCTAGTGCACACAAAGACATCCTGCTTAGCTAGATGATGTCCTTTTCCAGATAGGTCCACAAACATTTCACATTTCGTACTTTTTTTAGATTGTGATGTGCTGGAGAATTGCCTCCTTTGGTTCTCCGCCAAGCCACAGCGCTTCTGCTACTTTGTGATCATTGCTTTGCTGCTCTAGTCTGGGTCATGATTTCAATTTAATTAACAATGGCATTTAATAAGATTAATAAATTTTATTGATTAATTGATAATACTATACTAATCTAACAGATTTCTAATACAGTGCTATGTATTTTTCTATTTTGTTTTATGTTAAACCGTATACTATCAAGTTCAGGACATATGTTACACTATTCTATATTGTATAACAATGGCGGTAAGTTACGATTTTCCCTTACTAGTACTAAGTGGCTTTCTAAGCACTGATTAATTGGCTGACATCCTCCATTTTGTTAATTTTCCATTATTTTACTGGAATAGTCTTTTGTTGGATTTTAATTTGGTGAGTCACAGTTTAGGTCTCAGCTAGTATCTTGAGTAGCAAGCTAAATATTATATATTTTAGTAAATTAATAAGAGGAGTTTACCTCAATATAGTACGTGGAACACTTCCGTATGATACCCTCCAGAAATTAAAACGGAAAAAACGAAAAAATCGACAACTTACCAATATATTAAAGTGAAATATAAATAATTAAATAATCAATTTAACTCAATTCAAAATCAATTCAAAACAATTAAAATTCAAATTAACGCAATTAAAAGAATCTAACGAAAATATTCAAAACGATTTTCCTTCCTGAAGCTGACAATGCTTTTCGACCGACTGTCGTGATCACAGGAATGAAAATTACCGAATCAGGCTAAACCTGCAACTTAAATAGTGATTATGTGTCTTCGCGCATGCGCGTAAAGGTCCACGCATCGGAGATCAAATATGGCCGCCGAACATTAACAGAATTCTCGTGTAATTTAATTTCAACGGTTTCTGCAATTAATAGTCGCGTATAATTACGTTGAACGTTAAGTATATTGGCCTCGTTAAATAAAAAAGTATGTTTTTCGTTAATGGCATGAAAGGCTAATTCTGACGCTGCTGAACGAGAAGCACGAACTGAGGCTTCGTGTTGATTTACACGGATATTAAGAGAAAACCGCGTCGAACCCTGATAAGACGAGTCGCAATCACCGCAAGAAATGTTGTATACTAGATCATTAATTTGTGTTGCGAACGCCGAAAGAACCGAGCGATTGTTCAGTATAGTGTGTAACTTCCGTATAGGCCTAGCTATAATTTTAAATTCGGTATCTTTAAAGAATCTGTTAAGCTGTTTGTGCCACTGTTCAACATATGGGACAGAAATAAAGTATTTTTTGATATTATAATTATTGTTGATTGGTGCAGTATTTTGTATCCTATCCTTAGCTTGTACCCTAATTCGATTTATTGTGTTAATGGGATAACCCCTGTTCAAGAATCTGCTAGTTAATATTTGTATTTCTGAGTCTAAAGCAGAATCCGTCGTTGAATATTTATAGGCATTTAGAAATTGATTAAAGATAATCGATCTTTTGTAGGTGAACGGGTGGTAGCTATTATAATGTAGAAGCATACCGGTGTTTGTGGGTTTTCGATAGATGCTAAATTGTATTTTGTTCGAGTCCCGGGTAAGCGTGAAATTTAGAAAGTTTAATGACTTAGTATCCGTATCTTCCCTTTCCAATGTAAATTTGAGTCTAGAATGAATATTATTAAACGAATGTAAAATGTCTTGGATAGTACTACTATCGGTAATAACTAGAACATCGTCTAAATACCTCCCATAGTATGTGATACGGGGACGAAAAGGTGTCAAATGTATCTGCTCAATCGTTGAGAGATAGATCTCTGACATTAAGCCACTCAGGCTCAAACCCATTGGTAATCCAAAAATTTGTTTGTACACCTTGTCTCGAAAGGTGATGTAGTTAGCCTCAACTAATAGTTTAATTAGGTGAAAAATCTCCTTTATAGGCAGCTTCGTATGATTAATCGGTGTCGAGTTTTTATTTAACATATCCCAAATAATATCTAATGTGTATTCAACGTTTACATTCGTATATAATGAGGTAACATCTAATGAGAATAAATTGTCATTGTCGCCGAGTCTACAGTCTTTAAGATTATTAAATAATGTATCGTAATTCTTAATCCCAAATTGTATAACCTGTCTAAAAGGTTTTATAATGTTATATACATGTGTGGCTAAGGCTGAAAATGCCGAGTTTCTGTAGGAAACAATAGGTCGAATCGGAAATCCAGGCTTGTGTAATTTTACCTGACCAAAAAGTGCAGGAATATTGTATGTTCTGGACTTCAATTCCTTCAACTGAACCATAGTAATGTAGTCGTTTTTACGATATGTGGTTAACGTTTTATTGTATTGATTTACCAAATTGGTAAACAGTGTCGGGTCCACTTCACAATAAGTGGAGGTATCAGATACAACTGAATCTAACTTATTAATATAATCATGTTTATCTAGTATAACCACTGTATCTCCTTTATCTGCCCTCTGTATAATAATGTCCTTATTTTCTCGAAGTTCTCGTAAAGCTGAACTGTCATGTGTATTCAATTTAGGAAGTCGCGTTTCTTTTATGTTATTCACTACTTGGTTAACTTGTTGAATAAATACATCTTTTTGTGGAACACTACGAAGTCCAAATTCAATATCAATTACGCATTGTTTTTTTGGCAGCTTTCGAGGTGGTAAATTATAATTTAATCCTTTGGATAAAAGTGAAATCTGGTCCTGCGATAGTGTACACGAGGAAAGATTTGTAACCTGTTGATATGTCGGTTCGTTGGATACTGGGTGAGGGGGTGTTCGTGAACTAGCCGACATATTCTGTGGTAGTGCGTTATGTGTCTGTGGGGGGGATGTCACCCAACTCGTGTGAACTTGGTCGCAAGCTCGCGACAATGTGTTAGAATTCGCATGAACGTGTCTTGAACTATTCGATAATGTTTGCAACTTGTTAACGTGTCTGTTTTTTATTTCTGAGGCTTGTGCTTCCCGTCGCAAATCTATGGAGGTCTTCAATACAGACCAATCGTTCGGATGTAGATAATTTTTTAATTTATCGCGAAGCTTCCTAACCTGGGAAAGGTATTTTTGTTTATCCGAATATCGAGATTTTAAGGCAAGCTTAACAATATTACGTGATGTCGCCAGTGATAGTTGTTTTATGCCTGAAATTTTTTGATTTAAATTCACCCTGGCAAATTTCGGAACGATGTTGTTTTGAAGGCAATATTTTAGGAAAGAAATATGGTAACTTTGGGCCGAGTACCTTAGTGTAGATTTAATGTAATTTTGTACCAAGCCATTCAAAAAATCTCCCATAATTGTGTGTATCGATTGTATACTGATTGTATACTACTGGAGAGACAGGAAGTGAATGAAATAGTCAATAAGAGTTTGAAAATTAATTAGATAGTATGAATCAGAGCTGTAATACTCAATATGTTCTACGTTGATAATATTAGTAAATTAATAAAATAATTAATATAAGTAAATTATTAATTTACTAATATTATCAACGTAGAACATATTGAGTATTACAGCTCTGATTCATACTATATATATTTTAGTGTATATATCTGTTTATTCATTGCCTTTCTTAACTTTTAAATGAAATTTATTTTTAATGTTCTATCTACTTTTTTGTGGACACTGCTTCAGATCCATCTTCATTTTACTACAGTCTGCATCATATTTGTTTCCCACTGCTGTGGATTCCAATGCATTAGCAGCCCAGTTTTATCATTGAACGTTATGATATTTCACTCTTGGTTTTATAGCCAGTCCTTTCAATGGTTTCTAAATACATTCTTTTAGGTTTTAAAAATAATTTTGGCAATTATACACCTTAATCAGATCCCCCCCACACACCCACCTTAAATATCCAGTTGTCAAACTGCAGTCCACACCTGAGCCATATATGCATTAATTTGCACTTATTACAAAAAAAAAAATAAAAAATAATAATAATAATTCAGTTTTTTTTTTTTTTTTTTCCATTGGTCTCCAGACCTGAATGTAATATTCCAAATGTAATCTAATCATTTTGTATAGATGGATAATGATTTCCTTTGATAACTTATATAGCATACTAAAACTAAATAGAAAAGGATGCCACAAAGAAGGGGATTTACTGATTCAATAAACTAACACTTAATGTTCTATTTTTTGCTTTTATAATCAACCTCCATGGCAATTTACTTTGATCACAAATATCACAGACCAGTCAATCACAGAATCTTGCCTACTTTCAGTAAAGTAAAATGACTATACTGTACATGTGTTGCAGAAATATACTATAAGCATAATCATAGTATTATTTCTTAACATTCATAAATGCATTTTCAAGTACCTTTTGAATACAGTTGACATTTCAAAAACATTTATCAAATTATCACAAGGCAGTACTTTAAATTGTACCATTTAAGTCAACTTATGTTTGTATTCTGAAATAACACAATGCTACAGAGAAATGGAATGATTTAATACTTAATTTTTATTACCTAAAAATTTACATTTTTGAAGTAGTATAATAAATCAGGATAATGATATAATGCTGTACTATTCTTTATATAGCTGTCCTTCAGAAAGATCAGAGGATATTTCTTGTACAGGTGGTTCATGGTTAGATTCAGCATCTGATAAATCAGCGAACGATTGAGAAGGGTTTTCTACAGTGTTGTTTTTCTGTGTGTTTACTTTGTGGGAGGCAGTCATTTTAGGTTCTATACTAGATATATTTCTAATTGCATTTATGTTAAATTCATTGCTATCATTCATACCAAAGTGATTTGCAATCTCGCCTTCTGAAAGTGAATTCTCTAGAATTATATTGTCATTAGCATGGTGGATAACCGAATATTGTCTGGTAGTTAAGGCAGTTTCCTGGAGAACTGGTTCACTTATGACAGGCTGTTCTCCATCACTACTAGGTGATCCAGATGTCCGTGTAGACTCTTCAGCAGTTGCTGTAATAAAGAAAATATAAGATCGAAGAATGTAGTAAACAATAATATAAAAAGAAATTGGGGATATTTTTAGTACTGGAAGTCTTTTTAAATAGAAGTTTGTATGTTTTATACAAAATAGGAGACAATTTAACATATATCAAAAATCGGGGAAAAATTTTGGCAACACCAGCATGGTAAGTTAATACATATAGTTTAATGCATCTTAATTTTTAAGGTCCCCCAAAAGTATGATTCTGCTTACTAACTGCCATTAATGGGAACTAAGTAAAAAAAAATATATATATATATATTATATTCATACTGAGCTTAATTTTATTATTAAGCTAGTGGTTACAAAACAGTTCAAGGAGCATATAAGAGGAGGTCTCTTTTCAGATCATATATGTATTCATTAAAAACTTGATTTAACCAACCAGAATGAAGGTAACTGCAAAAAATTTTGCTACAGGCACCACATTACAAATTGGAGTTGCATTCTTGGACATTTTTGTAATAAAATAAGGCCAATTCTTTCAACACAAAAAAAGTGAATATACATTCACTTTTTTTGTGTGGAAAGGTTGCATTCACTTCTCTCACCTCGACATGGAAAAGGCTACTCGCCTAATCCACCATTAGCAATGTCACTCACCAGTTGCTAGTACTGCTGAAATGGAGTACTAGCAACTTATCTGCAAGTGTGCCTCTTATACAGCATCACAGGATGGAAAAACCCTGTTAGGTGCACTACTTTTATCACCATATCACTCAATTCGATATGCAGATTATCTCCTAATCCCCATTATAATCAGGCACTAGTATTAGCAAATGATGCAAGGAAGCAAGCTTATACAGCATCAGCCCCCCCCAAATCACCTCATTTGTACATTGTCTCAAACAGTTTGTCTAATCCTTCCTTAAAATTATTCAAACCACCAACTTCCATAACACCAGATTGTTGCAACAATAATCTACCCACTGGCTGAAAGCAAATTTCTACCCATCTATATTGAAACCATCCTTCCTTCCTTAATTTAAATTTACACTCCCTCACATGTGTTTTCTGAGAAAGGGTAAGGATTCCATCAGTATATAGTTTACACAATCCATTTACAGCCTTAAATACCCCAATCAGGTCTCCTTGCAGGAGCTTAGTTCCAGATGCTGCAAATTGCAGAACTGAAGTAACCTTTTGTTCCCTCACTAATCTCATTGTTCTTCTATGCACCTATCCCAAATGAGGGTTCCACACCTGCATGCAGCATATAACACAATGGGATAATCCCCCTACTCCATTCTTGCTGGAAGAATTCTTGTATATCATTGACAGAACTCCAATAGCTATCCTAGAAGCCCGTCTGCACTGCTCAGAAAACTTCAGATGCTGCAAAAATTCTTAAGCTCATGCCTATGCACATAAATGAGGAACATACTGTGTAAAAAGGATAGGTGGACCAGGGTATGTCTGCCAGGGGCAAAGGATGATGATGTTGTAGAGCAGTTATCATCTTTTAACAGCACAAAAGGTGATATTGTTGTACACGTTGGCACTAATGATATTAAGAGTAGTAGACCGGTGGAATTACTAAACAGGTACAAGTCACTGTTAAAAAAAAAAAAAAGCAATGAATTAGGGTTGAATTTGAAAGTGTCTGCAATTCTGCCCAGCCACTACAGGAGGGAGTATATGATTAGAGCCTTGTCGATCAATTTGGCCCTGGAGAGATTGTGCAAGGCTCAAGGAGTAGAATTTTTCTCAGCCTGGTCTGTGCTTGTTAACAGGAGAGACTGCTTGTACAGGGATGGGATACACTTAAATAGAAAGGGCGCAAGAATATTTGCTGATGCTTTTGAGGCAGTGTTAGGTGGGTAAGAAAGCTGCTAGATTGGGGAGATATACGGAATAATAGATTAACAGTAGCTGCTGGCAGAGGTGAAACTGATTCTTGCACTGCTTCTATTAGAATGAGCAGCAGCCTGGAAAACAAGATGCAGGAGATTTCAGAGACTGCTGGAAGTCATAGTGGTACAAGTAAACACATGGGTTGTGTTAGGGTAGCTAAGAATAGGAACAGGTGCATGTATACTTGCATGTACACCAATTCTAGGTAGGTAGTTTGGTAAATGAATTTGAGGTGTTGGTAAAAACATCAAAGGCTGATATTGTTGGGATATCAGAGACGTGGTGTTACAGATATAAGGATGCAGAACTGGAATTTGGGGAGTACAATGTGTATAGGAAGGGAGAAGGGGTTATGCTATTAGTTAAGAAACACAAAATCCAAGGAAGTGAAGCCAGTCGACATCACTGGACAGTGCAGTGTCGAGTCAGTTTGGTGTGGCATAAGCATTGGGAGATCAAAATTGAGTAGGAGTGTGCTATAGGTCTAATGACTCTGAGTATAATAAGAAACTGTACAAGGAAATAGTGGGCCAGTAAATCAGAGTGTCTTATAATGTGGGATTTTAATTTCTGGATATTAACTGGAATTTGTGGGTTGGTCACTCACACACTAGCAAGGCTTTTGTGGATTTATTGGATGATTGTTTCTACATCAGCATGTTCAGGAGGCAACTAGAAGGAACAATACCCTTGATCTGATTATCAGTAGAGATTCTTCATGCATTAAGAATCTGAAGATAAAGGAACCACTAAGTGACAGTGATCACAGTGTGCTGAAGTGGGATTTACTCAAAGAGGTAACTACCATCAGGGGTAAAGGGAAGGGTTTTTGCTTTCATAAAGGCAACTACGATGGTCTGAGACAGTATTTAAATTCTATACAGTGGGACCAACTGATGACGTTACCAACAGCAAATTAAAAATTGGAAGCATTCAAAGAACTTATCTTGGAAGCTACTAGGCTTAACATACCAACTAAGAAATATTGTTCAAGGTTTAGGCCTAAATGGATGTCAGATGAACTAATGAGACATATGGCAGAGAAGAAAAATGCATGGGATACATATAAATTAACATGTGACACAGAAGCCTATGATAGATATAAGCTGATCTGTAACCAAGTTACAAAGAAGGTTAGGCAGGTGAAGGCAGATTACGAGAAATCTTTGGAAAAGGATGCAAAGAAAAACAGCAAAGAGTTCTTTATTTATGTAAACTCTAGAAGGAAGGGGATGAATCAGATTGGTCCACTTGATATTGATGGTTCAACTGTTAATGATCCTACTCGGGTAGCTAACAAACTAAGTGAATATTTTGCATCGACATTCACACATAAGGAGTTATTCAGTGAGGGGAATGCCAGAGGTGTATTCAACTCTGGCAGTAAGCTAGATAATCTTGTAATAACTGAGAGTAAAGTGGAGAAGAAATTGTTGAAGATAAACACAAGAAAGGCACCTGGAGTGGATGGGATCTATCCAGTTATATTAAAGGAGGCTGCAAAGGAAGTAAGTAAACCCTTAGCCATAATTATGAGAGCTTCCTATTGACTGGAGATGTGCAAATGTGACCCCAATTCACAAAGGAGGATCAAAGGCTGACACAAGTAATTATACACCTGTGAGTTTAACTTCTGTTCCAGGAAAATTAATGGAAGTCCTGGTTAAAGAAGTACTGCAGGATCATCTAGATAAGACTTCAGTTATAGCTCGGACACAGCATGGTTTTGTTAAGAGAAAGTCGTGCCTGACCAATTTGATTGGATACTATGATGCAGTCACAAAAGAACTGGATGCAGGGAATCGCTTTCCCTGCATCCTTTTGATATTATATATTTGGATCTTAGAAAGGCTTTGATACTGTTGCACATGGAAGACTGTTGCACAAATTGGAGCAGTGTAGCATTGGAGGCAAATTGCTGCTATGGATAAAGGGATGGTTGAGTGGGAGAAGACTGAGTGGTAATCAATGGACACTGCTCTTTGTGGACTAATGTTATTAGTAGAGTCCCTCAGGGTTCAGTGTTGGGTCCATTATTGTTTTCTGTATTTATAAATGATATTGATGATGGTATATCAAGCTTAATGTCCAGGTTGAGCAGATGGGCTGAGAGGTGGCAAATGAAGTTTAACATCGACAAATGTAAAGTACTACATATGGAAAACAGCAACCCCAGAGCAACGTATCAACTCTGTGGTACTACACTGACAGTGGTTGAGAATGAAAAGGACCTGGGGGTTATTGTGCAGGCAGATATGAAGTTCTCTGAGCAGTGCAGATGGGCTGCAAGAGTAGCTCATGGTGTGTTGTCAATGATATACAGGAATTTTTCTAGCAGGGATAAGGAGGTGATTATTCCTTTGTATAAGGCAATGGTCAGGCCACACCTTGAGTACTGTATATAGGTCTGGAGGCCTCATTTCAAGAAGGATGTAGAGCTGCTGGAACGAGTACAGAGAAGGGCAACAAGATTAGTGAATGGAACAAAGTGTTGCTCTTACGAAGAAAGGCTTAAGCTTAACAAATTAGTGTCTGGCACCGGCGAGGTGATCTGATAGAGCCTTGATTGGTTTGAGCATGCTCAATGCTGATGGGATTCTTCCTCTTGCTCATCGCTGCACTGCTCAGAGAACTTCATATTATATGTATCCTATGCATTTTTCTTCTCTGCCATATGTCTCATTAATTCATCTGACATCCATTTAGGCCTAAACCCTGAATAATATTTCTTAGTTGGTATGTAAAGCCTAGGAGCTTTCAAGATAAGTTCTTTGAATGCTTCCCATTTTGAATTTGCTGTTGGTAACGTCATCAGTTAGTCCCACTGTATAGAATTTAAATACTGTCTCAGACCATCGTAGTTGCCTTTATGAAAGCAAAAACCCTTCCCTTTACCCCTGATGGTAGTTACCTCTTTGAGTAAATCCCACTTCAGCACACTGTGATCACTGTCACTTAGTGGTTCCTTTATCTTCAGATTCTTAATGCATGAAGAATCTCTACTGATAATCAGATCAAGGGTATTGTTCCTTCTAGTTGCCTCCTGAACATGCTGATGTAGAAACAATCATCCAATAAATCCACAAAAGCCTTGCTAGTGTGTGAGTGACCAACCCACAAATTCCAGTCTGTATATGGGAAATTAAAATCCCCCATTATAAGACTCTCTGATTTACTGGCCCACTCTATTTCCCTGTACAGTTTCTTATTTTACTCATCAGAGTCATTAGGCCTATAGCACACTCCTGCTCAATTTTGATCTCCCAATGCTTATGCAACACCAAACTGACTCGACACTGCACTGTCCAGTGATGTCGACTGTCTTCACTTCCTTGGATTTTATGTTTCTGAACTAATAGCATAACTCCTCCTCCTCCCATTGTACTCCCCAAATTCCAATTCTGCATTCCTTATATCTGTGTGACACCATGTCTCTGATATCCCAACAATATCTGCCTTTGATGTTTTGAGCAATACCTTTAAATTCATCAAATTTATTTACCAAACTCCTGGCATTGGTGTACATGCAAGTATACATGCACCTGTTCCTATTCTTAGCTACCCTAACACAACCCATGTGTTTACTTGTACCCCAATGACTCCCAGCAGTCTCCGAAATATCCTGCATCTTATTTTCCAAGCTGCAGCTGATTCCAATAGAAGCAGTGCAAGAATTTCACCTCTGCCAGTGGCTACTGTTAATCTATTAGTCTTTGTATCCCCCCAAGCTAGCAGTATTCCAACCCACCTAATGCTGCCTCGATAGCATCAGCAAATATTCTTGCACCTTTTCTATTTAAGTGTATCCCATCCCTGTAGAAGCAGTCTCTCCTGTTAACAAGTATAAACAAGGCTTAAAAAAATTCTACCCCTTGAGCCTTGCACAATCTTTCCAGGGCCGAATTGATCAACAAGGCTCTCATCATATATTCCCTCCTATCGTGTCTGAGCAGAATTGCAGACACTTTCAAATTCAACCCTATTTCACGGCTTTTTTTCAACAGTGACCTGTACTTGTTAAGCAATTCTGCCGGTCTCCTACTCTGACTACTCCTACTCTACAAATATATTGAATACATATTTGTAGTTCTTCCACCTGGTTTAGAATTCTGTGTCAGATCTAGTAACACATTTTGGACAGTTAACCTTATAATCATTATAAGGTACTTTGAATATCCTGGGTGATGCACTTAATAATAAGTTATCATTCCACTTTTAGGCTCAAGTGAAAAATCACTAGTTGTTGGCCGACCGGGCTAGCCGAGTGGGTAAAGTACCTGCCCGGCAATCCAAAGGTCGTGGGTTCGATTCCCGCCTCGGGCTTGGATCAAAGTACTGCAAAAATCTTAGGAGATGCAATATGGCCACAGAAGCTGATGCGCCAACAACTACCAAATTAATCAAATCAATCAATCAATCACTAGTTGTTTACGATCTAAAATAGTGCCTTTCTGGTGACGCGAGCAGATTATACTGATGTTCGATAGTATTGTTCACTGTAAGTTTTGGTGGGTGTTGAATACAGCAGAGTTTTCAAATAGCACCAGGTAGTCCCAAATATTTCAAATAGCCTCTGGCCGCCCAGGTCAACTGACCTTGGAGGCCAGGCCATGGGTCCACCTTGTCCTATCCTTTGTGCACCACATCTTTCCCTCGGATGTTCTCTCGCAAGTAAGTAAAAATGTGCTGGTGCACCATCATGGATAAACCAGATTGTTTTATGCTTCTGAAGAAAAATGTCCTCCAGAAGCTCTAGTAGATCATTTTGCAGGAAATGGTGGTATGCAGCTCCTGTAAGTCTGTTAAGGAGAATATGTAGTCCTATCGGACAGTCTCCTCCTAGGATACTTGCCCACATATTCAGCAAAAAACAATACTGACGTTGCAAATGAACAGTGGTTTTGGATTTTCTTCATCCAAACATGACAACTGTGAAAATTAAAAATGCCACATGAAGTGTTCAAATTTTTTTCGTGGATAAGACTCTTTATCCACGAAAAAATATTACTCATGAATGCAGGATTTCTGATACATTTCTGCAGCATCCATTGGCCGAAGTTGACTCTTGGTGGGTAGTTGTTTGCTCTGAGAATTTGAATGCAGTAGGGTACAGCAAATATTGGTGCAAAATCTGCCAAACGATGCTGTAGTAAATGTGCTCTGCTAAGGTAATCTTTTTTTGTACTTGGATTTTATACTCTCTGCAGCACTTTCTCCAGTTCCAGAGTACTAACTGATCTTGAGCTCTCCTTAGTTCTGTGGAATGAAAAACCTCTATGCTCTCTAAGGTGCTAATCTCTTCTATTGGGAAAGCCTCATAGTACAAATGTGCAACCTCCAATGCACTGCCATTAGCTTTACTATACATGAAATGCAAGTCTGCATACTAACATACTCTACATTGGTATAAACATCATCCATGTTAAACACAAACTACAATAACTGTCACAACAAAAAACAGCCTCAAAGGCAAATCGATTGGTAGTAAATATGAAGTGCTGGCAAAAGACCTTATATTACTGGTTCCTTCATTCAGCAGGAGGAGGAAGAGGTCACAATACTACATGGTGTGTGTACACCTGTCCTCAATATTTTGTTCGAAATTGCATTCTTAATGATCATTTAAACCGAGAACCACACATTTGCGTACTTTCATGCTCTTCAAAAAATTAAATGTGTGAACACTTCTGCATAACCAGTGTTTACTAAAAATACTTTTTATTTCAGCAATGGCTGATTTGCAGACCCATGTTCTGAGACTTTTTTGTTTATTTTTAAGTGTTATTTTCTATAATTATTAACTATAATTTTTTTAGCACCCTGTATAGCAGGTCTCGAGAAAAAAAACAATCCATTAATTAAAAAAACAAAACATTAATTACTTAAATGTAATTACCAAGTGGGATTAAGAAATATCTTTAAATAGAAAATTTCATTTTAAAGAAGTTCGTTAAACATAGGTCCGACTTGTATATGTCAAAAAATTTTTTGGCACCCTCCTGAACTGTCGCCTGTAAGTGACGCTTACCTTGCCCACCCACTTGCGGTGGCCCTGCCCCTGCCAGTAAGGAAAACATCACGTCCAAACATTAAAACTAAATTTAGTTTTAATGTTTGGACGTGATGTTTTCTTTACTAGGGGAGGGGGAGGGGGATAGTGTTTGGAGCCCAGAGTTGAGTTGGACGTCCAATAGTGATACCATGGGGTTGGCCTGCTGCTGTTCTGACAGTGGAGAAGACGTTTGATAATTTTATGAATATCATATCGTTGTTACAAATTAATCGTTAATACATTGGACTAGGAGAGTTGGTCGAAAGAAGCCATCCTATAGGAAAAAAATAAAAGTAATCCCCGTTGCATTTCATAAGATAATAGAACATAGGAATAACTGAGCATTTAATAGCTCTCTATTGTCAAATTAACTCAGCATACTGGAAAATGAAAAAGACCTGGGGGTAATTGTGCAGTCAGATATGAAGTTTTCTGAGCAGTGCAGACTGGCTGGCAGAGCAGCTCGTGGGCGTCTTGTTAATGGAATTTAACAGTTTAGGAAGGATGTAAATTTGCTGGAATGGGTGCAGAGAAGGGCAATGAGATTGGTGAGGGGAATGGAAGGGTAGTCTTACCAAAATATGATTCAGTTCTTCAAATTGCAGCGTCTCAAGACTTGGACACTGCCCTTCATGGACTGCAAGGTGACCTGATTGAAGTTTTTAAAGATTTGAATGGATTGAGCAAGCCAATGGCATTCTTCCTCTTGCTGAAACTACACAATTTGAATAAATACAAGGAAGAACTAAACAAATTATTGGAGTGGACAAGTAATATGGGAGGTGTTTTTTTTTTTTTTTTTTTGCTGATGTTATAATAATAGTGTATATTCCACTTTGTTTTTACCAGGATGTAATGTTGTACTGCATGTATAGAAAATAAAGTGCAATGTATACACATTAAATAAAGAATGCATCAACCAATGACTTTCTTGCATTATCTAGCCATTCCTAATACGATCATACTGTAACAAAGCCAGTTTCTAATGTATATATTAATATAATGGGAGAATGTGTTATATTATTAAAAAAAAAATATATATATATATATATATAATTAGACTTTTCTGTAATAAGTAATAATAAAAGATAACTGAAAACGTTTGAATGGAATTGCAGGAAAATATCTTTTTCTTCTTTAATGTACTAAAACTGGTATTTCATTATTTCTTTAAATTTCTACCTTTAAAATTCTACAACTGGTATTTTATTGTTTCTTTATTATAATCTAGTTTTGCCTAATATGAGACTATAATTAAACTTCTTATTCCTACTGTAATACCAGGATCCCTTACTAAAGGGACTTCCGTCCCTTTAGTAAGGGATCCTGTAAGAAGTATTTATTAGAAGCTATTTTCTTTGCTTTTCACTTTCTGCTTTCTACCTCTAAATTTTATATCCCAAGACCTATTAGAGTATTTGAGGGAAATTGAGGTGCTATTACTTTCCTTACTCTTACTTCCTTTCCCCTTATTGATATAAAGCTTTTTTATTTTTTACAGGTATATACGAAATACATCACACCCACATGCAATTTATTGTTGGCTCTCATTTTTTGTATTATTTGTTTCAAAGCTATCTGTCGGGATAGCTGTTACTTTGCCAGTTTTCTGCTAATTTTTAATATAATTTTTAATATTTGGCTAATTTTAGATCATTTGGACCTAGCTAAACTAGCAAATAACAAAACAGAAACAGATAGCCTTTGCCAATTATTGATTGGATGTACTGAATGGTGCCAGCCCTCGTAAATGTACCATTCAATGTATTCTATTATCAGTAATTTGCCTCATCATCATTTTATTTTATTATTAATTATATGTTTATTTATAGGGTATAACAAATTAAACCAGCTCAAGCTATCTAAGTCTTTTGGCCTCATGGCTCATTGGGCATACTTTTATTCCCAAATTTAAAAAAATATATATATAATTTTTTTAAAAAAAGAATTCAGATTTCATAAATTGGGAGATTACTGTAACTTGAATAAAAAAAATAGTATCCTCCTTTAATTTTTATATTCATCTTGGATTATTATTTATTTATTTTATCTTTTGAGATGTACCAAATGCTATAAAAGTACAGATTAAAATTAGAATAAATATAGCAATTAATAAACATTGATTAATAGACATATTTTTATGAATTTCATAACATTACCTTCATCCACTGCATTTCCACAAGGCTTATCGTGAAAACATTGAGATGCAACTTCCCCCTCACTTAGGGAATATTCCAGTCCATTTTCTAGATTCTGTATAATGCACATAAGAAAATCATTAAGAAACACCATACAAGCTGTTATGAGACTTTTTTTCAATTAATATCTCATTTTATGTTTCAGGAAATAAAAAAAAAAAAAAAAACCACTTTAAACTAAATAAATAATAGGAAAAAAGATATCAAGTTAAGGATTCTGTAGAGGTTGGCTGTTCAGGTATTTTTTGATTGCTTCAACTGCTTTGGTCATAGTGTGCTAGCTGATATGGTATGTCTGTTTCTAAAATTTATCATTTATATCCATAAAAATTTGTATTTGTGGGCTAATTTGCATAGTTTGTTGGCTGAAAAATAATTCCCCAGCTCCTGAGGAAACTAACTACAGCCTGAATAGGCACTTAAGAATTCTTCCAGTTTCTGACTGGATTCAATCTTGGACCTCTCCAAATGAGACACAGTAAGCCCCTATGCTGTCATAGAGGATGATACTGAACATAAAGGAATGGCAACCTACGGCACTGGTGCACTGGCACCTAGGACTGTCCTGAAATGGCACCATAAGATAATTTCTTTTAATCATCCCAACGAGGCATTGCCAAAAAAGTATACAAAAAAGATATACAGGGTATGGCTACATTCCAATTTAATTTCAAAGTGAACCTTCCCATCAACCTCAAAATTCCACTTCTGTAAAATAATACACCTACTTTCCTTACAAACAGATTCCTCTCCATTTCAAAAATTTTCCACTGGAACTTTTTAACTCACACCTGAATGAACTAGCCACCATTATTCCTAAAAGTTTGCCAACCCCTGTTTAAAGAATAAATATTAGCTACACTATTATTTAAAAATGACAGCTTTATCCTGAATGACCATGGCCAGAAGGGTTTGGCTGCAAGCTCTAAGATTACAAATAACTCTACAAGATTACAAACTTATACACAATTAAGTTCAACACAAAACAATAAAATTAAATATAAAGCATTAAACTATTAAACTAATATTAAACTAAATTAAATGAACAAAACATATAAAGAATTAAAAACTTACTGAGGAAAAAAAAACTAATTATTAGTCAGGAAGATGCATTGTTCTGATTAGGAAAATCATCTGCGAAGTGAAAGAGATCAATAAAAACACATTCAATAAGAAAAGTGTAGGATAAGGGGAAAAAAAATTGTTGAGTGAATGGATCTTGTCAGAGAGTGATATTAGTTGAGGCTTCTGTCTTGTATACTTTTGCAAGTAATGTGCAAGCCATTTTAGTTTGTTAGAATTATTTAGTTAGAAAATAATGCAACACTGCATTATATGTTTTTCTGTCTGAGGACATTTTCATTTCTCCAATGACAGAGTTTGGGCTTATGCACATGTGAATGTCACTGGAGAGACAAAGTGTCTCCAGACAGTCATGAAAGAAAAACAGCATGTTGCATTATTTTTTCACACTATTTCAATACCTGTGTTGGAACAATAACTCACTTTTTTAATAAACTTCAAGCCATTTTTATTCCACATATAATAAAACTTCATTAATCTGGATTAACAGAGGGGGGGGGGTTACAAATTTAATGAAGTCTAATGTATAGAATATAATGATATGCAAATATTTTGAAGATGCAATTAATAAAAAAAAGCACATTTAAATAGTTTATTGATACCAAGAATGGAAAAGACTTCCTACACAAAATGCACATTCAGTTTAGTAAATAAAATTAATTGACATTTCAGAATTGCTCTGGGATTTTGTAAAATGTAAGTTAATGCCATACAACAAAAACTATTTACTCACAATCCAGCAGCATATGTTAATTTTTATAATCAAAACAAAATTAAATACAAGTGTTCAATTCAATTCATGCAGATCATTAATCATATTTTTTAAACAAATTTTCATTTTTTAAATTAATGCCTTAAATGTAACTACAAACTTATTCGTTTGCAGGTGGTTCTTTCCCAGTCATATTGTGGTATTTGAAGAAATCAAAATTTTCTGTTGTGTAAAGGGTCCTATTGTATTGCAATTTCATAACATTCTTCTTCATTACTCAATTAAATTTGCTAATTCTTACAAGGAATTTTGAAAAATATTTTTATATTTTTGAGATTCCTTTTCAGAATTAGGAATTTTATTTCTTTACTTTTTTGTTCTTCACTTTCCTGCTCACCTATACATTTTTCTCCTTGAACTGCTTTTGTTTTTTTAAGTCTTCCACCATCTTTTTGCCACTGTTTTGCTACTCTTCATCTTTGATTCCATATAAATCAAATAAGAACATTGTCATTGTTTAATAGTATTTTCCCATACACTTACTTTTACTCTACCTTTCACTCCAACTTGCAGTCCATCCAGCTGCAAATAATACTTTTTTCATAAATTTTAACACTGGTCTCTATCTTTTCTCTTCATGTCTAAAGATAGATTCTTTTGTAAGAATCATCAAAAAAAAAAAATCAAAAGTTAAAAATACTACAAAACATTAACTGGACACTTACCATTAACAGACTTGGGTAATCTTGAAATATTATTTAAAAATAAAACGCTCCACAGTTCTTTTCATTAATTTTGTCACCTCTAAAAAATGCATATTGGCAACCCACCAACCAAGAATTGAATGAACTATTGGGAGCAAAATGTGGAACTGTCTAGCGCACAGTTCAGCCTATGGTTAAACTTCAAAGTTGAAAACAATTTCGTATTTTTATTAATTTATTATTGAAATGATTATTGGAAATAGTTGTTTACGCATGAACCAAAGGCTATGGTTGGCCTGAGCTCTGTTTAATACTTGAATTAAAATTTTTATTTTAATAAAATTTTTTTATTTTATTTTATTTATTTTGATTATTGGAAATTGAGGATGAGTATACTATATGCGGGACCTGTTAATAAAAATATTCATTGCATTGTTCTTCAGAAAATTTCATAGTTTCATTGATTGTATATTTAGATTTAAAAAGCTGGGGGTGCTGCAGTTCTGCAGTGCCTACCAACGAGCTGACCCTGTTCTCAGGTTTCTAGACTCTTCAGAAGACGGCAGTCAGGTTAATTAAATGACCTGTCACTTACATAGTCTCCATCTCTGTCTCATAGATGTTCTGTTTTTGCTGCATGCCTTTTCTATAGATGTTTCCACAGCGCTGTTCTAAATTTACATCTATAATTTCATCGCTCTCTCTCTCTCTCAAACCAGTCCGAATGTATGCCACATTCAGTCAGCATCCATTTACTGTCTAACTTTAAACTCACAGAACAAACTTTTCTTCTTCCTTATTTATCCCTTGTTTTCTGGAACAACCTTCCTTCACATGTTTTTCCTGAAAATTGCAACCTGCAGAAATGAAAGTCTAATGCCAACAAGTATTGTCTGTCTGCTTTCTTAACCTTCAACCCATACATGGTACTAAGTGATATAGGTTCTAATACCTTTTGTGTTTGGGGGTTTTATAAAAAAAAAAAAATATATATATCAATACTAAGCTCAAAGAGCAATGTGACCTCATGAATTATAGGTCCACTTTGCTCGTTGAGCTTAATAATAATTCTCCAATGTTAGGGGTAATAAAATCCTCTAGGTAATGAAGTTTCCCATATCGGCTCTAATGATAATTTCAAGTTGGATTTTGATGCCTTCTATAATGATTTCTAAAATGTGACACGGTATATTAGCCTGCACTGTTAAAATTGTGCCTCTGTAATAATTACATTTACAATGGTTTACCTTTATTCATTCAAAATGGGGACAGCAATGGGGCAAGAAATTAATCTGCAGTTGCAGATCTTTACTTTCATAGCTATGAAAAGAACCTAGATCAAAACATTGTTATGTATATCAATGATTTGTTAAAAGTTAATCAGTCAAATTTTAAAGAAAAAATTGCAGACGTATACCCACCTGACTCAACTATCAAATGTGCCAATACAAACAGACTTCTTACTTAGTCATATTTCCAAAATATATAAAAATAGTACATATATATACTAGGGCTTACAATGCAGAGATTCTGGGATCCCGGTAATTTTTTTCCGGTATTCAAATTCCGGTATTGATACAAAAATACCGGTTTTTCAGTACTAATTTAAAAAAATAATTATCCATGATTTATTCACATAAAGGTTATAAAATCGACAACAATAAATCATTAATACTACTGAATTTGCAAATGATGGATTGTTATACACAGTACAAATGCAACGGAAATCTGAACATGTCATGAAACTGTAAGACATAAAATCTTACAAATATATTTCTCTTAGTAAGTATAGTGTGTGTGTGGAAGTAAAGCACTTAAGGAATAACGAAAACATCATGAAAATTTCCATTAGTGGCATTAGGCCTGGTAGTGCAATTAAGGAATTTGGGAAAGGGTGTCGGTATGGAGCAATTCAAAGGTATTGTGAATGCATTTTGTTGTGTGGGAAAAATATTCTGTTTTCCCACCAAAGGAAAAAGAGTGAGTTTAAAGAATAACACCATAATTGGATCAGGTTTAAATTATATGGGGGGGCTACGTAAATGCATGTAAACCCCTCTGGGGTTTGCACATAAGCTTGCGTATAAAAAAAGTAGTACAGGGAGCGATTGTAACTTGCAATCAATTCAATAAATAAATAAATGAGAAGGAAATAAATAAGGTGCTCGCACCAAAAGAGGGGTTTATGGTTGTTGTTTGCAGGTTGCAGACTTCCGGTGGTAGCTCTGGATTCAGTTTCGGTCCAGTTCTGGAAGTGTCCAGCTATATATATAGTGATGGGTTCCGCCAGGCATGTTCTTGTGCTAGAAGTTAATCCGGAAGCTGAGTAACAAGCCAGCCAGATAGTGCCCTGGCTTCTACTACTGCTGTGGTAATTTCCTTCAGTATTAACAGAGAACTGTTCTCGAAATAATTCCGAAATAAGACAGTACTGGAAGAGCTATACAGCAGAGATGCATAGTTCAACGAAGGAGAGAAAGAGATCACCGCATTCCATGGAAGGAACCTGCACAAAGGAATCCCACCATGAAAGAGAAGGAAGGTAAGTCCTGTGTTGTTTTGGAAATGGTACTTAGATAAAGTGGGAAATTATTTTAGAGTAAGGTTGAAGCTGTAAAGAAAATTTATATTGATAAATTAAGGAATTGTTAGCATTAAGTTAGTGACTTATGGATTGCTGTTGTGAAGAGAATTGATATTAGTGATTAAGAGAAATATGAAGAAGTGATTAAGATTGAATTAGTTTAATGTTTGAAGCTGTACAGAGAGTTGAAATTGTTAACGGAGAGAAATTTTATGGAAATATAGCATGTATTAACTGATTAAATGATAAAAATAATAGATTAGATGTAAACGAACACCAGTTATGTATTGTAAATAGATTTGTATGATAAATGACTTTTGTTTTATATTTGTGCCATTTCTCTTGAGAAACTGACAGCTCACATATAATACAATACTCGTGTGTGTGGGGTGGGGGGGGGGATATCCCTCAGCTCCGGGAAATTAATTTTTTAACGCAGTCAAGTAGCTTGCAGGGCTTAGTGCTTGAGGGGAGCTGCTGTATGAAAATCATAACAATGGCCACTGACGGCAGTAATAAGGTACAGGGAAATAAAAATTAATAAATAAATAAATAACATCCCCCCACAACTTAGATTTGGTTTCCTCACCAAGCTTAACCGTCAGTCCCTTTCTTTCATTAGTACGGATATAGTGCCATAAAAAGTCAAAAAGGAAATATTTTTTATTTTTGATAAAAAGGAAATAAGATTTTTTGAAGATGAGGGAATAGTTGGGGTTAAACTGCAACTCGTCTACAACACTATTGAGTTTCTTAAAAGCTCACTTTATTTGGACAGGTGGTGTGGATGCTTATTTTTTTGTTTTAAGAATAATTGTATGTTTAATAATTTTTGCTAGAATATTTATTATTGTAATAAAAGTTTGATTTAAAACGTGAATTCAAGTAATTACTTGTTTTTTTTCCTTACTTTACTGCACCTAATTGTCATCAAAATTTATTGCGGAAATATATATATTTTTTGGAATACCGGTATTAATACTGGTATCCCAGTTTCATAAATTAAAAATACCGAAATACTGGTATTGTGAGCCCTAATATATATACATACACATTAGAATTTATGATAAACAAGAAACATTCAGTTTTCTAAGTGATTTAGTTTTCCAAATTGGCAATCAAAAAAGTTTCATGGTAATATTATTAAAACACAGGATTATGTATGAGGATTATCAAAATTTGTTATAATGATAACCTATAGACAAAATTATAAAAACTGATCAGAAAATTAAAGCATAATGTGTACCTGCAAGATTTATTAAATTCACTTGGATAGAACGTTACAAGGTGGAGACTGCCTGCCTATTACTGATTGCATATGGGCTACAGCATGACAAAATTAAGGGAATGTGCTAGGTCAGCTTATTATTACTAGTATCTATCAGAATCAACAGCATGCTACATTGGGATGACTTATATATATGTACAGTTGGTCATACCACTGGCTATTATATCTTATAGCCGTAGAAACATTGTACCCATATTGCTACATTCAACATCCAGTTTTTATTTTAATTTCTTACTTTAAATTTATTTTCAGTTTAATTTGGATAGTCTATATTTGTGCTTACATTTGTACCATTTCCCAATATGTAATTTATTGCAAAATTAATATTAAATTGTCACACTTTGGGAACTATGCCATAAATTATTGACTTTCATAACAATATTATTTTTATGGTAAATCGTGCTAAGTTATGCTCAAATTTCCCAATAATTCTAGAATTTTATTCTATGAAAAAACATAGGGTACATAAGTCCTCATATAGGGGTAATTTAGAACTACACATTGGAACACTTATTTTTAGAAGGCAATACAGTTAAGGATGTAGAAGTTTATCAAGCTCTAACAGGTAACTAAATGATTTTGTGATAACTAAGAGGAAAGTGGAAGAGAAATTGTTGAAGATAACATCCCCCCATGGGAAAAAACATAGGGTACATAAGTCCTCATATAGGGGTATTTAGAACTACACATTGGAACACTTATTTTTAGAAGGCAATACAGTTAAGGATGTAGAAGTTTATCAAGCTCTAACAGGTAACTAAATGATTTTGTGATAACTAAGAGGAAAGTGGAAGAGAAATTGTTGAAGATAACATCCCCCCATGGGATGAATGGGATCTATCCAATTAAAGGAAGTGCCAAAGAGATAAGCAAATCCTTAGCCATAATTATGAGAGCATGTCTGGATTTAGAGTGAGGTCCCTACGGACCGGGGATGGACAAATCAGTCCCCAATTCACGAAGGGGGGGGGGGATCAAATGGTGACATGAGAAATTACAGACCAGTTAGTCTAACTTGTGTTCCAGGGAAAATAGTGGTCACCAGTTAAAGAAATAATGCAGGGTCAGCCTTGTCTGACCAATCTGATTTGATACTATGGTGCAGTAACAAAGGAATTGGATGCAAAAAATAATTTTGCTATCATATACTTGAATTTCAGGAAAGCTTTTGATACTGTTGCACATAAATGACTGCTGTACAAGTTGGAGCAGTATGGCATTAAAGAAAAGTTACTGCTATGGATAAAGGAATGGTTGAGGTGGAGAAGACAGAGTGGAGTCCCAGTATTCAAGTGCTGGGCCCAATGTTGTCTTCTATACCAGGCTTAATGTTTAAGTTTGCAGATAATACAGAAGTTGGCAGGGTAATTAATGACAGCCCTGCAATTATCTAAAAAGCACTGCTACTGCAATAATCTAGAAAAATTAGGCAGATGAGCTGAGAAATGGCAGTTGAAGTTTAACATTGACAAATGCAAGGTACTGTGCATATTGGTAGCAGTAATCCCAGATTAATGTGCCAACTGTGTGCTATTACACTCAGAGGTGAAAATGAAAAAACGATCTGGCAGTAATTGTCAGGTGCCGGGACAGCTTGGAGTTTTGGCAATATGGATATACAGAAACTTTGCTAGCAGTAGTAAGAAGATGACTATCCCACTGTACAAGACAATCGGATAATCATCTCCATACTGCAAGCATCTTATAAAGAAATAAATGTCACTTTGATGCATAGATTCTTAAATGTGATTGTAGAAGCACCAGATTATTTTCTTAATATTTCTGGATTGTAAAGTGTTTTTTTTTTTTTTTTTTTTTTGGTAAAATGTGCCAGATTTTAAAGTATTCAAAATTCAAAGTTCCAGATTTTGCAGAGTTTTTTCTATATTTTATATATAAAACTTGGTTAATCCATCAAATAGGTTTAGTGAAAACAAATGGACTAAGTGTGTGAAGTGGCCATATGTTAATATAGCCAGTTCACCAGCAACACCTCCACATTTCTGATCGAAGTCTTATTTTAATGATAAATAAGCTCTCAAATACTGCTTTAAATGTATTATGGATCAGAGTTATGGTTGTTGATATCTTATTCATATTAACATCTTATTCACATTCATATTTTCCTTCTACTCGTCAGGGCCCACCCTAAAATCGGGCTCCAGTCTAGTCTATCCATATTGCTCCAGCTCTTAAAACCATTTTAATTCATCTCTTATAGCAGCCTCCAAATTATCCCCTAAAGTTTGGGGAAATCCATCCTCAGTAAAACCTCACTAATTTGGACCTTTTATATTTCACAGTCTGTTTTCAAAAGAAGTAAAAGTGTTCAAAAAGAAATATTTAACTGCAAATGAAAAATATTAATATTTTTATTTTGCAGTTAAATATTTATTTTTGAACACTTTTACTTACCGTACAGCGTATGGGTTGAAGGTTGAGAAAGCAAACATAAGATACTTGTTGACATTATACTTTCATTTCTGCAGGTTGCAATTTTCAGGAAAAACATGTGAAGGAAGGTTGTTCCAGAAAACAAGGGATAAATAAGGAGGAAGAAAAGTTTGTTCTGTGAGTGTCAAGTTAGACAGTAAATGGATGCTGACTGAATGTGGCACACATTGGGACTGGTTTGAGAGAGAGAGAGAGAGAGAGAGAGAGAGAGAGAGAGAGAGAGAGAGAGAGAGATGTAAATTTAGAACAGTGCTGTGGAAATATCTATAGAAAAGGCATGCCGCAAAAACAGAAAGTCTATGAGACAGAGATGGAGAGACTGTGTAAGTGACAGATCATTTAATTAACCTGTTTGCCGTCTTCTGAAGAGTCTAGAAATCTGAGAGCAGGGTCAGCTCGTTTGGCAGGCACAGCGGAACTGCAGCACCCCCAGCTTTTTAAATTTAAATATAGTCAACAGAGTTCTATGAAATTTTGGATGCAATGCAATGAATATTTTTATTAACAGGTCCTGCATATAGTATACTCATCCTGTATTTCCGATAATCAAAATAAATAAAAATAAAATAAAAAAATTAATTACTTTATTTAATACAAGTATTAAACAGAATTCAGGCCATCCAGCCTGAGTTCTGTTTAATACTTGTAGCCTAAGGCATCTAGTTCATGGGTAAACAACTATTTCCAATAATCATTTCAATAATAATTTTTTTTTTTTTTTTTTGGTAGTTGTTGGCGCATTGGCTTCTGTGGGCATAATGCACCTCCCAAGGTTTTTGCAGTACTTTGATCCAAGCCCGAGGTGGGATTTGAACCCACAATCTTTGGGTTGCCAGGGAGGCACTTTACCCACTCACCCAGCTAGCTCGGTCGGCAATAAATTAATAAAAATATGAAATCGTTTTCAACTTTGAAGTTTAACCATAGGCCGAACTGTGCGCTAGACAGTTCCACATTTTGCTCCCAATAGTTCAGTCAATGCCTGGTTGGTGGGTTACCAATATGCATTTTTTAGAGGTGACAAATGAGTCAAAGGAACTGCAGAGCATTTTATTTTTAAATAAAATTTCAAGATTACACAAGCCTTTTTTTTTTTAATAAGTGTCCAGTTAATGTTTTGTAGAATTTTTAACTTGATCATTATTACTATCTATATCTACATGTCTTATAACCAAGGCAATTTAATGTAGCTATTGGGCAAGGCTCAAGGGGTAGAATTTTTTTCAGCCTGGACTGTACTTGTTAACAGGAGAGATTGCTTCTACAGGGATGGGATACACTTAAATAGAAAGGGTGCAAGAATATTTGCTGATGCTACCGAGGCAGTGTTAGGTGGGTCGGAAAACTGCTAGCTTGGGGGGAGACAAAGACTAATAGATTAACAGTAGCCACTGGCAGAGGTGAAAGAGATTCTTGCACTGCTTCTATTGGAATGAGCAGAAGCCTGAAAAACAAGACGCACGGTATTTCAGAGACTGCTGGAAGTCATTGCGGTACAAGTAAACACATGGGTTGTGTTAGGGTAGCTAAGAATAGAAACAGGTGCATGCATACTTGCATGTACACCAATGCTAGGAGTTTAGTAAATAAAATTGATGAATTTGAGGTATTGCTCAAAACATCAAAGGCAGATATTGTTGGGATATCAGAGACGTGGTGTCACACAGATATAAGGAATGCAGAACTGGAATTTGGGGAGTACAATGTCTACAGAAAGGATAGACAGGATAGGAAGGGAGGAGGGGGTTATGCTATTAGTTAAGAAACACAAAACCCAAGAAAGTGAAGCCAGTTGACATCGATGGACAGGGCAGTGTCGAGTCAGTTTGGTGTGACATAAGCATAGGTAAATCAAAATTTGAGAGTAGGAGTGTGCTATAGGCCTAATGACTCTGATGAGTATAATAAGATATTGTACAGGGAAATAGAATGGGCCAGTAAATCAGAGAGTGTTATAATGAGGAATTTTAATTTCCCAGATATTGACTGAAATTTGTGAGTTGGTCACTCACACATTAGCAAGGCTTTTGGGGATTTATTGGATGATTGTTTTCTACTCCAGCATGTTCGGGAGGCAACTAGCGGAAGTAATACTCTTGATCTGATTATCAGTAGTGATTCTTCATGCATTAAGAATCTGCAGATAAAGGAACCACTAGGTGGCAGTGATCACAGTGTGCTGAAGTGGGATTTACTCAAGGAGGTAACTCCTTGAGTAAATCCCACTTCCATTACAGTCTCAGATCATCACAGTTGCCTTTCGTAAAGGCGACTGTGATGGTCTGAGACAGTATTTAAATTCTACACAGTGGGAACAACTGATGATGTTACCAACAGCAAATTCAAAATGGGAAGCATTCAAGGAACTAATCTTGGAAGCTACCAGGCTTTACATACCAACTAAGAAATATTGTTCAAGGTTCAGGCCTAAATGGTTGTCAGATGAACTAATGAGACATATGGCAGAGAAGAAAAATGCATGGGATACATACAAATTAATGGGTGACATGGAAGCCTATGATAGATATAAGTTGGTCTGTAACCAAGTCACAAAGGAGATTAGGCAGGCAAAGGCAGATTATGAGAAATCCTTGGCAAAGGATGCAAAGAAAAACAGAAAAGAGTTCTTTACCTATTTAAACTCAAGAAGGAAAGGGATGAATCAGATTGGTCCACTGGATGTTGATGGTTCAACAATTGAGGAACCTGCTCAGGTGGCTAACAATATAAATAAGTATTTTGCATCTACATTCACACATGAGGAGTTATTCAGGAAAGGGAAATGTCATAGGTGAAGTAAACATTGGCAGTGAACTAGATGATTTTCTAATAACTGAGAGGAAAGTGGAGGAGAAATTGTTGAGGATAAACGTAAAAAAGGCACCCGGGGTGGATGGGATCTATCCAGTTATATTAAAGGAGGCAGCAAAGGAAGTAAGCAAACCCCTAGCCATAATTATGAGAGCTTCTTTGGACTCAGGGGGGTATCCATAGACTGGAGATGGTCAAATGTAACCCCAATTCACAAAGGAGGATCAAAGGCTGACACAAGTAATTATAGACCTGTTAGTTTAACTTCGGTTCCAGGAAAATTAATGGAGGCACTGGTTAAAGAAGCACTGCAGGATCATCTAGACAAGAATTCAGTTATAGCTCAGACACAGCATGGTTTTGTTAAGGGCAGGTCTTGTCTGACCAATTTGATTCGATACTATGATGTAGTCACAAAAGAACTGGATGCAGTGAATAACTTTGATATTATATATTTGGATCTTAGAAAGGCTTTTGATACTGTTGCGCATGGAAGACTGCTGCACAAATTGGAGCAGTGTGGCATTGGAGGCAAATTGCTGCTATGGATAAAGGGATGGTTGAGTGGCAGAAGACAGAGAGTGGTAATCAATGGACACTGCTCAACGTGGACTAATGTTATTAGTGGAGTTCCTCAGGGTTCAGTGTTGGGTCCATTGTTGATTTCTGTATTTATAAATGATATTGATGATGGTATATCAAGCTTAATGTCCAAGTTTGCAGACGATACAAAGGTTGGTAGGATTGTTAAGGACTCGACTGATGCTATGCTGCTGCAACAGGATCTGGAAAGGTTGAGCAGATGGGCTGAGAGGTGGCAAATGAAGTTTAACATTGACAAATGTAAAGTACTACACATGGGAAACAGCAACCCCAGAGCAACGTATCAACTCTGTGGTACTACACTGACAGTGGTAGAGAATGAAAGGGACTTGGGGGTGGTTGTGCAGGCAGATATGAAGTTCTCTGAGCAGTGCAGACGGGCTGCAAGAGTAGCTCATGGAGTATTGTCAATGATATACAGGAATTTTTCCAGCAGGGATAAGGAGGTGATTATTCCCTTGTATAGGGCAATGGTCAGGCCACACCTAGAGTACTGTATACAGGTCTGGAGGCCTCATTTCAAGAAGGATGTAGAGCTGCTGGAACGAGTACAGAGAAGGGCAACAAGATTAGTGAATGGAACAAAGGGTTGCTCTTACGAAGAAAGGCTTAAGCTTTGCAAATTACAGAGTCTGGACACTAGGCATCGGCGAGGTGATCTGATAGAGGTGTATAAGGCTTTGAATGGCTTGAGCATGCTCAATATGGGATTCTTCCTCTTGCTCAGAATAATCATCTGAGAGGGAATAAATTGAAATTGAGGAAGGACGGATGTCGGATAGATGGCACTAATGATATTAAGAGTAGGAGACCGGCGGAATTACTTAGCAAGTACAGGTCACTGTTGAAAAAAAGCCGTGAATTAGGGTTGAATTTGAAAGTGTCTGCAATTCTGCCCAGACACGATAGGAGGGAGTATATGATGAGAGCCTTGTCGATCAATTCGGCCCTGAAGGGATTGTGCAAGGCTCAAGGGGTAGAATTTTTTTCAGCCTGGACTGTACTTGTTAACAGGAGAGATTGCTTCTACAGGGATGGGATACACTTAAATAGAAAGGGTGCAAAAACTTTTGCTGATGCTGTCGAGGCAGTGTTAGATAGGTCGGAAAACTGCTAGTTGGGGGGGATACAAGGACTAATAGATTAACAGTAGCCACTGGCAGAGGTGAAAGTGATTCTTGCACTGCTTCTATTGGAATGAGCCGAAGCCTGGAAAATAAGATGCAGGATATTTCAGAGACTGCTGGGAGTCATTGTGGTTCAAGTAAACACATGGGTTGTGTTAGGGTAGCTAAGAATAGAAACAGGTGCATGTATACCTGCGTGTACACCAATGCTAGGAGTTTGGTAAATAAATTTGATGAATTTGAGGTATTGCTCAAAACATTAAAGGCAGATATTATTGGGATATCAGAGAAGTGGTGTCACACAGATATAAGTAATGCGGAACTGGAATTTGGGGAATACAATGTGTATAGAAAGGATAGACAGGACAGGAGGGGTTATGCTATTAGTTAAGAAACACATAAAGTCCAAGGAAGTGAAGCCAGTCAACATCGATGGACAGGGCAGTGTCGAGTCAGTTTGGTGTGACATAAGCATAGGGAAATCAAAATTGAGAGTAGGAGTGTGCTATAGGCCTAATGACTCTGATGAGTATAATAAGATATTGTACAGGGAAATAGAGTGGGCCAGTAAATCAGAGAGTCTTATAATGGGGGATTTTAATTTCCCAGATATTGACTGGAATTTGTGGGTTGGTCACTCGCACACTAGCAAGGCTTTTGTGGATTTATTGGATGATTGTTTTCTACATCAGCATGTTTGTGAGGCAACAAGAGGGAGCAATACTCTTGATCTGATTATCAGTAGTGATTCTTCATGCATTAAGAATCTGCAGATAAATGAACCACTAGGTGGCAGTGATCACAGTGTGTTGAAGTGGGATTTACTCAAGGAGGTAACTACCATGAGAGGTAAAGGGTAGGGTTTTTGTTTTCGTAAAGGTGACTATGATGGTCTGAGACAGTATTTAAATTCTATACAGTGGGACCAACTGATGATGTTACCAACAGCAAACTCAAAATGGGAAGCATTCAGGGAACTAATCTTGGAGGCTACCAGGATTTACATACCAACTAAGAAATATTATTCAAGGTTTAGGCCTAAATGGTTGTCAGATGAACTAATGAGACATGTGGCAGAGAAGAAAAATGCATGGGATACATACAAATTAATGGGTGACATGGAAGCCTATGATAGATATAAGTTGGTCTGTAACCAAGTCACAAAGGAGATTAGGCAGGTGAAGGCAGACTACGAAAAATCCTTGGCAAAGGATGCAAAGAAAAATAGAAAAGAGTTCTTTACATATTTAAACTCAAGAAGGAAAGGGATGAATCAGATTGGTCCACTGGATATTGATGGTTCAACAGTTGAGGATCCTGCTCAGGTGGCTAACAATCTAAACGAGTATTTTGCATCTACATTCACGCATGAGGAGTTATTCAGGAAAGAGAATGATGTAGGTAAAGTAAACATTGGCAGTGAGCTGGATGATTTTGTAATAAATGAGAGGAAAGTGGAGGAGAGATTGTTGAGGATAAACATAAAAAAGGCACCTGGGGTGGATGGGATCTATCCAGTTATATTAAAGGAGGCAGCAAAGGAAGTAAGCAAACCCCTAGCCATAATTATGAGAGCTTCTTTGGACTCAGGGGAGGTACCCATAGACTGGAGATGTGCAAATGTAACCCCAATTCACAAAGGAGGATCAAAGGCTGACACAAGTAATTATAGACCTGTGAGCTTAACATCTGTTCCAGGAAAATTAATGGGGGCACTGGTTAAAGAAGCACTGCAGGATCATCTAGACAAGAATTCAGTTGTAGCTCAGACGCAGCATGGTTTTGTTAAGGGCAGGTCTTGCCTGACCAATTTGATTGGATACTATGATGTAGTCACAAAAGAACTGGATGCAGGGAGTAACTTTGATATTATATATTTGGATCTTAGAAAGGCTTTTGATACTGGTGCACATGGAAGACTGCTGCACAAATTGGAGCAGTGTGGCATTGGAGGCAAATTGCTGCTATGGATAAGGGGATGGTTGAGTGGCAGAAGACAGAGAGTGGTAATCAATGGACACTGCTCAACGTGGACTAATGTTATTAGTGGAGTTCCTCAGGGTTCTGTGTTGGGTCCGTTGTTGTTTTCAGTGTTTATGAATGATATTGATGATGGGATATCAAGTTTAATGTCCAAGTTTGCAGATGATACAAAGGTTAGCAGGGTTGTTAAGGACACTACTGACGCTATGCTGCTGCAACAGGATCTGGAAAGGTTGAACAGATGGGCTGAGAGGTGGCAAATGAAGTTTAACATTGACAAGTGTAAAGTACTACATATGGGAAACAGTAACCCCAGAGCAACATATCAACTCTGTGGTACTACACTGACAGTGGTGGAGAATGAAAAGGACCTGGGGGTAATTGTGCAGGCAGATATGAAGTTCTCTGAGCAGTGCAGATGGGCTGCAAGAGTAGCTCATGGCGTCTTGTCAATGATATACAGGAATTTTTCTAGCAGGGATAAGGAGGTGATTATTCCCTTGTATAAGGCAATGGTTAAGCCACATCTTGAGTACTGTATACAGGTCTGGAGGCCTCATTTCAAGAAGGATGTAGAGCTGCTGGAACGGGTACAGAGAAGGGCAACAAGATTAGTGAATCGAACAAAGGGTTGCTCTTACGAAGAAAGGCTTAAGTTTTGCAAATTACAGAGTCTGGAGACTAGGCACCGGCGAGGTGATCTGATAGAGGTGTATAAGGCTTTGAATGGTTTGAGCATGCTCAATGCCAATGGGATTCTTCATCTTGCTCAGAATAATCACCTCAGAGGGCATAAACTCAAATTGAGGAAGGACGGATGTCGGATAGATGTGCGGAAATTTGCCTTTGGCCAGCGGGTGGTTGGTTGGTGGAACCGACTTCCATCATTTGTTGTTGAAGTTGATAGCCTAAACAAATTTAAAGCTCAACTGGACAGGTATTTCGAACGAACGGAGGGGTGAAATGGGAGTGGTGTGTTTTTTTTTTGGCTGATGCTGAATAAGCTTGCTTTCTTGCATCATATGCCTCTACTAATGCTAATGCTAATATGGGATTCTTCCTCTTGCTCAGAATAATCATCTGAGAGGGAATAAATTGAAATTGAGGAAGGACGGATGTCGGATAGATGTGCGGAAATTTGCCTTTAGCCAGCGGGCAGTTGGTTTGTGGAATAGATTTCCATCACTTGTTGTTGAAGTTGATAGCCTAAACAAATTTAAGGCTCAGCTGGACAGGTATTTCGAATGAACGGAGGGGTGAAATGGGAGTAGTGGTTGTGTTTTTCTTTTTTTTTTTTTTTTGGCTGATGATGAATAAGCTTGCTTTCTTGCATCATATGCCTCTACTAATGCTAATACCCACATACATCACAGTCACGAGCTGCCAATGGTGTGGATGCACCAAAGTCTCTTTCAGGCTTTTAGACTCCATTCTCAGGCACCACCTGACGATGTAACAATATTCCATGGTAGGACAGATTTGAGATTTGTATAGAGTACAAAGGGTACTAGGAAAGTTTTGCAATACAGCTTTGTTTATTTAATTTTTTCAAAGTAATTTCCTCTACATTCAATACACCTCTCCATCCTCCGAAACCAATCTTTAAACCAGTTCTGCCAAGTTTCACTAGGGATTAAAGCACACTCGTTGTCCCAAGCCCATAGAAGGTCCTCATCACTGGGAAACCGCCTCCCTTTTAGCTTCATTTTCACATGCGGGAACAGTGCAAAGTCGCAGGGAGCAAGGTCTGGACTGTAGGGAGGGTGCTCGAGAAGTTTCAGTCCTGTCGTAGTCAAATATTCAGTGCAGGCTTTGGCGCGGTGAGCTGGAGCACTATCGTGATCGAGGTACCAGGTGTCCATTCTTGACTTTGGCCGCAGGTTCTTCATAGATCCAATGACTTTAGGCAGGCATTGTTCAGTATACCACTTAGCTGTGACTGTCTTCTGCGTGTCCAAAACGACACGTTTCCACAATTCCACTCGATTTGAAAAATACAGCTATCATTTTCTTCTTTACAGATCGGGATTTTCTGACAATTACGGGTGTGTCGTCATCATCAAAGACCCAAACTTTGTTTTGGCGCTTGGTCGGCAGATTGTAATAGTACAGCCAAGTCTCATCACCTGTCACGATGTTGTTCACATACCGAGATTGTCCCTTATCAAACATTTTTAACATCTCCCGGCACCAAGTCACACGTCGTGTCATCTGCTCTTCAGTCAGTTGATGCGGCACCCAGAGAGAACAAAGTTTCTTCATGTGCAAATGATCTTGCAGAATCGAACGAATTGCTGGTGCATTTAGGCCCAAAGTATCCTCTATCTGTTGGTAGGTCACTCGCCTGTTTTCGTCAAGCATTTTCCTCACAGCAGTAACATTTTCCTCCGTAACTGACGTTCGTGGCCTTCCCGGCCTCTCAGAATCCTCCAGAGTGAAATTTCCCCTTTGGAATTCTCTATACCACCTGAATATCGTTGTACGATGTGGACAATCATCATCTAGTGCAAGAGTCATTTCTTCCAAGCACTGGTCTATGGTTAAACCACGCACGAATACCGCAAAACTGTGCTTATCTCATTTCGTGACCACGATGCCATCGCAAGCACTTTACACTCTCACTACTAATGAATAACTGAGCCCATCGACTTGGCGCGGCGGCTACTATGCACGTATAAACATGTCTCAACATGCAGCTTCCTGTGATTCATTGTTGCGTCATATTGCAAAACTTTCCTAGTACCCTTTGTAAGTACTTGTTTAGAAGAAAAGTAACACTGAGAGCAAAACTGAAAACCCAATTTTTTAGATGAAGAGGAAGCAATATTTGTGATGTGCTTATGCCAAAAGAGACTGGAAGTCACGGTAATCCCCAATAGGGAACACCAGCACGTGTCTTCTAACTTTTCCATTAGTGGAAGAGTTAGAAGACAGAGCCATCTACCATCACCTGCAGTGAGCTATCAGAGAGAAAACTTGATAACCAATTGCAAAAAACAGTTGGCAATCCATAAGATGGAAGCTTGTTTAGAAGACCTTTATGTCAAACACAATTAAAAGCCTTAGAAATGTCAAGAGCAACTGTCTTATTAGTGATAGGCATAATTAAATGATTAATTGATTATTTCAACTGATTACATGCAAATTAGTTGATTATGAAATCTACAACAATAGTGACCAAATGGAACTATTGTCCAGGAGTCTATAAAAGAACAGAACTATTGGCCAAGTGCTAACAGCACTTTGTCTAATTCTGATAACATCAGATTGGTTCCCTCCACTGTGCGTGCACAGTTTTTTTTTAATGTTTGTTTTATGTTATGGCTTCTCTCCCCCCCCCCCTTTTTTTGGCAGTGTAAAAGCTACATCCACTCAAACAAGTAACTTTGTTGCTTGGCTGACTGGATTGCAAAATGTTATTAGTCATGTTATCCCAGTAGCTTTCTGAAGGGTAAGGGATTCACGGCCGACATTTCTTCCTCTTATTTTTTTTTTCTTTCTTTTTTTCCCCTGCTTATTAATTTCACTATTTAGACCAGCTTATCAGATAGTTCTGGTCCTGTTATCTTTGTAACTGGAAAAATTTGTATTTTGATTTTAACCATAATGGATAATATTACTTTTCTTCTGCATTTTTAATTTTATTTATTTACTTTGCCAATTCTGTTTCTACTGCTTGGATTTCCACAAATTTAGGCATAGTTTTCAATAAAAACATGCAAACAGTCTCTTCAAACTTTAAAATTATTATCTTTTTTTTTTTTTTTTTTGTGGTCATAAATTATTCCTGGCCTTTTCCCTGTTTCTCAATCAAAATTATTTATTCACGATCTCTATACCTGTCCTGCTGTAACATTGCTACCTTTTTCGTAAAATAATTTGGTATTACTATTATTTTTTTAAATTTGATACATACATATATACAGTGCTTTTTTTGTAAAAAAAAATAGGTGCCGGTACTCATTCTTTGCTATTAGGAAAAATTTTAAATTAAAAGGATATGAAAAGTACTCTAAAAATTTTTTTTCCTGATATTGTTACTTTCGTAGTAATGCTTTTGGAATAAGAACAATAAATTTAGTATATTAACACAGTTTATTAAGTATAAAGTAATTATTCAAGTATATATAGAAAAATAAGTAAAATGTGAATAAAATAAATAAATAAATCGGTCAACTACTGAGTGCCGGGCGCTAAGGATGACACGAATGGTCATTAGTGTAGTATCTCAAATAGAGAGCGTTATGGTAACTGAAAAGTTTCTAGTACCCCGGCTTGGCCTAAAACTTAGGAAATAACGAAAACATTGTCTATTTGAGTCTTTTCAGTTGTTGTTGTTGCGAATGCCAAGGGTGGGAGAAGCGATTAAAGTCTCAGAGGAGAAGTGACTGGCAGGTGAGGACCGTGCAAGACTCCGTGCAGGTGCCTCTCCACCACCACTGCCTCAACACTGGCTCTCTGAGTATCTCCTTGCCGGGACAACTCCAGCTTTGAAAATTGTTAAAAAATACTTCTAGTTGCAAAATTTAGAAATGACCTTTACAGAATTATTAACTAACTATTTAGAAACCTTTTTGTCACCAAAAGGAGAGTTACTTAGTATAAAGAAGCCTGATATCGAAGTGCAATAAAAAATAGGTTTTTTAATTTTAACACATTTATAATTCATCATTTAATTATAAATGATAGATTTCAATCGGAGTAGTTTTCCCTTGATAAGCATCGAATAAAGCAGAGCTAATGTGATTTTTAAATTTTTAGCTCTGTTAGCGGCGGAAATAGAGAGGGGGACATAAACTGCTCACATTTTCCTGTCTGGCGCTGCCATTTTTAATTTTAAAATTATATTTTAAATACACTTGTTGAGCTCTTTCCAATGGTGTAGCTACAGGTTGTCGACAACATTTTTATCCCCCCCACATTTTAACCCCCCTCCATTTCTCAGACAAATTTTTATCAACAATAATCAAGTGGGCATTATGTTGGCCCACTTGATGTGCAAACCCATGCAAAATTTCTAGTCAATAGGTTGAGTGGTTCCAGAGATACAATGCTGTTATAGACGGACAGACAACCGAGTGACATTTTAAGGGTCCTTCGTTAGACTATGGCTCCTAAAAATAATAAGTAAATATAATTTTATAATAAAGCTTTTGTAGAATATTCCAAATTTTTATTAAGTTTTCATCCAACACCCTATGCCGACTTCTTTTCTTCCTCTTTGTGTGTGTGTCGGTTGCTGAATGACGTTTCTGAAGCAGCCACGAATAGACATATTTTGCTGAATCGAAGCGGGTCAGCGGTGGGCATACAATTTTTAGAAACAGCAGTGAAGTATTACTTTGTTTTTTTCATCAACGAAGCTCTGATTGGGTTGACAATCAGATTCATTTGTGAAAATCCTCATTCACATTCACTCGATGAAATTGGTATCATACTCAGAGCATCCATCAAATTCTTCAATTCTTCCGAAACCATCTTTTCAATTACCCCCGAAATCCACGAATTGCATTTAACTGTAACCTAATTGACAATTTTCTAACTTCATTTTTACCAAATGCCAACAATTCATGCTTAGAAGGTTTAATACCTTCGTTGTCCTCGTTTTCCTTCTCTCATCATTGGTATTGTCACTAGTTCTTAAATTTGAATTTTTTTTTTTGAAAATGTCAGTGTCATTCGGATATTCAGGTACTGTGACCATGTAAACAGAGATAGGGAAAATTTACGGAAAAATGTGGATAATGCACTTCCGTGAAACAACAGATGATTATTTGTTGGGGTAAAAGAAAATCAGGCTCTCCTAATTCTCGAACGGGGTGCTCACGGTTGATTCACGAAGGTGTCCAACCTACAGCCCGCCTCGAAAGTGAACTAAAACAGCATTTTAAATTTTGTTAATTATCAAAAAAAATCTCATTAAATGGTTTGTTCAGTAAATGTAATTGTGTATTGCACTTAATAAAATTTTCGAATATTTTCAATTTTACTTTTACAATCAACAAGATATGGAAAATGTAACACAGTAAAGAAATCTAACTTTGAATTTTTTTGAATATGGCCCCTGTACGGGAAAGGTTTGGACACCACTGCAGTGGAAGGTGGACCAGAGTCCATTGGGAATACCCCTTGATCTGCTCACTGTTGACCAGCGTGACTTCTCCATATGTGGGACAGGTGGTCGGATAGGTTTTACCAGGTACAGCTAAGTTGTAGAATGGTAATCCCTTTAGCTTTCTTAATTCGTGCAGCAGCACTAATTGCCTGAAGGCCAGAAATGCAAACAGTGCATACAGAGTTAATTCCCTCCTAATCCGTTCGCTATATGAAAATTTTCTCGCTCAACGGAAACTATTCTAAATGTAACTTCCAAGGGGAATTCAAAATAATTAAATAGAGGTCCGACTGAGTAATTTAGAATTATGAAAATGGTTATACAGTTTTATGTAGAAAATATCTTAACAATAGACAGTGAAAAATGTAAATTTAGTTAAATAATTTTAACCTTATTTGAATAGTAGATAAATGTGAAAAAAATTTACGGAATATTGCAAATTTCAAAGTGCACTGCATCCAAATGTCACACGTCACTGTTGGCGCCTCCGTAGCCAGGTGGGAAGGAGCAACAGTGCGTAGCACATGCTTCTTGTTTAGACCGGGGTTCGAGCCCGTCACCCGGAGCAATATGGCCTTAGTTGCTAATGTTCCTAAAAAAACCAAACAACAACAACATCAACAGTTTTTAAAATCTTGACCAAATACTAAAATATGCATAGCAGTATTACTTCTACAAGCACACCATCAATTCTATTAAAAAAATATATAAAAAATTAAGTAATCAGATTCCATGAAAAATTCTAGTAGTAATACTGTCAAGTATTACTGCTAGCCTGCCAGAAACAATTACCGTTTCAAATTAAAAAAAAAAAATTTTTTTTTGGAAGCAGTAATTATATTTTAATGAAAAATGAGCTATTGCAATATCAGAATACTTTTCTTATGTATGATGATTCACACATGACACAGTAAATAAGAATAAAAAGGGAATGACTGGAAAATAGGGAATTCCCAGGAATAAAAATGCACCTAGTAATAACAGCCATATGTACCAACTACTACATATGGCTGTTTTTGGAATTAGTTACTTGATGCCATCAAAATGAATTTTATTACCCCAATTGGAAGTTTTATTATTTAAACAATTATAAGTTAGACTGATAAGTGATTATTTGTGTGTAACTTATAAACCTGGTGTTTGTACAACTTTACGTTTATGGTTTTGTGAAACTCTGTTAAACAATAAAGTACCTTGGTACAGTTAAAGTTAAAAACTAGTTCAGCTAGAAAATTTGTTCTTTCTTGGGAGGTGGATTTAATGACAGTTTGGAGATCCAACAAAAAATCAATATAAGTACTGCAAGGGATAATGAAATGGAGGTTGCAGAAGTGGATAACCTTGGAACTTAGGAATTTGTTATTTAGGGTAACTCTGAGTAACAAATTTACATGCAGATATATAATAAATGATAATAATTCATAACACTTAAATATAAAGTTCAAAAGGGCTATTTTTTTGTGTTTGAGTTTAATGCTTCAGTTCCAATAAATAAGTTCCATTAACTGCAATATTCAAGATGCATAAACTAGAGCTATCAGTATACAAAAAATACACAATAAAACAATATAAAAAATAATTTACCTGAATGTTATCTTGTTCTGCTGTTTTAAATGACTTCATTTCAGCTAGTGATCCTTTATATTCATTGCCTTTTCTCTGTATCCTTTTCATTTCATTAACAGCCAGTTTAAAAGAGGGATCTGGTAATAAAAAGTTTTATGCTAATATAAAATGATAAAATCAAAAATATATTCTTTAGAAATATATGTTTGGATGCACATGCACAAGATATGCATTTATGTACACATTAAAATAACAAGCATAATTTGTCAAATAAACTTGTCATTCTAAGGCTGTACAATAATCAATCAAAAATTAAAATAAAACAACTAAATTAGCCTGTAAAGATCATTATTTGTATCAGTGGAAAAATTTTTCCTTTCATTTTCTATCATGGAAGCAATCATAAGAGTAAAAATCTAAGCTGGAACAAAGAAGATGCAATGTCTGATTGATCATGCTGAAGTTATTTTTCAAACCATACTCTTGTAAACAAAAGTACAAAAGTGACCCTTGGAAGTCACTATGGAAATATCTGTTTTTTGCTCGTGCAGCAGACAAGGACACAAAGCAAACATACAAGAATGGAAAAATATCTGGCAAGGAAGAAATTTTATTCTTTGATTATTCTACAGCTAGATTATGCATAATTTCTTCAATTTCAAGATATCACCAAGGAAGTTGGATTAGTGATAATGGTAAAATAGAAAGTGAGTGAGTAAATGAGGAGAAAAAAAGACAGAAAATATACAGATTATGACTAAGGGCAAAACTTAAAGGGTAAAATACACTGAAAGGACAGAATTCATGGGATACTTGGTTCCTGGGTAACGCGACACTGTCACCCCTCTCGCTAGTGGATGAACCCACTGCTTTGCAGGTATATAGGTACACTGCATTCACTTAGACAGTAATTCGATGTCAGTATGGATAAATGTCATGAGTTAACTGACTTTGAAAGAGGGATGATATTGAGTGCCTGACTTATAGGTCACTCTATCGTAGAAGTGGTATAGAAATTGGACTATCCCATTTGACAGTATCAAGAGTATATCGGGAATATGCCATTTCCGGAATAACATCTCATCATGGATACTGCTGTGGGCAGAGAAAGGTGGTGGATGAAAGTGGCCATCGATGTCTGATGCATTGTTTCAGCCAACCGGAGAGCGACAGTGGCACAAATCACCGCAGACTTCAATGAGGAAGGTGCCAGAAATGTTTCCATCAAGACCATCAGGCAATCATTAGCTGCAATAGGTATGGGAGCCGCTGACCCACCAGAGTTCCACTGCTAACACAACAACTCTGCACCTCAACCGGGCAAAAGAACATTGGTACTGGACCTTGGATGATTGGAGACAGGTCTCTTGGTGCAATGAGTCCCGGTTACAGTTATTTTGAGAGGATGGGAGGGTGTGTATCTGGCAGAAACCGCTATGCACCCGTCATGTCAACAAGGAACTGTTAAGGCAGGTGGACGGTCGGTAATGGTCTGCAGAGTGTTCAACTGGCACACGTTGGTATGTCTAGATGCATCTCTGAATGGTCCAGGTTACGTGTCCATCCTTGCAGACCATCTACATCCCTTCATGGTCATTGTGCACCCATAGGACAATGCACTTCCCCGCAGAGCCGTGGTGACTAGAACATGGTTCAAAGAGCATTCCGCAGATTTTGCCACCATGGAATGACCTCCCTGTTCACAGACAGGAATCCTGTGGAGCATACTTGGGATGCTGTGGAAAGGTCTATTTGAGCTTTCGATCCCTCACCCAGGAATGCGATGGAATTATGGACAGTAGTGCACAATGTTGAATCCAGAGCATCCGCAGGGGTGGGGGGGTGAGTACATGTAGTATATGTGTATGTTTTTTATTATTATTTAATATTTACATGTATATGTTAAAAACAAATCTGTATATTTATATTTATGCATAAATATAAATTTATGCATAATATGCATTCAACTGTTGGCATTCATGGCGAGCAGGCGTGCCTATTGGAGCTCTATATAGCGACAGCAAAAAGAGGGGATTAGAGCAGGATTTCAACGGATTTCAAATTTATGCATAATGTGCATTCATGTTGGCATTCATGGTGAGCAGGCGTGCCTATTGGAGCTCTATATAGCGACAGCAAAAAGAGGGGATTAGAGCAGGATTTCAACGGTTTAGTATTCTGTAAAGTTTCTTTTGAAAAGTCCCCCCCCCCCCCCCCCGTAATAATTTGATTTTTTAAATATTATAAATATAATTTTTTGAAGGTTTCTTTTATTAATAATTAGTAAATTTTACAATGGTTATTACAGGATCTGCCTTGAACACTTCGTCAGAGGGAACCATGACTCATACCAATGGAGCAGTAGCACACGCTCTTTGAATAGACCGAGGTTCAAGCCACTGACTGTTAAATACGGTCAATCTGCTAACTCGCACTGGACCAGGGTGGCAGATTATGGTCCATTTTCCCTCAGCATGAATTGTTGAGGAGGCTTCCATCCTGCAGTGGGTTGATAATGGCTGAAGTTTATATGCAAAGAACAGAAGGGCAAATCAGATCAGACCCTTGTGTAATGGATGTGGAATAGTATTAGATACCCCAGCTGATGCTGTAGATGAACTCAACAGTTACTTTGCATCGATATTTACAGAAGAAAAACCGTGTGTCAATGAGATATTATGAGAGAAGTTGAAAAAAATGTAATTAATGATGTTGAAATTTCACATGTACACACGCATGTACATATGCATATATAATAAAAAGGTTATAAAATGTATTTTTTATAGGCTGTGACCGAACTGTCTTGTTTCCAGTATACAAAGGAAGAATTAGCCACAAGTAGACTCTTGTTGTGAAATACACAAATAAAGGGAATGCGAAAACGATAAAGCAAAACTGCAGACGATTGAATTAGTGGCTGAAGTAGACTCTCCTCTCTGCCCAGACATTTAGGCCTTCCCCCTGAAAGCTGTGGGACACTTTATAATTACAATAACATCTGTCAGTAACCAATTCAGGCAAACCTATTTGCAGCCTGTGATCTTGTTTGCGATATACAAACAAAGATTAGTTGCAAGTAGACTGTTTGTATGAAACACTATCAAGAGATGGTTTGTGTGAAAATAAAGGGAGCCTGAAAACCATAAAATGAAAATGCAAACACTTGAAATAGTGGCTTTTAGTTACAATTTGTGCAGCCAGAAATATTGCCCATTTAATTATTTTGAAAATTTCGTGTCTTTTGAATTTTAGTGATTTATTTTCACCGTTTACCACCTAACAAGTACCACACTTAGTTGTGTTTATTTGATAATTTATTGAATTCTTGTTTTATAAAATAAAAATTACTATTTTTCACTGGGGGGGGGGGGCTATTTATTCACCCCCTGGTGAAAAAGATGGATGGAAATACCTATGGAACACTTTTGTGAACTAGTGGACGCAATGCCTCGCTGTGTGACAGCTCTTATCCGGGCGAAAGGTAGGCCTACCTGTTACTAGGTTGGTATCCCATGATTTCTGTCCACTTAATGTACAGGAATCATGGGATACCTACCTACTAATTTTCCTGACATTCTTAACAGTAAACACAGAAGTTCGTTGCACACCTTGATCACCAAAAAGGAGACAAGATGCTTGCTATTTCACATAATAATTTTTCTTCTTGTGAAACCTCACAATTAGACATAATGGACTCAGAAAACAATGAACTGATTTCTCGTGAACAAATGAAATTGTTCAGCTTTGTTCTCATTACTGAAAGAACAACACAATATGTTACAAAAGCCACTCTTCCTATATCTGGCAGAAATTAAAGCTTGGAGCTGGAAATCTGTTGCTGTTTTGAATCAAATAAAATTATTAGTTTTTTTTTTTTTTTTTTTTTTTTTTTAAGCTGAAGCATCAAGGTATTCTTTGACGAATGCTTTGATGCATTCTTGTTTTCTATTGTTGAAAACAGGTTTTCTAATTTTGACAGGTTGTATATAACCATTTCATTTTCTGAAACACTGGCCAATGTTTCTTGACTATTGTCATTTGCATTATTTGCTTCTTTGGTCTTCATATTTCTCTGGTTTACTTAGTCTCTTTTGGAAAGGTTCATGCTGATAATCCTATTTTTGATTAACGTTCTGAATATGCTTGAAAGTGCCTTTTAACATTGTCCTGACTCTGGCAATTGCAAAGTATTCTGCGAACTATTTTTAATTTGGTCTATATACTTTTCAATTCATTATCATCTGATAGCAAACTCTCAATCATCTGCCCAATGAATGGAATTCGAAATGCAAAATTTGAACAGGTATGTCAATATACCTATATTTCCACTTCTGCTCTTCTTTAGATTAATGACCTCAACTCCTGTTGGCTACAAAGGGGGCATTTTGACCCCATTTCTTATATGCTATTTCTCTGCAATCATTTTAAAACCAATTTGTTCATACTGCTTTCCAAGATATTATTTTGTCACAGTTTATTAATTAAAACTTTGAGAACTCTATTGAATAAGGTGAAAATGTGTTAAAATATTGGCAATATCTTGAATATAATTTCAACTAAACTGTAAACAGGTTAAGTGAATAAGTGAAAACTTAGTCAGGCAGTCTTGGCAGACCACAATGAATTAAAGCTGAGCACTAGCCTGCAAATGTATATCAACCAAGTCAACCTGATACTAGCTCTTCATCTCAGAAATCACCACTGGGTAACTAATGGTATCATTCTTTTTTAAAATTTAAGTTCTGTTAAATTTTCAAAAAGAAAATTTCCTGTTTTTAGGGAAGAAATTATAAAAACAAATGCCAGAATCATTGCTTTGCATAATGTGTCTCTCTCTCTCTCTCTCTCTCTCTCTCTCTCTCTCTCTCTCTCTCTCTCTCTCTCACACACACAAACAATTGAGGTGTGGCTATTAGTTGAAGGGACTGCACACCAAGTTTCACCTGTGAAACAAAGACACAGCAGTTGACCCTGAACCTTTCCTCTGGCAAGGTTCAAGGTGAACTGGCACATTATCTGGCAAGTCATGTTACACCACATTCATTTGCTTTGCCGTGAGACGTGTTTTTTTTTAGTTTGTCAGAAGAAAAAAAAAAATAATAATAAAAAATCGTACTAGGTCTCTAAACATTGAGTTGCTGCCACTCTACTCTGAGACTGATAGTGTCACTGATGATGTAACAGCAGCAGCCGTTAAAAATGTCTTTACTGCAGGAACTCATTATGAAACTGGTACAGTAAAATAAATAAATAAATAAATAAAAAAGTATTGCTGCATCATTTTTATTGAAAAAATAATTTCAGTAGAATGAAATACAATGAATGGAATTTTCCATTGTAGTAGTGTACAATGAAATAATTCATATAAAATATATTATAATAACACTAAAATTATTGGTCTATGGTAACTGAAATAAGATATATAATTTTGACAGTTAAATGATTTTAATTTCCGAGTGAATACTCCATCGATTGTTGTTCCATTACATGTAGTATTTACTAAAGTATTTGACTTAATAAATTGAAGACATCTTTCATAAATTTACAAAACTTCTTTCCAGGCTCAGAATTTGATTCTAGATTGAAATCACCAGCGAGAATTATAAGTATACGACCCAGTGGCTCTTCCAATAATTTTGCACCTTGAAGGGAATACGGTATCAAATTCTTGTTTATGAATTTTTGAATTATATCTAATGACATCCCTGGAATGATGTATATGGCAATAATGAAAATAGATTTACTATTGAATTTGCACAAAGATCCACAAATGTCTCCATATGATATCGCTGTCACATTGCTGCTATTATGTTGTGCAAAGATATGTGGTGTCTGATGATAATTGAACCTTCACATTGATATATTGCAACCCCATCACTATGAACATCTGACCTTTTAAATTGAGTCACACACTGGAATGGTTTAAGTAATATATGTTCATCATTATCCAACCATGTTTCACTTAATATCAATATTTTGGATTGCTGTAAGATTGTGTCCGTTTCGATATCTCGAACATAGGCCCGTAAACTTTGTACGTTCATTGATGATATAGATATACCACTTTGTATGAAATCTTGCAGTTCATCCTGTAGAGATGGTAGCTTATTATTTTTCAAGCAACCTAGTTCAGCACAAAGTTCTATATTATTAGTTTTGTAGTTTTGCCATGGTGAAATGTGAAATCGTTGTGGGGATTTATAATAGATAAACTTTGCAATGAGGTCACTCGAGATGACGCCAAATATACATCGCCAAATATCATTGATGATATAGATATACCACTTTGTATGAAATCTTGCAGTTCATCCTGTAGAGATGGTAGCTTATTATTTTTCAAGCAACCTAGTTCAGCACAAAGTTCTATATTATTAGTAGTTTTGCTATGGTGAAATCGTTGTGGGGATTTATAATAGATAAACCTTGCAATGAGGTCACTTGAGATGATGCCAAATATACAAGTTGCTGTTGATGATCTTTCTCATAATTATATATAACTTTGTCGAAGGTCCCTCCTTGAGATTTACGTATAGTCAAAGCACAAACTAAAGCAAATTGTGTATGTCTACATGTTAATTTCCTATTGTTCTTGAATGGAATTGTAGTTGATCGTTTTATAATAGGTATGGATTGACTAGGTAAATGTTTATCTTTCACATATTGTTTATAACAAGATTGAAAGTTATGTCCTATTTTTGACTCAGGAAATTTCATCCATACGTGTTTAACTGTTTCGTCGTCCTCAAATTCGAAATATACTAAAGTACCGATTGCACCGTTTACCAATCCATCGACCAAATCTATATTTGTAGTAATCCTGTATGGTTTTCCTTTCAATAATGGTAGAATGTATGGAAGTCCTGCAGTTTCAGTCACTGACATTTTATGAATTTTATTTTGCATACTTGCTAATTGTTCTTCAGAATGATATCGGTGGTATAAATCTTGTGCAACCACTTCATGGGTTTCATCTGCAACAAAAGCATTTGTATTATACGCATTTACATCACTATTTCTTAAAAATAGTCGAATCCCTTGCAGACATAAATTAGTAGCATTGTCTTTGGTAACAAATCTCGATTCTATAATTTTAAGTTCATCTGGTAATAACGCTTCTCCATTGCCTATTTTTGTAGAAACATAGAATTGAGATTTTATGTTTCTACAAAAATCTCGATTCTAAGTTTATTGGACTGTTCGAACAACTTGTACTAATTCACGAAATTGTAGTGAAAGCCATAATTCAGGAACAATCAATGAGTTCTTCAGGCATTTATATATAGGTGTGGCATGCACTGGAGACAATTGCTATACAAACTATGGCCACATCAAATTGATATATAAATCCATTTGACGTTGCCATAGTTGGTATCAGTCCCTCTTTTAATGAAGTATGACATGTATTACACGTCATGAAAGTACTCACTTTTGTAAATGGATTCAAATTTAATTGAAACCATAAATGATCACAAACATTACAACTAAATCCAAATGGGTTTTTGTACACTAGTTTTTCAAACTCACTGTCAGCTCGTGTAGACACTATAGGGATGTAATCAGAAATCTTATTATTAGCCATTTCTAATTTCGCTTTTTTTCATGCACGATATTCCTTCATTCGTTCTGCTGGAGTTTTAGATTCCCGAGTTTTACTATGCCTGATAAGTATCAGGCATAGTAGAACTCTGTGGTTGAATTTCATTATGATTCAGAACAGTTTCAATTTCTAATTTCCTTTTCTTCTGTTCACGATATTCCTTCATTATTTCAGCTCGAGTTTTTTTGGGTGCACTTTGAGAAGTCCCAGGCACAATGAAACACTTGTTGAATTTCATCTGGATTCATATTTCTGTCCAATTTCCTTTTCTTTCTTTCACATATTCCTTTGAATAGTGGACTGTAGATTTTGTAGATTCTGATACTCGTGTATTAATCAGATATAACGGTATATTTGTGACATAAGCATTGGAAGATCAAAATTGAGAGTAGGAGTGTGCTATAGGCCTAATGACTCTGATGAGTATAATAAGAAACTGTACAGGGAAATAGAGTGGGCCAGTAAATCAGAGAGTCTTATAATGGGGGATTTTAATTTCCCAGATATTTACTGGAATTTGTGGGTTGGTCACACACACTAGCAAGGCTTTTATAGATTTATTGGATGATTGTTTTCTAAATCAGCATGTTCGGGAAGCAACTAGAGGGAGCAATACTCTTGATTTGATTATCAGTAGTGATTCTTCATGCATTAAGAATCTGCAGATACAGGAACCACTAGGTGGCAGTGATCACAATGTGATGAAGTGGGATTTACTCAAGGAGGTAACTACCATCAGGGGTAAAGGGAAGGGTTATTGCTTTCGTAAAGGCGACTACGATGGTCTGAGAGAGTATTTAAATTCTATACAGTGGGACCAACTGATGATGTTACCAAAGCAAACTCAAAATGGGAAGCATTCAAAGAAATTATCTTGGAAGCTACTAGGCTTTACATACCAACAAAGAAATATTGTTCAAGGTTCAGACCTAAATGGATGTCAGATGAACTAATGAGACATATGGCAGAGAAGAAAAATGCACGGGATACATATAAATTAACATGTGACACAGAAGCCTATGATAGATAAAAGTTGATCTGTAACCAAGTTACAAAGGAGGTTAGGCAGGCGAAGGCAGATTATGAGAAATCTTTGGCAAGGGATGCAAAGAAAAACAGCAAGGAGTTCTTTACTTATGTAAACTCTAGAAGGGAGGGGATGAATCAGATTGGTCCACTTGATATCGATGGTTCAAGTGTTCAGATCCTGCTCAGATAGCTAACAAACTAAATCAATATTTTGCATCTACATTCACACATGAGGAGTTATTCAGGAAGGGGAATGCCATAGATGAAGTAAACACTGGCATAATTGAGAGTAAAGTGGAGGAGATATTGTTGAAGATAAATACAAGAAAGGCACCTGGGGTGGATAGGATTTATCCAGTTATATTAAAGGAGGCAGCAAAGGAAGTAAGCAATCCGTTAGCCATAATTATGAAGAGCTTCCTTGGACTCAGGGGAGGTACCCACAGACTGGAGATGTGCAAATGTAACCCCAATTCACAAAGGAGGATCAAAGGGCGACACAAGTAATTATAGACCTGTGAGTTTAACTTCTGTTCCAGGAAAATTAATGGAAGCACTGGTTAAAGAAGCACTGCAGGATCATCTTGACAAGAATTCAGTTATAGCTCAGACACAGCATGGTTTTGTTTAGGGAAGGTCTTGCCTGACCAGTTTGATTGGATACTATGATGTAGTCATAAAAGAATTGATGCAGGGAATAACTTTGATATTATATATTTGGATCTTAGAAAGGCTTTTGATACTGTTGCACATGGAAGACTGCTGCACAAATTGGAGCAGTGTGGCACTGGTGGCAAATTATTGCTAGGGATAAAGGGATGGTTCAGTGGCAGAAGACAGAGTGGTAATTAATGGACACTGCTCATTGTGGACTAATGTTATTAATGGAGTCCCTCAGGGTTCAGTGCTGGGTCCATTGTTGTTTTCTGTATTTATAAATAATATTGATGATGGTATATCAAGCTTAATGTCCAAGTTTGCAGACGATACAAAGGTTGGCAGGGCTGTTAAGGATGCCACTGATGCTATGCTGCTGCAACAGGATCTGGAAAGGTTGAGCAGATGGGCTGAGAGGTGGCAAATGAAGTTTAACATCGACAAATGTAAAGTACTACATATGGGAAACAATAACCCCCAGAGCAACGTATCAACTCTGTGGTACTACACTGACAGTGGTAGAGAATGAAAAGGACCTGGGGGTAATTGTGCAGGCAGATATGAAATTCTCTGAGCAGTGCAGATGGGCTGCAAGAGTAGCTCATGGTGTATTGTCAATGATATACAGGAATTTTTCTAGCAGGGATAAGGAGGTGATTATTCCTTTGTATAAGGCAATGGTCAAGCCGCACCTTGAGTACTGTATATACAGGTTTGGAGGCCTCATTTCAAGAAGGATGTAGAGCTGCTGGAACGAGTACAGAGAAGGGCAACAAGATTAGTAAACAGAACGAAGGGTTGCTCTTACGAAGAAAGGCTTAAGTTTTGCAAATTACAGTGTCTGGTGACTAGGCACCGGCGAGGTGATCTGACAGAGGTGTACAAAGCCTTGAATGGTTTGAGCATGCTCAATGCTGATGGGATACTGCCTCTTGCTCAGAATAATCACCTGAGAGGGCATAAATTCAAATTGAGGAAAGACAGATGTAGGATAGATGTGCGGAAATTTGCCTTTAGCCAGTGGGTAGGTGGTTGGTGGAACAGACTTCCATCCCTTGTTGTGGAAGTTGATAGCCTAAATAAATTTAAGGCTCAGCTGGACAGGTATTTCAAGTGAATGGAGGGGTGAAGTGAAAGGGTTTTTTTTTTTTTTTGGCTGATGCTGCATAAGCTTGCTTTCTTGCATCATATGCCTCTACTAATGCTAATGCTAACGGTATAACGTAGTGGTCACTGCACTTGTTGCATACAATTGAGTTTTCTTGGGTGCATGTGTTATACTTGCATCACTGCACGTAACAAGTACAATGCATGCGCCCAAGAAAAGACGTTTTTAACGTAACATACAATGCATGTGCATCAGGTTTGGTGACGATTTTATATAATGATTTCTAGGTAACGCAACGCTTTTTTCCAAATAACGCCGGTAAAGACGTTTTTAACATCAAAAAAGAATCAGACAAACTAATCAACCTGAAATTTTTAACAAAACTAAAGAAAATGCAACTAAAAGTTTTGAGTTGTTATATCAAGCTTATGGGGAAGATATTATGTCAAGGGCTTGTGTGTTTGAATGACATAAAAGATTTATAGAAAAGAGAGAGAGAGTGAGTGAGTGAGTGAGTGAGTGAGTGAGTGAGAGAGTGAGTGAGTGAGTGAGTATGATGAATGACCAATCTGTCTGGTATCCATGAAAACTGATGAAAATGTAGACAGGATAAAGACAATGATTAGAAGTGATCATCGTTTAAGCATTAGAATAGTTGTCATCAGAACTCAATATGGATAAAAAAAAGAGAAAAATTTTAACTGAAAATTTAGGCAAGTAAAGTGTGTGTGCCAAGATGGTGCCAAAAATTTTGAATGAAGATCAAAGAATGAGAAGGCTCCAAGTTTGTGAAGATGTTTTGGAAAAAAACTGAAAATCCAGACTTTTTGAGCACTGCAATTACAAAAATAAGCAAGAATGTCAAAATTCTTCTTGTTTTCTTCAATATTAAATGAATCATTATGGCTGAACATCTCACTAAATCAGTCAATCAAACTGAATACTACACTGAATTTCTGACAAGGCTGTGCAAAAAAAATTTGAAGAAAGAGACCTGAATTGTGGAAGGATGGTTGTACGTTCCATCAAGACAACATGCTCTCTGTTCACTAGAACAGAGAGCATGCTGTCTTGATGGAAACAAATTCCTGTGTGTGAACATGCATTCTGCTCACCAGATCTAATCCCTTGACTTTTTTTGATTCCCTAAACTGAAATGTGTACTTAAAAGGAACCCACTGAAAATGACCAAAGTGTTAAAAGGGCTTACAGAAGATGATTTCCAGGAATGTTTCTGTGCAAAAAAAAAAAAAAAAAAAAAATTTTTTTTTGGAAGAGTATGTGCAAGATAAACAATTATTTTGAATGGGATAACTTGAAAGGTATGAAATATTTCATTATATTTATTTTATTGCAATAGTCTCATTATTTAATAGCTACACCTTGTATTGTTCATTTTTCTCAATAAGTGAAAACTTACTAAAGAGGAAGAAAATAATTAAATTTTACCTACTTTTGTTTATTTTTCTGTCTTAAAAGGAGAATACAATGTTTTATTAATGAAATTAATGTTTTATTTGAATAAGAGTTCATTCTTGTTTATATAAATATTATTTCAAACTGCAAAATGAATGCCTGTATGCTCACATACCTTGCATAAAAATCAAAATAACAAGTTAGGTAATGCAGTGTGTACTAACAATAGCCAACTTCATTTCAGGTATATTCATTTTTTTTTTCTTAAATTAATTATTATTATTTTTTTTTCTGTGATTAATATAAGTGGAAAAATAAATATAGTCATCTTCTTATCAATTAATTAAGACATTTATAACATTATAAAATGCTTAATAAAACTATAGGTTTACATTCTTGAAATTTAACTGTACAGTTTAATTACACCTATATAATTAATATTTATTATTCTTCCCACACACACACACACACACATCTCTCTTTTTTTTTAGTCTCTTTCCTCTTTAAGTATCTCTTCCCAAGCAACAATGTTCACACATCTAACATAACAATACATGTGAAGCATGCAAGGACTGTCTAAAGCTAACAATATTGCATTAAATGTTTAGTCTCTAGAGCTAATTTCCAGTCAACCCTTCCCCATCTCTTCAATCATGCAGTATGATTAATGACTTTTGAGGTTATGATGAACATCGTGGCGAGATCCAATATTCCTTAAATTTCGAGGGTACAGCTCTAAAACGGTGTTTTCAGGCCGGCCGCTAGTTAGTTAGTACACCGGACCAAAACCTATTGGTAACTCTCTAGGAGGCTTCCGGATCAGCTAGTGTATAATCTTGCTACCTCTTATTCTGCCAGATAGTGACTGGAGGGAGTCCAAGTAGTGTGTATGCGGGGAGCATTGTCGAGGCCACATTATGTCAAGATCTGGGTATATTCTTACCATGTGTACGCCATATCCAAAAATTTCATTACTTCATACAGCATGTCCCACACACTTTTTCTTACTATTGAATACACCACGAATTGTCAAACTAATAGAGCAAGCTTATCTGCGAAAAGATCTAAATCTCCCAAGCACTTCCTAATTCATTTCACAAATATCCGTGGTCTTAATTCTAATCTTAACGATGTCCATTTCCACTTGCAGTCTGCCAAACCTCGTGTACTTTTTCTGACAGAAACTCAGTTATCAGTTGATTCAACTACTTCTCATCTCAGATGCCCAAATTATTCGTTGTATGATTCCTTTCGCCTTAAAGGTGGTACATGCATATGTCTGTTCTGATATTCCCTGTCAGAGACTTGGCAATTTGGAATTGCCAAGTCTCCCAACTCCACTAATCACTTGGAGCTCTTTGACGTCCTCTCTTTGCAACTTGACTTTCTCCAGTCCAACTTTCCTAACAGTGAGGTAATTTTCCTTGGTGATTTTAATGTTCACAACTCCAGCTGGCTTCCGTTTTCTAGTCACACGGACCCAGCTGGTCGAGATGCTGAGTTTTTGCAATTACTAGTGACCTTGCACAGATTGTTCATTTACCTACAAGAATACCTAATCATACAGCCAACACGCTTGATCTTTTTCTCACAAACAACCCTTCTAAGTACACGGTCGAAGCGAGAGGTCCTTTAGGCACTTCAGATCACAACTTCGTGATTGTTTCCTCTCCAATGGAGCCTTTATCTCATGGCTATTCCCAACCTCGTGTTGTTTGGCATTACAAGAATGCAAAATGGGATAACCTGCGAGATTTATTTTCTTCTTTTCCTTGGTCGGATTACTGTTTCAAAACCTTCTGATGTCAACATTTGCTCAGATTGTGTCAGTGATATTTTAGCAGGAATAGAATCCTTTATCCCACACTCCACTTTAAAATCTTGTCCTTTATCTAAACCTTGGTTTTCCAATAAATGTGCTAAGGCTGTTCAAGAGAAGAATATTGCATATCGTAATTGGCTTGTTTCTAATTCTTCAGTTTCATTTTCTGCCTACACCAAAGCTCGCAACAATTGTAAAGCAGTTATTAATCAGTCCAAACTAGAGTTTGAACAGGCTAAGAGTAGAAAACTTGCTTTTTGCCCTAATGGTAGCCGAGCATTCTGGCCCCTTGCCAAAGCTATTGGCCACAACTTTTGCCCATCTCTGCTCCCACCTCTGTCCAAACCAGATGGTTCTGTTGTCACTCCAGCCAAGGATAAAGCTGACCTGCTAGCATCCCATTTTTCTTCCAACTCATATATTAATGATCTTGGTAAAACACCTTCCACCATTCCCAACACACTCCATTCAATGCCTCCTGTGGTCATCTCAAAAGGATGTCAGAAGGATTTTGGCGAATCTTGATGCTAACAAAGCTCCAGGTCCCGATGGTATTTCTTCACTTGTTCTCAAAACCTGTGCTCCTGAATTTACTCCTATTCTTTGCTGCCTTTTTTCACTTTCTTATTCCAAAGGTGTTATTCCTTCTGCTTGGAAATTTGCTTATATCCAGCCAGTTCCTAAAAAGGGTGACAAATCCCTCCCATCCAAATATCGTCCCATTGCTACTTCTACTCTTTCTAAAGTAATGGAGAAATCAATTAACCGCCAACTCTTAAACTACCTAGAAACCTTCTGTCTGACCAACGATTGCTAGTATGGATTCTGTCAGTGTCGATCAAGTGGTAATGTTCTGGCTTATGTTACCCATTTATGGACTAATTCAATGAAAAGGTTCGGTGAAACACAAGTAGTTGCTCTTGACATCTCAAATGCTTTCGATCGTGTTTGACATAAAGGTCTTCTAAACAAGCTTCCATCTTATGGTTTGCCAACTGTTTTTAGTAATTGGTTATCCAGTTTTCTCTCTGATCGCTCACTCAGGGTGATGGTAGATGGCTCTCTGTCTTCTAACTTCTCCACTAATGCCAGTGTCCCCAAGGTTCAGTTCTTTCCCCCACTCTTTTCCTCTTGTATATTAATGACCTTCTTCCATTGACTGGAAATCCTATCCATAGTTTTGCCGATGATAGCACATTGCATTCCACTTTCCATTTTGAGAAACCTTGCCCTGTTCAATTAGCTTCAACTTCTCGAAAATCTGCTACCAATTCCTTAAATGCCGATCTTCAGGTAATTCTCCAGTGGGGCAAAGACAACTTAGTTGACTTCAACCCTTCTAAAACTCAGTCTTGTCTTATATCTCGCAAAAAGGATTCTTCTGCTCCTATGCTTATCTTTAGTGACACTCCGATTTCTAGGCAAAATGATATATCTCTTTTGGGGATTACCCTGACTTCTAATCTCTCTTGGCACAGGCGCATTACAAATATTGCTTCCTCTGCATCTAAAAACCAAACTTGGTTTTCTCTTTTGCTCTCGGCGTTACTTTTCTTCCAAACAGCTGCTCACTCTGTATAAATCGCAAATCCGCCCTGCCATGGAATATTGTTCTCACATCTAGGGTGGTGCCCCCAAAACCTCTCTTGGGTTTCTTGATTCCATTCAGAAGAGGGCAGTTAGGTTAATTAATGATTCATCTCTAACAGAGTCTCTCCACTCGCTTTCTCATAGACGTACTGTTTCTGCTGCATGCCTCTTCTACAGATACTTCCATGGGCACTGTTCTTCTGAATTGGCTTCTATAATTCCCGCTCTCTCTTTCAAAACAGTCCGAACACGTGCCACCACCAGCCAACATCCATTTACTGTCCAACTTCACATCTTCCTCGTTTATTCATTCAACTGCCGTTTTCTGGAACAACCTTCCTTCATACATATTTCTTGAAAATTACAGTCTACAGAAGTTCAAGTCCAATGTCAACAAATATCTTCTTTCGTCTTCTCAACCTCCAACCCAAGCACAGTACTAAGTACTATAGGTTCTAATACCTCTCGTGTTCGGGGTTTACATAAAAATAAAAAATAAATAAAAATTAAATAAACATTTAATCCATGAATTTTTTTTTTACAAATTGTATGGGAAAAAAAAAAAAAGAATAATAACTGCCAGATTTCTATTTGTCAAATTTTAATTAAACTTGGGGAGTGGTCCAACAAATCTTTCTAAAAGAACTAAAATTTCACGAAAATCCATCCACTCAGAATTGAGTTGTGTGCAGACTGTTGGAACAGACAGACATAGTGAAGATCATAGGTGCTTATGATACATGCATACATAAATATGTACCTAATATAAACCATGCATGATACAATTTTAGTAAAAATATATTACGCAATTTTTATTAAAAAGTAGTTATTTATAAATGTTTGCAAGGAATCTAGGTAGACGTGCCTTATATCACTTAGGTTTTCACTAATTAAGTTCAGTTTATCACTTTTTTTTGGTAATGTTTATGAATAACTACTTTTATTACATTGTTTGTACCTACTCAAGTATGGTACAAACAATGCCAAGAATAAATATAAGAACTACAACATATCACCATGCATAGGGGCATGGTGATGAATTTTAAAGATTACATAATCTAACTCTGAGTAGATGAATTTTAAAGATTACATAATCTAACTCACTAGATAAACTGAGTTTATCCCAAGTTCCATGCAGTACACATTCACCTTCTGAAAAATAATTATCTGTTTCTTCACTGAGAGCTATTGAAGTAGATGCTGTTGACTCAGAGGCCAGGGTTGAAGCACACGAGGGCGTCATCTGAACAGCAGAATCCTTTACTAAAATCTCAGGTTTCCTATAATAATATTAATCAAAAATAATAATTAATGAACCAAAAAAAACCCAATTATTTATTAAGAGGACTAAATTTTAATACATTAATTTTTTTACTCATTTTGAAAACTTTATAATGGCTGAAATTTGCTGCAACATTGAAGTAGTTTAAATTTCTCTGAAACTTCACTGATACAACTACTGAAAATTAAATTATTCTGCACCTATAACAGGAAGAATCAAAGTCATATGGAACAGAGTAGTAACTGACTACAATAATTTGCCTCAAGAGAAGATTTGTGGCAAAGACTAACAAAACAAAGTAAAGCATATAAATTAAGATTTACCTAAAATATTGCCAATTACAGAGATATATCAACAATATATAGCCTCCTCTATGTTTATGCAAATGTTAACAGTGAGGAATTACAAGTTCATGAAAATTCTTTTTTGGCAATAAACAAAATAGCTCTGCAGCAATGATTGCCACTATGTAACTTTTGGTAATCAAATACATCACTTTATCTATATTTTCCTATTGCAAGCAACCCCTGCCTAACACTGATAATTCGTATTAGAAAAACAGAACACTAAGTGAGCACTGTATTCCCATAAGGTAACATATGTATTTGTGAGTTGTGGTCTATGTTATAGGATATTTCCCAATCAATAATAAATGGTAGTGAAAAGATGTGCAAATGTCAGTCAAAATATTTAATATTAAAAATTTGTACATATAAAATATTCTATATTACATATATATAATTATGTGCTAAGTAACTACATTATCTCAAAATTAAACTTAAAATGCCAATTAAAATCATGAATTTATTAATCTGATGGCCCCTGGCTGTCAAGTTTTCATATCTTTGGACTGAAAAATATGTCAATTTTGGGTTGTACTTTGTTCCTCTTCCTCTCATTGTACAAAATGATCTAGAGATTCATTTCATTCTTTAAATTTTTTATTACATTGGAATTCATCCACATCAGGGAATTATTCACAAAAAATTTTAAATTTGAAAATGATTTTTTCATGGGAACTTGTGCACCAAGTAGTTTATGACAGCAATAAAGTACTTCCTCATTGAACAAAAGAATAGAATCATCTCCTCTTACTTTAGGCTATCCTCAATAGAAATGCCTAAGAATAAGTCAGAATCATCGTTCTGGTTTAGTCTGCTGTGGTAATCAATTTCCAAAATGGTAATGGAAATTTAAAACTGCTAGTTTTATGTTATGAGCAAATTTATTATACCAACAGTAATGACCTCACAGTAAATTTATTTAATATGTATTAAATAAAAATATTAACATTTAAAAGAAACAAGCAATTTGCTTTATTCAAGCCAGAAGAGAGGAACATAAATACTTTCTGCTTGAGGGAGGATAATGTGCCTAGAATTATCAGTTTTCTTGGCCTATTTAGGATTGCTTTTACCATAAATTTATGATTCAGAAGTTCTTTTTCTTGAACAGCTGATGAAAGTTGCCTTTTTTCAAAGCTTTTTTTTTTTTTTTTTTGAATCATGAAATGGATTTGGATTTCAGTCAATAGCAGTCTTTACACAGACAATCTTAACTGTGCACAAGAGTGTGACTAGAAAAGTGAGGGTTTGCTCGCATCCAAGCCTATAGTTTTGGTTGCAGGACAGTTAAAAAGCAGCCACACCCTTGTGAGAGTTCTTTCCCGTGGCTTTGAGTTTAGCAATAAACAGTACACTGGAGCAGACTCCAGCTTTCATTCAAGAATGTGCACCTAAATGCAAAATCTGTTGTTTGTACCATGCTCTTGAGTGCGTAGGGAATGATCGAGTTTCGAAAAGTTTTGAAGTGGACCAGCTGCTGCTGTTTGCAGTTATATTTCTGTGTTCAACGTTATTTTGGTTCGTAATCGGATATTCGTTTTCATGTTAGCAGCCTTGTATGTTTTTTTTTTTTTTTTGTTAGTTGTTGGCGCATCGACTTCTGTGGCCATAACATCTCCCAAAGTTTTTGCATTTTACTCTGATCCAAGCCCGAGGCGGGATTCGAACCCATGACCTTTGGTTTGCTAGGCAGGCACTTTACCTACCTGGCTAGCCTTGTATGTGCACCGAAATTGAAATCATATTAAAAAGAAACTGTTACCGAGCAATTGCGTGTGTTGCTCTAAGTGTGTTATGGGACACATCAAAAAACAGATATCACAGCGTGTGGGTTAAGCAGTTTAGAAAGCTGCTTCGGGAGAATTACCCCAACGATTATAAAAATTATCTAAGAATGGACAGCAAAACATTTGATCACATATTAAATCTGGTTCAAAATAAAATCACTAAAAACAACAAAATGATGAGGAAAGGCATAAATGCTGAAGAACATCTCATAGCACCTTAAGATTTCTAGAAAGAAGATGTGTTAGGCGCCTCCGTAGCCAGGTGGGAAGGAGCAGCAGTGTGTAGCACACGCTTCTTGATTAGACCGGGGTTCGAGCCCGTCACCACCAAATACGGAGGATGCGGAAAGGTCAGGAATGACCACCGCATATTCACGGAGCAATATGGCCTTAGTTGCTAATGCTCCTAAAAACCAAAATAACAATAACAACAACAACAACAACAAAGAAGATGTTCATATGAAGATTTAAAGTTCAGTACAGGAATGTCTACAACAGCTCTCAGCAGTATTCTAATTCCAAAAACATACAAAGCAATCTTTGAAGTTCTAAAGGAGGAATATTTAAGAGTAAAGAATTCATTTAGCTTTCATAGGAAGTAGGGTATTTTGTTGAGGTAGGAAACATGTTTATTATACATTGATTATTCTTTTTGTTTACATAAGTTTATTATTTTTTCTAGTTTCCCACTACGAAAGAAGATTAGGCAGATGTGGTAAAGGGGTTTGATGAGAGGTGGCAGTTTATAAACTGTGGAGGAGCCGTGGATGGCAAACACACAAATTGTACCACCATAAGATTCAGGAGCGACCTACTATAACTACATGAATGTGTGAGCACACTCTCACTGTTTCAGTCACACTTTTGCGCGTGGTAAATATTGTCCATGTAAAGGTCGCATTACTGATCAAGAGGCAAACACGCACGTGTGCCTCCATTCTTGTCTGTGGTTCTTTGTTGTCTTTACAAACTATTGCATGTGTAAACCTGCCAGAACAGCACGCGCACGCACGCACGCGCACACACACACACACACACACACACACACGCACACACGTACGCACGCACACACGCACGCACGCACACAGAATTACACTTAAATGAAAGAATATGCTGCAACCAATCCTGAGTGTAAGAATGTCTGTGTAAAGGCCACTAATGGCACTCACTAGTGAACACTTGTACTTTTCTTCAAACTGATAATTCTGAAAAGTGCTCATATGGCTTTTCTTATCACATCTAACCTCTTTAAATAGATTTGTCAAACATTGCCACAAATGACAGACAGAATATATATACACATTCTTCCAAATAAAAATGTTCTTGTTTATACTCCGGCACGACCGGTCAGTCAATACAAATGTTAATCGTATTGAGCAGTCATGGGCTTGAACTCCAGTCCACTCAAAGAGCACGTGCTACTGCACTCTCGCTCTTGACCACACGGCTACGTCAGACAGACATCAGTAACATGTAAAATCATGTTGAAATCAATTTAAATTGCTTAAACACCTATATTATCAAAACCAAATGTCTAGCACCAAAAAATAGTGCTAGACAGTTATTTTCAAGAAATCCCACATGCATTCAGGTTGTTCAGAAGAAGCCATGTTGTATCCTCATGTTCCAATGCTGGCACTTGGAGCAAGCTGCTTTTGATCTGATGACTTTTTTTTATGAACTGTCATCATAATGAAATATAGTTCTGATTATTACTATCTGTAACAATCCAAAATGGCACATTTTTCAAAGTCATTTTTACCTCTTTACCAGTCCATGCAATTTCATAATGGTGCTGTTGTTTCTGTTTTCCCACAACTATATTTTTTTTACTAATTACACTATTGGGAAACATTTCTGAACAACATGCTTGCATGTTTGGGAAAACTTAAAGGAAGATTATGTTCTATTACAAAAGATGCAAATAAATATTCACCTTTTGTCACAACTTCATCATTACTATGAAATTATATCTATTTTTGCATTCTTTCCATTCACTGCATGCTATCCTTATACTTATTTGCTTTCAAATTTCTGATTACATTGTGTTAAGCACCAATTGAAAGTGAAAAATCACATCTACATAGAATACTTGAGGCAAATGTGTTCCATTTTACAATACACAAAAAATCTTGTAGATATGTCTTCTGAAATTTTTTATCATATTTCTTTAGCATCTTACTGAAAGACATTGTTAACTAACTTCACACCCACAAAATAACAACAAAATTACCATGTTATAGATAACAACACTGTCATCTCAAATTTCTATCTGCAATTTTATGAATTCTGGATGGCTAATCTGTTAATGAATATAAGTGAAAATTTACCTTCCCCCCACCCCCCCAAAAAAGTAGAAAGGAAAAATTGAGTTTTTACAAAAAAGACAGAGGAAACCCAGTCACCAATTATATTATTATAATGGTGAAATGGTCAAATAAAAAAAAAAAAAAGACCGTCTCCAATGTAAATCTGGAGAGTTGGCAACTATGGAGCCAGCAGTGTGTTGGCTGCATAGCTGCCAACACATTTAGTCTGACACCTGATTTGAAAAATACCATTTTTAAAATGCTGGCTGCCCTAGCTCTTCACAGATGATAAGTTTGTCACAAATTGATTTTATCTCCACTCCATATAAAACTGGACTTGATGAAGCAGTCAGGGAAGACACTAAATAAGAATGGTGACTACCCCAAATATAATTTCAGCAAATTTTCAAATTAAGAAAAAGTAACATTCTAAATCAGAACTTGGAAAAACAAGAAGGCTCCAAATTTCAAAAGTCAGGAGATTGCAATATGAGTTTAAAGATTCACTTCAGACTTTCCTATTTGGGCTACATTTCTGAAAGCAGGTGTAGTGGTAGTGAAAAATAGCAAGAACAATTCCACCAGAGCATCAAATCAATGAAGAAAAAATATCAAAGACATTAGCATTCATAACTTTATGGCATAAATAAGGGTCATAATGTCTAAGATATCAAGCAAGGTGGAAAGTAAGCACGATGGTTAATTACCTGCTCACTTAAAGAGATCTCCAATCAAAACAACAACAAAAAAAGAAGAAGAAAAAAAAAAAAGCACAGATTTTATTGTATATAACTCATGAAATAAAGACATATATTCATCTAAATTCCTGGAAATTGTTTATTCCCTTTACTTGGCATTTTATATAAATTGAATAAATCTTTATTCATAGAAATGTTTCATATCTCAAAACTTTAATACAATATATATATAACCAAGCATTTTTAAATAAAGGCACACTACACTGTATTAAAGTTGTATAGTAATTACTATACAGCTGTATAGTGATATTATGTGATTTAATTATTAATTAAATCACAATAACCACGACTGCTTGTGCACATGCTGGTATCCTCAAGCATGCTGACTGAAAATCATTTTCAATTGGTACATGATAAAGAATACTGGCATGCAGTGCTTTTTTTTGTAAAAAAAAAAAAAAATAGGTGCAGGTACTCATTCTTTGCTATCAGAAAAAAATTGAAAATTAAAAGGATATGAAAAGTAAACTAAAAACTTATTTCCTGATATTGTAACTTCAGTAGTAATGTTTTTGGAATAAGAACAACAAATTAATTATATTAACACACAGTTTATTAAGCATAAATTTATTATACAAGTATATAAAAAATAAGTCAAAGGTGAGTCTTATTTAAAAAATAAAAAATAATAAGTAAAATGTAAAAATAAGTACTAAGTAAAAAAATAAGTAAAAATAATTTCGTAATGAAGTTTTATAAAATATTCCAAATTTTTATTAAGTTATCATCTGACCCAGTATGCCGATTTCTTTTCTTACTGTTTGTGTCTGCTGCTAGATGAGTTTCTGAAACAGCCACGAATCAACGTATTTTGCTGGATTGAAGCGGGTCAGCGGTGGGCCTACAATTTTAAGAAACAGAGTAGTGAAGAAACTGTTTTTGTCATCATTGAAGCTCTGGTTGGGCTGACGATCAGATTCATTTGTGAAAATCCTCGTTCACATTCACTTGATGAAACTGGTATCCTACTCAGAGTGTTCATTAAATTCTTCAATTCTTCCAAAATTGTCTTTTCAATTAAGTATTCCCGAAACCAATGAATTGTATCTCTTTCATTTAACTGAAACCTAATTGATAATTTTCTAATTTCATTCTCACCAAATGTCACTTGAGAGTTAATATCTTCAGGCCAATGTTTCCTATCAAGTACTCGGGCCGATGCTGTGAAATCAGCACTTTTACTATCGAGCAGCCTGCTTTCTACTAATTGTTTCAAAGTCCTGTAGAAATCCTCTGGATCAATTGGAGAATAATTTCTGTAGTCTGTCCATGATGTGAAACTCCTTGAAAATGTAGATTTTCGGCAGCTTTGGCAGCATTTCTGTAATTCTATCCCGGAAATGTTTGTCTTTCAAGAAAAAGTTGTACAACAATTTCTATTTTTTTATTTGCCCTGTACAAATCTATATCGCGCTCCTACAAGTCTGATAATTCTTGAAGAGCATCATACATTAAACCTAAGTCTAATATAAAGTTAGTCGTAATTTTCTTCTGCAATCCTTCATATGTACATCTTTCTTTTTGGTCCTGCATCGACTCATTCTTTGCTTTTTGAAAATGATTAACTAACGCCTCATAGTTATTCCAAACAGCCGAAACAGACCAGAAGCTCGATGCCACCCATTGTATGCTTAAAATTCTGCCAATTTTTAATAGTTCAATATCCAGCGAGTTTGTACACACCTTCAATTCTCTGGCATTTTTTGGTGACATTTTATACATGACATAAAGTTTATCAATAAATGCTTTAAATCTATCGATACCTGCAACGGATTTCACAGTATCACCAACTGATAGTTCTAATCGGTGATTAGCGCAATGCCACACTATTAAAGAAGGGAATTTTTGTTTCATTAGTTTCGTAACACCACTTTTACTACCCATCATAACAGCTGCACCATCACATGTGACACAAACTAAGTGAGTTTTCAAATAGTTTTTCGTTGTACGTATGACTGAAGACAATCGAGCAGAGAATCAAATATCCGTTTTGCAGTAACACTTTCGAGTTCAATCAAGTCCAGAAACAAATTTACGGGAGCTCTCATTCCACAGTCAAATATACAAGTTCGAACGTAAATGATCAAAGTGGATTTCCTACCCACCGTGGTCGATTCACCAATTATCAGTGAAATTTTACTGTTCGACATAACAATTTTATTAACCAAATTGTTTCTCATTTCATCATTAATGTGGTTCAAGATGTTAATGCAAGCATTTGTTGAATGAAGAATATGACCCATGTCAATCCCATTTAATTCCTGTAGGTCAATCTCTGATTCAAAATTATGAAAAGACTGATTTTCTTGGGCCACCTTATATGCGGTGCGAAAAATTTTTGCTGTTATTAATTTTTCGTGTGATAAACTCTTTAAACAGATTTTCATGGGGCCCTTTCTCAGCTTCCACAAGCAGTTTTATAGCAGCTTTATGTCCCACTGTTTCCTTGTGATCGAAAATTTTCTTTCTTAAAGACAATAGCTGTTGCTGTCTGCTTTCGCCAAAATAGGTAACTTCATTATTTGCTCATTCCTTAGAAATCTTCATGCCCATCTTCTTTTCCATTCCAAGAGTTCCAATTTGTTTACATAATGCACAGCCAAGTCTCTTTCTTATTTTGATAATTTAGCCAATTATACTTCGCACAGAAGTCATTTTTTTGATCAACGGTCCAGCAACTTGGCCAGTCATTTATGACTGGCCAAGTTGCTGGACGCAGATACCATCAGCGTCCCTTGCTGTTGGATGCAGATACCATCAGGAACAGCCGACCGGGCTAGCCGAGTGGGTAAAGAACCTGCCCGGCAACCCAAAGGTCGCGGGTTCGATTCCCGCCTCGGGCTTGGATCAAAGTACTGCAAAAACCTTGGGAGGTGCAATATGGCCACAGAAGCCGATGCGCCAACAACTACCAAATCAAAAAAAAACCATCAGGAACAAAAGCAGTGTTTGACAGTTTCTGTAATTAGGTCTTCACTCACACTTTCACTTGTTTTTAATTTCTTAACTATGGAGGGTGAGAAGAAACTAGTAATTCTTTTCATTTTGTACTTTACGGTTCAAGATAGCTTTTTTTAAATACTAATTCACTTACAATCTCATTACCGCACGGGCAAATAAATAAAACTGTTGCACTTGAATTGAAAATGCACAAATACAAAGTTGTGTTGAACAAACTTTTACATTGTAACAAAAGCCACAGAAAAATTAGTGGGGAACCAATAGGAGCCCCTAGGAAATGGCATTTCCAAAGGGGGGGAGTCAAGAAAGAGGTACATGAGTTTCCCGAAGTGGGTGGTACTTCTTAGATGAACAGAACACCTGCGAAAGTGAGATAATCCCCAATAAAGTAAATCTACAGTCGGAATCTCTATATAACTAAGTCGATTGTTCCTTGCAAAAATTTGTTAAACAAAAATTTCGTTATAAAGAAATATGACCTTTTCCACAATGAAAAGTAATTCAACATTCAGAAATACAGTAAAAGATGGTAAATATATTTTATAACATTTCAAAACAATTTATTAATACATAACAAATTAAGATACGATTTTTTTTTTCATACAACATTATGCACACAATATTAGTACATTTAAGATTTTTCAAAATATTTTGTTATCTTTTGTTGTACACTGTATTTACTGTACATCGATCATTTAAAAAAATTTTCGCATTTGTTTTAACATAACTTTTGTATTCTCAGGAACATCTTCACACTGCAGGCCATGACGAAGTTTAAAAAGCTGCCAACATTTCATGTTTAGAAGGTTTAATACCTTCGTTATTCTAATTTTTCCTTTCTTGTCATCGATATTGTCATTAGCTCTTTGAACTAGTTCTTAAATTAGAATTTTTTTTTTTTTGAAACTGTCCAAAATGTGGAAGTCATTGAGGTACTGTAACCATGTAAATAGATTTGATTTGATTTGATTTAAGAATTCTTGGCGCAAGAGCTACTGCGGCTAAAATGCGCCTGTAAAATTTTATATTTTATATAATGGTTTTGTTTTAATTCGTATATTGCTGCTAATGATTTTCAAGAGTAACAGAGAATGACTATAGCTTGCTTTAGAGACAATATTTAGTTTTATATTTGATTGTAGTAATTTATTTTCTTGAGGAACTGAAAAACATCTGCTATATTTTTTCTATCTTCCAGTATGGTTTTGAGAGTGAGGGAGTGATGTTTGTTTAGCTCTTTGAAGGAGTTTCGGCGCTCATCTGCAAAAGCTGGACAAGTAATCAGTACATGTTCTACTGTTTGTTGTGTGTGACAGATAGGGCATAGGGGGGGGATCCTCTCCTCGCAAAAGATAAGAGTGACTGAAATACGTGTGTCCTATCCTTAACCTAGCAAGTATCACTTCTTCGCGTCTATTTTTCTGAATGCTGGATTTCCATGGTTGGAGTAATCTTTTAATCTGATGCAATTTGTTAGTGGTAAGTACTTGCCATTGCTGCTGCCAGTGATGTATCCCACTCTGATCAATAACCTGTTTATAGTCTGAGAAAGGGATATATTCTGATGCAGAAATATTGTTGTTAGCTTCTTTGGCAGCTCTGTCTGCTTGCTCGTTACCGTGTATTCTGACATGGCTTGGGATCCAGCAAAATCTAATGTTACGTCGTTGTTCAAGGAGTTTTGATATTTTGTATTGAATTTGCTGTTGTAGTGGATGTTTGTTAGAACTGATATTTTGTATTGCCATCATGGAACTACGGGAGTCAGTAAAAATTATGCTGTTTTGAAAACTTGAATGGTCGATTTCGTCTAGTGCTAAAATAATGGCTTGCAGTTCTGCGGTATAAATGCTACAGTCTTTTGGGAGTTTTTGGGCCAATGTGATGTCAGAAAAGTAAACTGCCGCTCCCACATGAGAATCAGTTTTGGATCCATCTGTGTATAGAAACCAATGATCTGAAAATTGTGCCTTATAAGCAGCATGCAGCTGTTGATGGTTTATATGAGAAAGGATTTGTTTGCTCGAAATGTGGAAGGAGGAGTCACATAAAGGTTGTCTGATTATCCATGGTGGAGTAGACTGCTTCGTCAGCGGATTTATGTTATCTAGGTTAAGTTCTCTACTGAGAAGAAGGTTTTTTAATCTCACATTCGCAGGTTTATTGATTCTTTGTTGTTGCCGATAATGTTGTTCCCATTCAGAAGCAAAAAGAGTTTTCTGTAGAGGGTGGTCTGGTAAGGATTTTATTTTAGCTGCATAAGAGAGTAATTGATTTTGTCTTCTGGTTTGCAGAGGAGGTTCTTGAGCTTCGGCATAGAGGCTCTGCACAGGTGAGGTGCGGAAAGCTCCGAGGGCTAAACGTAGTGCGCAGTGATGTACCGGGTCGAGCCATCTCAGGGCACTAGGTCTTGCCGAGTCATAGACTGGGGCACCATAGTCTAGCTTAGATCGAATGAGAAGGCGATATAAACGTAGTAGGATTGTCCTGTCTGCTCCCCAGGATATAGCTGATAGGACCTTCAAGATGTTCATTTTCTTCAAACAGTGGACTCTTATGTGACTGATATGCTCTAGGAAGGTCAGTTTTTTGTCAAAAACTAATCCTAAGAAACGGACACTATTGTTAACTGGGATGATCTGTTCTTTCAGCCTGAGTTCTGGGTCAGGATGTAGATTCCTTTTTCTGCAGAAATGTATACATGCAGTCTTTTGTACCGATATTCTATATCCGTTTCTTTCTGTCCATTTTATGACTCTGTTAATGGCTACTTGCAATTGCCGTTCTATTGTCCTCATATGCTGCGCTTGATAAGAAATGCTGAAATCATCAGCATAAACTGTTGTAAAGATATTGTTTGGGATTTCTTCTATTATTGAGCTGAAGTGGACTGCAAAAAGTGTGGCACTAAGTACAGATCCTTGAGGGGCCCCTTCTTCTTGATAAAATACATTGGAAAGTGTATTGTTCATTCGAACTTGGAAGGTCCGATTCTTAAGGAAATTGTATATGTAGAGGGGTAGATGTCCTCTAAGGCCAAGTTGATGTAACCTTTTAAGTATACCATATCGCCACGTGGTATCATATGCCTTTTGGATATCAAAATTAACCATGACTTGGTGTTGTTTCCTGAGAAAAGCATTTCTTACTTGATTTTCCAGTTGTATAAGTACATCCAAGGTACAGCGATTTTTTCTAAAGCCAAATTGTTCTGGGTTGAGAAGATCATTATTTTCTAGATACCATGTTAGTCTATTGTTGACCATTTTCTCTAAGATCTTGCCTAAGCAGCTAGTCAAAGCTATGGGACGGTAGTTTTGTGGGTCTGAGAGATCTTTTCCCGGTTTTGGGAAAGCTAGTATTATTGCATGGTGCCATTTGTTTGGGAAAGAATTTTCAAGGTATATTTTGTTGTATAGATCTAACAGGGCTAATTGGGACTGTTCATCTAATTGTTCTATCATTGCATAATGGATTTCATCAGGACCGACTGCACTGTGTTTCACCTGTAGCAGAGTTTGTTTTAGTTCTGCTGCCGTGAGTGGCAAGTTGTATTGTTCACACTGATTGGTAGAAAAGTTTAATTTTATTTTTTCGGCCTCTTTCTTGTACGTTTTGAAAGCTGTGGGGTATGCACAATTAGCAGATGTATTCGAGAAATTTTCAGCAAGCACGTTGACTATATCTAAGGTGTTTGTAACCAACTGTCCCTTCCAATTTAGCAATGGAGAGTGGTTTAATTGAGAATTGTTGGTCATCCTTCTGATCTTTTTCCAGATAAGTGTAGCTGGTGTGGAAATAGTTATAGTAGATGCAAATTTCATCCAAGCAGCTTTTTTGCTTATTTTTTGTACTTTCCTGACCTTGGCTCTGGCTCTCTTGAATTGTATCAGATTGTCTGTTGTTGGATTTTTGCGAAAAAGGTTCCAGGCTCTATTTCTCTCTTTTTTAGCTTCCTGGCACTCTTTGTTCCACCATGGTTTTGGATATATTCTGATGTTAGAAGATGTTTTAGGTATTGTCTTTTCAGCAGCTTGAAGCATACTATCAGTAACATAGGCTACTGATGTTTGTACTGATTCTCTTTTAATAATGTTGCAGTCTAGCTTGGCTAGTATCCTGAAAGTTTCCCAATCTGCATCATATATTTTCCATCTGGGGTGCCTATTGGCTTGGCATGGCGTTTTTTCCATGATTTTCAGAATAATGGGGTAGTGGTCACTGCTCAATGGAGTCTCGTGCACGCTCCATTTAGTCATAGGGAACAGTGTTGGGGAACAGATTGATAAGTCTATTGCAGAACTGCTTTTTGATGGAAGGTGGAAATATGTGTGTGTGCCGTCATTTAAAATCATTAGGTTGTTCTCGACAATTAATTTTTCTATTTGCTTACCCTTCTGGTCTATTTTGTGGTCGCCCCATAGCGGGTGATGTCCATTTAGGTCACCTAAGATGCAGAATGGAGGTGGTAGTTGAGTGATCAGCTCTTCGAAATCCTTAAATCGGAATTCTTGACTAGGGGGTAGATATATTGAGGCTATGGTAATATTGAAGCCTATTGCTAGACAGGCTGCAACTGCTTCTAATGGTGTGTTCAATGGTATTGTTTGGGAAGGGACATGTCTGTTAACTAGTATTGCAACTCCTCCTCTCGCTATTCCATTTGTTATGCGATCCTTTCTATATGTGATATAATTTTTGATTATACTATTGTCCTGTGGTTTTAAATAGGTTTCTTGTAGGCAGATACTTAGTGGGTGGTACTGGGTGATGAGATCTATAACATCATTAGTGTTTGAGCGAAAACCTCGACAGTTCCATTGGATAATCGTATCTGTCATTTGGGGTTAGATGTTCCCTCGGATTGCTTCCTTGGGGCTGATTTATTTTTGTCTACCTTGGTTTTGTCTTTTTTGGAAAAATAGGGTCTACCCGTATCCATTTCTTCTTCAGTAAAGATTTCGAGAACTGGTTCCTCTCCTTGGTTTCTTGCATCCGTGTCCATTTGTTCTGCAATCTTTTTTCCTGTACTACCTATCTTTTCTTTGTTTGCTTTTCTTCTTACATTTTCTGAATTATCTGGTGGGAAAGATAAAGGAGTATTGATAATCTTTTCTTGTTTTTGTGATGGAGATGGTTTGTAAAACTCACGAACCCATTCTGAGATGGATTCTCCTGGGGGGATTGTAACATCCGTTTGGGTGTCACAACATTTTGAATTGGGTAGTTTAATTTCCGGAGCCTTTTTGGTTGTGGTAATCTGCGCATAAGAAGGTTTGTTTGCTATATTTATTGTAATTACCTTTTTAGCTTCCTGATATGAAACTCCATTTTCTGCTTTGTATTTTTGTATCATTTTTTCCTTCTTCCAAATTTCACACTCCCTTGAATATGCAGTATGATCTCCTTTACAATTTACACATTTATGGTTTCCAGCTGTGCAAGTAGAAGTGGCATGTTCTTGCGAACCACAGTTTCCACATGTTAATTTTCCTCTACATACTGTCTGTGAGTGACCAAACTTCTGACAGTTGAAACAACGGAGAGGATTCAGGATGTACGGTCTTATATTGCAGTGTAGATATCCAGCTTTTACTGATCTGGGTGATTTAGGCGTGTTGAAAGTGAGTATCAGATTCCTGGTGGGGGTGATTATCCCTTCTTTTTTAATTGTAATTCTTTTAACACTGATGACTCCTTGTTCCTGAAGTTCCATTTGAATTTCCTCTTCGGGCACATTTAGAAGGTCCCATTCCGTAATGACACCTTTTGAAGTATTTAATGTATTGTGCGGGGATACCATTACTGGTATTCCTGCAAAGGTTGTCATTTGTAATAATTTTTCTGAGTGTTTAGCATTGGCCGTTTCTACCAAAATGTCGCCTGATTTTAGTCTTTTAACTTGTTTTGGTGGGCCGACATAACTCTCAAGAGTTTTTTGTATGAGAAAGGGTGACAATTGTCCTACCGCTTTCTCAGTATTTGAGTGTACAATAATATATGTTGGAGAAATTAAAACTTGAGAGTCAGTTTTTAATCTCTTTGTGGAGACAGAGTCATTTCTGTCGCCTTTTCTGATTGCCTTAGAGGTGTCTCCGAAAGAACTAGATTTCTCATATCTTAGATCAATTCTATTCGGGTCCGTTGACCCAGTGGATTCCTGGGTATTGGAGTCAGTTCGCTCCATTTCGCCCTGAAAGGGAGAGCTTTTCCCTTCCAGGTTACCGGCCCCGCCACGTGGAGGCAGGAGCAGTGCCGCCCTGTGACCAAGCACTAGGAGGTTAGTAATTAAGATATAACAAGAAAATAAAAGGGAAAGAGAAGGTTGCTTTCCTTCTTATTCTAGTAAAGTTGCTTTCTTTTCTATGGATTATTTAATTGTGTGTTAATAAATGCTTTAAATAAGGAAACGATTTCTACTTCAAGAAAGAGCGCTAATTCAGAGCAAAAAGTCACTTGATCACAGAATCGCTTTGCACTTGGGGCCTGTAAATAGAGATATGAAAAATTTACAGAAACATTTATGGAAAAAACACGGTTCTGCAAAACAACAGTTGATTATTTGTAAAGAAAACCACTCTCTCCTAATTCCCAAAGAGGGTGCTTACAGTAGAAGGTTGACCAGAGCCCACTGTTCGAATCGGGAATACCCCTTGACCAGCGAAAGTTCTCGGTATGTGGGACAGGTAGTCGGATAGGATTTACGAGTGTCACTAAGTGAAATAATCCCTTTAGCTCTCTTAATTTGTGCAGCAGCACTAATTGCCTGAAGGCCAGAAGTGTGAACAGTGCATACCGAGTCTCCCTAATCTGTTCGTTATATGAAATTTTTTTTCGCTCAACCAAAACTATTTTAAGTTCATTAAACAGAGGTCCGACTGAGTAATTTAAAATTCCAAAAATGGTTATAAAGTTTTATATAGAAAATATCTTAACAATAGACAGTGAAAAATGCAAATTTAGTTAAATAACTTTAAGCGTATGTATTTGAATAATGGTTAAATATGTGAAAAAAAAAAAAAATTACTGAATATTTCAAATTTCGAAATTTACTGCATGCAAATGTCACACACTGTTAATAAAGGTGCCGGTACACCGCACCGTTGTGTCCATCACAAAAAAAGCATTGCTGGCATGTGACAAACAGTCACAGTATTGTAACCTTATAAATATGGTTATTATTGTACTAGATAATGTAAACTGAATTTCACCTTTTCCAACATTTTATGTAAATACAGTGGAACATTACTTTCCATGTTATAATGAGCATAGGTGTAATGAGATCAAAGCTGCTGTGAGAAAATAAAAATCAAACAGTTAGATCTCTGTATTTTAAGAGAAAGAGTCCCTGCTTATGAGTGCAGTAATTGTGAGTTTTGCAGGTATAACAAGAAAATTTCATAATCAGGAGTCATTATGTCACCCACTCAGTTCAAGAGCACATCAAATACACATCAAAAACAAAAAATTCAAATACACATCAAAAACAGATTCTGTAACAATGCCATTTTCGAAAATGTTTAGGTAGCAATAAACAGCAATAGAAGTTACCATTTATGCCTATAGTGTTTTGTGCCATATGAATGCAGCAAGAAGTCATCATTCAATGTGGAGTGACTGTAAGAAAGAGTACAGTACTAAATGGCAGCTGCAATTGAAGCCTTGCATTTTACAGCGTGAAAATTAAGGTGAGACTTTCCTGCAAGGTTATGAAGCATACAACTTTCAAAGTTGCTCCTAGTGAAAATTCAGTTCATCTTAAACTCTGAATGTGAAAGGGCCTTGAATTTTTCTTGATTTACCCTTTTGTGATCTGTAAACTTCAGTTTCAATTTGATAAAATTTGAAATGGCAAGTGTGAAAAGAAAAAAATCTCAAATCAGAGAGAAAGGGGATGTTTTTTGTGAGTTAGTGGGTGGAGTAAGTAATGTGGGTATTTGAAAATGCCTACACTAATTACCTTAAACCTTAACCTCATACATAAACATTAGCTCACCTGCTGGAAAAAAATTACTGAGCCTTTGAAAAAGAAATAAGTGGGTAGTGTAAAAACTATAGCTATAATGAAAATTATGTAGGGGATGCTATTCTTAGTTGATTTAAAGTGAAAGAAAATTTTAATATTCCAATTAGTGACACTGTTCTAAAACTTCAAGCTGAAAAATTGCTCATCCAGTGTGATAGATTATAAGATGAGTGGTGTAAACAAAGTAGTGACTTATGACTGTACTGAAAATGTGTAATTCAAATTAAGAAAGGATTGGGGCAAAAGTGGAATTTTAATGATAAAGAAGCCAGTGTGCTTTACAAACTGTTTACATGCTCAATCTACAGCTTAAAGGTGTAAATTGCACAGGCAGAAACTATCCAAAGCGTGACTGATTGTCCTGCTTTAATAAAATGTGTGAAACTGAGAGAAAAAAAAAAAAGCTTGATAATATCTCTAAATTTTGAAGAAGGGATGCATAAATGGGACATTGAACTTAGGGAAAAAAAATAGGAAAATTTTGCTCATTTTAGAAAATTGTTCATCACATTTTAATCTTTGCAACTTCAAATCAAATCTGTATTTTTTTTTATCACTGAACTCAATTTCTGTTTTCCAACCCACGGATCAAGGTTATAAGAAGCTTTAAATGTCATTTTAAAAGATGTTACTCCTGGAATTCATAAATAATTAAAAAGAAAGACACAATAAATATCCATTTTTGATGCCATCCACTATATGTACAGGCAGTTCCAGCTTTACGAGTTCCTGGGTTTGCAAGTTCTTTTTTTCAAGTATCAAGTAACAACAAAATCAAAAATATGAACATTAATTGTAATAAATAAATGCTAAACATTCATAAATACAGCATTTCAAGCTATGCATACTACTGTGCGTGCATTTGTTAATACTGTACAGTATGCCAAAATGAAGTAATACTATGGAGAGTGATATTAATAATAAGAAACAGCAAAGAGGAATAAAACTGGAAACAAAATATGAGATCATAAGCAAACAAGATCTCAATATTCTTCATCATAATCAGTCAATGATGATGAAGAATAAACATTCTTTAACATTTGTATGACAATTTCTTTGTTATTATAATTTGCTTGATTTTAAAGGCTATGTTTTCATTTCTTTGGATAAACAAATCATTGTTTAAGCATAAAATATTGTTTTGTTGATCTTTATTTAACATTACTGTGGTCTTCATTGTTGAGAACATAACCCCTGTTTTTAACATTACATCTATGGGAAATAAAGCTTATGAAGAAGACATTTAAGAAAATATTGGTGGCATTCAAATGCTATTGTGGATAAAAAGTAATGACGTAGTTATCAGAATTCCAAAAATTTACAACTATGTAAATGTGGATGACAAAGTCACGAAAACAGAATCTCAACAGATAAGGACATTAGTGAAGATGAGGATAAAGAATATTTAATCAACATGATATCCTGTACAGAGGCACAATCTGCTTTAAAAACCTTTCTTTTGCAAAACCAATAACATTGATACAGATTTTCAGCTTCACCTTAATAAAGTAAAAGAACATTTTTTTATGTAATATGGAATACTGTTTATAAATTTCACCTGAAAAGAGATTTGAAACAAAGTGACAAAAGACATCTTTAAGTAACGAAAATACAGATATGGCATATATTAAAATCATTTTACAATCTGGAAATATTAAGAAAACAATTTAGCACTCATATCAACAAATGATCGCATTTGCTGTTGTTAAGAATCCATGCAAAAATAGCAAATTTTTTTCTTTATAAGATGCTATCAGGACTATCTGTTTTTGCAACAGATTAAAGGACAAGATACAAGGTCACATTATCTATGTGGTTTAAATCCAGCAGGATTTAAACCACATAGATAATGCAATGGTCTTAATTCTTGCAAAAAAACAAACCTGATATTGCGCTACTTTCAAAGAGATGACCTCTCCAAAATGTTGACCATTTATTTAAAAGAAGAAACTGCTTTGACAGCCTGTTTCAAGACTAACTCTAGGCCTCTAGTGACAACATAGACAAAAAAGTTGTTCAATGTGAGCTGCCATGCAGTATACAAAATCAGTTTTCGAAGTGGTAATATAACTAAAACTATCTCTTGAAAGTAGTGCAATACTAGGGCAAGGCAAAGGGCTTAATTCTCATAGCAGCATAAACTTGCCATAAAGTTTATGCTGCTGTGAGAATTAAGCCCATTGAATTATCTGTGCAGTTTAAAGTCTGCTGTCCACAAACAGATGAAAGGCAAGGTAGCCATTATAAATATTTACATGTGTAAGTAAATAAGTTCAGTTATTTGTGATTAATATTTATTGAGATGTGTTCCTCTAAAACTGCTTGAGTACTAGAATATACCTCTTTAAAATATGGAAAATTTTGAAAGCTAGCTGTCAAATCTCCAAAAGTGAGGCTTTTAAAGAGTTACTATATAAAGCATTATGAATTAAACAAAAAAGAGCAAATTTCATCCATGACACATTTGTATAAAACCAGTCACACTGATATGATGCATAAATCTTCACAGTACATATATATATATGTACTTAATTTTTTTATACATTATTACTTTTTAAAATTATGGTACTACTTGGGAGCATCAGGTTTGTAGCATTAACGTAGGAGCTAATACCCTCATTTACGCAATTTAAAAATTTAATATTTAAATCTAATTGTCATTAGACATAATTCCAATATATATATATGAAACCCAAAAGACAAATGTATTGAAGCCCGTAGTACTTAGTGCCATGTATAAGTTGAATGACAATGAGAAGACAGAAGATAATTGTTGACATTAGACTTCAATTTCTAACTAAAATATTTGGGAAATACATGTGAAGGAGGGTTGTTCCAAAGAACAGAAATAGAAGGGATACACGAGGAAGAGAAAAAGTTAGTTCTACAACTTTGCAGTTAGAAAATAAAGGGATGTTAACTGGTTGAGGAATGTTTGGACTGTTTTGGTAGAGAGCAGTGGAATTAATGATGCCAATTCAGAACAGTGCTAATGTAAGTATCTACAAAAAAGGAAAGCAGCAGAAACTGAATGCCTATGACAGAGCAGAGAGAGTTCATAACAGACAGGTCATTAATTGACTGGCTGCTCTCTTATGATTAGAGTCTAGGGCAGGGATTCTCAATGGGAGCAAAAATTGGTTTTTGGAGGTGAAAAAAAAAAAAAAAAAAACCCACGGATATTACAATGGTTTGTGGCCCTCCAAAGTTCAACCCTACCCGACATCTTATTCCTTAATATTTAATTTCTCTCATCGGGTTTTCTTTTTCCCTGAGACAACTGATTTTTAACATATAGGTATATTATATTAGGAGTGAATGAGAAATTTGGTAAAAGGAAGATAGTGGGCGTGATTTAATTCAATCACCTTTGCTTTTCATAGGCATTAAATGCATAAGCTTTCAGAGGTAATGTCTTTGCAATCCTTGGCATTTGCACCTTTCTGACAGCTACGATTTTGGTGGCGGCGTGGCGTAGTTTATTTATTCTTTTGTTTCATTGGTCAATATATATGAGACATGGATAGGATGAGGAAATATTTCAGTCTATTGTTTCTACTTTCTATGCGACAATTAGTACTGATTTATTTTTTTCCTTGTGGGGTTGTTTTTTTTTTTTTTTTGATCCAGTGCTTTTGTGAGTGACATGGGCTATGAGAGTTAAATGAAAATAGTTTATATTTATATTTGTAATTATTCAACCCATCATCAATCATGGCACGTTCCGAAAAGAAAAAGTGTCGACAGTATCTGGATGAATATCTAGCTTATGGTTTTATTGAAAGCCCATTTGACTGAAGATAGCCTATGTGTCTTATGTGTAATAGTTCTTTTTCAAATGAAGTTATGAAACCATCAAGACTTTTAGATCACCTAAAAAGAAACATCCTGATAAAGTTGGTAAACGTGTCGAATATTTTAAAAAACATTAAAACAGAATTTTGAGCAATATAACACTGATACTTCCTTAGTTACGAAGAATACACAAACAAATGATGATGAAATGATTGCTCCTTATAAAATTGCGGAAATCATTGAAAAACTGGTAGTGCTCATACAGTTGCTGAGACTGTTATATGACCCGCATTAGAGACTGTAATTTCAACAGTGATGCATCAACCTTCCGGTATTTTAATAGTACTGCCATTGAGCAACAATTCAATTTGAAGATGAATTGATGAGATGTCAGTTAACATTGCAGAGCAGCTAATTGACAAACTAAAAATGAGAAAATTTTCTATTCAGATTGATGAATCCACAGTTACTGATAATAAGGCCTTTCTATTGGCATATGTTCATTATTTCAATGATGTTTGTAAAATATATAGAAATGTACTGGAGCATCCATTTTTGCTGCTGTAAAAACATGGTTTTATGAAAAACAAGTGCTACCATTGGAAAATTTGGTATCCTGTATCATTGGTGATGCTACCTCCATGGTTGGAAGACAAAGATTTTATAGCTCACCTAAATGAATTATGTCTCGAAGTTCTTGCAATAAATATTAGTCCAGTTCTTTATCAATTTCTCAGTATAGTTATTAAAACCATCAATAAAATAAAGTCATATAGCAAATATGATCGCCTTTTCAGAAAATGTGTTGATAATGAAGAACAGTATGTGAGGCTTCTTTTACATAGAAGTCAGATGGCTTTCTAAAGGAAACTGTAACAAGATTTATAAATCTTTTTAATACAATAATTAGTTTTTTTAGAAAGCAAAGGAGACACAGATTTAGCAAAGGAGATCAGCAAACACAAAAACAACCATACACTATATGACTTGGATTTTTTGAAAACTTAATGAAGTATAACTTCAAGGGAAATTATTTGCAGTGATAGACTGCAAACACACACTAAAAGCATTCATTAAAAAACTGGAAATATTTGAAAGCAATTTAAAGAGAAAACAATTTCATGGTATGGTTAGCTTAAATCAATGAATCTCTCACTGAGAATGATCTTAAGAAAAATTCAGATCATTTGTGTTCTTTAAAAGGTGAAATGAAAAATAGATTTTCAGATTTATTTTCTTTTGAAGTGAAGCCATGGATGTTAGATCCAATTGGATGCAATGCCAGGTCTGCTAGTGAAGAAATTCAAGAACTCGTTGAATTAAAATGTAATGAAGAATGCAAATATAAATTCGAAATATGTCGAATGGCTGAATTGTGGGGATCAAAAAACAACTAAACTTCTTTATCCAATTTTTTTTGGATTTTTTTTTGGTGATTTCAGACCAACATGTGGTCTGAAATTGCCAAAGTACTTTGTTTTCCTACGTCTTATATGGTTGAAAGTGGTTTTAGTTCAGTACATTAAATATTAACAAAAGAAAGAAACGGAACTGATATATGTTCGAGAGGACTAGAATTAAACTTAATAACATCATACCGAAAATTGAATTTTTAGCTAAGAAGCATCAGGATCAAGGATCCCATTGAATAAAAAAAGTATAAAGTATTTTTTTTTTTAAATTTCATGGGGGGGGATGATTAGGGGAAAAAAGTGTCTAAAAAAGCCCTTTAGGAGGCAATAATTAAAAAAAAAGTTTGAGAAACACTGGTCTAGGGGCTTGAGAAGTTTTGGAGGTACCATTCCAGATATGGGAACAATATTTGAATACTTTCTTTTGTGAAGTTTTGTGGGCACATATAAGTAACATTGTAGCTTTTTATAAATTTTGCATAATACATATATTGCTATACTAGCTGTTAATAGGCTAGTGCTATACTGTAGTATTAACAACACTGAAAATTTGCCACTATTCCCGCAACACTGAAATTATACTTAGGACTAGAGTGGCAAAGCATATGACTCAGATCAGTGGTGTTGATTTGGCTTGGTGGATTGGGGGGTATTGTCAAAGGTGGTTCTCCTGTGAATCAAGGCCTGCGTGCAATACGTGTGTGGTACACATACCTGCCTGTAGATGATAATGTCAAGGATGTATGCCTTTGTATGTTATACATGTCTTTCCTCAAAAAAGTCAATTAAAATAAATAAATATAAAGATACCTAATTTCTTTATCTGAAGATAAATCCATAGGTAATTCTGAAATTAGGGAAACAGGTGAAGGAGATGGTGTTGGTAGAGGTTTAAAAACAGGTGACTGTGGTGGCGTTTCCTTTGGAGTGGGTACCAATGAGATTTCCTTACCTGCAAGTAAATGATTAACAGATATTAAATAACATAAATATAAGACAACTCAAAATGATCTTCCCAATTCCAAAAATTTATTGTGATTAAACCAATAAAATTACATTTAAAGGCAAGTTACACTTAAGTTTTCTACACCTAATAAAAATTAAAATGTATTCCATTTTGGCTTTACAGTCCATCAAGGTGGAAATAAATTTCTTACCACATTTTGTAACATATTGTCAAAGGTTTCAGACTTAATAATACAACAGAACTGCCTAGATTGCTAGTTCTCAACCCAAAATGGTTTCAGGATCAATGGATACCAACAGCGCATTTGAGATTATACAGGTTGGTAGGCAGAGCAATGACAAAATGTCGTGGTCTTGAAAAACTTTTCCAGAGCCTGGTGAATGTGAGGGTGTACTTTCCGGTTTCACCTATCCACTTGCTCCAAAGGTTTGTCCAGTTCTTCCTTGAATTTATTTAAGTTATCAACTTCCACAACAACAGATGGAAGTATGTTCCAGCAATCAACCACTCGCTGCTATAGGCAAACTTATGCATGTATATTCTGTAACTGTCTTTCCTGAATTTGAATTTATGTCCCCTGAAGTACATAATCTGAGCAAGAGGAGTCAAAGCCTTATACACTTCAATCAGATCACTTTGCAGGTGCCTAGTCTCCACATGCTGCAATTTGCAGAAATGAAGCCTTTCTTGGTAAATGCACCGCTTTGTTCTGCTCACCAACCTCGTTGCCCTTCTCTGTACATGTTTCAGCAGCTCCACATCCTTCACAAAATGAGGCCACCAGAACTGTATGCAGTACTCAAGGTGTGGCCTGACCATTGCCTTCAAGTGGATAATCACCTTTTTATCCCGGCTAGCAAAATTCCTGTATATCATTGACAAGATCCCATGAGTTATAGTGCAGACAGGCTGCACTGCTCAGAAAACTACATATCTGACTGCACAATTACCCCAAGGTCTTTTTCATTCTCCACTACCCTGAGTGTAGTACCGCACAGTTAAAAATAGGTGAAGGGTTACTGCTACCCATTTACAGTATTTTGCATTTGTCAATGTTAAACTTCAGTTGCCACCTCTCAGTCCATCTACTCAACTTTTCTAGATCCTTTTGCAGTAGCGTACCTTCCTTACTGTCATTACCAACCTTCATATTGTCTGCAAAATCTGATATACCTTCGTCGATGTCATTGAAAAATACACAAAACAACAATGGGCCCAGCACCGAACCTGGGGGGGGGGAGACTCCACTAATAACATTATTCCACTTTGAGTGTCCATTAGCATTAGTAGAGGCATACAATGCAAGAAAGCAAGCTTATGCACCATCAGCCAAAAAAAAAAAAAAAAACCACACTCCCATTTCACCCCTCCATTCGTTCCAAATGGCTGTCCAGCTCAGCCTTAAATTTATTTAGGCTATTAGTTTCCACAACAAAAGATGGAAGGCTGTTCCACCAATCAGCTACCTGCTGGCTAAAGGCAAATTTCTGCACATCTATTCTACAACTATCTTTCCTCAGTTTGAAACTGTGCCCCCTCAGGTTCTTAGTCTGAGCAAGAAGAAGAATCCCATCAGCATTCAGCTTGCTCAACCCATTCAAGGCCTTATACACCTCAATCAGATCACCTCGCAGGTGCCTACTCTCCAGGCACTGCAATTTGCAGAATGTTGAATTACCACTCTCTCTCGTCTCTCACTCAACCATCACTTTATCCATTGCAGCAACTTGTCCTCAATGTCATACCGCTCCATTTTGTAAAGCAGTATCAAAAGCTTTCCTGAAATCCAAGTACAGTAATATCCTGACTTACGCAAACTTGGAGTTACACAGTTCTTGATTTTTTCGTTTGGCAACACTGCCGCCCACTATCTTCAAGGTCGTTTTTCATATGTTATCGATATACGGTGCGACGGCGGAGAGTGAGAGCGAAAGATGAACAAAATTCAACTTTGCTGCGCATGAGCTGCACATGCGCAGACAAGTATGCTTCCTGCGCAGACATGCGCAGGAAGCATACAAGAATTTGTATTCCAACTGTCATATTTATATGTGTGCATTCGAATTCGTGCTCAACGTTTGTCGGAAATTACATCGTTTTCATGAGAGAAATGGATCGCGTCAGTCGAGCCGTATACAGTCAGTCCTCGTATAACACGTGTTTACATTACACAAATTCGATCATACACTATTTATAAATACGGTAACGATATCTTATAATATAACACAAAAAAAATTTAAAAAAAGACACTGGGATGGATGGGATCTATCTAATTATATTAAGAGAGAAAGCAAACCAATAGCCATAATTATGAGAGCATCCTGGATTCAGGGTGGTTTTTGACAGTAATCAGGTGAGCTATAAGAGATAGAAAAAATTAGACAGATGGGATGAGAAATGGCAGTTGAAATCAAGGCAGGTAAACACTGACAAATGCTGCATATGGGTGGCAGTAATCCCAGATACAAACGTGTGGTACCATGTTAAAGACAATGGAGAATGAAAAAGACCCGGGGGAAATTGTGCAGTTGGATATGAAGTTCTCTGAGTTTTTTTTTATGAAAACCCCAAACATGAAAGGTATCAGAACCTTTAGTACCGTAGGCGCCTCCGTAGCCAGGTGGGAAGAAGGAGCAGTGCGTAGCACATGCTTCTTGATTAGACCAGGGTTCGAGCCTGTCATCACCAAATACGGAGGATGCGGAAAGGTCAGGGAATGACCACTGCATATCCCGGAGCAATATGGCCTTAGTTGCTAATGCTACTAAAAACCAAACCAAACAAACTTAGTACCGTAAATGGGTTGAAGAAGAAGTATGAGGGGGGAGGATGGAAACTTTGCTCTAGAGACTAAACATGGGTTTCACCACTTCAAGCCTCCAATAAGCAAAGTGGTGGTATTGCACTGGTTGATGAGAGTCATCTACCACGTAGCATAGCGTACACAGGCTACAACAGTTCATAGGATTTTGTCAAGGATATACAGGAATTTTGCCAGCAGCAATAAGAAGGTGATTATCCTGTTGTATAATAAGCCAATGGTTAGCCCACATCTTGAATATTGCATATAGTCTAGAAGCTCATTTTAGGAAAGATGTGGATCTGTTCAAAACTGTACAGTGAAGTGCAACGCGATTAGTGCTACCTGGAGACTAGGCACCTGTAAGGAGATGTGACTGAGGTGATCTCAATGCTGATTAGCCTTAGTTGAGGCATTTGATGCAAGAAAGCAAGCTTATACAGCATCAGCCAAAAAAAAAAAACCTTCCCATTTCATCCATCCGGTCACTCAAAGTTTGTCTAGTTCACCTTAAATTTATTTAAGCTATCAAATTCCACAACAACAGATGGAAGTCTGTTCCAGTAATCAGCTACCCGCTGGCTAAAGGCAAACTTCTGCACATGTATTCTACAACTGTCTTTCCTCAATTTGAATCTATGCCCCCTCAGGTTCTTAATCTGAGCAAACGGAAATATCCTGTAAGCATTGAGCCTTCTCAAACCATTCAAGGTCTTATACACCTCAATCAGATCACCTCATAGGTGCCTAATCACCAAATGGTCTTTGAGGTTGTCACAGTCACTCTCAGATATGCCAGACAAGCTGTACTTGCTACCTGGGAGTCTAAAACGCTGATGAAACTGATATTTGGGTGATATTCAAATCAAGTGGACCCAATATCGGCAAAGTCCACAAGGTCTGTGACAGCCAAATCCTCTGCTTACACCTTCACGATGGTGGGACAGTTAGTAACCCTGGATATAACCTCCATGCACATGCACATTGTGGATGACCACCCAGGTGTGAACCAACGTAAGCAGGGATTGAGGTGTGGCACCCACACCACATGGAGGAATGCCACCCCTCTGTGTTACCAGGCAATACTAGGTGGTAGATGACTCTCATCAACCGGTGTAATACCATGACTTTGCTTATTGGAGGCTTGAAGTGGTGGAACCCGTTTATTCTCCAGAGCTAAGTTCCGGTCAACCCATCCCCATCTCTTCCATCATGCAGTATGACTGATTACTTTTGGGTTTATGATGAACATCAGGGTGGGATCCAATCTTCCTTACATTTCGAGGGTACAGCTCTAAAACGGTATCCGCAGGCCGACCACTAATTAGTACACTGGACCAAACATATTGGTAACTCTTTAGGAGGCTTCCGGATCAGGTAGTGTATAATCTTGCTACCTCTACTCTGCCAGATAGTGACTGGAGGGAGTCTGAGTAGTTGTATGCGGGGAGCATTGTCGAGGCCATGTTATATCAAGGATATTCTTACAATGCATATACCATATCCAAAAATTCATTACTTCATACAGCATGTCTCCCCCACTTTTTCTTACTGTTGAATACACCATGAATTCTTAAATTAATAGAGTAAGCTTATCTGCGAAAAGATCTAAACCTCCCAAACACTTCCTAGTTAATTTCACAAATATAAGTGGTCTCAATTCTAATCTCAATGATGTCCATTTCCACTTGCAGTCTGCCAAACCCCATGTACTTTTTCTGACAGAATCTCAGTTATTGGTTGATTCAACCACTGCTCATCTCAGTTGCCAAAATTATTCACTGTATGATTCCTTTCGACTCAAAGGTGGTACTTTGAGTTGAATATGTGCATATGTCCATTCTGATATTCCCTGTCAGAGACTTGGTAATTAGGAATCTCCTCTTTTCAATCTTCTCTGGCTTAAAATTTCTCTACCTCGTTGTGTCCAATTCATCTATTGTCTCTACCGTTCTCCCAACTCAACTAATCACTTGGAGCTCTTTGACGTCCTCTCTTTGCAACTTGACTTTCTTCAGTCCAACTTTTCTAACAGTGAGGTAATTTTCCTTGGTGATTTTAATGTTCACAACTCCAGCTGGCTTCCATTTTCTAGTCACATCAACACAGCTGGTTGAGATGCTGAATCTTTTGCAATTACTAATGACCTTGCACAGATTGTTCATTTACCTAGAATAATACTTTACAATCCTAACCATACAGCCTACATGCTTGATCTTTTTCTCACAAACAACATTTCTAAGTACACAGTCAAAGTGAGTGGTCCTTTAGGCACATCAAATCACAACTTTGTGATTGTCTCTCCTCCAATGGAGCCTTTATCTCATGCCTATTCCCACATACTGTTTGGCATTACAAGAATACAAAACGGGATTACCTGCGAGATTTTTTTTTCTTTTCCTTGGTCAGATTACTGTTTCAAAACTTCTGATGTCAACGTTTACTCAGATCATGTCAGTAACTGTAAAATTTCGTCCTTTATCTAAACCTTCGTTTTCCAATAAATGTGCTAAGGCTGTTCAAGAGAAGAACGTTACATATCGTAATTGGCTTGTTTCCAAATCTTCAGTTTCATTTTCTTCCTACACCAAAGCCCCCAACAATTGTAAAGCAGTTATTAATCAGTCCAAACTAGATTTTGAACAGGCTAAGAGTAGAAGTAGCTTCTTGCCCTAATGGTAGCCGAGCATTCTGGTCTCTTGCCAAAGCTATTGGCCACAACTTTTTGCCCATCTCTGCTCCCACCTCTGTCAAAACTAGTTGGTTCCATTGTCACTTCAGCCTGCTAGCATCCCATTTTTCTTCCAACTCCTGTATTAATGATCTTGGAAAAACAACCCCCCCCCCACCATTCCCAACACACTCTATTTAATGCCTCCTGTAGTCTTCTGTCAAAAGGATGTCAGAAGGATTTTGATGAATTTGATGCTAAGAAATCTCCAGGTCCTGGTGGTATTTCTACACTTGTTCTCAAAACCTGTGCTCCTGAACTTACTCCAGTTATTTGCTGCCTTTTTTCCCTATCTTATTCCAAAGGTGTTTTTCCTTCTGCTTGGAAATTTGCTCATATCCAGCCAGTTCCTAAAAAAGGGTGACAAATCCCTCCCATCCAATTATCGTCCCATTGCAATTACTTCTACTCTTTCTAAAGTGATGGAGAAATCAATTAACTGCCAACTCTTAAACTACCTAGAAACCTTCTGTCTGATCAACGATCGCCAGTATGGATTCCATCAGTGTCGATCCACTGGTGATATTCTGGCTTATGTTACCCATTTATGGACAAATCCAATGGAAAAGTTTGGTGAAACACAAGTGGTTGCTCTTGACATCTCAAATGCTTTCGATCGTGTTTGACATAAAGGTCTCCTAAACAAGCTTTCATCTTATGGTTTGCCAACTGTTTTTTGTAATTGGTTATCCAGTTTTCTCTCTGATCGCTCACTCAGGGTGATGGTAGATGGCTCTCTGTCTTCTAAGTTCTCTACTAATGCTGGTGTCCCCAAGGTTCAGTTCTTTCCGCCACTATTTTCCTCTTGTATATTGATGACCTTCCATTGACTGGAAATCCTATCCATAGTTTTGCCAATGATAGTACATTGCATTCCACTTTCCATTTTGAGAAACCTTGCCCTGCTAAATCAGCTTCAACTTCTCGAATATCTGCTACCAATTCCTTAAATGCCAATCTCCAGGTAATTCTCCAGTGGGGCAAAGACAACTTAGTTGATTTCAACCCTTCTAAAACTCAGTCCTGTCTTATATCTCGCAAAAAGGATTCTTCTGCTCCTATGCTTATCTTTGGTGACACTCCGATTTCTAGGCAAAATGATATATCTCTTTTGGGGATTACCCTGACTTCTAATCTCTCTTGGCACAAGCACATTACAAATATTGCTTCCTCTGCATCTAAAAAACTTGGTTTTCTCTTTCACTCTCGGCATTACTTTTCTTCTAAACAGCTGTTCATTCCGTACAAATCGCAAATCCACCCTACCATGGAATATTGTTCCCACATCTGGGACAGTGTCCCCAAAATCTCTCTCAGGCTTCTAGATTCCATTCAGAAGAGTACAATTAGGTTAATTTATGATTCATCTCTAACAGAGTCTCTCCACTCGCTGTCTCATAGACCTACTGTTTCTGCTGCATGCCTCTTCTACAGATATTTCCATTGGCACTGTTCTTCTGAATTTGCTTCTATAATTCCCACTATCTCTTTCAAAACAGTTCGAACACATGCTGCCACCAGCCAACATCTATTTACGGTCCAACTTCAAACTTACAGAACCAACTTTTCATTTTCCTCGTCTATTCATTCAACTGCCATTTTCTGGAACAACCTTCCTTCATACGTATTTCCTGAAATTACACAATCTACAGAAATTCAAGTCTAATGCCAACAAATATCTTCTTTCATCTTCTCAACCTCCAACCCAAACACAGTACTAAATACTATAGGTTGTAACACCTCTAGTGTTTGGGGTTTTCATAAAAAAAAAAAAAAAAAAAAAAAAAAAAAAAAGATGCTGCAACTTGCAGAACTTTGCAGCCTTTCTTCGTAAGCACACACCTTTGTTCCTCTCAATCTTGTTTCCCTTCTCTGTAATCATTCTAGCAACTCTACATCCTTCCTAAAATGAGGCCTCCAGACCTGTATGCAGTACTCAAGGTTTGGCTTGATAGCTGCCTTATACAAAGGGATAATCACCTCCTTGTCTCTGCTAGCAAAATTCCTATATATCATTGACAAAATTCCTATCTGCACTTCTCAGAGAACTTCATATTTCAATGCACAATTAACCCCCAGGTCTTTTTTGTTCTCCACTTACCTGAGTGTAGTACCATATATTTGTCTATTTGTATATTTTCTCTTGGGTTACTGCTACCCATATGCAGTACTTTGCATTTGTCAATGTTAAACATCAGTTAATACTTATTAGCCCATCTGTCTAACATTTTTAGATCCTGTTGCAGTAGCATACTGTCTTTACAGTCATTAACAACCTGCCAACCTTTGTATCATCTGCAAACTTTGACATTAAGCCTGATATACCTTCATCGATATCATTGATAAATACACAAAACAACAACGGGCCCAGCTCCGAACCTATGTGGGGGGGGGACTCCACTCATAACATTATTCCACTTAGAGCAGTGTCCATTTATTACCATTCTCCGCCATCTCCCACTCAACCATCCCTTTATCTATTACAGCAACTTGCCCTCAATGTCATAACACTCCAATTTTTGGAGCAGTGTTCCATGTGCAACAGCATCAAAAGCTTTCCTGAAATCCAAGTATATGATATCAAAATTATTTTTTGCACCCAGTTCGTTTGTGACCACATCGTAGTATCCAATCGAATTGGTCAGACAAGACCTCCCCTTAACAAACCCATGCTGCAGTCTTGTCTAGGTGATCCTGTATCACCTCTTTAACCAGTGACTCCATTATTTTCCCTGCAACAGAAGTTAAACTAAAATGTCTATAATAATTTGTGTCACCCTCTGTACACCCTTTATGAATTGGGGATCCATTTGCACATCTCCAGGCCATGAGGACCTCCTCTGACTCTAAGGATGCTCCCATAACTTTGGCTAAGGGTTTGCTTTACTTCCCTTGCTACCTCCTTCAATATAACTGGATAGATTCCATCTGCCCCAGGTTATTTTTTTATGTTTAACTTCAACTATTTCTCCTCCGCTTTGCTCTCAGTTATTACAAAATCACTTAGATTCTTGTTAGAGTTTGATAAACTTCTGGAATTCCCCTCCTTGAATAACTCCTCATGTGTGAATATAGATGCAAAATACTCATTCAGTTTATCGGCTACTTGAGCAGAATCATCAATAATCGAACATCACTATCAAGTGGAGCAATCATGATTCATCCTCTTCTTTCTAAAGTTTACTCGAGTAAAGAAGTTGTCGTTTTTCTTTGCATCCTTTGCTAAGGATGTCTCGTAATCAGCCTTCACCTGCCTAACCTCTTTTGTGAATATGATTACAGACTAGCTTATACCCATCATAGGCTTCTGTGTTGCCTGATAATTTATATGCATGAGCCTTGTTAGTTCATTTGACATCCATTTAGGCCTGAACCTTGAACAGTATTTTTTAGTTGGTATGAAAATCCTGGTAGCTTCCAAGATTAATTCCTTGAAGGCTTCCCATTTAGAATTTGCTGTTTTTAACATCAGTTGATCCCACTGTAGAGACTTTAAAAACTGTCTGAGACCATTGTAGTCACCTTTACGAAGGCAAAAACACTTCCCTTTACCCTTGATGGTAGTTACATCTTTAAGTAAATCCCACATAAGTACATTGTGAACACTGTAACCTAGTGGTTCCTTTACTGCAAATTCTTAATGCATGAATAATCACTGCTGATAATCAGATCAAGAGTATTACTCCGTCTGGTAGCCCCTCAAACATGTTGCTGTAGAAAACAGGCCTCCAATAAATCAACAAAAGTCTTGCTAGTGTGCAAGTGACCAACCCACAAGTTCCAGTCATATCTGGAAAGTTAAAATCCCCCATTACAAGACATTCTGATTTACTGGCCCACTCTATTTCTCTGCACACCTCTTTGTTGTAGTCACCAGAGTCATTAGGCCTATAACACACTCCTACTCTCATTTTCCCTTTCCCAGTGTTTATTTCACACCAAACAGACTCAACATTGCACTGTCCACCCATGTCAACTGGATGCACTTCCTTAGATTTTATGTGTTTCTTAACTAACAGCATAACCCCTCCTCCCTTCCTACCCTGTCTATCCTTCCTGTACACATTGTATTCCCCAAATTTTAATTCTGCACTGTTTATGTCTCTGTGACACCATGTTTCTAATATCCCAACAACATCTGCCTTTGATGCCTTGATCAGCACTTCAAATTCATCAAATTTCTTTATTATACTTCTAGTATTGGCATACATGCAAGTATCCATGCTTAGAGTAAGCATCTGTGCTTACTCTTAGTTACCCTAACACAGCCCATATATTTACTTGTTCCATGATGACTCCCAGCAGCTCTTGAAATCCCCAGAATCTTGCTCTCTGGGTTGCTGCTCATTACAATAGAAGCAGTGGAAGTATCGCTTTCACCTCTGCCTGCAGCTACTGTTAATCTTTTAGTCTATGATTGCCCCAAAGCTTGCAGTTTTCCTAACCCACCTAACACTGCCTTGATAGCATCAGTAAATATTATCTTTTAAGGGTGCAAATATCATCTCGCATCCTTTCTATTTAAGTGTATTCCATCCCTGTAGAAGCAATCTCCTGTTAGCAAACATAGACCACGCTGAAAAAAAATTCTACCCCATGAGCCTTGCACAATCTCTCCACGCCCGAATTGATTGACAAGGCTCTCATCATATACTCTTTCTTATTGTGTCTGGGCAATATTGCAGACACTTTCAAATTTAACCATAACTTGCGACTTTTTTTCAACATTGACCTGTACTTGTTAAATAAATCTGCAGATCTCTTATTCTTAAGGTCATTAGTGCTAACGTGTGCAACAATATCACCTTTTGTGCCCTTAAAAGATGATATCTGCCCCACAACATAGTAATAGTAGTAGTGGCATGTGATGCAAGAAAGCAAGTGTATGAGCTTATGCAGCATCAGCCAAAAAAAAAAAAAAAAAAAAAAAAAAAATCACACCATTCCCTCCAAATGCCTATCCAGTTCCTTCTTAAATTTATTTAACCTATCAACTTCCAAAACGACAGGTGGAAGTGTGTTCCAGCAATTAACCACCCGCTGGCTAAAGGCAAATTTCCGCACATCTATTCTACATCTGTCTTTTCTTAATTTGAAATCCCCAGAATCCCTCTTAAGTTCATAATCTGAACAAGTGGAAGGATCCCATCAGAATTCAGCGTGCTCAACCCATTCAAGGCCTTATACAACTCGATCAGATCACCGTGCAGGTGCCTAGTCTCCAGACACTGCAATTTGCAGAACTTACCATATTTCCCCATGTATAAGACCCACCCTTTTTTGAAAAATTTAGGGTCTAAAAACTGTGTGTTGCTTATACAGTGTTTGTAGATTTTTTTACTTGCATTTCCCGCTTGTTGTCTTTGCATTCATTGTTTCTCACTTCTTACCGGTATATTAGGTTATGTTTTGCCACGTTCAGAAATGGCTCAGAAAAGATTTTCATACAATGCTGAATTCAAGTTAAAAGTGATCCAGTTTGCAAAAGTGAATGGAAATCGTGCTGCTGAACGTAAGTTTGATCCTCCTCCAACTGAGAAAACAATCCGAGACTGGCTACGGGAAGAAGAAACCCTACTGAAAATGCCATGGCAGAAGAAGGCCATGAGAGGCAAGTCAGCCTGATTTAGAGAGGGAATTGAAGAGCAAAAGGCAATTCGAATTCCTGTGTTCACAAAGATGGTTCAGCATGAGCAAGAAGAAGAATTCCTGATGAAAATGAAGTTACTGATTTCAAAGGAGGACACAATTGGTGCTTCAGGTTCATGAAACGGAATGGACTAAGCATGTGTACACGCACCAGACTTGCCGAAAAGATGCCTGAAAGCTATGAGCAGAAGGTCCTTGAATTTCATTGTTTTGTCATTCAATGTCGGAAAACACATCAGTTTGAATTGGGACAGATTGCAAATATGGACAAAGTCCCCCTTCAATTTGATGTCATAAGTAACAGAACTGTTGACAAAAAGGGGGTGAAAACTGTAACTGTGAAGACAAGTGGATATGAAAAGAGCCATTATACAGTTGTTCTAGTTTGTTGTGCAACGGAACCAAGCTGCCTCCTATGCTGATTTTAAAACGCAAAACAATGCCAAAAGAAAACATTCCTTGAGGAGTGATTGTCTGCGTTCATGACGAGGGTTGGATGGATCAGGATGGGATGAAGATCTGGTTCGAGAAAGTTTGGAGCAGGAGACCAGGTGGGCTCTTAAGCAAACCTGCCCTATTGGTGCTTGATCAGTTCAGGGCACACATAACAAAAAACACAAAAAAAGATTGCTGCAGAGCAAAAAACAAAACTTGCTGTCATACCTGGAGGCTTGACATCTGAGCTCCAACCACTTGATGTCAGCATTAACAAACCCTTCAAAGCTGCCATGAGAGACGAATGTAACCAATGGATGAAGTTTTCTGGGGACAATTTGACACCAGCAGGAAGAGTGAAGAAACCAACTACAGGAGAAGTTTGTACCTGGGTGAAAAGATCCTGGGATAATATCAAGATTGAGATAGTTGTCAAGTCATTTAAGAAGTGTGGCATTTCAAATGCCATAGATGGAACTGAGGACGAGGTAATATATGAAGACAGTGATTCGTAATCAGACACAGATGAGGACAAGCTAATGGATAGGAGTTTTGACAGTGATGAGGAGTTGTATGAATTTTATGATGAATAAAAGTTGAGTTCAATAACTTTATGTAATACATTTTTTTTTCAAATTTCTGGCCCCAAAGTTAATGTGCGTCTTATACATGGGGAAATACAGTTAAGTCTCTCTTGGTAAGAGGATCCCTTCATTCCCCTCATCAATCTTACCCTTCTCTGTAAACGCTCAAGCAAATCTACATCCTTCCTAAAATGAGGCCTCCAGACCTGTATGCAGTACTCAAGGTGTGGCCTGACCATTGCCTTATACAGAGGGACAAACAGCTCCTTTTCCCTGCTAGCAAAATTCCTATATATCATTGACAAAACCCCATGACCTGCCCTGGCAGGCTGTCTGCATTGCTCAGAAAACTTCATATCTGACTGCACAATTACTCCAAGGTCTTTTTCATTTTCTACCACCTTAAGTGTAGTACCACACAGTTGGCGTTTCTCTGGGGTTACTTCTACCCATATGTACAAATGCAGTACTTTGCATTTGTCAAGGTTAAACTTCAGTTGTCACTTCTTAGCCCATCTGCCTGCCAAATTTTCTGGATCCTGTTGCAGTAGCACATTACCATTACTTTCATTAACAACCCTGCCAACCTTTGTATCACCTGCAAACTTCGACACTAAGCCTGATATACCTTCATCAATATCATTGATAAATATACAAAACAACAGTGGACCCAACACTGAACCCTGTGGGATTCCACTAATAACATTAGTCCAAGAAGAGCAACACCCATCGATTACCACCCTCTGTCTTATCCCACTCAACCATCCTTTTATCTAGTGCAGCAACTTACCCTTAATACCATTCTGCTCAATTTGTACAATAGTCTTCCATGCGCAACAGTGTCAAAAGCTTTCCTAAAATCCAAATATATGATATCAAAATTATTTTTTGCATCCAGTTCCTTTGTAACCACATCATAATATCCTATCAAATTTGTCAGACAAGACTTTCCCTTAACAAACCCATGCTGTCTGAATTATTGCTGCAGTCTTGTCTAGATGATCCTGCAATGCATCTTTAACCAGTGACTCCATTATTTTATCTGGAACAGAAGTTAAACTAACTGGTCTGTAATTACTCGTGTCACCCTTCGATCCCCCCTTTGTGAATTGGGGATACATTTGCACATCTCTAGTCCGTGGGGACCTCCCCTGAGTCCAAGGATGCTCTCATAATTATGGCTAAGGGTTTGCTTATTTCCTTTCCCACCTCCTTTAATATAACTGGATAGATCCCATCAACCCCAGGTGCCTTTCTTATGTTTAACTTCAACAATTTCTCCTCCACTTTGCTCTCAGTTATTACAAAATCATTAAGCACCCTGCTACAATTTGATAACCTTCTGCCATTTTCAAACCTTAATAACTCCTCATGTGTGAATGTAGATGCAAAATAGTCATTGAGTTTGCTATCTGAGCAGGATCATCAACAGGCGAACCATTGACATCAAGTTGACCAATCAGATTCATACCCTTCCTTTTAGAGTTTATATATGTAAATTCTTGCTGTTTTTCTTAGCATCCTTTGCCAAAGATTTTTCATAATCTGCGATCGCCTGCCTAACCTCCTTTGTGACCTTATTACAGACTAGCTTATATCTGCCATAGGCTTCTGAGTTGCTTGATAATTTATATGCATCCCATGCATCCCACGAATCTCATTAGTTCATTTGATAACCATTTAGGCCTAAATCTTGAACAATATTTCTTAATAGGTATGAAACTTTTAGTAACTTCCACGATTAATTCCTTGAATGCTTCCCACTTAGAATTTATTGTTGGTAACATCGTCAGTTGATCCCACTGTACAGAATTTAAAAACTGTCTTAGACAACTTTACTCACCTTTACGGAAGCAAAAACCGTTTCCTTCACCCCTGATGGTAATTATATCTTTAAGTAAATCCCACATCAGTACACTGTGATCACTGCCACCAAGTGGTTCCTTTATCTGCAAATTCTTAATACACGAATGATCACTGCTGATAACCAGATCAAGAGTATTCCCCTCTCTGGTTGCCTCTCGAATATGCTGCTGCAGAAAACAATCATCCAATAAATCCACAAAAGTCTTACTAGTGGGTGAATGACAAACCCACAAGTTCCAGTCAATATCTGGAAAATTAAATTCCCCCATTATAAGACATTCTGATTTACTAGCCCCACTATTTCTCTGTACAATTGTTCATTGTACTCATTCGAGTCATTAGGCCTATAACACACTCCTCCTCCTCTTATTTTTGCTTTCGCAGTGCTCACCAAACTGACTCAACAGTGCACTGTTCATCTATATCAACTGGATGCACTTCTTTTGATTTTATGTTTTTCTTAATTAACAGCATAACACCTCCTCCCTTCCTATCCTGTCTATCCTTTCTGTACACATTGTACTCCCCAAATTCCAGTTCTGCATTCCTTTTATCTGTGTGACACCACATCTCTGATATCCCAACAATATCTGCCTTTGATGTCTTGACCAACACTTCAATTCATCATATTTATTTACTATACTTCTAGCATTGGTAGAAGTATATAGTTATCAACTTTTCTCCCCTGGCAGATATACCCTGGTATTGTTCCACCTAATCCTAGCAGCCTGCCACTTGCTCACACTTCACGCGAAGTGGCATAAATTTAAATTGAGGAAAGATGGTTGCGGTATAGAATTCTGAACAAATTCAAGGAAGAACTGGACAAAATATCATTAGAGGGGATGGATAAGTGATATGGGAAGTGTTGTTATGTGTGTTTCTTTTTTTGGCTGATGTTGTATAAACTTACTTTCCTGCCTTGTTGCCACTATTAATACTAAAACTAATACTACTAATACTAAAACTAAAACAAAGAAAGACTCTAACAGGTCTCCAAATCCCATTACACCATGATAATAACAAGCTACACACTGCCATATGCCTCAGACGAAAACGCCACACTCCAGGAGCAAAACTCCGGGGTGTTGACTTTTGCCTCACTCTGCATATAGCCTAAACTTGGTTCCATATAATTTTTATTTTTCCTGTTTAGACATAAGAAGAAATATCTTCATGGAACAACACTTTCTGAGTGAAGAGGAGCTGAAAAAGACATTGGGATGGCTGGCTTCAACAGCAGGTTCCATATTTTTACTACTTTGCATATGTGAGTTGGAAAGAACAATTGCAACTGCATTGATAAACAAGGTGGACACACAGAATAATGTATACATGCTTCCCAGTGTTGTTTAATAAATTACATAAATTTTAAAACTGTCTTTAAGTACTTCTATGCCCAAAGGGACATTACTTATGGACCAACCTTTGTATTTAACTGTATATTGAACTCCTAGTGGGTTTACATCTTTCACAGTACTGGGAGTTTTAAAATTTGCTGTCCACAATTTCATTGTGTTCGTGGAAGGAGTGTTATAAACGCAAATATGTTTCCATGGAAGGAGTGTTATAAACACAAATATGTTGCCACAAATTTACACTGCATTATAAATGGTAGACATGCATATAATTTTATGTATGTGTCTATCACATTGTGAATGCTCCATAGTGAACCAATATCCTTAACTTGCTGTACAATCTCACTAAAAGAAGAAATTTCTATTGTGTATGCAGAAGAAAAATACAAAAGAACACCTATTTCTTGTAATCAACTTTGACACTATTTTTGCTCGTCTACAAGGTTGGGAATCGATGCCTTAAGTATTTCTTTACACAACACAATGGCAATTCAGCAAGCCAAGTTTCGGTAAAACAACAAGAAACTGCTCTTTTTTAATTTTTTTAGTTGCAATTTATTATAATTTCTTAGATAATATTAATGTAATGTGCATACACTTGAATTAAACTTAATAATACGGTACTATAAAATTATTTCATTAGTCTATTAATATGAGGCATTAATGCTATTGTATACAGTTAGTCATATGCACATGAAATTTGATATCATGTATAATTTTAGACTAATGCATATTATGGCTGGGAGTCAAATGAATTATTTGACTCCCAGCCATAATATGCATTTGCAATACATGTGGATTAATCCTATATGGTGTTGACTAATGATATTAGTATTACTAATACTAATACTAATGATATTAGTATTAGTAATGGCAGCATGATGCAAGAAAGCCTATGGCTTATGCTGCACCAGCCAAAAAAAAAAAAAAAAAAAACCTAATAATTAATAAAAGGAAAGGAAATTAAACCTATCATCCTATGTGTTTCCCTCACCCGAAGGTACTATCCAGATGACCTTTGAATTTCCCCAAACTCTCAGCCTCTACCACCCATGTAGGCAACTTATTCCAGTAATTTATAACTCACTGGCTAAAATAAAACTTCCTACAGTCCAATCTAAACATCTTCCTCTGTAACTTGAATTTATGTCCCCTAGTTCTAGCATCATTTATAATCTTGAAAATTTCATCCTCATTCATTTTACTGATGTCTCTCAGAGCCTTAAACACCTCAATCAAATCTCCTCTAAGGTGTCTAGTTTCCAAACTCTGCAACCCACATATTCGAAGTCTTTCTTCATAAGGACGCCCTTTTGCCGATCTCACCAGGCGAGTTACCCGTCTTTGCACCCTTTCATGAAGCTCGATGTCTTTCTTTAGGTGTTCCAAGTGTGGTCTAACAAAAGCCATATATAATGGGATTATCACATCCCTATCTCTACTTTCAAAAGTTCGATAGATCATCGATAGGACACACCATGGGCCTTCCCTGCAACCTGTTTATAATGCTAAGAGAATTTCATGTCTAACTGTATCGTAACACCCAAGTCCCTTTCTTCCAGTACTGGGTTTAGTTGAACTCCACCAAATGAATAAGTTATTTTGGGATTACTGTTTCCCAAGGATAATACCTTACACTTTGTTGGATTACAGCATAGCTGCCATTTTTCTGACGTGAAGAATTCCTTATTCCCCCTCTTTGCTCTGTTTGCTAGCGATTTCTCATAAACTGCCTTTGCCTGTCAAACCTTTTCTGTGGCTTTATTACAGATCATCTTGTAGCTGTTATAGGCTTCAGCACTTTTTATTGCTCTGTAACTTTTCCATGCCACCTTTTTCTGCTCAAGTAATGGGGCAACTTCACCATTCATCCAACTTGGAGCCCTCCTCGTGGAGTATTTTTTTAATGGTAAATACATATTCAAGGCGTCTGTGATAAATGTTTTAAAAGCATACCACAGTTCAATTGTATTCATTCTCTACGCGATATCTACCTGTTAACCGAGGCCAGGTAGAACCTTAAGACATTAATTTCCTTTTCTGAAATTATAACCCATTCCTTTGCCTTTTACTACTGCTACCTCTCTCTTCATCATCCACCGTAGAACTCTGTGACCACTTCCTGCTACTGGTTTCCTCTACTGTCAGCCCTGTTATGTAATCTGATTCATGGGTGATGATGAGGTCTAGGAGATTATTTTCTCTAGTACTTTCCCTGACATGTTGATACAAATAACATGTCATCTAGTTGATTTAAAAATTTTGTTCTCCATGTCGAGTTTCCTTCCCATTTTCTCCAATTAATTAGAGGCAAATTAAAATCACCCATAATAAAACATTGACGCTTACTTGCCCATTCCATTTGCATGTAGAGGCTTTCGTCATAATCTTCACAATCACCTGGTCTGTAGATTACTCCTACTTGCATTATACCTTTATTTCCAACTATCTCACACCATACAGATTCTATACTAGCATGTGAAATGTCTGAATCCGGGAAAGCTATTGTCACACACAGGCTGCATATGTATGCCTGAAGACAAATTCGCCTATTTTTAATCTAATGTTAAGAACTAAAATTAATATGAAAACTAAAGATAATATTACCATGAATCTGTTCATCCACATCAACCTTACTCTGCCACTGATCAGGAGCTTAAAGCAGAGAAATGACCAAACAAAATAATGTATACCTGTTTCATTATGGGTATGCAAGAGTCATTCATTTTGTTTGGGCATTTCTCTGCTCAAAGCCCCCACTGAGTAGCAGAGGAATATCCAAGTGCATAAATGGATTGATGGTAATATTATTTTTAGTTTTCAGCATTAGATTAAACATGGGAAAAAAATGTTGTTATTAAATTACTCCTTTATGCACTCGTATCATTAGCCAACAGCATATAGGCTTAATCTGCCCACACTGCAGTTGAACAATTCATCTCATCTCACATAATATCTGGTCCTATGCCATAATATGCATTAGTCTAAAATTATACATAATATATATATATATTCTCAGAGAACTCTAGTCACCTGCATCTTTGCATTCTTCTTCTTCTTCAGAATCTGAAAATGATAGAAGTGCAGGCAACTCGGGTTCTTCCTGGATTGGTGACGGTGTACTGTTAGGTGTAGGAAGTTCATCTTGACAGTCGGGAGGAGTCTTAGGTGGTGTTGGAACAGGAAGTAACTAAATGATATGAAATATTATTTTGCATATGAAAATGTTTTGGCAATTTTTTTCTTATAATTTAAACCTGTAATAAAAATGGCTGAAAATGAATACCATAGAAATCACTAATTCTAAAACTAAAAGGGTAAGTCATATTAAAACAAGGTTTATTTCCTTACCAATCAGAGATACATATTTCACAAATTAATTTTTATCTGTTTAAGTACCTATCTACCCAATTTTTTATACCTTGGATCAATCTTTCACTGCTGGAAATATTTAGGATGACCTCTTTCACATCTTCATTTCTTTAGTAAAAACTTGTAAGCTGCGACAAAAGTCTGAACTATACAAAGGATGATGGCGCCTCAGTAGCCAGGTGGGCAGGAGCAGCAGTGCATAGCACACTCTTCTTGATTAGACCGGGGTTCGAGCTGGTGACCACCAAATATGGAGGATGCGGAAAGGTCGGGGAATGACCACCGCATATCCCTGGAGCAATATGGCCTTAGTTGCTAATGCTCCTAAAACCAAATAATAACAACAAAGAATGATCAGCCACCTCATAGTAGGGACTCGTGGGGGGTATAGGTTGCACACTACCTGTAACAAAATGATAACTTCGCACACTGCAGATCATCTTGAATGGTAATTTCAGCACAGGTATTGGAACAATCCAAAAACCATTTATCTCTACATTCGATTTATGTCTTGGGACACTTTGCCCCTGCCAGTGATGGCAGCTAACTTTCAACCATCAAAGACTTTGATTTATACCCAACTGGTGACAACACCATGATCCAAAGGTCACTCTAAATTGCTAATATCAGTTTATACAAAAGGCATCAACAAAAAGGTGACTCCACCATCTGTCTAAAACTTGCTGGTCTATCATCAGACAATGTGTGACATCTATTAACAAATGCACATGGATCAGTGAATCATGTGTCAAAGTTCTGTCAGTAGCCACACAGCACTTTTTTGTTTTTTTATGAAAATCCCAACCACAAACAGTATTAGAACCTATAGTACTTAATACCATGCATGGGTTGAAGTTGAGAAGACTGAAGATACTTGTTGACATTGGACTTGAATTTCTGTAGGTGGTAATTTTTAGAAAATACATGCAAAGTAAGGTTGTTCAGAAAACAGAAGTTGAAAGGATACAGGAGGAAGAAAACTTTTCTGTGAACTTGAAGTTGGACAATAAATGGATGCTGCTGCTGACTGGTTGCAGCACATGTTCAAATTAGTTTGGAAGGGAGTGGGGGATGAGATAAATCCTGGAGAGACTTTTTTTTTTTTTTTTGTGGGGGGGGGGGCATTCCATGGTAGGGCTGATTTTAGATTTATAGAGTCAGTTTCTTTTTTTTTTCATTCTCATCATTTTTAATATAAAGAAGAAAAGTAATGCCAAGAACAAAAGAGAAAACTGAGTTTTCTAGATGCAGAGAAGGCAATATTTATGATGTGCTTACGCAGAGAGAGAGAGAGAGAGATTAGAAGTCAAGTCAGGGTCATTCTGTAATAGAAATATGTGATTTTGTCTAGAATTCTGAGTATCAAAGAAAAGTATAGGAGTAGATTCCTTTTTGTGAGATATAAAATAGGACAGAATTTTAGAAGGATTGAAATGAACTAAGTTATCTTTGCCCCACTGAAGAATTACCAGAAGATCAGCATTTAAGGAATTGGCAGTGGATATTTGCAACTGTTTGTGCAGAGCAAGGTAAAAGTTTCTCAAACTAGAAGATTTTGTTAGTTATTTGGTTTTTTTAGGAGCATTAGCAACTAAGGCCATATTTCTCCGGGAATATGCGGTGGTCATTCCCTGACCTTTCCGCATCCTCCGTATTTGGTGGTTACAGGCTCGAACCCCGGTCTAATCAAGAAGCGTGTGCTACACAATGCTGCTCCTTCCCACCTGGCTATGGAGGCACCAAACTAGAAGATGACACAGAATGTGTATCATTAGCAAAAGTGTGGTTAGGATTTCCAGTCAGTGGAAGAAGGTTATTAATATACAAGAGGAAAAGAGCAGGGGAAAGAACTGAACCTTGAAGAATACCAGCATTAGTGAAGAAGTCAGAAGATAGAGCCATCTACCATCATCTGCAGAGAGTGGTAACAGAAAAAAACAACTAAAAGGAGTGAGCTTGTTTAGAAGACCTTTATGCCAAACACAATCAGAAGCCTTAGAAATGGCAACAGCAATTGCTTGAGTTTCACCAAACATTTCCACTGAATTTTTTCACAGATGGGTATCATAAGCCAATCTTTCAACAGTGGATCAACACTGACAGAATCCATATTAGCGATCATTGATCAGAAGGAAGGTTAAGATAGTTTAGGAGTTGGCAGCTAATGAATTTCTCCATTGCTTTGGAAGGAATAGCAGTAAGGGCAATGGAATGATAATCAGATTGGAGGGATCTGTCACCCTTTTAGAAACTGGTTGGATATGAGCAAATTTACAAGCAGAAAAAAAATTATCAGTGGAATAAGAAAGTGTAAAAAGGTGACACAGAAGAAGAGCAAGATCTGGAGCACAGGTTTGAGAACAAGCAAACAAATGCTATCAGGATTTAGCCAAAAGTTTTGGCAAGAGGCCAGAATGCTTAACTACCATTTGGACAAGAAGCCAGTTTTCTACTCTTACCCTGTTCACAATTTAGTTTGGATTAGTCTGGTAGGTAGGTAATGATTAATAACTTCTTTACAATTGTTGCGAGCTTTAGTGAAAGCTTAAAATGAATCTGGAGATTTGGATGCAAGCTAACTGTGATATCCTACATTCTTATCTTGAACATCCTTAGCACATTAATTGGAAAACCAAGATTTATATAGAGAATGAGATTTTAAGGTGGAGTGTGGAATAAAGGACTTCATTGGAGAAAACATCATCAACAAGTTGTGATCTGAGGTTTCTAGTGGGCTACTCATCTTGGCTATGTATATTCCAAACAGTTATTTTTGAGAAAACAGTCACGAATTAGGATGTGTACTTATGATCATCTGGTATTCTGGTAGGTAGGTAAATGAACAATTTGTGTGGTCATTAGTAATTGCATTGATCAATTATCTGTGTGACTCAAAAACTGAGCCCAGCTGGAGTTGTGAACATTAAGAGATCCAAGGAAAATTACGTCACTGTTAGGAAAGTTGGATTGGAGAAAGCAGAGTTTCAAAGAAAGGAAGTTATCACATTGACTGCCAAATACAAGTTAACTCGTACTTGGCGATCTGACCCAGGACGCCAAGTACGAAATGACCTACAAGTTAACTCGGACTGATATGACTTGCCTTTCAGGCACAGCTATGAGTGTATATTTGTAGCAAATACATGCAATTGATGGATAGTGGGGTTCTAGGATAAGAATGAAAAATCAACCATGGCGTCAGAAAACAGAAAATTTATTCACAAAAAAAAAAAAAAAAAAAAAAAAAAAAATTACAAATACATAAAGAAAAGTGTATTACTAAAACTTACAAAAATAATATAGTTTATTTGTGATATTTCTTGAAACATTCTTCTATACAAAAAGCAGGCTTTTCTTTGTACACTGGACAATAATAGCATTTTTTATTTCTGGTACATACTCGACACTGCTTAGTTGGGTATGCTTTTTTTCAGTTGGTGGTATTGCCTCTAAATAATGAACGTCGCATTCAGACTTAATCTTCTTTGGAACATTTAGAATTTTTTCTCCAATCAAAGATTCAATTAATGTTTCTCTGAACTTTAGAGATTTTATGGTGGAACCTGTAACTTGACAGAAAAGGATGTATGTGTTATGTATATATATTTCTAAAATATGTAATGAAATTTTTTTGCTATCTGATGATTTTTCTTAGCACTGAACAATACGAGAGCATTTGATCTGATCGATCTATGCTGGACATTCCACTATTGTAATCTCGAATTATGTTGGGTTTTCTCGAAAATTTTCCATTCCGGTTACGTACCTCGACCATTTGAACAACATGTTTGTTAGAAATAGTGAGAACTTCTCTTATCCCTCCACTTACAAACTACAACAGGGCCATTTCGCTGTCATGAAACTTCTCCTTTCTTCAATTTTCTCATCACCAGATCTTTTGGATTTTCTTTTCTGTTGGTGCGTAATATTCCACATACATAAGTTTTTCGAGCAGACAACAATTCAATTTCGTCAGAGCAACAGAATTATAAAAATTGTCCATATACACTACATATCCCTTTGTCTAAATAGTCCTCAAGCAATTATAGCACAACTTCAGCAGTATGACCTATGTTTTGTTCAGTTTCTTCTGATTTACCTGAGTAAATTTTTATTTTCATAACAAGGCCATTGGACTCACACAGTTCGTAAAGTTTGATTCCGTATTTGTGCTTATTTTTTATGTACTGGCGGAAATTCAGTCTCCCATGCCGCAACATCATTGACTTGTCAATACAGATGTTTTTATTCGGTACATAATTATTGCGTATAACATTATTGAAATGTTAATGAAATGAACAAAGTGAAAATATCATAATATCAACTGGAATCTATTTCGACTCATAAATGATTGCCAAACCATAACATTGTAGAATGCACTTGTACTCCAGTAATGCTCTATTGAAGGAAAAGAACAAGGACCCATTTGTAACAAAAGTTCAAGAAACACTTTCATTTCTGAAATGTCCGTGTCCTTCCATTTTGATGACCTGGCATATTTTTGCAATTGTCCACATTTTTCAGTTTCTTGCCTAGCGTATAAATTACTTTGTTCCATTAATAAGATAAGAAATTGTTCTGAAAAATATAGCTCTACCAATTTTTGTACACTAAGTTCTGTTGTGTCCATTTCCAAACCAATGTTCTCTTCAAAAATAAATTGTGGAGGATCTTGTGCTATTTCATTCCACAAATTATTATTATTTGACGTACTTTCCTGCAGAGAATTAGGATTATTTTCAGGCTGGGAGCTGGCTTCACCTTCGCTATACTCACTTGAATCATTAAATGTTCATAATTTTCATTGTCGGAACCAGAACTGTACGGCTCATCAAAAATCTCTTCAAATTCCGGGTCACTCATATTAGCATACAGCTCAAGCTGCTCTTCGGTCAGTGGTCTCTTCTTATTCATGTTTTAGGTTCTTTTGTTTTTTTTTAGAAACACGTAAATTAGTAAATACAACATACACACACGGCACAGTCCCTGTCACTACTATGGATTTATGCACACCGCTGACTCATATACGGAAAATTCTACAGGTAACAAAACGTCTCGAGTTAACTTGTAGTGGGCTTCCGCGAGGAATTTTCTATTACACACGCCATCTGAGATAATTCGAGAAGCTTTTTTTTACAACAATAAGCTATTTTTAGAAGTTTTGATGATGAATATATATATATTATAATTTGGGTTTTGAATAATTTAACATGCCTAACTCAGATTGGTGTCGGAGCCCCATTCACCCAAATAAGCCATAGCAGTCAACACGTTAAAGATCTCTAAGCGATTAACTGAGTTTGGAGAATGATAGAGGCAACAGAGAAATCTGAAAGAATAAGTAAAGAGGTTTTAAGCCAGAGAAGGCAGAAAAGAGGAGATTCCAAATTAGTAAGTTTTTACTGGGAACATCAGAGTGGATATATACACAAGTGCCACCTTTGAAGCGAAAGGAATTGTGCAGAAAATAATTAGCAACAAATGAAATGAGCGGTGGTTGAGTCAACCAATAATTGGGATTCTGTTAGAAAAAGTAAGTGGAGCTTGGCAGATTGTAAGTGGAAATGGACATCACTGAGATTGGAGCTGAGACCACATATTTTTGAAATGAATGAAGAAATTTTTGGGAGGTTTAGATCTTTTTGCAGATAAATTTATACTTTTACTTTTGACTAGTCATGATGCATTCAGCAAATAAAGTAAAAATAGAGGTGAGGAACATGTTGCATGAAGTGATAAAATTTTTGGATACCCACAGCAAAAATATGCCTAGCTACTTGACATGTTTGTTTGTTATTTGGTTTTTAGGAGCATTAGCAACTAAGGCCATATTGCTCCAGGGATATGCGGTGGTCATTCCCTGACCTTTCCGCATCCTCCGTATTTGGTGGGCACGTGCTTGAACCCCAGTCTAATCAAGAAGCGTGTGCTACACTGCTGCTCCTGCCCACCTGGCTACGGAGACGCCTGCTACTTGACATAACATGGCCTCAATAATTCCAACCCGTGTATACACACTATTTGGACTTCCTCCAGTCACATGGAAGAAAACCTTCCAATTAAATGCATAAGGATAAACAGATGTGTCTTTAATGCTTCATATCAGGTCATTTGCCTACACAGTACAACATATAGTGGATGAGCATAACTGAATATAAACTCAAGCCTTTGAGGCTGAAAGCCAACTGCTATCACAGGAGAGACTAAAGTATCCTGAATATAGAAATTGAACATAGAAAAGCATAAATTTTCAAATTATTTCAATATCTGCATTGATATATAACTTCTACAATCTTTAATACTATATTGTGTGGGACAAACAAAAAGGTACACAATCTTCTTTACATGTTTAATTGGAAGTTTTTCTTCCATCCACCACTTGGCATATTTGAATAAAATGATATTAGCAATTTAGGCTGACTTGGATTACAGCATTGTCTTTAACATAAGCATAAGCCCAAACACTGCGGCTGCCATCAGTGGAAGTATCAAGGTGCCCTAAAGACAAAAATTTAATGCAGAGAGGCATACAATTTTCAAATTACCTTGGAAGGTATAGTACCAAACGAATGTGACTGTTTCACTCCAATACATGAAATTTTAATTTTTACTCAATGCCTTCAGCATCTTATACACTACAATCAGATTCCTACTTTGTCTAGTTTCAAATTTTGCAGTCCGCACCCCATAAGCCATTCTTCAGATGTGAATCAATTTGCATTCATTAGTAATCTGACTGCTCTTCTTTGAACTCTCTCCAGAAGTTTTGTGTATTTTTTAAGTGTGGTTTCTAGGCCTGAATACAATATTGCAAATGCAGTCTGACCATCATCTTGTAAAGAGGGATAATGGCATCTTTCTCCCTACTGGCAAGGTCCTATAAATCTACATCAAAGTCTTTTTCATCTTGAAGGAAAAAAAAAAAAAAAGAAAAAAAAATTTGGCATCTTCCCCCCCCCACCAACTTATACACAACACCAGGTTTCTGTTCCTTAAATACATGACCTTACATTTAGAAGCATTAAATTTTAGTTGCCATTTTTCAGACTATATATGCAACCAATCCAAGTCTTTTTGAAGTATCCTTATCTGGCTCAGGTTGTGAACCACCCTTCCCATCTTCAAATCATCAGCTTTCAAAGGAAGCTGATGATTTGAATATCAATATCATTTATGAAAATTAGAAATAGGAAGGGGAAATAAAGATATAAATAGGAAAGGAAATAAGTTAACTGAACCATAAAGGATGCTGCTTGTTACACTGATCCATTCTGAAGAGTGACCATTTACAACAACCCACTGTCTCTTGGCTTTCAGCCAGCTTGCAATCCAGTGTAGGATCTTACCAGTTACCCCAACTTTTCAGTTATATAGCAACTTTCCAACTAGACATATAATATCAAAACCTAGTTGCATCCAACTGTTTAATGACTAATCATAGTAATTTATCAAATTGGTCAGGTATGACCTTCTCTTAACAAACCCATGCTGGGATCTATCCAAGAATACCATTCTTGTTAAGATGGTCCAGAACCACATTCTTAACTACAGATTCCATAATCTTCCTTACCACAGCAATCAAACTATAGAAGTTTGACTTCTGTGGTAAGAAATGAGGAGACGACATTCTTTGTGGAATGGAGAGATACTAGTACTTCTCCAGTCCAAGGGAATTATCCAAGAGTATGAAATTCTCATTAACATTCACAATGGTTTGATACATTCACATGCAGCCTTTTTAATTATTACTGAATAGATACTATCAACTCCTGGATCATTGCTCTCCTTTAACCTCTTCAGCTTTTCTAACAAATGCTCATTGAGATCATTATATTGCTTACTTTATGGCAATCTGACTCCTTAATATTCCTCAAAAGATTCAAACTTACTTTCTTATGTAAATTTCACCAAAGAGTAAATATCATTCAACTCATTTGCCTTTTCTGGTGGGAAATGACCCTACAAGTTGAATAACAACATCAGCATGATCTGCTTTTGAAATTCTTGAATTTTTTTTTGCTATGAAAACAACATTTACCACCACACATTGCACAGTTTGCCCTCTGATGTAATAATGCAGATTCTCACTCATGATTATGATCCAGGAATATATTTCCATTAGTTTCATAATGAATCAGGTGCAGAAAGTTCAGTTCCATTTTTCAGTTTTTTCTGGATTTTCAACATATCTACATATCCACACTGCATATCATCCTGTACTCTCATAGCATAGGTACATCAAGAAACTCTCTATACCAAATATACTGGCTCACCTGTCACTATGAATGCCACTATACATTTTCTTTCATGCATCACAATGTACACACAGATAGTGCAACCTGTAGTCATTATTACTCTGAAATAGTAGTATTTGTCCTTGTATGTCACACATATGTTCCATTTGACATGGAGACTTTCTACATTCATAGCAGCCACATTTTGACTTTTAAAAATGCTGGAGACTTTTTAAAATCCAAATTCTGAACTTGAAATTGAATTTTACAAATTTCTAATGATGGGATATTTGGATTCTGTGGTAGCTGAACTATTTGGGAGGGAACCCATTCATCATCTCAAAATCTATTCTTCTGGTCAGTTTAGGCATGATCCTCCATCTTCCCCTCCAAGGTATTATTGTACTTCCAAAAACAAATATAGTAACCAGCAGAACCAGCTACTCCCATCCAAAATGAAATTCACCAATCTAGTGTCATTATGGAGAATGTTCTTCCCAAACAACACCATCCAGCATTTCAACACCTTATGCACTTATTGGATAAGTGCATAAGTTCAAAGATAAAAGCCTAAAGATGCCAAAAGTTTTATACTAGAATATAATACAGTAAAATCTTGTTAATACAAACTTGATTTATACAAAGTACTCATTTATATGAAGTATATACCATTCCCCTGTGAAAGGATAGGCTTTTCTATACAAAAAAAAATTCATTTATTACAAAGTTCGGTTAATATGTATTACAAAGTTTGTTTTCACCCCGTGAGAAATATATATTATTTTGTATGTTTAATACAAATCTCAGCACAGCTGTCTAATTATTGGCCCTGCTATTGCCTCTGGCCACCCGATTCACTGCTTCCTGAAGGATGGCACTAACTTATTAGAAATTATTTTTGTGTAAACAAAACCAGTTTATAGTAGCTACAACATAAGTGTACAGGAACTCCCCGACTTTACGTAATACTCGACTTATGGAAATTCAATTTTATGTAAGTCTTTGCTGGCCGGTGCAAACTTAAAAAAATCATGAAAACGTATTTTGCATCCCGTAGGAATAAATGGAGGTATCATGAAAATATCATAACGTGAACCCAATAACGCATTGCTTTTTTTTTTTTTTTTTTTGGTAATTTGTTCCAAGACATTGGAAGTTGAAATTTTCACTATAACTAAGCTATTTATCTCTCTAAAAGGTCATTTTTATAATGGAAATTGCACAACACTTTCATCGTTATCATATGTTCCGTTACAAGAATCAATTTTGAATGCCTTTGTGATATTTTTCTAAAACACATTTCTGGAGGTCACTACCATAAAACAATTTGTACTTTCCGGTTTTTTGGGCTTTTCTGTTAGTGCAATCTGTTATAAATGGGTAGTAAACTCAATCTTATTGCATTTGCTATAATACCGACAGCTGGAATTCTGTGGGTTTTTACGTTACGGTATTAGGGTGAAATAAATTTTCAGAATCTTCTCTTCATTCCTATTTACTTATTACAATGGTGAAGAGGAAGGGACCAATGAAAAGTGCAAGTACTGGCAGTGATAGGAAACGAAACAAAATTGATTTAGAAATGAAGATGATTAATTAAGAAGTACGAAGCAGAACAAAGTTTGTCATCTATTTCACGAATTAGGTCTCGCTGCTTCAACAGTGAATACTATTTTAAGGGACAGTGCGCATATAAAAGAACATGTTCAAGGATCAACGTATTTCGCACCGGGACCCAACAGCGTTCAGGTGCTATATCGAAGATGGCAAAGCTATTAATAATATGGATGGAAAATGCCCCTGAATCTAATGGCCATTCAAGCAAGAAGTATTTATGAAGATAACGATAAGTACGGCAAACCCCAAGCCAAGCTCGTGGCAAGCAACGGGTGGTTTAATAGGTTCAAGCATCACGCTGGTTTCCAAAACATTAAAGTATGCGGGGAAGTCACCACGCCGATTCTGCAGCTGCAGACAAATTTTGTGATGTGTTGAAAAAAATCCCTTCTAAATCTCCACAGCCGTCAACCTCCACAGTGGCGTACTTATCAGCTGGAGAGTTAATTCTTGCAACAACCTTGAATGGTCAATGATATATAGGAATTTTTCTAGCAGGGATAAGGAGGTGATTATTCCCTTGTATAAGGCAATGGTCAGGCCACACCTAGAGTACTGTATACAGGTCTGGAGGCCTCATTTCAAGAAGGATGTAGAGCTGCTGGAACGAGTACAGAGAAGGGCAACAAGATTAGTGAATGGAACAAAGGGGTGCTCTTACGAAGAAAGGCTTAAGTTTTGCAAATTACAGTGTCTGGAGACTAGGCACCAGCGAGGTGATCTGATAGAGGTGTATAAAGCCTTGAATGGTTTGAGCATGCTCAATGCTGATGAGATTCTTCCTCTCGCTCAGAATAATCACCTGAGAGGGCATAAATTCAAATTGAGGAAAGACAGATGTAGGATAGACGTGCAGAAATTTGCCTTTAGCCAGCGGGTGGTTGGTTGGTGGAACAGACTTCCATCCCTTGTCGTGGAAGTTGATAGCTTAAATAAGTTTAAGGCTCAGCTGGACAGGTATTTTGAACGAACAGAGGGGTGAAGTGGAAGTGGTTTTTTTTTTTTTTTTTTTTTTTTGGCTGATGCTGCATAAGTTTGCTTTCTTGCATCAAATGCCTCTACTAATGCTAATGCTAACAACGCTTGAAAGGCAAAACTTGCTGATGTTATACCTGTCTCCTCTCTCTTTTTGTAATTTTATAATTTTCAAATTTTTGTAATTTTTTCTGTGCATGAGATGAAAAAATTGAATAATTCTATTTACACTGGTGTTCAAAGAAAGTGCATCACCCCGTAAAATTGTAATTGTCATCCGAATAACGTAAGTATATGGCATATATACTTGATACATCATAACAGCCAAATGATATGGGGGTGCATTTCATATCGCAGAGTAGGTCACCTGCAGTTTATAAAAGGCTCCATAAATGCCAATGGATATCTGGCTATATTGGAAGGCAAATTGCTGCCAACCATTAGAGACCATTTCAACCTGCAAATAACTGCATCTTTCAGGACGACTCTGCTCTTCGTCATCAGGCAAAAAGTGTAAGCAGACACTTCTGTAGTTACTTTAGCTTCATTTCTGCATTAGAGGTTCGACAGTAATGTTTGCTAACATTTGTTACAGGTGAAAAAATGGTTGGAAGAACGGCCTATTACAACTCTCAGCTGGCCAGGAAACAGCCCAGACCCGAATCCTATAGAGAACTGTTAGCATTGTGTGGAATCTGCAGTTGCCAGAAAGAAACCAAAGACCCTTTGTGAACTTCAGGAAGCCATAATTCATGCTTGGAACGACGAACTATCAGTTGATTATCTTCAGAAATTGATCTTGTCAATGCGCTGCTGTCATCAGGGCCAGAGGTGGTTCAACTAAATATTAGTTTGCACCTGGTGAACTTTTTATTTTGTTTTCCACTTAAAATGATAAACTGAAGCAAACTGAGGGCTTCTGATAACATTTCAGCCATAATTGTCGTGTTTACCAAAACTGTTGTATAAAGGTTGCAAATGCTCATTTTGGAATATTTGGAGAGCACCTGTGAAATATTACTTAGCTTTGCCTTAACTATTAATAAATATCTTTTGTTTATATTTCTATTTGTGATGCGAGTCATTAATGTAACATACCATCACAAAAAGGGAATTAAAAATGTGAAATTCCTAGGTGATGCACTTTCTTTGAACACTAGTGTACATGTTTGTTGAACATTGCTTTTTTGCTTCTATCAAATTCAGTGCGCATAGTTGCAAATGCGGAATTTCCCTAAATGCTTATTTAGGGAAATTGACTTACGTACCGTTCCGCAGAATGCAACCTTTACGTAAGTCGGGGAGTTCCTGTATTTTGAAAAACATCATGTTAAATTAACAAAAAATAAAAAACAATTTAGTTGTTTACATACGTTCCCTTGCTCTCCACGGGATTAAGGTCAGTTCTTTGAACTGACTTTGAAGTGGTACTAACAAATGCATGCATTTAATTTACCAATATCGGGTCCGATTTTGCAAGAAAAGGCAAATTATCTGGCTCAGCAACATGGAATTGGCAACTTCAAATGCAGCAGTAGCTGGCTCCAGAGATTTAAAGATAGGAATAACTTGGTTTCGCAAAATGTTTGTGGTGGGTCTGGATTAGTCGACAGTTTGCCCTCTGATATTAAAATATTTTGGTTGTGTTCTGTACGGTCCATTCTTGAAAAATATGAAGCAAAGGATATTTTTAATCTTGATGAGACAGGTTTATTTTATAATTTATTGCCAAACAAAACATTTGCTGTTTGAGGAGAGCCTTGTCATGGTGGAAAATTAAGTAAACAAAGACACACTATTCTGTTACGCTGCAATTCAAATGCAGCATATCAGAAGCCAAAATGTTTTAAAGAATTTAACCAACTTCCCTGTGATTATGTGGCCCAATAGAAATGCTTGGCTTACGGTCAAAATTTTTCAGTCTGATTATCAAAAGTGGACAGAAGAATGGCTTCAGAAAAAAGGAACATTTTGATGATTCTAGATCGTTATACAGCACATTCTGCCGAGACACTTAAGTTGACAAATATATGGCTGTTGTTTTTAACCTCCCATTTCCATCTGTAGCTGAGTGGTCAGGAGCAGGAGTGCAGTAGCACACGCTCTTTGAGTAGCCCCTGACTGCTAAATACGGTCAATCTGCCAACCCACACTGGACCAGGCAGATTATGGTTCATTTCCCTCAACATGAAATGTTGAGGAGGCTTCCATCCTGCAGTGGGTGATAAGGTACTTGATCCTCAACATAGCAGGGAGGGAACAATTTGCAGCTAAATTGGAATGTCTTGGATGCTATCCGTAATTTTTTTATTGCTTGGAACTGTATTGCATCAAGTGTAATAATCAATTGCTTCAGAAAGAGTGGCTTTAGAGAGAATATCATCAAAAAACATGGTCCAGCAGACGAATGTGATAGCAACATCGAGGAATGGGGGAATTTAAAGGAGCTGTAGATTTGATTTTGTTGGTGAATTTAAAGAGTTTGGGAAGCTACATGTAGTTTCTACCACAGCAATGCTAACACCAGAAGAGCTGCTAAACACCAAGCAAAACTGATGTTTTTGTTACCAGCAACAGCAAAAGTGAAGCACACACACACATTAAAAAAGATGCCCAAAATGCATTGAGCATAATAGAGAGTGTGTTGGCCTACAGTAGTGTTGATAAAGAAACAACTATTGCATTTTATAATGTTGTGCTGTAGTTAAAAATGCATATATAACAAAAACTGTGCAAACAATATTGGATTCTTTCTTTAAATTAGATTAATTTATCAAAAAGTTAATGGATTGTATGTCTCCTTTTATATTAAGATTAATTCTTTTACCGTGATACTAAAATATTGTATATATCAAAATATATACTGTACAATATTTTCATTTCTGTTAATTGCTTTTCTCTTAGTTTACCTTACAAATGAAATAAAATCTGTAAAAGTGTGTTAATCCTACTGTATTGTTAGACAATGCTTTTGTTTTCTTTATTTTTTATTTTAATTATTTTATTAATGTAAATTAATTTATTTTTGTTATTACTATTATTTTTTTATTATTCTTAGATATATAGTATGTGCCAAAAAAATAAAGGTAAAATTTTGACACTTTTGGGGGACCTTGTTACTACAAACCTCGTTATTACAAAACGCAAAAATTTAGGTCCCTTGAACTTTGTATTAAGGAGATTATACTGTATATATTACAATCCATCCCATCTTATATAGTATGTATGTCACTATAGATATGTATCATAATGTACTTTTTTTTTTTCTTTTTTTTTTTTGTTAGTTGTTGGTGCATCGGCTTCTGTGGCCACATTGCACCTCCAAAGGTTTTTGCATTTTACTCTGATCCAAGCCTGGTCGGCTTCGTAATGTACTTATATCACAGAACTGCCTCTATTTGATTGGATAAAAATGTACACAAAAAATGGTGCATGCACGTGTGTGTGTGTGTGTGTGTGTGTTTAATGTACATAAGCTACACTGGCTATAGTGCGCCTCCAAACAAAAAATGGTACTCAAAATTATCCACCAAATTAAAATAAAATTCAATTTTGGTTGATCAAATATTGTTGAATAATTTCGGTGGATAAAAATTGTCAATCATTTTAAGAATCTCAAATGTCAATTTCAACAAAATCTGTTCAGCCAGTTGTATGCTGTCATAGATGTGTATAAAGAGATGGGCAGACAGATAGACATGACAATACTAATTGCTTTGCAACTGCATACTGTTGTAAGACACATCTAAAAAAGTGAAATCGTGATAAAATTTTGGGAATAACAGGTTGAACAGCCAAATCTGATTAATGATTGATATTAAAATATTTTGGACATAAATTTTCTGTTTGTTATAAATTTTCTATCTGTTAGAAAATTATTTTAAAAATATGTTATTAATTTCAGTACCTGAGATGTGACTTGAACCTGGATATTTTCTGAATCCTCTTCGCTTGATTCAGCCACCTCTGATGGTGAGGATATTCTATCTGATTCATGATTTTTAATTTCCATATTCTGACTAGTCAGATTTTTTCTAACAACTTCAACTGCTAACCTTTCCACAAGTTTTCTATTTGAAGTTGTATTATTTTCCTTTGATATATCATATTTATCTGCAATAAAATTAATGCAAGACAACATTGTTTTAAAAAAAATAAATTCATTTTATATCATAAATTACAATTCTTTTTCTATGAAAAATAATATCCAAACTGGCTAACAAATATAAAACATAGTGGTGGGTCTTGCAATTTCTTTATTCTGATTAATACAGATTAAAATATTTTCCCCTGAGAACAAGCATTTTTAAAAAATCAGAAACTCGCATATTAAACATTATAAAAATGTATATATAGATATGCAAGTGCTGCTTACATAAAAATGATTAATTAATTGTTCAATGTATCAGAATGTAATAGAATGGCATGTTTTTATATATACAAAGCTTATAGATATTTGTTTTCCATGTTCACTATTAAGAGGAGCAAGCACATACAGTGAAGATAGATTTGTCAGTTAGTGTTTTATTAATTTCTCTTGATTTTATATTTTTGTGAACAGAAATTTGAAATTCCACCTACTAACTCTTTATCCTAATTCTTTAATTTTCTGAAACTAATCTTTGTCCTAAATAACCACTAAGGGTGCTCCATCATGATATATGCACTCCAACTAACTTTGAATAGTGCAAATGATGCTTTTGGAGAAATGTATAGCCAAGAGGAAATAATGCTTCTTTAATATTCTTTCCAAAAATACTTATCCACTTTCTTACATCTCCGTTTATTTTTTATTTCCAGAATATCCTCACAATATTACTAATGAGTTCATTGTTGTATATGCCTGCAAAATCAAGATAATAATCCTGATAATGGACAAATACACACACCATATGACCAAAGACTAATCTTTCTTTTGCATTCACTTTTTTGGGACAAAGAAGGGGTGATACTGATTATTTTCAATTCAAAGGGCTAAATCCATTACAAGTGAATAATATTCTCCCTTGCTACTAAAATTTTAAATACAATCAAAGGCCAAACATCACTGTGAAACTCTCCACAAGGATTCTCTTCCTGCATGACAATGATTCCAGTCACAAGATCAGGTAACCATGAAAACGATCAATGATTCAGGTTATGAATTGTTGTCATAACTGCATTATTTTCCAGTTGTAGCCCCTTCAGATTACTATCCACTTCCTATAGTGAAAGAACATTTGACACAGTGGCATTTTTGGACAAATAACTTTGTCCAAATAGCAAATGAAATTGAAGAGTGAATAGAGGAATAAAATGCTGGGATATAGAAAATATCAAGTGTCTAATGAATATGTAATATAAAACTATATTGAACAAAAATTGATTCACTTCCAGATTGCTTCATTTGTAGTATGGTAGGATAGAAACTTTTCAAATACCCCTCTCATTGCAGTACATCTTGAAAACTGCACTGCTTACATCTGTAATATATCAGTTTGTTATGATTATAATTCATTTTATGATAAAATGCAATCCAGATCCAACCATACATATTTGCATTAAAGTTATCATTTTGTTGCAGATTTGTTTTTTATTCCTAGTTGTGAACTGTATTAAGCCTACTTACTCACAAAAAAAAAAAAAAAAACCTAATTTAAATAACAGCAACAATAATATTAATAATGATGGTGTGAAGCTTAGGGGCAGGAAATATTGCTCGCTCTCTCTCTCTCTCTCTGGGTGGCAATTACCTTTGGTGCACAACCACTGAATCCAATTTATTTTGAAACTCATATATATGTAGTTTTTCATTTCTGGAACTTGTTACTGAAAATGAAGACCTAATTTTTTACTTGATAATGAGTGAAAAAGCCCATTTTCATTTGAATGATTTCATTAAAACAAGTGTGGGTACAAGTAGACATTTCACTTGCACTGTTGTACTGACTGGTGTGGAATCATGAAAATCGGAATAACTGGTCTGGTCCTTTTTGAGGATAACAACTAGTCATTTTAGGGTTTTGCTGCACTAATTACTTTGTCAAAGTTTTTTTAGTATTTATCATGCATAGTTCATACAAACATTCTGAGTCCAATCAGCATGTTGTACAAACTAAAAAACCTGGAATAATACTGACTGCCCTCCCTTAGCCAGAGATTGGTTAACTACAGCCTTAACTGACAAGGCCTTTAGATTCCTTAGTGTTTCTGATAGAATCTGAACCCAAACATTTTCAAAGGGGCTCACATCTGGAGAGAATGGGCTTGGCACACCCAGGGTCCTGAGCTGGATATCATCATTCTTCTCTTTCTTGGTGATTCCCTTCTACTTATGTCTCTCTCTCTGGCTAATAATAATGATAATAATAATAAAGTGGCATCCTTTAAATTTGGAACCACTGAAACTTTATGGTTTCTTTCCTTTTTCATTGCAGTTATGATGGATGGTACTGAATAAAGACAAGCATGTTGAGGTCAAGGTCAGAAGACACAAGTATGTTTAAAGCATACCAACCAGAATGGTCTTTAATTAACCATGTGCAAGTTGCTTGCAAAATTTAAGAGACAGGGTCAGCAAGATCACAGACTAGCAAGAGTGCTGTGACTCAGGGGAGAAACGAAGGGAGTGATTCTCCAATGCATCACAGTCTCAAAAAATGTGCGAAATGTGAAATGTTTGCCGCCCTTTCTAAAATAGGACATGATCTAGTCAAGGAGGATTCATTTGTGTGTGATAGGTGTCTAAAGTGTCAAGAAATTAGGCGCCATCTCAGCATTCTGATGGGAGTCTATGAAAGCTTGAGGTGTAGGGTAAATGCCCTCAAAGAAATTAATATGAGGGGCCCATCAAGCTCTCGGCTGCCCAGCTCAACAACAGAGCTCACTCCTGTGCATCAGGCAAAACAGAGGAAATCTCCAAGGCAGAATGTTATGGTCCCAAAGGAACTAGTTATTGTTGGTGACTCTATTGTCAGGGAGATGGGGAATATACTATGCAAGAAGGATAAGTGGAACAGGACTAGGGTATGTCTGCAGGGACAAAAGTTGATGATGTTATAGAGCAGATATCTTTTAAGGGCACAAAAGGTGATGGTGTTGTACACTTTTGAACTAATGACATTAACAGTAAGAGATCTGCAAATTTACTCAACAAGTACAGGTCAATGTTGAAAAAACGTTGTGAGATAGCGTTGAATGTGAAAGTGCAGACACGATAGGAGGGAGTATATGATGAGAGCCTTGTCGATAAATTCAGCCCTGGAGAGATTGTGCAAGGCTCAAGGGGTAAAATTTGTTTCAGCCTGATCTGTGATTGTTGATAGGAGAGACTGTTTCGACAGGGATGGGGTACACTTAAATAGAAAGGGTGCAAGAATATTTGCTGATGCTATCGACGCAGTGTTAGGTGGGTCGGAAAACTGCTAGCTTGGGGGGGGGTATACAGAGACAAAGTCTAACAGTGGCCACAGGCAGAGGCAAAAGTGATTCTTGCACTGCTTTGATTAGAATGAGCAGCAGCCTGGAAAGCAAGGTGATGGAGATTTCTAGGACTGTTGGGAGTCATAGTGGAACAATTAATACATCGGCTGTGTTAGAGTAACCAAGAGTAGGAACAGGTGCATATATACTTGCATGTACACCAATGCTAGGAGTATAGTTAATAAATTTGATGAGCTTGAAGTGCTAGTCAAGACATCAAAGGCAGATATTTTTGGGATATCAGAGATGTGATGTCACAGAGATATAAACAGTGCAGAATTGGAATTTGGGGCGTACAATGTGTATAGGAAGAATAGACAGGACAGGAAGGGAGGAGGGGTTATGCTTTTAGTTAAGAAACACATAAAATCTAAGGAAGTACATTCAATAATTGATGTTGGACAATGCAGCGTTGAGTCTGTTTGGTATGAAATAAGCACTAGAAAAAGAAAAATGAGAGTAGGTGTGTGTTATAGGCCTAATGAATCTGATCAGTATAATGAGCAATTGTGCAGAGAAATAGTGGGCCAGTAAATCAGAATGTCTTATAATGGGGGATTTTAACTTTCCAGATATTCACTGGAACTTGTGGGTTGGTCATTTGCACACTAGCAAGACTTTTGTGGATTCATTGGATGACTGTTTTCTACAACAACATGTTCGAGAGGCAACCAGAGAGAGTAATACTCTTGATCTCATTATCAGCAGTGTTTATTCATGCATTAAGAATTTGTAGATAAAATCACCAATGGGTGAAAGTGATCACAATGCATTGATGTGGGAATTACTTAAAGATGTAACTACCATCAAGGCTAAAGGGAAGGGCTTTTGCTTTTGTAAAGGCAACTACAGAGGTCTCAGACAGTTTTTAAATTCTGTAAGTGGGATCAACTGATTATGTTATCAATGTTGAATCCTAAATGGGAAGCCTTCAGCGACTTCATTTTGGAGGATACTAGGCTTTTCATTCCAACTAAGAAATACTGTTCAAGGTTTAGGCCTAAATAGATGCCAGATGAATTAATGAGGCTCGTGGCAGAGAAGAAAAATGTATGAGATGCATATAAAGTATCAGGTGACACAGAAGCCTATGACAGGTATAAACTAGTCTGTAATCAAGTCACAAGGGAGGTTAGGCAGGCGAAGGCAGATTACGAGAAATCTTTGGCAAAGAAAAACAGCAAACAGTTCTTTACTTATGTAAACTCTAGAAGGAAAGGGATGAAACAGATTGGTCCACTTGATATCGACTGTTTGACTGTTGATGATCATGCCCAGGTAGCTGATAAACTGAATGAGTATTTTGCATCTACATTCACACACGAGGAGTTATTCAATGAGTGATGTGCAAGAAGTTTATCAAACGCTAATAGGGAGCTAAGTGATTTTGTAATAACTGAGAGCAAAGTTAAGGAGAAATTGTTGAAGTTAAACATAAGGAAGGAACCTGGAGTGGACAGGATCTATCCAGTTATATTAAAGGAGGCAGCAAAGGAAGTAAGTAAACCCTTAGCCATAATTATGAGAGCTTCCTTGGACTGGACGTGTGCAAATGTATCACCAATTCATAAAGGGGGTTCTCAAAAGGTGACACAATTAACTACAGACCTGTTAGTTTAACTTGTGTTCTGGGGAAAATAATGGAATCACTGGTTAAAGAAGCATTGCAGGATCATCTAGCAAGACTGCAGTAATAGTTAAGACACAGCATAGGTTTGTTAAAGTCAGGTCTTGTCTGATCAGTTTGTTTGGATACTGTCATGTGGTCACAAAGGAACTGAATGCCAAAAATAATTTTGATAGCATATACAGTAAACCCCCGCTATTCGCGGTATCTGTATTCGCGGTTTCGCGTATTCGCAATCGCCGATTTAATATAAAATGAAACCTAAAAAAATGTGAATTTTAAAGCGCCGTGAATATTTTCTGTCATAAAAAACATGGGCGTGGCTAAAATTATCTTTCCCGGTCAAAACAGCGCTCAGTGGGTGGGGGGAGAGGGGTGACAAAATCGCGAGCGTGGATGTTTCTCGCTAATCCTTGTTCAGTATGTGTTATGCGCTTGTCATGGAAGGTTTCGTCGTTTGCTTTTAATGTATATGTTTATAAATTGAATAAATTTATAAATTGATATGCTTACAAAAGTGATAAATCTACCGTTTTGCAGTGTAAAACAGACTTTTTCGAGTGTGTTAACGGAAGAAAGTGACTTTATTTGGACAAGTTCTTTCTAACCCCTACAAAAATATGGCAACGAATAACAAGGGAAATGTGAAAATATCAAAGGTGATGATATTAGCGAATAAAATTGAGTTATTAGACAATTTCTAATGGTGAAAGTGTCTCCTCAGTGGCAAAACATTATAAAATCAATGAGTCAACGGTACGATCAATCAAAAAATCGGAAGAAAAAGTCCGCCGTAGTGTCCATGAAAACGCGCTAATTGCTTCAAAAATTTGCTCTGTAACTCGTGATGTTAAATTAGAAAAAATGGAAAAAGCTTAAAATCTGTGGATAGAAGACCGAACTCAAAATAAAATTCCGTTAAGTTCACTCATCATTCGTGAAAATGCAAAACTCCTTTATCAACACTTTAGTGAAACTGCTGATAGCACTGGCGGGATGTTTTTTTTTGCTAGCAAGTAAAGGCGCTAGTTTGAAAGATTTGTTTGAAATTTCTAATAAATATTACATTTAATATTAAATTGTTTCTTATTTTCATTTCGATGCCATATGCTTGCATACATAGACAAAATTTTAGACTAGTTTTTCTTTTATATTTCATACTTTGGAACGGAACCCCTTTATTACTATGGGAGCCATAACTCAGTATTCGCGTTTTCGGTATTCGCGACATTTCTCAGGAACGTAACCCCCGCGAATAGCGGGGGTTTACTGTACTTGGATTTCGGGAAAGCTTTTGATACTGTTGCACATGAAAAACTGCTATAAAATTTTAGAGGTATGGCATTAAGGGTAAGTTGCTACAATGGATAAAGTGATGATTGAGTGGGAGACGACAGAGAGTGGTAATCAATGGACACTGCTCTTCGTGGACAAATGTTATTAGTAGAGTTTCCCCAGGGTTCAGTGTTGGGCCCATTGTTGTTTTGTATATTTATCAATGATATTGATGAAGGTGTATCGGGTTTAATGTCCAAGTTTGCAAATGATACAAAGGTTGGCAGGGTTGTTAACGACAGTATGCTACTCCAACTGGATCTAGATAAGTTGGGAAAATGGGCTGAGAAGTGGCAACTGAAGTTTAACATTGACAAATGCAAAGTACTGCATATGGGTAGCAATAACCGAAGAGAAACGTACCAACTATGTGGTACTGCACTCAGGGAAGTGGAAAGTGAAAAAGGCCTGGGGGTAATTGTGCAGTCAAATATGAAGTTCACTGAGCAGTGCAGATGGGCTGCCAGGGCAGGTCATGGAGTCTTGTCAATGATATATAGGAATTTTGCTAGCAGGGACAGGGAGGCGATTATCCCGTTATACAAGGCAATAGTCAGGCCACACCTAGAGTACTGTGTACAGGTCTGGAGGCCTCATTTTAGGAAGGATGTAGAGTTTCTAGAACGAGTACAAAAAGAAGGGCAACAAGATTGGTGAGGGGAACAAAAGGGTGCTGTTACCAAGAAAGTCTTAAGTTCTGCAAACTGCAGTGCCTGGAGAGTAGGCACCTGCGAAGTGATCTGATTGAGGTGTATAAGGCCTTGAATGGGTTGAGCAAGCTGAATGCTGATGGGATTCTTCCTCTTGCTCAGACTAAGATCCTGAGGGGACACAGTTTCAAATTGCGGAAAGTTGTTGTTATTTGGTTTTTAGGAGCATTAGCAACTAAGGTCATATTGCTCCGGGATATGCGGTGGTCATTCCCTGACCTTTCCACATCCTCCGTATTTGGTGGTGACGGGCTCGATCCCCGGTCTAATCAAGAAGCATGTGCTATGCACTGCTGCTCCTTCCCACCTGGCTATGGAGGCGCTAATTGCGGAAAGATAGTTGTAGAATAGATGTGTGGAAATTTGCCTTTAGCCAGCGGGTAGTTGATTGGTGGAACAGGCTTCCATTTTTTTTGTGGAAGCTAATAGCCTAAATAAATTTAAGGCTAAGCTGGACAGGCATTTGGAACAAACGGAGGGGTGAAATGGGAGGGTTTTTTTTTTTTTTTTTTTGGCTGATGCTGCATAAGCTTCTTTTCTTGCATCGTATGCATCTACTAATGCTAATGCATTGGATAAAATACAGTAGTGCTGTCGATGTAACATTTATTACATTCTTGTTGAAATCGAATAAAATATACTATGTTATTGCCATCTGCAATATTATACTTAAAAGTTTCTTTATAATTGTTAACATATGTATGATTTTTTTATAAGATGAAAATACTAAAGTGAGGTCAGTGCCAGAAAATGCGTTTTTGAGTTGTCTAGCTAATTGTCCATGATTTGGGAGGATTATTTTTGTGTTTGAAACAGACCATTTTTTTGTTTGTATTTTTCGTTACAAACACAAAAATAATCCTTCCATATCATAGTCAATGATATGATCAAATTAAAGAACTGTAAATAAAAATCAAAATTGAAATAACCTTGAAAATAGGTCCAAAACAGCTGGTAACATGGTCCATCTTCCTGTTAGTTATTTATTTTCTAGATGGAAAGTGCCAACAACAATACCTTCCTTGTGAGATTGGGACAACTTGTTTTCAGAAGAAAGTGTTATGGGAGACATAGTATCACTTGAATATAAGGAGTGCAGAATTTGAATATACTGAGTACAATATGTATAGAAAAGATAGACAGGAGAGGAGGACAGGTTGCAGTTATGTTTATGGTTATGAAGTATATGGAAAGGAAATGCACTGAGTTTACATGGTTAGACAGCGTGAGGTTGAGTCAGTTTGGTGTGACATAAGCACTGACAAAATAAAAATAAGAGTAGGAGTGTTATAGGCCTACTGACTATGACGAGTATAAGAAGCAGCTGTACTGGAAAACCTGTTCAGTGGATCAACTAAAGATGTTACTAACAGTCAATTCTAAATGGGAAGCATTCAGGGATGTTACTGTAGAAGCTACTAGCCTTGTCATAAGAAATTTCCAACTAAGAGATACTGTTCCAAATGGATGTCATATGAACTGATGACGCTTGTGGCAGAGAAAAAAATATTATCAGGTGGTACGGTAGTAGACAAACTAGTTTGCAATCAGATCAATCAAAGGAGGTTAAGGCAAGCTAAGACACAATTATGAGGTCTCTCATAAAGAAAGAAAAGCAGCAAAGACTTCTTTACACATGTAAATACTACAAGGAAAGGGATGAATCACATTAGTTTGCTACAAAGGAATGGTTTCTAACAGGAAGCTAAATTATTTTGCAATAACTGAGAGGAAAGTGAAAGAGAAATTGAAGCTAAATGTAAAAAGATAACTAGGGTGGATGGACCTATTCGATTATTAAGTGAAGCAGCAAAAGAGGTAAGCAAACCTTTAGTCATTATTATGCAAGCATCCTTAGATTCAGGGGAAGTACCAGGGGTTATGCAAATATATCCTCAATTAAGAAAGAGGATGAAGGGTCACATTATTAATTAAAGACCTGTTAATCTGACTTCTGTTCCAAGGAAAGAAATGGAGTCACTGATTAAAAAATAATGCAGGACCTCTAGACATGCAGTTATACTGGAGTCACAGTATGGATTTGTTAGGGGACAATATATTGTCTGACCAATCTGATTAAATACTATGATATAATAACAAAGGACCTGGATGTAAAAATATATTTTGTCATCATATATTTAGATTTCAGAAAAGCATTTTAATACTGTTGCACATAAAAGACTGCTATACAAATTAGAATAATGTGCCATTAGGGGAAAGTTACTGCTATAGATAAAGGGGTAGTTGAGTGAGAGATGACAAAAAATGGTTATCAGTGGTTACTGCTCTTGAATTACTGTTATCAGTGACATCCCCTAGGGTTCTGTGCTAGGCCCAGTGTTGTTTTCTTTATTTATTAATGATATTGAGGAAGGCATATCAGGCCTAATATCCAAGTCTGCGGAGGATATGAAGTAGGGTAGTTAATAATCGTAATCAGGCATACAACTGCAAGATGATCTATAAAAATTAGGCAAATGGGCTGACAAGTTTAACATTGACAAATGAAAGTACTGCATAAGGGTGGCAGTAATCCCAAATCAGCAAACCAACTGTGTAGTACCACACTCAGGGTAGTGGAGAATGAAAAGACCTAGGGGTAATTGTGCAGTCAGATATGAAGTTCCCTGAGCAGTGCAGATGGGCTGCTAGGTTAGCTCACAGGATTTTGTCAATAACATACAGGAATTTTACTAGTATGGATAAGGAGGTGATTAACTTCTTTGTGTAAGGCAATGATTAGGCCACGTCTTAAGTACTGCATACAGATCTGGAAGCTTCAATTTAGGAAGGATGTAGATCTGTTCAAACCTGTGCAGAGAAAAGCAATGAGATTAGTGAGGGGTGCACAAGGGCATCAGTTCTGTAAACTGCAGTGCCTAATGACTAGGCACCTGGGAGGAGATGTGACTGAGGTGTTTAAGGCTTTGAATGGACTGCATAATCTCAAATGTTGATGGGAATCTTCTCTTGCTCAGACTACACACGAGCGGGCATAAATTCAAATTCAGTAATTTGAATTTATACCACCTGCACCATCCTTCCTCTGATGAGGATGGTTGCAGGACAGATGTGTAAAAATTTGCCTTCAGCCAGTGGGTAGTTGATTGTTGGAAGAGGCCCCCCCCATCTGGTGTTATGGAGGTGGATATTCTAAATAAATTCAAGGAAGAACTGGACAAATTATTATTAGAGAGGATGGACAGGTGATGTGGGAAGTGTTGTTATGTGTTTTTTTTTTTTTTTTTTTTTTTTATTGCTAATGCTGTATAAGCTTTATCCTGAAAGAGGCCTCTGAGGTCGGGAAAACTCATATCTAGGAAATAAACTCATACACCGACCATTGAACAAAATTTACTGTAACTAAAATTTTTACAAATAGTATAAAAATATAATATAAAACAAATTATTTACAATAAACTAATGACTGTACATTACGGAATACTAAAAACCGTAATAAAAGATCGTTTACAATAAAATAAGCTAAAATATAAAATTAAAAGTGCTAAAAACCTGGAGCTTTCGAGAGCGTCAGCTCTCTTCTTCAACAGTAATATAACTTTCTGCAACATCTCCTTAAATAGCAGGTTCACGATACTTCCACACGTGGTATTTCTCCACGTGGTTCAATCGGCACATGGTCAGAACCGGAAGCAGAAATGTCTCGGGTACGTGGCAAAGAAAATCGTTCATCCGAATTTAATACAATTGTTTCAAAAATAGGATGAATACGCATGCCTCTCTCTCTATTCATGGTATTCTTACTGGATGAACCAATCCGTAAACCCTCGAGCCATTTACGCTCCCAGTATCCGTGTGCATGATCCAAAATAATAGCGTCCTCTGGGGAGATTTGATGCTGCTTCTCCCAAAAATGCTCGGCCACGGCAGACTTACTGTAATCAGCGGTTCTTATGGCATTTAAATGTTCCCCAGGCGATTCCTAAGCCGTCATTTTGTTTCCCCCACAATCCGGGCATTCTATTCTATAAATAACTCCACTACTGAGATCTTTTGGTATACGGTCTTTGACCTGAGACACAGCTGTGCACAGCCTCCGCCCAGGAAGCTGTACACAGCGTGTCTTATAACCCCGTAAAATTCTTGCCAGATGCTCAGTAAGGCCTGGATAGTAGGGGATGTATGCGGTGGCTACCGGGACGAACGACTCCCTACGCTCGGACATCCCTCTACTATATCTATCCAGGATCCTATGGGGGTATCCACACTTTCTAAGTTCTGCCGTGACTCATACACCGACCATTGAAATTTTGTTCAATGGTCGGTGTATGAGTTTATTTCCTAGATACTTCCACACGTGGTTTTTCTCCATGTGGTTCAATCGGCACATGGTCAGAACCGGAAGCAGAAATGTCTCGAGTACGTGGCAAAGAAAATCGTTCATCCGAATTTAATACAATTGTTTCAAAATAGGATGTACTTTTTCTGAGAGAATCTCAGTTATCGGTTGATTCAACTACTCCTCATCTCAGATGCCCAAATTATTCGCTGTATGATTCCTTTCGCCTCAAAGGTGGTACTTGTGCATATGTCCGTTCTGATATTCCCTGTCAGAGACTTGGCAATTTGGAATTTCCTCTCTTTGATCTTCTCTGGCTTAAAATCTCTCTACCTCATTGTGTCAAATTCATCTGTTGTCTCTACCGTTCTCCCAACTCGACAAATCACTTGGAGCTCTTTGACGTCCTCTCGTTGCAACTTGACTTTCTCCAGTCCAACTCTCCTAACAGTGAGGTAATTTTCCTTGGTGATTTTAATGTTCACAACCCCAGCTGGCTTCCGTTTTCTAGTCACACCGACCCAACAGGTCGAGATGCTGAGGCTTTTGCAATTACTAATGACCTAGCACAGATTGTTCATTTACCTACAAGAATACCGGACAATCCTAATCATACAGCCAATACGCTTGATCTTTTTCTCACAAACAACCCTTCTAAGTACAGGGTCGAAGTGAGAGCTCCTTTAGGCACTTCAGATCACAACTTGGTGATTGTCTCTTCTCCAATGGAACCTTTATCTCAAGGCTATTCCCAACCTCGTGTTGTTTGGCATTACAAGAATGCAAAATGGGATGACCTGCGAGACTTCTTTTCTTCTTTTCCTTGGTCGGATTACTGTTTCCAAATTTCTGATGTCAACGTTTGCTCAGATCGTGTCAGTGAAATTATTCTTGCAGGAATGGAATCCTTTATCCCACACTCCACTTTAAAATCTCGTCCTTTATCTAAACCTTGGTTTTCCAATAAATGTGCTAAGGCTGTCCAAGAGAAGAATGTTGCATATCGTAATTGGCTTGTTCTAATTCTTCAGTTTCATTTTCTGCCTACGCCAAAGCTCGCAACAATTGTAAAGCAGTTATTAATCAGTCCAAACTAGAGTTTGAACAGGCTAACAGTAGAAAACTTGCTTCTTGCCCTAATGGTAGCTGGGCATTCTGGTCTCTTGCCAAAGCTATTGGCCGCAACTTTTGCCCATCTCTGCTCCCACCTCTGTCCAAACCAGATGGTTCTGTTGTCACTTCAGCCAAGGATAAAGCTGACCTGCTAGCATCCCATTTTTCTTCCAGCTCATGTATTAATGATCTTGGTAAAACACCTCCCACCATTCCCAACACACTCCATTCAACGCCTCCTGTGGTCTTCCGTCAAAAGGATATCAGAAGGATTTTGATGAATCTCGATGTTAAGAAAGCTCCAGGTCCTGATGGTATTTCTCCACTTGTTTTCAAAACCTGTGCTCCTGAACATACTCCTATTCTTTGCCGGCTTTTTCCACTTTCTTATTCCAAAGGTGTTTTTCCTTCTGCTTGGAAATTTGCTCATATCCAGCCAGTTCCTGAAAAGGGTGACAAATCCCTCCCATCCAATTATCGTCCCATTGCAATTACTTCTACTCTTTCTAAAGTAATGGAGAAATCAATTAACCGCCAACTCTTAAACTACCTAGATACCTTCCGTCTGATCAACGATCACCAGTATGGATTCCGTCAGTGTCGATCCACTGGTGATATCCTGGCTTATGTTACCCATTTATGGACTAATTCAATGGAAAGGTTCGGTGAAACACAAGTAGTTGCTCTTGACATCTCAAAGGCTTTTGATCGTGTTTGGCATAAAGGTCTTCTAAACAAGCTTCCATCTTATGGTTTGCCAACTGTTTTTAGTAATTGGTTATCCAGTTTTCTCTCTGATCGCTCACTGAGAGTGATGGTTGATGGCTCTCTGTCTTCTAACTTCTCACCTAATGCCGGTGTCCCCCAAGGTTCAGTTCTTTCCCCCACTCTTTTCCTCTTGTATATCAATGACCTTCTTCCATTGACTGGAAATCCTATCCATAGTTTTGCCGATGATAGCACATTGCATTCAACTTTCTATTTTGAGAAAACTTGTCCTGCTCAATCAGCTTCAACTTCTCGAAAATCTGCTACCAATTCCTTAAATGCCGACCTTCAGGTAATTCTCCAGTGGGGCAAAGACAACTTAGTTGATTTCAACCCTTCTAAAACTCAGTCTTGTCTTATATCTCACAAAAAGGATTCTTCTGCTCCTATGCTTATCTTTAGTGACACTCCAATTTCTAGGCAAAAGGATATATCTCTTTTGGGGATTACCCTGACTTCTAATCTCTCTTGGCACAAGCACATTACAAATATTGCTTCCTCTGCATCTAAGAAACTTGGTTTTCTCTTTCGCTCTCGGCGTTACTTTTCTTCCAAACAGCTGCTCACTCTGTATAAATCGCAAATCCGCCCTGCCATGGAATATTGTTCCCATATCTGGGGTGGTGCCCCCAAAACCTCTCTCAGGCTTCTTGATTCCATTCAGAAGAGGGCAGTTAGGTTAATTAATGATTCATCTCTAACAGAGTCTCTCCACTCGCTGTCTCATAGATGCACTGTTTCTGCTGCATGCCTCTTCTACAGATACTTCCATGGGCACTGTTCTTCTGAATTAGCTTCTATAATTCCCGCTCTCTCTTTCAAAACAGTCCGAACACGTGCCGCCACCGGCCAACATCCATTTACTGTCCAACTTCAAACCCACAGAACCAACTTTTCATCTTCCTCATTTATTCATTCAACTGCCGTTTTCTGGAACAACCTTCCTTCATAAGTATTTCCTGAAAATTACAATCTACAGAAGTTCAAGTCCAATGTCAACAAATATCTTCTTTTGTCTTCTCAATCTCCAACCCAAGCACGGTACTAAGTACTATAGGTTCTAATACCTCTCGTGTTTGGGGTTCACATAAAAAAAAAAAAAAAAAGATATAGCTGTATAAGCTTACTTTCTTGCATCATTTGCCACTACCAATATGTATGTCACCAATCAATCATGCTTCAGATTTGAATCTTCAAATCCAAATTTAATAAGAAAATTTGAAAAATAAATAAAATAAAAATAAATAAATAAATACATTTCTTACCACATGTTAAACTGGAATTCTTTACTTTATTAACAATTTTAGCTATTAACTCTTGCTCTGTTCTAAAAAATAAAAATTAAATAAACTGAAATATTGCTGTGAAAAATAAATATTTGTAATTCTTTAAAAGAAATTTTAAATTTAAAGGCTTTCCTTACACTACTGCTTAGTCAGGTATTAAGAGGAGTAACATTCTGTTTCTCTTCTCTGGACAGTAGTGGTGCCAGGTACTATGTAATTTGTTATATGTTTGGCAAAATATTTGGCTCTAATTTTGTGGTATCAGTATGAGTCACATGTGCAAGAAAGCCTATGCTTTTGTTACTCAACAAAAGATTAACACCTAGTTTAAGGTTAATATCTAGTTAAACATGATTTACAAACTCATGCTCTGTTTTCCTCAAAATATCATCTCTATCCAGGTGCCACTATTACATCCTTAATCATTGCTTCCTTCCATAGTTCCCCCAGCTAAGGTAAAGAAAGCCAACACGAGAACGACAAGAAACATCAGATAAGTTACAAGGAAAATTAGTTTCCTGACATCGGACTCTAGCGCTACTCACTCACTCGGTAAACAGATGATAGCTGTTATCAGTCTGGAGCCAAAATCGAGAAGGGTATATTGATTGACAGGTAGGCGTGGAAAACGATGAAATGATTGGTGGTGGGCGTGACAGACGACAGGCTACTGTGTAGTCACTGGTTGGCATTATAATGTGTATTTATGAGTAAAGAATGATGCATAATAGTTTTGTGATGAACGGTAAACAGGTAATAGTAGCGATGAATCTTTTAAAGATGGAAGAAATTTGTAAGGAAAATTAAACGGTGGTTGATTTTTTGATGAAAACTAAATTAATAAAAGTTTTGTTCTGTTCATTTTTATGTTCTTCATTATGCTTTTTCTCATTATTAAAAGCAGATTTTTGGAGTTCATGAGTGTTTTTACTATACTGTTGATTTAGGTTTGGTTACAAAAAAACAGAAAAGGTTTCCTTATATTTTGTGAACTAACCTTAAACGTTTGGTTAGGAAATAATAGGAAAAAAAAAGAAAGATTCTTTATATATATATATAACTGATATTAAATATTAAATCAAAATTAATGCCAATAGCATGGCAAAACTGTTGAGCAAAAAATAATAAATTAAGCATAATGATTAATCAACGGGTAGAAGAAAAAGTGAGACTAAAAATTGTAGCAGAAAATCTGCAAATAATTTAGAAAATCCAATTCAAAATAATAAGTCAATTACATAAAATTTAGCGGCAACCCATTCGTAAGGTGCCAGTTCTAAATTATTTGAAATATCACAAATAGAGACTAAACTAACTACAATAAAATAAAACCAAAATAACAAAAACAGACTGATTATTATGCCCCATATCAATGGAGGACCACAAGGCCAATAATGGTCAGGGAATTGCTGCATTTCAATCGCTAAACAAATCGCCGCAAAGTTGTACCGATCGAGGGACGAGTCCGCCACCCGATCGAACCGCCAATGCAAAGGATTTGAATAGCGGTGGTCCTTAAGCAGTGAAAATTAAAAATATAGAACAGACAGACTAGCACTCCAGCGCAGAGCCACACCACTGACAACGTAAGCTTAATCAGCTTATATAGATAAATAAATAAAATACTATAGATGGTGGTATGGGTGCAGCATTAGCACATCAAACCCACTACTACCATTGTATTTAGCATAATGAAGTAGTTAAAAAATAAAAAATGGTACAAAATATAATACGAAAATTAAGAAAATAAATATAAAGCTATCATTAGAGGTAGCAAAATGCACATTCCTCCACATGATGCTCAATGTATAACTGATATTAAATATTAAATCAAAATTAATGCCAGTAGCATGGCAAAACTGTTGAGCAAAACAGGAGTGCTAGTCTGTCTGTTCTATATTTTTATTTTCGCTGCATAAGGACCACCGCTATTCAAATCCTCTGCATTGGTGGTTCAATCGAGGGATCGGGTGGCGGACTGGTCCTTCGATCGGTTCACCTTTGCGGTGATTTGTCTAGTGAGTAACTTAAATGCAGCGATCCCCTGACCATTATTAGTCTTGTGGTCCTCCATTGATATGGGGCATAATGGTCAGTCTTTTTTGTTATTTTGGTTTTATTTTGTTATAGTTAGTTTAGTCTCTATTTGTGATATTTCACGCAATTTGGAACTAGCACCTTACGAGGGGGGGTGCCGCTAAATTTTATGTAATTGGCTCTAAATTTTAAAATTGGCTTATTATTTTGAATTGGATTTTCTAAATTATTTGGAGATTTTCTGCTACAATTTTTAGTCTCACCTTTTCTTCTCCCTCCCTGTTTATTAATCATTATGTTTAATTTATTATTTTTCGCTCAACTGTTTTGCCATGCTACTGGCATTAATTTTGATTTAATATTTAATATCATTATACATTGAGCATCATGTGGGGGAATGTGCATTTTGCTGCCTCTAATGATAGCTTTATATTTATTTTCTTAATTTTCATATTAATTTTGTACCATTTTTTATTTTTTAAGTACTTCATTATGCTAAATATATATATATATATAGTGAATAGCTATTGAGGTGTTGATTGACGTTATGATATGTGTGTATCTGCACAAGTGTCTTTAAAAATAAAAGTACAGTAATAAAAAAATTTATATTTTGTTAATAAACAATTTATGTGCTAGTCCAACCATGATTCTAAAGAAAAAAAGTTAGGTTTCCCCCTCCATTTCGGGAAGGGTTCAAGCTCCCATGGGATTCAAGTGGAAGTAACCTGACCTTTTTTCATCATTATGGAAAGTGTTCATTAGGACAACTAAAGTGATACTAAACCGGTGTTATTGTGTGTTGTGTTCACGCACCAATCAGTACATCGTTTGCCACACCTACCTGTCAATCAATATATCGTTCTCGACTTTGCTCCAGACCAATAACATCGGTCTGGAGGAAACTGTCTGTTTACCGAGCGAGCAGTGCTAGAGTGCTGTATCGGGAAACTAATTTTCCACGTAAGTTATCCAACGTTTCTCGTCGTTCTTGTGTTGGCTTTCTTTACCTTCGCCATTCCCCTCTACTAATGTAGTCAGACTGATTGGTTGTTAGTCACTTTGCTCTTAGAATTACTTTTATGGATTAGTGATACACTAACACTTCTCTAATCCAAATGAATCTCTCGAAAGTCCAATGTCACACTTATAATCATAATGCTTCAACTATTCATTCTATATACTTTTTACAGAAAAAGTGAACTGTTATTATACACACATACAAAGAATATACTTTCACTGCATGTGAAAGTGTATACAAAGAATCAAAGTACACACATACAAAGAATATACTTTCACTGGTAGCATGAGAATTAAAGCAAAATATCGCTGACTTGTTTTCCCCATGCTAACTGAAAAATGTTTTTCTATGCTAATGTTGTTGTGATATTGTAATTTTTTCAATGATTGAAATCATATTTACAAGTTTAATGTCTGAAAAAATGGATCATTTAATGAAATATAGTGTTGCTAGTAATATTTGTGTTATATAAATTTATATGCACTAATTATTAAAAAATGGCCACCATATGCATTTGCATGTAGATATACAAATGCACACAGTCCAACATCTGCTCATTACAATCTAGAGCAGTGGTGTCCAACATATGGCCTGCGGGCCGGATCCAGCCGGCGATTAATTTTTATAAGGCCCACGCGGAAAGTGAACTAAAACAGCATCGATCGCCACTGCATGTACAGGCATGCAAGTGTCCAGCTCGACTTTTCGAACAGGTACATGTGGTTCAGGGCAGTCATATGTACGCTAAATATAGTCATGTATTTTGATATAGCTTGTTCAGTGCATTGATTTAATTATTAATCTGTATTGAATTAAAAAAATCATTCTTAAAAATTTTCCAAAAGGGGAAAATCGATTTGGAGTGTGCTTTTTTTTGATCCAAGGTGGACTGAAGACTATTTCTTCATTGATTACCATGAAAGAGCAGTGTGTTTGGTGTGTCAGGAGACTGTGTGAGTTTTTAAAGATAATTTAAAATGACACTGATTCCAATCATAAATCTTATGATCAACATAAAGGAGTGCTGCGAAAAGAAAAGTGTTCAAAGTTACAAAACGAATTAAGAAAATAACAAAACATACTAAAAAAATATCAGCCAAGAAATTTATCTGCTGTACATGCCAGTTATAAAGTTACACATTTGATCGCTTTTGAAAGTAAACCATTCAATGATGGTGAATTTGTTAAGCATTGTTTGTTAAAAGTTGTGGAAGAAATTTGTCCGGAGAAATGAACAATGATATAAGACATTAGTTTGTCTCGACAAACAATTATGCAAAGAGTAGAAGTTATTGGAAAGAATTTGTTCAAACAACTTTTGGAAAACATAAAACAAATGAAATATTTTAGTGTGGCACTGGATGACAATACTGATGTAAATGACACAGCCCAACTCCTCATCTTCATACATGGAATTAATGATAATTTTGTGCCAGTTGAAGATTTAGCTGATCTACAGAGCATGCACGGAACAACTACAGGTGAAAATATTTTTGGAAAATTTTTGCCAATCTATCGAAAAGTTAGGATTAAATATTAAAAACCTGGTAGGAGTCACAACTGGTGGTGCAAAAAATATGATTGGTAAAAACATTGGGCTTATGGGTAGAATAACCAAGAAAATTATAGATATTGGAGCTGAAACTCCGATTGGAATTCACTGCATTGTGCATCAAGAAGCTTTTTATGGGGAAGTATTGGATCTCCAACACTTTATGAAGTGGTTATTTCAAATGTAAATTTTACAAGATCACATGGCCTTAATTTGGCTGTTGAAATATCACCGAATGTTTCAACAGCCAAATTAAGGCCATGTGGAGAGACAGAATAAGGGAAACCAATACAACAACTATCAAATATGGAGTGGCTGTTTGATCTTGCAATTCATACATACATTTCTAGTCATTTAAATGCTCTTAATTTAAAACTACAAGGGAAAGGAAAATTGGTCCGATTTGTTTGGTGACATCAAATCATTTCAGAATAAGTTGTTATTATTTAAATCCCAGTTGAGCAAGACAATTTAGTTCACTTTGAATGTTTTACTGAGCTAAAGGAGAAACACATTTCCAAAGAATCGTTGCCTTTTGTTATTACAATTACTTTTTGACAAGTTTCCAAGTCAATTTTTTCATATAAAATCCCATGAAAAAACATAAGCTTTTGGTTGAGAACCCATTTACTTCTATGACTGAAAACTACAATCCCAGATTACAACTTGAAATTATTGATCTTCAAGCCAAAATATGATTCAAAAATAAGTATACAGACTACAAAAATAAACTATTTGAATTTTACAAGGCTTTCCCATCTGAAGATTTTCCACTAATAAAAGAAAATGCCATGAAAATGGCTACTTTCTGTGAGTTTGAAGTTGGACAGTAAACAGATGTTGGTTTGTGGCGGCACGTGTTCGGACTGTTTTGAAAGAGAGAGCGGGAATTATAGAAGCAAATTCAGAAGAACAGTGCCCATGGAAGTATCTGTAGATAGAAAAGGCATGCAGCAGAAACAGTACATCTATGAGACAGCGAGTGGAGAAACTCTGTTAGAGATGAGTCATTAATTAACCTAACTGTGCTCTTCTGAATAGAATCTAGAAGCCTGGGAGAGGTTTTGGGGGCATCGCACCCCTCCCAGATGTGGGAACAATATTCCATGATAGGGCGGATTTGCGATTTGTACAGAGTGAACAGCTGTTTGGAAGAAAAGTAACGACGAGAGCGAAAGAGAAAACCAAGTTTTTTAGATGTAGAAGAAGCAATATTTGTAATGTGCTTGTGCTAAGAGGGATTAGAAGTCAGGGTAATCCCCAAAAGAGATATATCATCTTGCCTAGAAATCGGAGTGTCACCAAAGATAAGCATAGGAGCAGAAGAATCCTTTTTGCAAGATATAAGACAGGACTGAGTTTCAGAAGGATTGAAATCAACTAAGTTATTTCTGCCCCACTGGAGAATTACCTGGAGATCGGCATTTAAGGAATTGATTGCAGATATTTGAGAAGTTGAAGCTGATTGAGCAGGGCATGGTTTCTCAAAATGGAAAGTGGAATGCAATGTGCTATCATCAGCAAAACTACGGATAGGATTTCCGATCAATGAAAGAAGGTCATTAATATACAAGAGGAAAAGAATGGAAGGAAAGAACTGAACCTCGGAGGACACCAACATTAGTAGTGAAGTTAGAAGGCAGAGAGCCATCTACCATCACCCTCCGTGAGCGGTCAGAGAGAAAACTGGAAAACCAATTACAAAGAACAGTTGGCAAACCATAAGATAGAAGCTTGTTTAGAAGACCTTTATGCCAAACACGATCGAAAGCCTTTGAGATGTCAAGAGCAACTGCTTGTGTTTCATCGAACTTTTCCATTGAATTTGTCCATAAATTGGCGACATAGGCCAGAATATCATCTATGGATCGACACTTACGGAATCCATAAAGAAGGAAAAAACACTTTGTAATAAGAAAGTGAATAAAGGTGGCATAGAACAGGAGTAAGTTCAGGAGTGCAGGTTTTGAGAACAAGTGGAGAAATACCATCAAGACCTGGAGCTCCACCGAGAAATATCATTAGGACATAATCTTCATTATGTATTGAGATTAGTGTTACAAATTTGCAACCAAATTTTGAACAATTATTTAAAAATATCCAGTCTCAATCATCTCATTAAATGTTAGGTTTTGTCCAGTAAATGTTATTGTGTATTGTACTTAATAAAATTTTCGAATATTTCAATTTTAGGTTTATCATTATATTTATTTATTCACCTTAATATTTAAAAGTAGTGATCCTTTTCAGATTGTAAATTTTCTAAAATGAGCATTTAAAAGCAAAAGTAAAGTATTTAAAAATAAAGCAAACAAAAGTAAAGTATTTAAAAATAAAGCAAACAAAAGTAAGTCATATTTTTATAATTTTAATAAAATCTAAAAAATAAATCACTGAATATATCTGTTGCACATAAAAGTGCTGGAAATTTGCATTTTTTTTTATATATATAGCTTGAAAACAAAAAAACGAAAAAGGGGAAAAAAAAAAAAAAAACTTTTATGAGTAACAAGATAGAGAAAATGTGACACAATTTTTTCTCAAATCACTCTGTGTGGCCTGCGAAACAAATCTAACTTTGAATATGGCCCCCGTACGGGGGAAAGGTTGGACACTACTGAGCTAGAGCATTCCAATTATTAAATGACATTAATTAACTTCCAACATATTTTATTAATTATCAAAATGAACTTGTTTAATTGTATTATAATGGCATTAAAGATCATTTTAAGGTTTGTTTATGTAAATTATATAATACATTTGTGTATTTTATTATTTTGCAAACTCTCATTTTATATTTTATAGTTCACATGAATGCAACGTGTATGCACATGCACACACATATATAGTAGAAGCTCAAAAATCTGGCATTCATAAATCCAGAACTCTGAATATTTCTCCAAGGGTAGTCAGCAGTACAAGCACAGAGAAGAAATAAGTTAGCTGGACTTAAAAAAAAAAAAAAAAAAAAAAAAGAAAAAGAAAAAAAGAAGAACACTCAAGTGTCAGATTTATGTACAGTATTTAATTTCCACACCAATTTCTTTTTGTTTAAGATATTTCCTAGACCATATGTCATTGTCACTATGTATTTGCAACAACTAAAATCATTCATTTGGGCAAGATTTCATAATACTAGTTCACGATATGTACTTGATAGTACAGTAATCTGTATTTAAGGCAATTCAAGTGCAGGAATCCTATTGCACTATTCATAACTCATATTAAAAAATATTAGACAATTGCAACACCCATACTGGAGGCAGCATTCAAATATATTTCTTAGGAAGTATATTTTTATTTCTTAGGAAAGTACATTACTCATTGGACCAATCCAGCAGTACAGGTTAACATTTTGCTTAATGATGGTAACTATCATTCTGCAGAGATTATAAGGATCAGAACAGAGTAGATTTAATCTGTATTATCTAATAAAAACTGTAAATTATCCCTGAATACTTAAGCTATATGCAACAATTTTCAAAAGTCTGGCATGTGCTGGGTCCTGTGCAGGCCACATTTATGAGGTTCTGGTGTATATACTGACTATGAATCCTCAAACCCAAAATATCAACCAACTACTATTATTTATTGCACAATTCCTAAAGTTAAAATATCCTGGTTCCAAGTCCGGTTAGATACCTTAGATCCCAAGAAATAAGCCCTTAACCCAGCAGTTGTGGTGTGGGATCTGATAGCTGCCTTTCAAAAAAAAAAAAAAAAAAAAAAAAAAAAAAAAAAGTTCTCTTCATTATCCTTTAAATTTTTTCTCCTTACGGTTTTCATGGAGTAATTAAACCAGTGGTTTTCAATCTTTTTTCAATAACAGCACCCCTAAGTAATTTATTTTATTTTGCGGCACCCCTACTCAATTTTCTGCCTGTTAGATCCAATTCTCTCTCTCTGTATGTGTGTGTGTATATATATATATATATATATATTATATGATTTTTATTACAATAATATAATTATAAAAATTACATTTCATAATACAAATTATATATATATATATATACAGTATATAATTTTATTCATTATACAGAGGTACTAAGTAAACATCAGTTATAGATCACCACAAAATTAAAAAGATACTGTACACCTTTTTATAATGAAATAAACATATAAATTAAAAAATAATAATAAGTTTAAGTAACTTAAACCCAAATTACGTGGCACCCCTGGAATGTTGTTGTGGCACCCTAAGGTGCCATGGCACCCCGGTTGAAAACCACTAAATTAAACATAAGCACCCGTCAAGTGCTGCACCACTGTTTACATGACTTTTTATATGAATAGCATGGGAACTGATTTTTCTAACAAGTTTCAAATTCCATGTTTGTTTAACATCCGAAATTAACTGCCTTTCCACTCCCACAAGTTAAGTAAGCAACTAGTCACACATGATATGCACTCAAGATGGACACTACTCTGCAGGTAGCAAGGTAAGTAGAGCCTCAGGCTTCCTTGCACCATATAGCTAATATTAATAATAATAATATTATCACATTTCAAGTAGTGTGAAGCATGCCAAAATGAAATAAAATTTTGAAAAAATTTTAAAATTGATGTGTAGAATAGTATCTAATATGTAAATATATTTTTTAAATTTTTTAAAAGTATTTGTACATATAACAAGCAGAAATATATGCATAAGCACACATTTCCAATTCTGATCCATTTAAATTTATCGCCTAATATGTTTTGTTTTTTTTTTTTTTTTCATTTTCAGAAGAATTAATATTTTTTCTGATTTTTCAAAAATAACAAGTGATGACAATAATAAAAAAATATTTTATAAATATTTATTTTTTATTTAAAAAGATATACACAATAATATAAAAGGTACTTGCAAAAAAATACTTGCAAAAAAAAAAAAAAAAAAAAAAGATTGCACTACTTATATTGCAATCTTTTAAATAAATATTGATATAGTCCACGGGGCAATTACCAAAAGTTTTTTCCAGAAATTAAAAATAAAATTGGCATCTGTCAGGTGCCACACCACTGTTTGTGTAATAAGTTTTGGGCAACAGCTGCTGGGTTAAGCAAACCAATACTTAATCCTATGATTCCCATATAATCCAAGTACAGTCAGTCCTCGTATAACACATTTACATTACATGAATTCGACCATACGATATCATTCCCCTATTATAAACAGGGGAATGATATCGTATATAACACGAACCGAATTCACTTATACATGATTCGCCTTTGTGTTTACAAGAAATGGCAGTCGAACGCGGAATCAACCCAACCGAATGCAACACAATAGGAATGAAGAGAAGATTCTGAAAATGTATTTATGTTTTTTATATCAGTGAAGGGGGAAACACATTTCACCATAATAACGTAAAAATCCACACAATTCAGCTATCGGTATTATCACAAATGCAATTAGATCGAGTTTACTACCAGTTTATAATACATTCCACTAGCAGAAATGCAACCAGAAATTTTTATTGTTTTATGGTAGTAAAACACCCAGAAATGTGCTTTAGTAAAATGTGAGCTAGTAAGGTGCTAGTAAGGTGTTAATAGCAAGGTAAGTAAAGCCTCAGGCTTCCTTGCACCATATAGCTAATATTAATAATAATAATATTATCACATTTCAAGTAGTGTGAAGCAGGCCAAAATGAAATAAAATTTTGAAAAAATTTTAAAATGTGTCTCTACCTGTAGCCGAGTGGGCAGGAGCGGGAGTGCAGTAGCACACGCTCCTTGAGTAGACCGGGGTTCAAGCCCCTGACTGCTGAATACGGTCGATCTGCCAACCCGCACTGGACCAGCGTGGCAGATTATGGTGCATTTCTCTCAACATGAATTGTTGAGGAGGCTTCCATCCTGCAGTGGGTTGATAATGGCTGCACTTTACTTTTTTTTTTTTACCTTTACAGTGTTGTTTATTCAGTTGCTACACGCACGCAGCTTTGTTTATGTGCATCAAGCGTGCCTCCTCATTTTGTAATTGTGCTTTATTCCCTAAAAATGAGTAAAATACTTAAAACGTGTGAAAAGGAAGCGTCCTGGTGAAGACACTACAGATTCAGAGAGAATAAAAGAGCAATATCGATAGACAGAGGCAGACTGGGTCAAAAATTCTTACCCGGGAAAATTTGTAGCAGCCTCATACTAGCGTTTATGGTACGTTTTGTTCTTCTGGCCTTTGGGCCCACCAAGGTTTCCCCAGTAATGCTTATGGCAAGTCCACCTCTGTCGATAGAGAAAAAATATGAAATCGTGAAACACTTTGAGCGAAATGAAACACCATGTGATATTGTACGTGCTACAGGCCTAAATGAGGCAACACCTCATTTAGGCCTGTAGCACAGAGAAAATAAAAATACCTTTCATAGCAGGAACAACTCAAAGTATAACAAAATCCATTAGATCAAGACAAAGAATTGGAAGAGATTATTATTTTATTATTATTAGCTAGTATGAATCAGAGCTGTACTACGCAATATGTTCTACGTTGATAATAATATTAGTAAAATAATACGAGGAGTTTACCTCAATATAGTGCGTAGAACACTTCCGTATGATACCCTCCAGAAATTAAAATGGAAAAAACGAAAAAATCAATAACTTACTGGTACATTAGAGTAAAATATAAATAATTAAATAATCAATTTAACACAATTCAAATCAATTTAAAACAATTAAAAATCAAATTAACGCAATGAAAAGAATCTAACGAAAATATTCAAAACGATTTTCCTTCCTGAAGCTGACAACGCTTTTCGACCGATTGTCGTGATCACAGGAATGAAAATTCCTGTGATCACGACAAAGCGATTTTCCTTCCTGAAGCTGACAACGCTTTTCGACCGATTGTCGTGATCACAGGAATGAAAATTCCTGTGATCACGACAAAGCGTTGTCAGCTTCAGGAAGGAAAATCATTTTGAATATTTTCATTAGATTCTTTTCATTGCGTTAATTTGATTTTTAATTGTTTTAAATTGATTTGAATTGTGTTAAATTGATTATTTAATTATTTATATTTTACTCTAATGTACCAGTAAGTTATTGATTTTTTCGTTTTTTCCATTTTAATTTCTGGAGGGTATCATACGGAAGTGTTCTACGCACTATATTGAGGTAAACTCCTCGTATTATTTTACTAATATTATTATTAGCTGTATGGTGCAAGGAAGTCTGCGGCTTATGCTGCATCAGCCAAAAAAAAATTCTGAATTACCCCGAGAGAGAGAGAGAGAGAGAGAGAGAGAGAGAGAGAGAGAGAGAGAGAGAGAGAGAGAGAGAGAGAGAGAGAGAGAGGAGAGAGAGAATCACCAAGAAAGAGAAGAATGATGATATCCAGCTCAAGACCCTAGGTGTGCCAAGCCCATACTCACCAGATGTGAGCCCCTGGGGTTAAATGGAACATCTGTTTGGATCAGTGATCAAACAAAGAACAAGTTTGCTTACAACAGAAGCAAAAGCATTAGCAATATTTTATTACGTAATAGTCGTAATAAAATATGTAAGTATTTTATTAAGACTATTATTTTATTTATTGTTTGGTAATGTTTTGGTTACAAATGTGTGTTCAATCTTGGGTGGCCAGCACCTAACCCTATTTTTCCCATAGGGCCTGTTATTTATATTGCATGATTTTGCATTGCATGAGGATTTCTAGGAACACAACTATTGTGCTATACGAGAACTGACTGTATATTCAACCCTTGTCTATAATTCAAAAAATTTTAAATCTTAACCTTTGGGAGGTGTCTGTCAAAGGATAGTAAATAAGTGATTACCCCAATATTCCATTTAATTTACTCTTTAGACAATTATTTATTTAATTTTATGTTATAATAAAATTATAATATGTTTATTACACCATAACATAATATGTTATGGTGTAATAAACAAATAAACTTTAAATAGGAATGTTTCTGAGATTATTCTGAGAAGATAACCAAACTCTATTTCTACTTTAACGGCCTCCATACCTCAGTGCTCATCCGTAAGAGTGCACAAGTACACATACTTTGAATGACTGTGTAATAAGTTTCATGACTCAAGCCCGCATGACTGCTAAATGCAATATTGTTTCTTGTAGTCTGTCCTGTGAGCTCCTCTGATTATGTGGTCATCCTGGAGTATAAACAGAAAATTTATTTTAATTTTATTTGCAGTCACTGAAAAAGCAGATGAGGAATGTCCATGAAACATCAGTCTTTTTTTTTTTTATAATAAATAGATTCAGAATTTGCAGTGTCAAATGATTATTTACTTTATCCTATTTCAGATAGGAGTTATTACATCAAATGACTAATGAATATTTATAGAGATAACAGGGTGGATGAACAGTTCAAAATGCACTCATTATGTGTTAACTATAGTGGCTGAACACTTTATTATGACTTTATTTGAACTTTATTAGGTGAGCTAATGGCAATTCTAACATCATGATTGTGAATGAATTGTCAGTGTATTGTACCACCATTGGCCTGAATCATTACTCCGACACAATGTGGCATCAAGTCAACATGGCATTGAACTGTGACACAAGGAATATTTGGACCATTTGTGCAATAAAACGTTCCTCAATTTGTGGAATGACATGGACAGAGATTGTGCTGAATAACATGCCTTTCCAATTCATCCCAGATATGCTCAATGAGAATCCAAGTATTAGGCTGGATAGAGCAGACACTTGAAATCTCCCTTATATTTCTCAAACCACTCTTTCACATGTTTTGAATGGTAGATGATTGCATTTGTCATCCTGAAACCCTATCACCCTGTCTTTAGGAGTAAACTTAAAACACTACTGTCTTTACTTGTTCAGATATGCTTTATCATTCATAGTGTACTCTGGTGGGACAGAGAGTCACTAGAGGGCACGGTAACATGACCCACACACCATTACACTTCCTCCAGCAGCCCATACTGTCAGTTCACAATAGAATTGCTGTAGTGTCTCATGGTTATTTTCACCATATGTGCTTGCTTTTGTCAATAAAAAGCATAAATAAGGACTCACTGGACTACATGACTTGCCTTCAGTCTCTCTGCAACCATCCTCTGTGTTCCTAGCACCACAGTGCAGTAATATTTTCCAGTTGGTATTAGAAATCAGTGGGCTCCAAAAAGGTGATCTACATCTGGAGTGCATCCTGTGTAGGTTATTTGTATGCAGGTACTTACATCAGTGATGCTTTGCAATATTCTCTTCATTAAATGCAGCAGCAGTTAATTGTTCTATCATTTCACGACAATTACACTTCATAATCTTCTACAGAGGTTAAACATCTTGTTCTCTCACTTTAAATTTTTGGCCATAGGTGCATCTGCATAAATGGTTGCATATAGTCCCAAACCTCCATGGTCCTAACAAAGCACCCAGTCAGTGTAGAACTTGTAGGTTAATCACAACAGTAGCAGAATGTCTCTTAATATGCTTTATGGCTGGTTTCTATATTAGAGATGCCACAAGGAAAATCATATTCTTGATCTGGATCAAAAATTAACAAGGATTAGTCAGATACCTTCAAACAAAGGACTCACCTGGAGGCAATGATTGCAGATAAATAATGTGAAATTTAATGAAAGAAATAACTGCTGTCTAGGGCATGGGATGGGAGGGGGGAGGGCAAAAAAGAATTTTGTTTTCACAAATAGGACTAGCTATCATTTTGTTAAATATAAAAGCTAATATGAAATGTTAAAGGAAGTAATTTTAAAACCTACTAAGCTTTTTATATAAAAAAAAATGGTATTGTTTAAGGTTCAAATGGATGTTAACAGAACTTTAAATAAATTTATTTTATAAATAAATCTGTAATCTGTAAAAAATACTCAGAAGGTTAAGCACTCCCCAAAGAAAGAGTGCTACTAAAATAAAATACCAGAAAATAAAAACACAAACACACTACAAAGAAACAAAGGGCCCACAAGTACCATCTTTTCAAGGGACACCAGCACAACTTGTGAACTAAAAAATAAAAAAAAGTAGTATTTTGATCACTGTCTTAGCAAAATATCAGTGGATGTCCCAATAAGCCCTGGACAATAAGAGAAATAACAAACCAAACACAAACTATGCTATGACTATGATCCTCAATAGAATAAATAAGGAAACATAACAAACAAAATGCACATTAAGACGTAGACCCCTCCAATTGAAAAATCCAAAAGAATATGCAAATCAAAATTTAAGAAATCATAATTATGATTTTTTTTAAACTGCACTCTGCTACTCAGTACACTGGTGATAATATATTGGCTACCAAAAAAACAGTTACAGTGAAGGTATTCCTCTAATCACCTTGGGGCTGTACCGAGGTGATTTATCTAAATTTAAAGAGGGACTGGATAAATATTTAGAAGAAACAGATAAATAAGTTATTAGTGGATTTTTTTTTTAAAGGTTGATGTTACATTAGCTTGCTTCCTAGCATTACCAGCATGGCTTTCAATAATAATACCAATTTTGAGAGTCAGACTACAGCATAATCACAAACAGAAAAAAACTCCTTGATTTTATAATAATTAAATAAAATGAAAAGCTAACTGAAGAGAACAATTTTAGTACATTTTGAAAATCTGTCCTTTACGTAGATCCGAATAACAGTGAGACATACTACCACATTCAGACAAGTTTGTTATGTGTTAGGGAACTAAATTTGAATCTTCATTGTAGGAAGCCACCTCATGTAGAGTGTACTGTACTAGATAAACACCATATTTAAAGCACCATGTTATACAGTTTACCTAACTAATCACTAATTATGCATCATAAGAAGGCAATGAAAGAAAAGTTCTGAAAAATTGCTTCATATGAAAGAATGGATGACAGAGAAGAATGAAGTTTCAGATACACTCAGTGAGAAAAACAGCACAAGAAATGCTAAATGTGATATATATTCATATTATTAGTCCAGTAAAAAACTGAATGATTGTGACATCAGCAGGGCAGAAAAAGTGGACTAATATTTTGAAACGATTTTGTATTTCTGAGAAGATTTGGGAGGGTAAAGATATGCAAATATGTTTTTCCATGTTTTTTTTTACTGCAGATATCAGAAATACTGTAATGTCTTAAATTCATAGTCAACTTATATTCAAATGAATTAATTTAAACTAAATTTATTTGTCTTGCAACAATACAATTAAATACTACCATTTGATTATAGTGTGAAAATATCATTAGGAAATAAGTTTCTGCATATTTTGAGGAACAACAGAATGGAATAATATTAATTTTAAATTTCAATGAAATAATAAATGAAATTAGCATCATAATTACCATAAAAGCACAAAATTTTATTCAAAACAATTCTTTTTAGATTTTAGATTTGGGGATTTAGACTAAATCAAAATAAAAATTTTCTGTTTATAATCTTGGATATAAAACCATACCTAGGTAGAGGTATATATCTGTTGGCTATCAAACTAGGAAGTTTACTAGCTTCATTTTCATGACTGGTTTGTTTAGCAATATAAGATTCAGCAGGTCTTTGACTTCTAGAAGGAGAACTAAGTTCCAAAGAAATTGGTTCCTTCACATTATTATCTCTGCTGTTCTACACAAAGGGGAAAAAATAATAATAATAATAAAAATAAAACACACACACACATGCACACACGTGTGTGTGTGTGTGTGTGTGTGTGTGTGTGTGTGTGTGTGTGTGTGTGTGTGTGTGTGTGAGTGAGTGAGTGAGTGAGTGAGTGAGTGAGTGAGTGAGTGTGTGTGTGAGTGAGTGAGTGAGTGAGTGAGCGTGTGTGTGTTTTTCCTTTTAATGGCGCTTTGACATAAAAAGAAAAACACATAAACTCACATATATATACAGGCACGTATAATGTCCAATTGGCATAATTACAATGGCATTAACGTTGCACAAAAGTATTCATTAAACTATAAGCTAAAATCTAACCGATTATGCATACTAATAATATATATATATATATATATATATGTATATATATATTTTTTTTTTTTTTTTTTAACTGGGGGATAACTTTTTCAATACATTACACACATTTTCATTTATGAGTAATACAGTAAAAGAATGGCACAAAACAGTATGTCCTATTGCACATCATTCTAAAGATAAAAACAACAACACTACATTAAACTTTACTTAACTTGATCACAAAAAACCGTAAATACCATATTTCAATCACCTTTTGGCCTTCTTCAGAGACTGCTATGTAGTTGCTGGTCAACTTTAAAGTTAAGCAACAGGTAAGTCACAGGATATTTGAGATTACAGATAAAGTTGGAAGAATATCAATGGCCACATTGATTAGCAGTGATATTAAACAAAGATGCCAAGCAAATGGAAAACAATAAAGAAAACGTCCTTTCATCAGCAGCAGCCAGTGAAAGCAGGGAGGGCAAAAAAAGAAAAAACAGCAAAACATTAAGGTGGGTTAATTCAGAAAACAGATACTATGATACTAAAACTGATGCAAGGCCAAGTCAATTTACAGCATACTAAAACATCAAAACTACTAAATGCATACTGAATTTCTACTAAAACTGAAAACTGCACAAATATGCAGATCCAAATGAGCAAATTAAACAAAAGTATCATAAATACAAATTGAACAGTGTGTGTGGGGGGGGGGGAAGAACCTAAGGGAAAAGTGAAAAGGAAAGATATTTCTATGGTTTTTATGATCAAGGAAAATAAGTTTATATAACAGCACAGTGTTTATGTTATTTTATTTTAGATAGCTTTATAATGGTGTTTCTGAATTAGTGCAGGGAATGTCAGGTGGGCCTTGAAAAGCTTCAAAATTGTTTAAAATATTTTAGTGCTGAATACATCACTGAAGAAGAGAAAAAGATTGAAATGGAAGAAATGATGGAGGCTAACACTGCTGTTGAGGTAAAAATAATCAATGAAATATCAAGTAATATAATTAATGAAGCTGTTGTTTGTTATTTGATTTTTAGGAGCATTAGCAACTAAGGCCATATTGCTCCGGGATATGCGGTGGTCTTTCCCTGACCTTTCCACATCCTCCGTATTTGGTGGTGACGGGCTTGAACCCCGGTCTAATCAAGAAGCGTGTGCTATGCACTGCTACTCCTTCCCACCTGGCTAAGGAGGCTCCATGTAATGAAGCAGGTGTTGATGTACATCCAAAATGCCGAAGCTGAAGGGAAAATAGGATCACGGAAATTACAAAGTTATATATAGGTCATTTTCCAAAGAAAAAGTTTCATAAGATTGGAGCAAGCCATTAATGACACCAAATATACAAAAGGGGAAATAAAGCTACTGTAATAAAGCAATTACAGAGGAATTTCAATCCTTCGTAGATGCTTACACAGATTTTACCTGGTAAAACCTATGGATACATTTACCTAGTAAAATCAATGGGAACATCTTAGAGAAGAGAGGGTTAGAAGTAGTGAATGTGATCTTGGAGAAAAGCAGGTAGATTAAGCCAAATAGGGAATGCGAGTACCAACTATAATAAATTATGGAAAAGTCATGTGAAGGTAACAAAAACTTATATTTGGGATTTGTTGATCTTGAAAAAGTATATAGCAAAGTACCTAGAAATCTGCTGAACGATATAAGGGGAATAAAAAGTTTTTATAAAAATGGCAAATCTGCAGATAGGACTGAAGGAAGCCTTACAAAATGATTTAAAGTTGGAGTAAGAATAAGTTACGTCTTATCACCACTTATAATTAATTTTTACGGATCATTTAAGAAAAGAAAAAAAATAATAATAATAAATATGCAAGTTACCACAAAAACTAGAAAAGAATGCAAGTAACCAGAGGGGGAAGGGGAATGCAAATTGCTTGAAAAAAAAAAGAAAAGAAAAAGTTCAGTGTAGCAGATGTAAAAAGTTGTTGTTGTTATTTGGTTTTTAGGAGCATTAGCAACTAAGGCCATATTGCTCCGGGATATGCGGTGGTCATTCCTTGACCTTTCCACATACTCCGTATTTGGTGATGACGGGCTCAAACCCCGGTCTAATCAAGAAGCATGTGCTACGCACTGCTGCTCCTTCCCACCTGGCTACGGAGGCGCCCGTGTAAAAAGTGGATCACTGTTTGGTGACAATACCGTGCTTTTAAATAGTTGCTTGCAGATATTCCAGAATTGCTATAATTAGATAAGAATTTTACATATCACTTACATTATTTAACAAAAAAAAAACAAAAAACAAAAAAAATTATGAAAATTTGAGAGAGAGAAGGTAACTTTAGAGTGTACAATAAATAACAAAAATGGAACAAATCAGTAATTTTGGATATACAGGAACAATCACTGTCATGGATGTCTTTCCAGTGATAACAGTTAAGACTGCTCTAAAACACTGAAGGTGCTTGATATTCAGGTTCTATTTGCTAATCAACTGCATTGGATTTTGGCAAAATTTAATCATTCTGTAATAATCAAATCTGTTTGATCCATTACACTGGTAACTATTAGAATCATAGATACACATCTATGATTCTAATACTATCCTCAAGGTGATCACCCAGGCATGAACCAACGTAAGCAATGCAACACCACACATAACTATGCAATACCGGGTAACCTCCGTAGCCAAGTGGTCAGGAGCGGGAGTGCAGTAGCACACGCTCTTTGAGTAGACCGGGGTTCAAGCCCCTGACTGCTGAATACGGTTGATTTGCCAACCCGCACTGGACCAGCGTGGCAGATTACGGTCCATTTCCCTCAGCATGAATTGTTAAGGAGGCTTCCATCCTGCAGTGGGTTGATAATGGCTGCACTTTACTTTACTTTTACCGGGTAACAGATGACCCTCATCACCTGGTACAATATTAATATTCTGCTTAATCCTTTCAAGAGTGATTATGCTTAATGCATAGGTTTGCAAGAGTCAATTTTCTGCTGGAGGTTAGCATTAGCATTAGCATTAGTAGAGGCATTTGATGCAAGAAAGCAAGCTTATGCAGCATCAGCCAAAAAAAAAAAAAAAAAAAAAAAAAAAAAAAAAAAAAGTAACATAAATAAATAAAAATAACCACTTCCACTTCACCCCTCTGTTCGCTCGAAATACCTGTCCAGCTGAGCCTTAAACTTATTTAGGCTATCAACTTCCACGACAAGGGATGGAAGTCTGTTCCACCCACCAACCACCCGCTGGCTAAAGGCAAATTTCCGCACATCTATCCTACATCTGTATTTCCTCAATTTGAATTTATGCCCTCTCAGGTGATTTTTCTGAGCTAGAGGAAGAATCCCATCAGCATTGAGCATGCTCAAACCATTCAAGGCTTTGTACACCTCTATCAGATCACCCCGCTGGTGCCTAGTTTCCAGACACTGTAATTTGCAAAACTTAAGCCTTTCTTCGTAAGAGAACCCCTTTGTCCCATTCACCAATCTAGTTGCCCTTCTCTGTACTCTTTCCAGCAGCTCTACATCCTTCCTGAAATGAGGCCTCCAGGCCTGTATACAGTACTCTAGGTGTGGCCTGACCATTGCCTTATACAAGGGAATAATCACCTCCTTATCCCTGCTAGAAAAATTCCTATATATCATTGACAATACACCATGAGCTACTCTTGCAGCTCGTCTGCACTGCTCAGAGAACTTCATATCTGCCTGCACCACCACCCCCAGGTCCCTTTCATTCTCTACCACTGTCAGTGTAGTACCACAGAGTTGATACGCTGCTCTGGGGTTGCTGTTTCCCATATGTAGTACTTTACATTTGTCAATGTTAAACTTCATTTGCCACCTCGAAGCCCATCTGCTCAACCTTTCCAAATCCTGTTGCAGCAGCATAGTGTCAGTAGTGTCCTTGACAACCCTGCCAACCTTCGTATCGTCTGCAAACTTGGACATTAAGCCTGATATACCATCATCAATATCATTTATAAATACAGAAAACAATAAAGGCCCCAATACTGAACCCTGAGGGACTCCACTAATAACATTAGTCCACGATGAGCAGTGTCCATTGATTACCACTCTCTGTCTTCTCCCCCTCAACCACCCCTTTATCCATAGCAGCAACTTGCCTCCAATGCCACACTGCTCCAATTTGTGCAGCAGTCTTCCATGTGCAACAGTATCAAAAGCCTTTCTAAGATCCAAGTATATAATATCAAAGTTAGTTCTGTGGAGTGAGTTTTTTTTGTGGTATTTTGAAAATTTGTAAAAATTAAAACCTTGAATACATAAATGCTTTTAAATAATTAAGTGCTGTTTTTTTTTTGGCTTGATTGCCCATCATTACAGTGAAATTATCATCAAAAATCATTACTTTTTTTATACCATTTATATATTAATTGATTCAATTTAAACAACTTCTACATCTGAATTTCAGAAAATTTACACTTTTGTAAACCAAAATTAGACAATTAAGGCTAACAGTGCAATTCCTCCTAATATAATTTTCAAAGCTATTTTCATGCTATGATCTATAATAAACTGATTCCACTATTACTTGATTTGGTTTTTTTTTTTTTTTTTTTTTTTTTTTTTTTTATTTAGGAGCATTAGCAACTAAGGCCATATTGCTCCGGGATATGCGGTGGTCATTCCCTGAATGACCTTTCCGCATCCTCCGTATTTGGTGGTGACGGGCTCGAACCCCGGTCTAATCAAGAAGCGTGTGCTACGCACTGCTGCTCCTTCCCACCTGGCTACGGAGGCGCCACTATTACTTGAAAACAAAGATAAAGGATGATGCCACCTACCTAGAAGGTTTCAATGTAACACAAAGAGATACATTAATTGAATATACTTGTTGCAATTACTTAACAACACAACAACAAAGGCTATGATGTGTCAAAACATTTTGTTGGTGGTGATGTTATTTACTGTCATTCATTTATATTTTATTGTAATACTGTATTTTTTTGAATAAGTAAAAAATTCTGCTATTTCTGATTTGTCTTGCTAGTATTTCTTGTAGAAAAATAGGAAGTGAAGTTTCCTGAGAGGACAGGCTCACATGTCATCTCCTCGATAATCTACAATAAATAATGATTTACCAGTTAGCCGAGTACAGCAACTGAGACACTGAGATGGATCTGATGTTGTGAGGAGGTAGGAATAGATCATGTGGGTATGACCTATACATGTCCTAGCCAGCATGTACCTCTTGCCTCTTGGAGCACAAGCTAGTTTTCTGGGGATTAAGTTATTGCTTTATTTGAAAAGTTTATTGTTATTGGTTGTCTGAGTTTGCCAAGTTTGTTGCCACCAATCAATTCATTGACTCTTTATGATATGCTTAAATTATGTATATGGAATACTGAAGGGAAGATCAAGGGCGCCATGACTTGCTACCATTATAGCTGAAATAATTTATTTTGAGTGCTCAATGTAAGTCTGCTTCCTGGAATTCCAGGCCAGGGACCTAGCAAAATTGGATAGATTGCTTATTCCTATTTATTCATCAGCAGAACCCAAATTTGTTCCAACAAGAGGTATAAATGTGTTTCCATTGAATGGCAAGAAGTGAACTAAGGGAATCACTGTGAAAACTTATAAGATAATGAATTAGGGTAGGATGTTATGTGAGAATGCACAGTAGGAATCGGGACACTCTGCAGGGTGGGGGCTGACAACAGCAACATTCCTGAAACGTCACCTTAATGTATACAAATTTAATTATTAACTGAATAAACTATCTTAATATTCAAGTGGTATAAGAGTGGTCATTACTAAAAGTATAATGAATTGGATCAAATGGATTTTAAAGCAATCAGTATACATACAATTCACTACACAAAATACGTCAGTTAATAACTGCTGTATCTTATATAGCAGAACTCCTTTGGAGTTATCCATGTGTATAAATGGAATATAATTCTCATATTGAATCAATGATGATGATGCTCTTTAAATTTGCACAAGACTCGTCTCCATTTGAAGTGCCAGGTTGCAAAGTATCCAAGAAGGTACAGAAATTTGTACAGGTTAGACTAATCTGGGGAAAAAAAAAAAAAAAAAAAAAAAAAAAAATGAATATGCCTCCACAGCAGGATGTGGAGGCATATTCTGGCTGGCTGATTTGCCAGTGGATGTAACCTATACAAATTTTCCCAGAATAGCAAATATAAAGTTTTCCAAATTGGATGTTTGTTGGATCTTTTAATCACAACTGAGTAAATGAACAAAAGTATTTGTCTCTAAAGATGTGAAGGTTTGTTAGCTTCAGTATACAAACTCTGAACAGGAGCACTGCAATACATAAAGCACTATGCTTTACTGAGTCAAATCACTTTAAAACATTCAACCTTGCAGAGTTGTAGACTGGAGAGCCATAGTCAGTCTTGATCATATTAGAACATGGTACAGGTGTAAGAGCATGTGTCTCTCAGCACCCCCACATTGTTGAAAGCAGGATCTTCAGAATGTTGAAGTTCTTGAGACAGGTGCTTCAAGGCTGTCTGAAATGCTCTATGGAGTTTAATCTGCTGTCTAGGACTGTTCCTACAAAATAAGTGCTGGGTACTGTGGGAATTATTTCATCACCTATCTAAAGTTCTGGGTCTGAGTGTAAGAATCACTTTCTGAAGAAATGCACAGCCACTGTTTTTTTTTTTTAAATTTAAAGACAAAAGCTGTTATTCTGGACCTATGCAATAATCTTAATTAACTATTACTCCTTTCAGCTCATTACAACAAGTCTTATTGTCTTTGTTTTTGTGTTTATAACCATGAATTTCTAAACTTGAGAGAAAGTGAATGTACTGTATGTACCTCTTTTAACATAACAGCCAATGAAAAGGTATTTACAGTAGATCGTCAATAATTCGGAACGTCAATAATCCGAATGAGCCAGCATTTATTTTATTTTATTTTTTATGCTAGTGCCATAAAATAATTACAGTAAGTGCTGGTTATTGTGATCACATTTGAAAATTGAACTTTGATTTTATTAAACAGTAATTCTAATAAGAGAAAATTGGAGGAATATTATCTAGAGGCTATAAAAATGAAGATATAAAGCACAAATTTACACTTAAAAAAATTTGTGCTTTTAAAAATTAACAAAATTAAATGATACGTGAAAATCAGAATAATATTATCCACAGGTTAACAAAATAAAAATAAATTTATGCTTGCATACATAGCTTAATTAATATACATCATCATCAGCCATTTTCAATCCAATGCAGGATGAAGGCCTCTCCAGCAACTTTCCAGTTCCTTCTGTTTTGAGCACTGGCCATCCATTTACTACCCACAAACTCATGAATTTCATCTATCCATCTCCACCTTTGTCTTCCAGGTTTTCTTCTAGCTCCTCTTGGGTACCATTCTGTTATTTTCTTAGTCCATCTGTCATCATGTCTTCGAGCTATGTGTCCTGCCCAAGACCATTTTAGTTCTTTAGTTTTGATAAGAATGTCCTCTACTTGAGTTTGCTGCCTAATCCATGTGTTTCTCTTCTTATCTAACAGTCTGGTTCCCAATATAATTCGTTCTATTCTTCGCTGTGTAATTTTCAGCTTCTCTTCCATTCTTTTGGTGAGCGCCCAAGTTTCATTTCCATAAGTCATGGTGGGGAGTATACATTGGTTCGTTATTTTACGTTTCAGACAAACTGGGATATTGCTCTTCAGTATGTGACTATATTTCCTGAATGCTATCCATCCAAAATTTATTCTTCTCTTGACTTCCAGCCAGTTATCATTATTACAGCTAATAACTTGTCCCAGATAAGTATATGACTCCACCTTTTCAATTACTGCTCCTTCAATCATTATGCTCCTTTCTGTGGCATACTTATTCATCATTACTTTTTTTTTAGCCATATTTATCTTTAGTAATCTTTGGGATCATGGGTTATGACCACAATGTCATCTGCAAATCGTAAATGGTTTAGTTACTCTCCAATCACATTGACTTCTTTCTGCGACCTCAAAGCTTCCTCAAGCGCAACAGTAACCAGCTTCGGAGATATTGTGTCTCCTTGTCGAACTCCTTTCTCGATTTTAAATTTCCTACTGTCTTTGTCTAGTCTAATAAATTAAATTTCCTACTGTCTTTGTCTAGTCAATTAGCATTCTCATATATTTTCTTAAAAATCATAATATGTGGGGTATCTATGCCTTGTCTTTCCAGTGCCCGAAACATTGCCTTATGCTGTATTTCATAATCCACAAATGCCAGGCATAATGGTGTTTTATATTCATTTGCTTTCTCCATTAGCTATGATATTACGTGAAGGTGATCCATAGTTGAGAATCCTGTCCTAAAGCCAGCTTGCTCTTTCGGTTGATTCTCATCAAGTATTCTGTCTAATCTGTTGGCAATGACCCTTGTAAACAACTTGTAGATGTGGGATAACAAGCTAATTGGTCTACAATTTCCAATTTCTGATTTATCTCCTTTCTTATGCAGCAAAACTATGATTGCATTATTCCACTGCTTAGGCGTCACACCTTTTCTAATGCACTTTGTGAAGAGTCTTGCCAGTTTTTGTGTTATGTCTCTTCCTCCCAATTTTAACAACTCTACAGTAACTTCATCTTCCCCCGGGACTTTCTGATTCTTCATTTTCTTCAATGCATATTCTACCTAATCAGGAAGAATATCGGGTATGTCGTATGTGTTGCTAATTTGCAATCCATCTTCCCCACTGCTGGCATCATTCCCTCACTCCTTGTATAATTCTCTATAGTAGTCTTCTGCTATTTGAATTATGCCTTCTCTGCTGTTTATAAGTACACCATCGCTATTCTTCGGTTTCAGTATCATTTGTCTTTCTGTATTACTGCTCATGGCTGCTGATTTAAATTCTTTGTTTTCCCTTAATGCTTGTTCTACTTTTCTTGTGTTAAATCTTCTTATGTCTTCTCTGAGTCTCTTTCTAATGGCTTTGCATAACTCAGTATACTCAATTTTTTCCTTGTTAGTGTTTATCTTGCTCTTAATTTTTTGCCTTCGGTTCATCATAACAAGTGTTTCTTGACTAATTTTTTCTTCTTTGGATTTCTTTTTCCCGATAGGTTTCTTGGGCTTTATCACTTTCAGAAAGTTGTAATATTCCTCGTCGATATCTTGGTCCTGAGCAGTCTGCAGAAGCTCAAACTTGTTCTTAAGTTCCAGTACATACCGCTTTTTCGCCTCTTCTGTTATCTCAAAGACCTTTGTATTATTTACTCAAGTCAGTTTTTTCCTTTCCAACATCTATATCAAGTGTACATCTTACCATTCTGTGATCACTTCCAACATTTACCTTACTCAGGACGGTAACATCATTCACAATATATCTTCTGTTAGTGAGGATGAAGTCGATTTCATTGGTTGTTAATCCATTTGGACTCGTCCATGTCCACTTTCTGTTTGCCCTTTTCTTGAAAAAAGTGTTCATTACTGACAGTCCTTGAGATTCTGCAAATTCCACAAGTCTTTCACCTCTTTCATTTCTTTCACCAATTCCAAAATTTCCTATAGTTCCCCTTTCTGCACTGTTTTGTCTTTTTCCAACCTTAGCATTGAAGTCCCCATAATAATAGTGTAGTAGGTTTTCTGCTCATCTAGAAGACTCTCAATTTCGGTGCATAAATCATTATAACCTTTAGCTTGTACCTCTTAGAAATCTTGAGTATTAGTCTTGACACTCTTGGTGATGTACTTTTGAATTCCAAAATGTTGTTTTTTAAATCTTTATGGACCAGAAACCCAACTCCACCTTCACTCCTTTCACTGTTTCCATTGGTGTACAGCAGATTTCCACTTGATAAACTTATAAGTGATTCATTTCTTCTTGTTTCAGCCAAACAGATGATATTCCAATTCACATTTTCTAATTCCTTTTCCAGCTCTAATATCCTGTCTTCACCGATGAGGGATCTTACGTTGTAACAGGACAAGTTCAGTTTCCGTGCATGACAGCCTCGTCGTACCCAGAGATTCTTAGCACACTCTGCTTCCACTCTGATCCTCTCGCTGCCGTAAGAGGGGGAGTCAAAACCGCTGGGGACTGAGGGCCATTTGTTTTGTCGTGCTGTCATATGCTGGAGGGTTTGGTATTTTTCTCTTCACACTGACCAGGCGTCTTGAAGAGAACCACTCTACATGTTCCTTGCCACCTAAGTGACGTAACAGGGCTTACCATCGAGAAGGTGTGCATGAGTGGATTTTAGGGAGGCAGGCTAACCGGACTTCTCCTAAATCTTCTGTAATAGAAAGATATTGGATCCATCAGTGTTTTAGACTGAGTGTCTAATAACACACAGGATACCTGTTCCCCTTTAAGTCCCAATTAATATACATACAGTACTAACTAAACATAACACTTTGTAATCTGTTATTCAACACATTTTGTAATTGATATTTCTGTTCACTGACTATGTTTTTTTTTTTTTTTTTTTTTTTTTTTGGGGTTGTAAAATCTAAAATAGTAAAAAAAGGTAGGCGTCAATCAGCAACAAAGAACATGTCACGCAAAAATTGCAACTAACACGATATGTGAGCGAGATACCGAGTAAAAAAGTTTAGATAGAGGAATGAAGAGAAGGTTCTGAACATTTATTTACAGAGCTTTATTTTACTGAGTTATGGAGTCTTCTTCCTCATCTTTTAAAAGCAAGTAGAAATTTTTAACAATTAAATCGAAGATTGAGATTTTAAACAGACTTTCAAAGGGAGAGAGCAGGTCTTCATTAGCAAAATTTTACGAGGTTGAAAAGTTGAAAATTTTGCTAACGAAGACCTGCTTTCTCCCTTTGAAAGTATATTTAAAATCTCAATCTTCGATTCAATTGTTAAAAATTTCTACTTGCTTTTAAAAGATGAGGAAGAAGACGCCATAACTACAGTAAAATAAAACTCTGTAAATAAATGTTCAGAATCTTCTCGTCATTCTTCTATCTAAACTTTGTAAACTTTTTTACTCTGTATCTCGGGCACATATCGTGTTAGTTGCAGTTTTTGCATGACGTGTTCTTTGTTGTTGATTGACGCTTATCTTTAAAAAAAAAAAAAAAGTCAGCGAACAGAAATATCAATTACAGATATTAAAAACAACAAGGAAAAAATTTTAAAGTTTGCATCAAAACTTGATTCAGATGGTGCAAAAAAAAAAAAAATTATGAGAACAGCTAATGACCCATCCCTCGAAGATGCCATTTATTTGTGGTTCACACGTAGAGATGAAGTTTGGGAGAATACATATCTGGATCTTTGTTGTGTAAAAGGGCACTGGATTTTAACAAAAAATTAGGCAGTCTCTCAGATTTTAAAACCAGTACAGGCTGGCTAAAAAACTTTAAATCACAGCACAGCATTAGAAAACTTCACAATGAAGGGAAATTTTATCTTGTGATTTTGCTGCAGCAGAGTCATTTAAAAAAAAGTTTATCAATCTTATGGAAAGCGAAGGATATTCCAAAGATGACATACACAACACTGATGAAACTGGAATAAACTGGTAGTCACTGCCTCAAAAATCTCGTGCATCTCGCTGTGAAACAGCTGCTCCCAGGTTTAAAGTGAGTAAAGAGTGTTACAGCTATGGTTTGCGCTAGTGCCAATGGAATTCACGCTTTGGCATTGATGTTGACAGGAAAATCAAAGAATTGTTGTTTTAAAAATGTTTCGTGCCTCTCTGTGAGTTATAAAGCGCAAAAAAATGCATGGTTGAACTCAGAAGGGTTTACTGATTGGTTTACCAACGATTCTATTCAGAATGTCAAAAAAAAAAGTATTGTGAAAGAGAAGGCAAAATGGGCAAGGTCTTGCTTATCCTAGACAATGTGGCATGACATCCTTCAGTGGAAACATTAAATAAAATAGACAATGGATTCATGTTTCTTCCACCAAACATTATCATTCCTCCAACCAATGGACCAGGGAGTCACAGTGCATTATGATCTCCGTTCTCAACGTGTGTGATTGCGACCGACCAACCAGAGAGTCATCGAAAAGTTGAAGAGAATCTACAAAAAATAAGTCTTGCATCATTTACTTTTAGCAGAAAACAACAAAAAAGCATCATAGCTTTTTTGAAAAGCTGTCTCTAGGATTGTTTGATTGAGGATTTTTTGACGCATTGGCATCTATGGCCATAGTGCGGCACAGTCTCAAGGACAGCTGCTACATGTTAGCTGACACATGGGAATCACTCACTGTGCAGAATTTAAAAAATGCTTGGTAAAAACTGTGGCCTATTGCAGAAGAACCCATAGGAGATGAGCAGAATCAAACTGAAGGGGATGAGGGACAAATACTGAATGAGATGATCAACTTGTTTCAGTCGATCCCTGGGTTTGAAGGTTGTGATGATGCAAAGGCGTGGCTGGAAAGTGATACTGATACTACAGGGTTTCCTGTTTTAAATGAAAACAAAAATGTGAATGGAAAAGAAACTGGAGCTCCTGAAAATGATATGGACAAAGACAATGACAAAGAAAATAACGTCAGCACTGGGCCTACGCATGCTCAGACATTCGGCGAGCTAGAGACTGCAAAGGTTGGTATGAGCATAAACTGAATGCTGTACATCTCAACTACTCTTGCTGAAAAGAGTGAGGGAGCAAAGAAACGAAGTTCGAAAATGGTGCAGCAAAAGATAAGTAATTATTTTCATTAAAGGCCTGTGCATTATACATTTGTTATTGTGACTGAAAGTTCCATTTGTTTTGTTACCTATGAATAAAAATACTTAAGTACAACTTAATGTTTTGATTTCTAAACTAAACCTTTTTTTTCATTCTCCAGAACAGTATTTTTGATGAGTTCGAAAATCCGAACAAATTGGAAGTTCGAATTACCCCCGATCCCAATTAGTTTGGATTATTGGTGCTCTACTGTATTTTACTTTGTTTGTCTCTAATTAATTTAATGTTTAGGCCAATTCTCAGTTTCCACTCTTTAAAAAAAGAGGTTATGATGTATCTTGGCATGAATTAGTATCACTTACCTTGGTATTATTTGGTATGAATCTTCTGTACTGGAAAGATTACTTAAAATTGACAGTCTCTTAGTATCAAAATAGTAAACTCTATTTTAGCAATAAAACAAGATATGTAAAAGCTTCAGAACAATTCATTTTAATAAACAAAGATTTAAACTCTAATGAAACAATCTTTGTCACCTTAAGTAACAATCCTATATAGACAGAACTTCAAGTTTCCTTCTTGAACATTCGATAATTAAAAAGTGAATAACACTTTCACAGACAATCTGGCATCTATAACCAGGAGCATAACATTTAGCATAAGAATTACATACATAAATTTTCCCATTTGTATGTGCAACGGAAAATCTTATTGTTAATAATAATAGAAGTGTATTAATATAATTAACTACCTGTTTCAAGAGAACAAGTTGGGCATTTCTTCTAATGTCTGATAGACGAGGAATTTTTTCTTCAATAGTTACACTTGGAAGAACCTAAATGATTAAATGAAAAATTTAATTAGCATTAGCATTAGTAGAGGCATATGATGCAAGAAAGCAAGCTTACGCAGCATCAGCCAAAGAAAAAAAGAAAGAAAAAAAAAAACCCCCACTTCCATTTCACCCCTCCGTTTGTTCAAAATACCTGTCCAGCTGAGCCTTAAATTTATTTAGGCTATCAACTTCCACGACAAGGGATGGAAGTCTGTTCCACCAACCAACTACCCGCTGGCTAAAGGCAAATTTCCGCACATCTATCCTACATCTGTCTTTCCTCAATCTGAATTTATGCCCTCTCAGGTGATTATTCTGAGCAAGAGAAAGAATCCCATCGGCACTGAGCATGCTCAAACCATTCAAGACTTTATACACCTCTATCAGATCACCTCACTGGTGCCTAGTCTCCAGAAACTGTAATTTGCAAAACTTAAGCCTTTCTTCATAAGAGCATCCCTTTGTTCCATTCACTAATCTTGTTGCCCTTCTCTGTATTCGTTCCAGCAGCTCTACATCCTTCTTGAAATGAGGCCTCCAGACCTGTATACAGTACTCAAGGTGTGGCCTGACCATTGCCTTATACAAGGGAATAATCACCTCCTTATCCCTGCTAGAAAAATTCCTGTATATCATTGACAAGACACCATGAGCTACTCTTGCAGCCCATCTGCACTGCTCAGAGAACTTCATATCTGCTTGCACAATTACCCCAGGTCCTTTTCATTCTCTACCACTGTCAGTGTAGTACCACAGAGTTGATACGTTGCTCTGGGGTTGCTGTTTCCCATATGTAGTATTTTACATTTCTCAATGTTAAACTTCATTTGCCACCTCTCAGCCCATCTGCTCAACCTTTCCAGATCCTGTTGCAGCAGCATAGCGTCAGTAGTGTCCTTAACAACCCTGCCAACCTTTGTATCGTCTGCAAACTTGGACATTAAGCTTGATATACCATCATCAATATCATTTATAAATACAGAAAACAATAATGGACCAACACTGAACCCTGAGGGATTCCACTAATAACATTAGTCCGTGATGAGCAGTGTCCATTGATTACCACTCTCTGTCTTCACCCCCTCAACCATCCCTTTATCCATAGCAGCAATTTGCCACCAATGCCACACTGCTCCAATTTGTGCAACAGTCTTCCATGTGCAACAGTATCAAAAGCCTTTCTAAGATCCAAATATATAATACCAAAGTTATTCCCTGCATCCAATTCTTTTGTGACTACATCATAGTATCCAATCAAATTGGTCAGGCAAGACCTTCCCTTAACAAAACCATGCTGTGTCTGAGCTATAACTGAATTCTTGTCTAGATGATCCTGCAGTGCTTCTTTAACCAGTGCCTCCATTAATTTACCTGGAACAGAAGTTAAACTAACAGGTCTATAATTACTTGTGTCAGCCTTTGATCCTCCTTTGTGAATTGGGGTTGTTGTTGTTATTTGGTTTTTAGGAGCATTAGCAACTAAGGCCATATTGCTCCGTGAACATGCGGTGGTCATTCCTGACCTTTCCGCATCTTCCGTATTTGGTGGTGACGGGCTCGAACCCCTGTCTAATTAAGAAGCGTGTGCTACTCACTGCTGCTCCTTCCCACCTGGCTACGGAGGCGCCATGAATTGGGGTTACATTTGTACATCTCCAGTCTATGGGTACCTCCCCTGAGTCCAAAGAAGCTCTCATAATTATGGCTAGGGGTTTGCTTACTTCCTTTGCTGCCTTTTTTATGTTTATCCTCAACAATCTCTCCTTCACTTTACTCTCAGTTATTATAAAATCATCTAGCTCACTGCCAGAGTTTACTTCACATCTGGCATTCCCCTTCCTGAATAACTCCTCATGTGTGAATGTAGATGCAAAATACTCGTTTAGTTTGTTATCCACCTGAGCAGGATCCTCAACTGTTGAACCATCAATATCCAGTGGACCAATCTGATTCATCCCTTTTCTTCTAGAGTTTACATAGGTAAAGAACTCTTTTCTGTTTTTCTTTGCATCCTTTGCCAAGGATTTCTCATAATCTGCCTTTGCCTGCCTAATCTCTTTTGTGACTTGGTTACAGACCAGCTTATATCTATCATAGGCTTCCATGTCACCCATTAATTTATATGTATCCCATGCATTTTTCTTCTCTGCCACATGTCTAATTAGTTCATCTGACATCCATTTAGGCCTAAACCTTGAACAATATTTCTTAGTTGGTATGTAAAGCCTATTAGCTTTCAAGGCAAGTTCTTTGAATGCTGCCCATTTTGAATTTGCTGTTGGTAACATCATCAGTTGGTCCCACTGTACAGAATTTAAATACTGTCTCAGACCATCGTAGTTACCTTTATGAGTAAATCCCACTTCAGCACACTGTGATCACTTCCACCTAGTGGTTCCTTTATCTGCAGATTCTTAATGCATGAAGAATCACTAATGATAATCAGATCAAGACATGGGCATCCACAGAAAATTTTCCAAGTGGGGGGGGCAAAGCTTGGAGACAAATAATTATTTAATTAAACAAGTAGATTATAGAATACAGTATTGCATCAATACAAATACACATACATAATGTATATAAATTTACAACATAAAGGAAACAAGAATTAATGTATCAGTTTTTTTAGTTAATCATAATACCAACTAGATATATTGGAGAATTTAGCATAAAAGTATTAGGGATGCAAATTATACTCATTTCTGTTTGCCACTTGCCAGATGGGAAATGGCAAACAGAAACAGATAGCTTCAGCTAATTATTGATGGGATATATTGAGTGGAGCTAGCTTTAACGTTCCATTCAATGTATCCATATATCTATAATTAGTTATATTATCATTTTATTTTACTATTCTATATTATTTTATTTTATGTAGTAGTAGTAATAGTAGCAGTGGCATTTGATGCAAGAAAGCAAGTGTATGAGTTTATGCAGCATCAGCCAAAAAAAAAAAAAAAAAAAAAAAAAAATCACACCATTCCCTCCAAATGCCTGTAAAGTTCCTCCATAAATGTGTATATTTATAGGGTACAACAAAGAAGTCCAACTTAGGTTACCTAAACTTGGCCCTTTGAACTAATGAGTATAGTTTGCACCCCTAATACATTTATGCTAAATGCTCCAATTTATCTAGTTGGTATTACAATTAACTAAAAAAATTGTTATATACAGACAGATGTAATGTACAATCATAAATTTGATGGCATTAATCTGTTCTGTCACTCTTTCTCCTTTTCTATTTCTTATATTCTTTTACATAACTTCATATATATATATATATATATGGATAATAATAATTTCAATAATCACGTATCGTATAAGAATTGAATTCTCCGTCAATTGCTTGCAAACTTATTGATGACATTTTCAATAAATTTCTTCTTTACTGCTTCCTCTTCTAGTTTCTTCCTGTGCACACTAATCATACATAAACCTTACAGGGAGTTTCTGAGATAGTGGACATCTTAACCATGTTTTCACATGTCTCAAGGTGCTGAAACTTCTTTCAATGGTAGAGGTCGTAACAGATAATGTCATACCAATAGTTATTGCCAAATTAATAGAAGATATACAGTCGCAATGTACCAAAACTCTGGTAAAGTTTGGGGAATATTAGTCGATGAACCAAAAACAGGAACTCTGTTTTATTGCTACAACAGATGAAACAAGTGTTCTATGGTTACCCCGCCGACGGCCGAAACCGGCCAACCCGTAATAAAATTTTAAGGCAGACACAGCACCCCATGGTCGAGGGTGTAAGGTTACATATCTCAATCACTTTTACGATTATAATTTGTGGAATTTTTTACTCGATCCCAGAGAGGAGCAAGTGCCCCGTTTGCCCCCCTCTGCGGACACCCATGGATCAAGAGTATTACTCCCTCTAGTTGCCTCCAAAACAGGCTGATGTAGAAAACAATCATCCAAAATTCCACAAAAGCCTTGCTGGTGTGCGACTGACGAACCCACAAATTCCAGTCAATATCTGGGAAATTAAAATCCCCCTATAATAAGACTCTCTGATTTACTGGCCCACTATTTCCCTGTACAGTTTCTTATTATACTCATCAGAGTCATTAGGCCTATAGCACACTCCTACTCTCAATTTTGATCTCCCAATGCTTATGTCACACCAAACTGACTCGACACTGCACTGTCCAGTGATGTCGACTGGCTTCACTTCCTTGGATTTTATGTGTTTCTTTGTTTCTTAACTAATAGCATAACCCCTCCTCCCTTCCTATCCTGTCCATCCTTTCTGTATGCACTGTACTCCCCAAATTCCAGTTCTGCATTCCTTATATCTGTGTGATACTATGTCTCTGATATCCCAACAATATCTGCCTTTGATGTTTTGAGCAATACCTCAAATTCATCAAATTTATTTACCAAACTCCTAGCATTGGTGTACACACAAGTATACATTTTTTTTTTAATTTTTTTTTTTTTTTTGTAGTTGGCGCATAGGCTTCTGAGGCCATAATGCACCTCCCAAGGTTTTTGCAGTACTTTGATCCAAGCCCGAGGCGGGAATCAAACCCGCGACCTTTGGGTTGCCAGGCAGGCACACAAGTATACATGCACCTGTTCCTATTCTTAGCTACCCTAACACAACCCATGTGTTTACTTGTACCGCAAGTTTACTTGAGGTACAAGTAAACTAGAGCTTACTTATGTAAACTCTAGAAGGAAAGGGATGAATCCGATTGGTCCACTTGATATCGATGGGTCAACTGTTGATGATCCTGCTCAGGTAGCTAACAAACTAAATGAATATTTTGCATCGACATTCACACATGAGGTGTTATTCAGCGAGGGGAATGCCAGAGGTGTATTCTGGCAGTAAACTAGAGAATCTTGTAATCTCTGAGAGTAAAGTAGAGGAGAAATTGTTGAAGATAAACACAAGAAAGGCACCTGGGGTGGATGGGATCTATCCAGTTATATTAAAGGAGGCAGCAAAGGAAGTAAGCAAACCCTTAGCCATAATTATGAGAGCTTCCTTGGACTCAGGGGAGGTACCCATGGACTGGAGATGTGCGAATGTCACCCCAATTCACAAAGGAGGATCAAAGGCTGACACAAGTAATTATAGACCTGTGAGTTTAACTTCTGTTCCCGGAAAATTAATGGAGGCACTGGTTAAAGAAGCACTGCAGGATCATCTAGACAAGACTTCAGTTATAGCTCAGACACAGCATGGTTTTGTTAAGGGGAAGTCTTGCCTGACCAATTTGATTGGATACTATAATGTAGTCACAAAAGAATTGGATGCAGGGAATAACTTTGATATTATATACTTGGATCTTAGAAAGGCTTTTGATACTGTTGCACATGGAAGACTGCTGCACAAATTGGAGCAGTATGGCATTGGAGGCAAATTGCTGCTATGGATAAAGGGGTGGTTAAGGGGGAGAAGACAGAGAGTGGTAATCAATGGACACTGCTCAGCGTGGACTAATGTTATTAGTGGAGTCCCTCAGGGTAAAGTATTGGGTCCATTATTGTTTTCTATATTTATAAATGATATTGATGATGGTTATATCAAGCTTAATGTCCAAGTTTGCAGAAGATACGAAGGCTGGCAGGGTTGTCAAGGACACTACTGACACTATGCTGTTGCAACAGGATCTGGAAAGGTTGAGCAGATGGGCTGAGAGGTGGCAAATGAAGTTTAACATTGACAAATGTAAAGTACTACATATGGGAAACAGCAACCCCAGAGCAACGTATCAACTCTGTGGTACTACACTGACAGTGCTAGAGAATGAAAGGGACCTGGGGGTGGTTGTGCAGGCAGATATGAAGTTCTCTGACAGTGCAGACGGGCTGCAAGAGTAGCTCATAGAGTATTGTCAATGATATACAGGAATTTTTCTAGCAGGGATAGGGAGGTGATTATTCCCTTGTATTAGGCAATGGGTCAGGCTGCACCTTGAGTACTGTATACAGGTCTGGAGGCCTCATTTCAAGAAGGATGTAGAGCTGCTGGAACGAGTACAGAGAAGGGCAACAAGATTAGTGAATGGAACAAAGGGATGCTCTTATGAAGAAAGGCTTAAGTTTTGCAAATTACAGTTTCTGGAGACTAGGCACCAGCGAGGTGATCTGATAGAGGTGTATAAAGCCTTGAATGGTTTGAGCATGCTCAATGCTGATGGGATTCTCCCTCTTGCTCAGAATAATCACCTGAGAGGGCATAAATTCAAATTGAGGAAAGACAGATGTAGGATAGACGTGTGGAAATTTGCCTTTAGCCAGCGGGTGGTTGGTTGGTGGAACAGACTTCCATCCCTTGTCGTGGAAGTTGATAGCTTAAATAAGTTTAAGGTTCAGCTGGACAAGTATTTAGAACGAACAGAGGGGTGAAGTGGAAGTGGTTATTTATTTTTTATTTATTTATTTATTTATTTTATTTTATTTATTTATTTTTTTTTTGGCTGATGCTGCATAAGCTTGCTTTCTTGCATCAAATGCCTCTACTAATGCTAATGCAATGACTCCCAGCAGTCTCTGAAATATCCTGCATCTTGTTTTCCAGGCTGCTGCTCATTCCAATAGAAGCAGTGCAAGAATCACTTTCACCTCTGCCAGTGGCTACTGTTAATCTATTAGTCCTTGTATAAAATATTTTTACCTCCACTGCATATCAAGTTAGGCATAATGATGCAATTTGTTAAAGCACTGAATAAGGATGGCAACTTCTTTAAGTACCTTTGCAGTAAATTTCCCAGTTTATCTGAAGAGGAATGTTATCAACCAGAAAATATTTTAACACCAGAGCAATTCACGCAAGTCAAACTGAACGATTTAGTAAGGGACTTAGGTCTTCCAAAGTATGCTGCTGAAATTCTAGGATGCAGACTTAAAGCGAAGAACTTACTTGCTCCAAGTATATAATTTTTCTGGTACAGAAACCGTGAAAGGGAATTCAAAACTTAAGGAGGGTAACTTCATTGGTCCCCAAATTAGAAAATTGGTTTTAGATGGTCAGTTTGAAACTACTATGACTGACGTTGAAGGGGAAGCCTGGATTGCTTTTAAAAGTGTAATGGAAAACTTTCTATGAAATCATAAATCACAGGATTATGAGAAAATTGTTCAAAATATGCTTGAAAAACTTTGCAATTTAGGTTGCAATATGAGCATAAAAATTCACTTTTTGCATGCCTATCTTGATTTATTCCCTGAAAATCTTGCACATTTGGGCAAAGAACAAGGGGACAGATTCCATCAAATGGAGCAGAGGTACCAGGGAAGGTGGAATACAAGCATGATGGTCGACTACTGTTGGTGTTTAAAAAGAGAAAAACCTGGCACTGTACATAAAAGAAAAATGATTAAACGTTCTTTTCAAACAAAGAGACGAAGGTCTGATTAATGAAAGTTTCAGACTTTTGATTAATACTTGTTAGTATTTACATATTTTTTGATATATGAAAATGTAATCATATCAATTTGTCATTACTAAATACAATAAAGTTATATACTTTCATAAAAAACAATGCTTTTTTATTTCTTAAATTGTGATGTATCTGGATGTGATAGAAAAAAATCTAAGTCATATTTGAAATCACAGCAACATATTTTGGCAGTAGGACCTATTGAAATTCAAACTCCAGTGAACAAATTTATAAACCAGTGTTATTAGATGGGATGTACAGAAGAAGTGGGTAATGTGGCTGATGATAATATAAGCTTGATTCCTTGCATCATTTGCCAGTATTACTACTCCTCCTCCTACTACTGCTAATAATAATAATAATAATAATAATAAATAATACCCAGCTAAGGATAGCCTATGTGATATATATGAAAAAAAAAAAAAAAATAATAATAATAATAATAAATAATACCCAGCTAAGGATAGCCTATGTGATATATATGAAAAAAAAAAAAAATAAATAATAATAATAATAAATAATACCCAGCTAAGGATAGCCTATGTGATATATATGAAAAAAAAAAAAAAATAATGATAATAAAATAAATAAAAGATAATTGCCAGATTTCTGTTGACCCACATTTAATAAAATTTTGGAAGACTTAAAAAATCTTTCTAAAAGAGCTAAATATAAAATTTTATGAAAATCCATCCAACAGGATGTCAAGTTATTATGTGGAGATAGACAAATTACGTACATATGCTAACATTTAAAATTATGCAACCACAAATATTTTCACTTCACAATAAAAGCAAAACTGTATGCAACTACAAATATTTTCATATGTAATGCTAAAAATGTATACAACTATACCAATTTGAAAATCTTGAAAAAGTTTAAAAAAGTAAATAAAGCTAAAGATTGTCAATAATAACTTTAAGTTATTATTGACAATCTTTAGCTTTATTTCTCTAACAGTTCAGTGTACAATTCATACACCAGTCTGTATCCTAAAGATTTTGGTAGCCCAGGCAAGATACTGGATGGTATCATGCCTGGGGATGCCAATATTTGTTTCTAGAAAAGGAGGGGGGGGGGGGATAAAACGAGACAACTGTTAGACTCTGCAGAAATAGGACAACATACATTTGTCATGTTAAAGGTTTGTCACATCTTATCATGCTGTAAAATAACCAATTCCACAATAGAGTATATGCAGGTTCCATAATTGAAATTAATGTTGGAACCTACCACATCTATGTGGAATGTTTCCAACCAGGAATGCTGAAGAGTATTGTGTGCTGTACAAAATTTCAATGTTGGAACTCAGGTTACAACTAACATGTGGCTGACACAAATAATGCTCAGCAACAGCACAATAGTCAAATAACCCACTGACAAATAACCCACTCATGCTCTGGATACAATTGCAAAGCCTACAATCTGACTTGCCAATATAACACAGCCCACAATCCAGATCCCGATCCAGAATGTGATCTGATAAATAGAATCTGCATACAATCAATATGTCTAATGCTTCCTTACATTTAGCCAAACTATCCACTACCACAACACCAGATGGAAGTTTGTTCCAACAATCAATATTATTCTCTGGATGAAAGCAAAATTCCACGTACCTATTCTGCAATTATCCTTTTTCAATTTAAGTTTACTATTATAATTATTATTAGTAGCAACAGTAAAAAAGATGCAAGAAAGCAAGCTTATACAGCATCAGCAAAAAGAAAAAAAAAAAAAAAGCCAACACTTTCCATTTAACCCATCCATCCCATCAAACAATTGATCTAGTTCTTCCTTGAACTTCTTCAGATTACCCACCTATACAAAACCAGATGAAAAGCAAAAGCTCTTGCCTTTGACAGTAGTTCCACCTTTAAGTAAATCTGACCTAACAACTGGTTTTACATTGTGCCCTTGGCTACTGATATTAAGAGTAGGAGACCAGCGGAATTACTTAGCAAGTACAGGTCACTGTTGAAAAAAAGCCGTGAATTAGGGTTGAATTTGAAAGTGTCTGCAATTCTGCCCAGACACGATAGGAGGGAGTATATGATGAGAGCCTTGTCGATCAATTCGGCCCTGGAAAGATTGTGCAAGGCTCAAGGGGTAGAATTATTTTCAGCCTGGACTGTACTTGTTAACAGGAGAGATTGCTTCTACAGGGATGGGATACACTTAAATAGAAAGGGTGCAAGAATTTTTGCTGATGTTGTCGAGGCAGTGTTAGGTGGGTCGGAAAACTGCTAGTTGGGGGGGATACAAGGACTAATAGATTAACAGTAGCCACTGGCAGAGGTGGAAGTGATTCTTGCACTGCTTCTATTGAAATGAGCAGAAGCCTGAAAAACAAGATGCAGGATATTTCAGAGACTGCTGGGAGTCATTGCGATACAAGTAAACACATGGGTTGTGTTAGGGTAGCTAAGAATAGAAACAGGTGCATGTATACCTGCGTGTACACCAATGGTAGGAGTTTGGTAAATAAATTTGATGAATTTGAGGTATTGCTCAAAACATCAAAGGCAGATATTGTTGGGATATCAGAGACGTGGTGTCACACAGATATAAGGAATGCGGAACTGGAATTTGGGGAATACAATGTGTATAGAAAGAATAGACAGGACAGGAGGGGAGGAGGGGTTATGATATTAGTTAAGAAACACATAAAGTCCAAGGAAGTGAAGCCAGTTGACATCGATGGACAGGGCAGTGTCGAGTCGGTTTGGTGTGACATAAGCATAGGGAAATCAAAATTGAGAGTAGGAGTGTGCTATAGGCCTAATGACTCTGGTGAGTATAATAAGATATTGTACAGGGAAATAGAGTGGGCCAGTAAATCAGAGAGTCTTATAATGGGGGATTTTAATTTCCCAGATATTGACTGGAATTTGTGGATTGGTCACTCGCACACTAGCAAGGCTTTTGTGGATTTATTGGATGATTGTTTTCTACATCAGCATGTTCGTGAGGCAACAAGAGGGAGCAATACTCCTGATCTGATTATCAGTAGTGATTCTACATGCATTAAGAATCTGCAGATAAATGAACCACTAGGCGGCAGTGATCACAGTGTGTTGAAGTGGGATTTACTCAAGGAGGTAACTACCATCAGAGGTAAAGAGAAGGGTTTTTGTTTTCGTAAAGGCGACTATGATGGTCTCTGAGACAGTATTTAAATTCTATACAGTGGGACCAACTGATGATGTTACCAACAGCAAACTCAAAATGGGAAGCATTCAAGGAACTAATCTTGGAGGCTACCAGGCTTTACATACCAACTAAGAAATATTGTTCAAGGTGTAGGCCTAAATGGTTGTCAGATGAACTAATGAGACATGTGGCAGAGAAGAAAAATGCATGGGATACATACAAATTAATGGGTGACATGGAAGCCTATGATAGATATAAGTCGGTCTGTAACCAAGTCACAAAGGAGATTAGGCAGGCAAAGGCAGACTACGAAAAATCCTTGGCAAAGGATGCAAAGAAAAACTGAAAAGAGTTCTTTACCTAGTTAAACTCAAGAAGAAAACGGATGAATCAGATTGGTCCACTGGATATTGATGGTTCAACAGTTGAGGATCCTGCTCAGGTGGCTAACAATCTAAACGAGTATTTTGCATCTACATTCACGCATGAGGAGTTATTCAGGAAGGAGAATGATGTAGGTAAAGTAAACATTGGCAGTGAGCTGGATGATTTTGTAATAACTGAGAGTAAAGTGGAGGAGAGATTGTTGAGGATAAACATAAAAAAGGCACCTGGGGTGGATGGGATCTATCCAATTATATTAAAGGAGGCAGCAAAGGAAGTAAGCAAACCCCTAGCCATAATTATGAGAGCTTCTTTGGACTCAGGGAAGGTACCCATAGACTGGAGATTTACAAATGTAACCCCAATTCACAAAGGAGGATCAAAGGCTGACACAAGTAATTATAGACCTGTTAGTTTAACTTCTGTTCCAGGTAAATTAATGGAGGCACTGGTTAAAGAAGCACTGCAGGATCATCTAGACAAGAATTCAGTTATAGCTCAGACTCAGCATGGTTTTGTTAAGGGCAGGTCTTGTCTGACCAATTTGATTGGATACTATGATGTAGTCACAAAAGAACTGGATGCATGGAATAACTTTGATATTATATATTTGGATCTTAGAAAGGCTTTTGATACTGTTGCACATGGAAGACTGCTGCACAAATTGGAGCAGTGTGGCATTGGAGGCAAATTGCTGCTATGGATAAGGGGATGGTTGAGTGGCAGAAGATAGAGAGTGGTAATCAATGGACACTGCTCAACGTGGACTAATGTTATTAGTGGAGTTCCTCAGGGTTCAGTGTTGGGTCCGTTGTTGTTTTCGGTGTTTATGAATGATATTGATGATGGGCTATCAAGTTTAATGTCCAAGTTTGCAGATGATACAAAGGTTGGCAGGGTTGTTAAGGACACTACTGACGCTATGCTGCTGCAACAGGATCTGGAAAGGTTGAATAGATGGGCTGAGAGGTGGCAAATGAAGTTTAACATTGACAAATGTAAAGTACTACATATGGGAAACAGAAACCCCATAGCAACATATCAACTCTGCGGTACTACACTGACAGTGGTGGAGAATGAAAAGGACCTGGGGGTAATTGTGCAGGCAGATATGAAGTTCTCTGAGCAGTGCAGACGAGCTGCAAGAGTAGCTCATGGTGTCTTGTCAATGATATACAGGAATTTTTCTAGCAGGGATAAGGAGGTGATTATTCCCTTGTATAAGGCAATGGTAGGCCACATCTTGAGTACTGTATACAGGTCTGGAGGCCTCATTTCAAGAAGGATGTAGAGCTGCTGGAACGGGTACAGAGAAGGGCAACAAGATTAGTGAATGGAACAAAGGGTTGCTCTTACGAAGAAAGGCTTAAGTTTTGCAAATTACAGAGTCTGGAGACTAGGCACCGGCGAGGTGATCTGATAGAGGTGTATAAGGCTTTGAATGGTTTGAGCATGCTCAATGCCAATGGGATTCTTCATCTTGCTCAAAATAATCACCTCAGAGGGCATAAATTCAAATTGAGGAAGGACGGATGTCGGATAGATGTGCGGAAATTTGCCTTTGGCCAGCGGGTGGTTGGTTGGTGGAACCAACTTCCGTCACTTGTTGTTGAAGTTGATAGCCTAAACAAATTTAAGGCTCAACTGGACAGGTATTTCGAACGAACGGAGGGGTGAAATAGGAGTGGTGTGTTTTTTTTTTTTTTTTTTTTTTGGCTGATGCTGAATAAGCTTGCTTTTTTGCATCATATGCCTCTACTAATGCTAATAATGCTAAAAATATAATACTAAAATATAACAGAGAAATGCTTTTGTTTCATGCAAAAAAAAATTCTCAGCTGAAAAAAAAAAGTTTCTAAAATCTTTGACAGTGCTACAGATCTCAAAGGTAATGGCAGCAGAGAACTTACACTTCAATGTGAACAAATATAGAACAGAGCCACAGGATGAAAAATGTGACCCATTTCATATCTTTAGAAAAGCAGAAATTGATTGATGTTATTTTTGGAATGTGTGACATTATGAGAATCAATATCATAAGGATCGCAATAATCCAGAAGTTAATAATAATCATATGAGGAAAGCTTCTTTCAGAGATTAGCATTAGTAGAGGCATACAATGCAAGAAAGCAAGCTTATGCAGCATCAGCAAAAAAAAAAAAAGAAAACTCCCATTTCACCCCTCCATTCGTTCCAAATGCCTGTCCAGCTCAGCCATAAATTTATTTAGGCTTTCAACTTCCACAACAAAAGATGGAAGTCTGTTCCACCAATAAACTAGCTGCTGGTTAAAGGCAAATTTCCGCACATCTATTCTACAACTGTCGTTCCTCGATTAGAATCTGTGCCCCCTCAGGTTCTTAATCTGAGCAAGAGGAATCAGTAATGACATCACACAGCCCTGAAAAAAAATAATCATTCATAAAAAGCTGTGTTAATAATCAATAAAAGGCTGTGTTAATCTCTTACTGAATAAAATAAATACATTTGTTGAGGCATTTATAGGTGCACCAGGAAGACAGAACAAAACTAAAGCCTTCTGCATTAAATTCTTCAAACTGATGTGCAGGAAACAACTTATTTGTGAAAGATTGTTTTGCTGCAAGAAACTTTCTTCGAGAGACCTTCTCTTCTAGATTGTTTCCCACAGAAAATGTTCAAGTCATGGATTCCAGCAATGTTTACAATCCTAAAAAAACCATCCATGGCCACCTCTTGCTTCTCTGAGAAGTGTAATATGCCATTGCATTAAATCTGGGATATCTACACCACATTTTATCACAAAAAATGAAAGATTTTTGGCTCTCTGCTATTACCACTGTTGGGATCTCCTGTATTTCTGCAGTGCATGGTTAATAAGTATAATATTTTGATTTATTTTTGGTACACACAGCACAACTGTGGTCTGATTTTGAAAAATGAACAAAATGCTAACTGGCTCAAGTCCCTTCACATTGAATAATTCAGCTGAAAGTTCATGTTTTTTTTTTTTTTTATGTGCCAACAAAGGTAACATTCTGTTTTCTGTTTCCTTTCCAATAATTTCAAAGCCAGTAACACACTACATAAACAGTTATCTATGGTAAAATTATGATTGGAACCTCGACTGGGTACACAAGTGCATCAGTAATTCTGCCCAGGCATGAGAGGAGAGATTATATGCTGAAAGCTTTCTGGACTAACTCATGACCTGAAGGACTCTGCAAGGCTTTTGGGGAAAATTTTTATCAGCTTGGCTCTGCACCTGTAGGTAGAAGGCATCTGTTATGTAGAGAGGGGATACATTTAAACAAAGGCGGTGCAAGAGTTTTTGTATACAGTAATGTCAGAAGTGTTGTCAATAAAATGAGTGAATTCGAACTGTTGGTTAGAACAAGTAATGCTGACATAATAGGGCTTACGGAAGAGTGATGCCGCCCGGAAATAGGGGATGATGAGTTTCAGTATTTAGGCAGGATTGGGCACATAGAAGGGGGTGATGGGGTCATGCATCTTATCAAAAGCAGCCTGATTGTGACAAAAACCTTCCCGGATTCAGATATTTCGCATGCTAGTATAGAATCTGTATGGTATGATATAGTTGGAAGCAAAGGTTTAATGAGAGTGGAAGTAATCTACAGGCCAGGTGATTGTGAAGACTATATTGTGAGAGCCTCTACATGCAAATGGAATGGGCAGATAAACGTGAATGTCTTATTATAGGTGATTTTAATTTACCTCTAATTCATTGGAGCAAATGGGAAGGAAAATCGACATCGGGGACAAAATTTTTAAATCAACTAGATGATTGTTATTTGTATCAACATATCAGGGAAAGTACTAGGAAAAGAATATTCTAGACCTGATCATCACCCATGAACCAGATGACGTAAGAAGGCTGAAAGCATAGGAAACAGCAGCAAGGAGTGATTACCAAATTCTACATTGGACGATGAAGAGAAGTAGCAGAGTTAAAGGCAAAGGAATGGGTTATAATTTCATGAAAGGATATTACAACGGTTTAAGGTACTACCAAAGCCTCTATTGACTGGGGAAATATCACACAGATAGCGAATACAATTGAATTACGGTATACCGTTAAAACGTCGTTAATACCTCGAATGCTTATATACCATTAAAAAATACTCTATGAAGAGGATTCCAAGTTAGCATTAGCATTAGTTGAGGCATATGATGCAAGAAAGCAAGCTTATATAGCATCAGCCAAAAAAAAAAACCACTTCTCATTTCACCCATCTGTTCACTCCAAATGTTTGTCTAGTTCAGCCTTAAATTTATTTATGCTATCAACTTCCACAACGACGGATGGAAGTCTGTTCCAGCAATCAACTACCCGCTGGCTAAAGGCAACCTTCCGCACATCTATTTTACAAATGTCTTTCCTCAATTTGAATCTATGCCCCCTCAGGTTCTTAATCTGAGCAAGCGGAAGTATCCCATCAGCACCGAGCCTGCTTAAACCATTCAAGGCCTTATACACCTCAACCAGATCACCTCGCAGGTGCCTAGTCTCCAGATGCTGCAACTTGCAGAACTTAAGCCTCTCTTGGTAAGGGCACCCCTTTGTTCCTCTCACCAATCTTGTTGCCTTTCTCTGTATTCGTTCTAGCAACTCTACATCCTTCATAAAATGAGGCCTCCAGACCTGGATGCAGTACTCAAGGTGTGGCCTCACCATTACCTTATACAAGGGGCCTGAACATTGCTTTATATCACCTCCTTGTCTCTGCTAGCAAAATTCCTATATAACATTGACAAAACTCCATGACCTGCCCTGGCAGCCTGTCTGCACTGCTCAGAGAACTTCATATCTGACTGCACAATTACTCCTAGGTCTTTTTCATTCTCCACCTCCCTGAGTAGTATACCAAACAATTGGTACTTTCGCTTGGGTTACTGCTACCCATATGCAGTACTTTGCACTTGTCAATGTTAAACTCAGCCCATCTGCCTAACTTTTCTAGATCCTGGTGCAGTAGCATGCTGTCTTTAACAACCCTGCCAACCTTCGTGTATCATCTGCAAACTTGGACATTAAGCCTGATATACCTTCATTGATAAATACACAAAACAACAATGGGCACAGCACTGAACCCTGCGCAACTCCACTAACAATATTAGTCCAAGTAGAGCAGTGTCCATTTATTACCACTCTCTGCTGTCTACCACTCAATGATCCCTTTATCCATTGCAGCAACATGCCCCCAACCCCGGGGGCTCACATCTGGTGAGTATGGGCTTGGCAAACCCAGGGTCCTGAGCTGGATATCATCATTCTTCTCTTTCTTGGTGATGCCTTTCTTCTCTCTCTCTCTATCTCTCTCTCTCTCTCTCTCTCTCTCACACACACACACACACACATACACACACACACACACACACACACACACACACACACACACACACACACACACACACACACACACACACACACACACAGGGGGGTAGCTCGGGAATTTTTTTTTTTTTTTTTTTTGGCTGGTGCAGCATAAGCCTCAGGCTTCCTCGTACCATATGGCTATTAATAATAATAATAATAATAATTCCATACTGTTCCAATTTGTAAAGCAGTCTTCCATGTGAAACAGTATCAAAAGCTTTCCTGAAGACCAATTCCAGTTCCTTTGTGACCACATTGTAGTATCCAATCAAATTGGTCAGACAAGACTTCCCCTTAGCAAACCCATGCTGTGTCTGAACTATTCAAAATTCTCAATTGCCAGAAAGAGAAGTTCATTTTTAAAACCTTGTGTATTTTTGCATGTATGTATGCCATATATATATATATATATATATATATATACGTATGTAGAAAAATCAGGGCAAGCTATCACTAGAAGTATATTCCCCAAAAGGAAAAGAACTCCGTGTAGAATACTACATTCCCTAAGATATTCTAAATATAATGACAATCTGACTTCAATGACATATTACAATGCTTGCTTCTTTTTAATGCAATAATGATGACCTTTTTTTCACACATTTTCTCCTCCACTTCTTCACTGTTTGTAATATGTAGCTGCACCATCAAAAAAAAAAGCATCAAAGGACCAAACTGACCAACCAACAAAGGTTTGTAATTTGCTCAGTTTGGAACATACGATTGTTAGATTCTATTAGCAATAAATAGATTCTAAACCCCGATACAGGTGAAGTGCTTTCACATAAAGTAATTTGGTCAAAATAACCTGTGCTACATGCCATTTACACATTATAACTTTTTGTCACAAAACTGTTGAAGCTAAGTCCATAAAATTGGCATACATTTCACCTGCACCTGTTTATGTTTCAAAAACATAATTTATGAAAAGTTAATTTCAAAATTGTGCACTATGTTAAAAATTTAAATTTTATAACAACTCTCACTTGACATGTTAACTGCCTCTGTGGTAACTCCTTTGACACTACTTGCAGTATACCAATATTGCTTTGAGGAGAACTCTTGGTGTGGGAAACTGTGTGCAATAGTTTACTTTCTATAACCTGTTTTTCTTTTTCTTCTCCTTCTAGTTCAGAGAAAACAGTTTCAGAATCCCGTTGTCTGCATGGAGGAGCAAGTGGAATTGCTGAAATGAAGAAATATATTGTTAACTGTACAGGAATTAATCATAATTAGCATACTTGTAATTCATAAAGCAATTCTCTAATAAATTAATAAATTCATGCTGTGATTGTTATATAACTGCATTCCTGCAAAGGTGATCCTAAATTACTTCTTTGATCATTAACTCCATTATTTTTCCTAAACAGAAGTCAAGCTCTCCGTTTCATCAATTCTCCACTTGATCCCCTTTATGAACAGGAGAGACATTTGCACATTCCACTCAACAGGAATCTCACCTGAAACCAAAGATGCTCTCATAATTACGGCTAAAGTTTGCTTACCTATAATGCTACTTCTTTTCATACATCTGGATAGTTTCCCCCAACTCCAGGTGTTTTTTTATTTTTGGCTTCAACAATTTCTCTTCAACTTTCCTCTCAATTATCATTTAGCTCCCAGTTATATAAGCTGGTATACTTCTGGCATGCCCATCCCTGAAGACTTCTTCACATACAAATGTAGACATAAAATATTTATTCAGTTTATCAGCAACCAGAACAGGGTCGTCAATAGTTATGCCATTCATATCTGGTGGAACAATGTAGTTCATTCCTTTCCTTCTAGGACAGGAAAGAGTGCACCCCCCCCAGGGAATGTTATCTGTGATTTTTTTCATCATATATGAAGAACTAATCTTCAGTATTATGATTATTTTCACTCTGTGTGCACCCCCAGATCTGGAATAAACATAAGCAAATAACTCTTTACACATTTCTTCACACTCCTAGTAAAAAAGTTCTCATAATCTACCTTAAGTGTCTTTTTGTGTCTAATCCCCTTTGTGACTTGACTGCAGACTAGTTTATTCTTACCGAATGTTTGTGCATCCCCCGCTAATTTATAATCATACCATGCATTTTTCTTCTCTTTTATTAGGGTCATCAATTCATCTGTCATCTATTTACATCTAAACCTTGAACAGTATTTCTTCACTGCTGTGAAAAGCTTGGTAACTTCTGCAATTAGTTCCCTGAATATTTGCAGTTAGCATTAGCATATGATGCGAGAAAGGAAGCTTATACAGCATCAGCTTAAAAAAAATACAAAAAGACTTCCCACTTCACCTATCCATTTGCTCCAAAAGTTTGTCCAGTTCTTCCTTGAATTTATTTAAACAAACAACTTCCATGATAGATTATCCAAATGATCAACCATTCTCTGGCTAAAGGCAAATTTCTGTACATCTGTTCTGCAAATGTCTTTCCTCAATTTGAATTTACGCCCCTCAAGTGTGTAATCTGGGCAAGAGGAAGAATCCCATCAGCATTGAGCTTGCTCAAACCATTCAAAGCCTTATACACCTCAATCAGATCACCTCGCAGGTACCTAGTTTCCAGAAGCTGCAATTTGTAGAACTTAAGCCTTTCTTGGTAACACCAACTGTTTGGTATTACCAAAAAAAGCTTTTTCCTTTTGTTCAAAAGCTCCTTCCATTTGTTCCACTCACCAATCTTGTTGCCTTTCTCTGTATTCGTACCAGCAGCTCTACATCCTTCCTAAAATTAGGCCTGCAGACCTCTATGCAGTACTCAAGTTGTGGACTGACCATTGCCTTATACAAAAAGATAATCGCCTCCTTATCCCTGATAGCAAAGTTCCTGTATGTCATTGACAAGACCCCATGAGCTACTCTTGCAGATCGTTTGCACTGCTCAGAGAAAACTTCATACCTGACTTCACAATTACCCCAAGGTCTTTTTCATTCTCCACTACCCTGAGTGTAGCATCACACAGTTGGTACATTACTCTGGGGTTACTGTTATGCATAGGCAGTACTACTTTGCATTTGTCATTGTTAAACTTCAGTTACCTCTTCTCAGCCCACTGCCCAACCTTTTTAGATTCTGTTGCAGCACATTAATAACCTTGCCAACCTTTGTATCATCTGCAAACTTGGACATCAAGACTAATATACCTTCATCAATATCATTGATAAATATAGAAAACAACGTGGCCAACACCAAAACCTGGGGGACTCCACTAATAACATTATTCCACGAAAGGTAGTGTCCACTGATGATGACTCTCTGTCTTCTCCCACTCAACCATTGCTTTTTTTTTTTATCTATAGCAGCAACTTGCCCTTAATGCCATACTGCTCCAAATTGTATAACAGGCTTTTAGCATTAGTAGGCACAATGATGCAAGAAAGAAAGCTCATACAGCATCAGCAAAAAAAAAAAACAACCCCACCCAAAAAACTTCCCATTTCACCCATCCATTCACTCCAAACATTTTTCTAGTTCTTCCTTGAATTTATTTAACCTATCAAACTTCCATGACAGAAGGAAATTTGTTTCAGCAATCAACCCCACTGGCTAAAAGCACATCTATTCTAGAATTGTCTTTCCTCAATTTGAATTTATGCACCTCACACGTGTAATCTTAGCAAGAGGAAGAATCCCATCAGCATTGGGCTAGCTCAGACCATTCAAGGCCTTATACACCTCAATAAGATCACCAATAAGTCTCCAGACATTACAATTTGCAGAACTTAGCCTTTCTTGGTAAGAGCAAACCTTTGTTCCCCTCACCACTCTCACTGACCATCTCTGAACTTGTTCCAGCAGCTCTACATCCTTCCTAAAATAAGGCCTCCAGACCCACATGCAGTACTCAAGCTCTGCCCTGACCACTGCCTTATACAAAAGAGATAATCAACTCCTTATCCTTGCTAGCAAAATTCCTGTATATCATTGACAAGACCCCATGAGCTGTTCTGGCAGCCTGTCTGCAATGCTTAGAAAACTTCATATCTGACTGCACAATTATCCCCCAGGCCTTTTTACTTTTCCATTACCCTTAGTGCAGTAACACACAGTTAGTAGGTTATTCTGGGGTTACTGCTACCCATATGCAGTACTTTGCATTTGTCAATGTTAAACTTCATTTGCCACTTCTCAGTCCATCTTCCCAACTTTTCTAGATCCTGTTGCAGTAACATAATGTGCTAATCTTCATATAGTCCAGAAACTTGGACATGAAGCCTGATATAACTCCATCAATATCACTGATAAATATAGAAAATAACAATAGGCCCAACACCGAACCCTGGAGGACTCTACTAATAACATTAGTCCATGAACAGAAGTGTCCACTGATCACCACTCTCTGTCTTCTCCCACTCACCCATCCCTTTGCTGCTCCAATTTGTACAGCAGTCTTCAATGTGCGATAATATCAAAAGCTTTCCTGAAATCCAAGCATATGATATCAAAATTATTTTTTGCATCCAGTTCCTTTGTGCCACACTATAGTATCCAATCAAATTGGTCAGACAAGGTTTCTCCTTAACAAACCCATGCAGTGTCTGAACTATAACTCACTGTTGTCTAGATGATCCTCCATTGCTTCTTTAACCAGACTCCATTATTTTCCCCGTAGTAGAAGTTAAACTAACAGGTCTGTAATTATTCTTGTTACCCTTTGATCCTGTTTTGTGAATTGGGAACACATTTGCACATCTTAGTCCACGGCTCTCATAATTATGGCTAAGGGTTTGCTTACTTTCTTTGCTACCTCCTTTAATATAACTGGATAGATCCATCCACCCCAGGTGCCTCTTTCTTATGTTTAACTGCAACAATTTCTTCTCCACTGTGCTCTCACTTATTACAAAATCATTTAGCTCTCTGTTAGAGTTCGATAAATGTCAGGCCTTCACTTTCCTACGGAATTCCTCATGTGTGAATGTAGATGGAAAATACTCATTCAGTTTGTCAGCTGTTGTTGTTGTTTTTGGTTTTTAGGAGCATTAGCAACTAAGGCCATATTGCTCCAGGATATGCGGTGGTCATTCCTTGACCTTTCTGCATCCTCCGTATTTGGTGGTGACGGGTTCGAACCCCGGTCTAATCAAGAAGCGTGTGCTACGCACTGCTGCTCCTTCCCACCTGGCTACAGAGGCGCCTCAGTTTGTCAGCTACGTGGGCATGATCATCAATAGTCAAACTATCAATATCAAGTGGACCAATCTGATTCATCTCCCTCCTTCTAGAGTTTATATAAGTAAATAAGTCTCTGCTGTTTTCCTTTGCATCCTTTTTCCAAAGATTTCTTGTAATCTGCCTACACTTCTTAACCTCCTTTGTGACTATTACAGACCAGCTTATATCCACCATAGGCTTCTGCGTCACCTGATAATTTATATGCATCCGATCTTCTCTGCCCCGAGTCTCATTAGTTCATCTAACATTCATTTAGGCCTAAACTTCGAACGGTATTCTTGAACAGTTGGTAATCATTATACATTATCAGTTGTTCCCTCTTAAAAGAATTTAAAAACTGTCATGTGGCCATTGTAGTCACATTTACAAAAGCAAAAACCCTTCCCTTTACCTTTGAACCCCACATCAATACACTGTGATCACTACCACATGATCAAATGTATCAGTTTATCTGCAGATTCTTAATTAGTAATGAGATTTCAGTAATAAGAATATTGTGATGAACTAGCTGCATGTGTGTGTGTGCTTAAGATTTAAATTAGCAAAACTGCTTTTTCTCCTTGATATTGGCAAAAAAAACCCAGAGCATAGTAGAAATAAGAAATACAGTATACATATTTTCACATAACAGTAAGGGATGTTCCATAAAAGTTACAGAACCTTGCCAATACAGTACCTAATACATTTTAACCTAATTTTTTATCAATACATATTATAATATGTATTGATAAATGTATTGATTCTGAAGCTAAAGCCCCTAACGTATTCCAGTCTTAATTTATATTATTCACCATCAGGCATCGCTCATATTGTGGAGTTATACTTCACAACTGTTTTGTCATCAACGCATTACTAGAGTACCTACCCGCCCACTGAAGAAGAGCCAAATGGCCCTGAAACAGTGCCGCTTAGGTGGTGGTGGTGGTGGTATCCGCTGAGAATAAGTAAGAACAATCTTCTCCTTTGGTGAAGCGTTACTTGTTCGAAGTAGTGCAATATCATGGCAACTCATTGTGAAGGTATTCACAATATGAGATATAACTTAAACAATGTCGCCTATGCATATTTTTGCTAATTCAAAGTTTAGCTGCGTACTAATATGATGTGTTTGCACTAACTTGTACATTGTCTAAATCTCTCGCAGCCTGAGGCTAAAGCCCTTAATGTATTTCATATTATAATATGTTGTTTAAGAAACATAGCAAAGGTTGAGTGAGGGGCCTTTTTATTATATTGGGTCTTTTTTTAATGCAAGTTCAGCTGCTTAGCTTGCTCCCTTCCCTCAAAATAAATCTGTAACTACTCATCTGATCGTGTAATTTTCTCTTTACATGCAGCTTCTTCCTAAAACTTTAAAACTAACACTTTTATTCCAATATTTAATGCATTAGTGTATTTTTTACCTCATTGTTTAAAAGCATGGGTGGTATGAATAGGCATATGTGCAAAACATGTAACATAAGCAATGCACACTCATGGACTACCATAAACTGACATGATGCTAGTAACAAGTGTAAGATAGAAATGAATGTATTTTTCATGTGTGTAACTTAATTTTTGTGCATATAATGATAGACAAGGCATCAAATAAATATGGGCATAATTTGAAATGCACATTCTGAGGTGGCACTTATAACAAAATGTGCTATAGTTTAGACATCAGGCAAACAGCTTCGCCACTCTGTATTCTCACATCACTGTATTCTCTTAATTCAGAATGGGGATTAAAATAGCTTAACAAAATTCAATCCCCATTCTGATATTACATTTTGTAATCTCACTTATTTTCAGTTTAGTGAACAGGCAAAAGTTTTACAGCTCCAGCAAATAGAGAAGTTTTTGCTTTTTTTATTGACTTAAATTGGCATATTAATTTATTTTTTAGAGTTGCTTTATATTCCTAGTAACAATAATTTAGTTTAAATTAAATTTAAATAGAGATTTTCTAGGTTATTACTTAGTATCGGTAAGGGTATCAAATCCACGTGTGGACAGGTTTTGCAGCTCCTGTGAGCGAAAAGTTTTTAATTATACTTAGCCGCTTTATTGACTTAATTGTTACATTAAATTATTTTCTATAAGTAGCTTATAGATCAAGCTACGTGGTTTATTTTTAATTTAGATAGCGCAATTTGGAAAGTAAATAATACCTCGTGTCTGTAAATTAACTGTTCGTAACTTGCCACCATTGTTATACGATACAACGTGTGCTAGTGTAAGGTTTAACGGAAAACTAGATAGCAAGTATAGTAGTATCAATTAATCAGTAAAATGTATTAATCTTATTAAATTTCATTGTCAATTGAATTGTACATTTTTAACTAAATAAATATAGCAACCTAGTTATTACAAAAGTAACATCATAAATTAATACATATAAGTTGAGAGGGGATAAGAAAGTCATATAACGTAACTTGGAGATAATATTCGATACCGAAATACATATGGTTGGTTATTTTTAGGAGCATTAGCAACTAAGGCCATATTGCTCCGAGAATATGCAGTGGTCATTCCCTGACCTTTTCGAATCCTCATTATTTGGTGGTGACGGGCTCGAACCCCGGTCTAATCAAGAAGCATGTACTACGCACCGCTGCTCCTTCCCACCTGGCTACGGAGGCGCCCCGAAATACATATATATAGTGTTATAACTGCATTGGGATATAGGTTTAGGGTTATATTTTCTATTGAAATTTTATTTAACTTGAATAGAAATCATGATTCAGACCAGAGCAGCAAAGCAAAAGGTTCAAACTAGTGGAACTGCTGTGGCTCAGGGGAGAACTGAGGGGGGAGGGTTTCCTCTGAATCACAGTCTACTGAAATGTACTGCTTGTTTGATGTTTGTGGAGCAATCTTTGTCTTTGTCTGTGCATGATGAAAGGAGTGCGAGGAAATCAGGCGCCAACTCGGCATTGTTATGAGCTTATATGAGAGCTTGAAGGACAGGGTAGATGCCCTCGAAGGATTTAAATTGAGGGGCCCATCAAGCTCTCAGCTGCCCATATCAGTGCCAGAGCTTGCATTTGAACGTCACGCAACACAGCGGCAACCCCCCAAGGCAGAATGCGCTGGTCCCAAAGGAACTAGTTGTTGTAGGTGACTCTATTGTCAGGGAAACAGGAAACATATTGTGCAAAAAGGATAGATGGAACAGGACCAGGGTATGTCTGCAGGGGCAAAGGTTGATGACGTTGTAAGGCAGATGTCATCTTTTAAGGGCCCAAAGGGTGATATTATTGGTGACATTGGCACTAATGATATTAAGAGTAGGAGACCAGCAGAATTACTTAACAAGTACAAGACAATGCTGAAAAAAAGCCGTGAATTAGGGTTGAATTTCAAAGTGCCTGCAATTCTGCCCAGACACGATAGGAGGGAGTATATGATTAGAGCCTTGTCGATCAATTCTGCCGTGGAGAGACTGTGCAAGGCTCAAGGAGTAGAATTTTTCTCAGCCTGGTCTGTGCTTCTTAACAGGAGAGACTGCTTGTACAGAGATGGGATACACTTAAATAGAAAGGGTGCTAGAATATTTGCTGATGCTATCGAGGCAGCGTTAGGTGGGTCAGAAAACTGCTAGCTTGGAGGGATACACGGACTAAAAGATTAATAGTAGCCGCTGGCAGAGGTAAAAGTGATTCTTGCACTACTTCTATTGAAATGCAATTGAGCAGCAGCCTGGAAAGCAAGGCAATGGGAATTTCCAGGATGGCTGGGAGTCATAATGGAACAAGTAAGTACATGCACCTGTTTCTACTCTTAGTTACCCTAACACAGCCCATAATAAATTCGATGAGCTTGAAGTGCTAGTCGAGACATCAAAGGCAGATATTGTTGGGATATCAGAGACATGGTGTCACACAGACATAAGAAGGGCAGAACTGGAATTTGAGGAGTACAACATGTACAGAAAGGACAGACAGACCAGGAAGGGAGAAGGGGTTATGCTGTTAATTAAGAAACACAAAATCTAAAGAAGTGCATCCAATTGATGTGGATGGACAACGCAATTTTGAGTCTGTTTGGTGTGACATAAGCACTGTGAAGGAAAAATGAGAGTAGGTGTGTGATATAGGCCTAATGAATCTGATGAGTATAATAAGCAATTGTGCAGAGAAATAGAGTGGGCCAGTAAATTGGAGTGTCTTATAATGGGGGATTTTAATTTCCCAGATACTGACTGGAATTTGTGGGTTGGTCATTCACACACTAGCAAGGGTTTTGTGAATTTATTGGATGACTGTTTTCTACAGCAGCATGTTTGGGAGGCAACTAGAGGGATCAACTCTTGATCTGATTATCAGTAGTGATTCTTCGTGCATCAAGAATCTGCAGATAAAGGAACCACTAGGTGGCAGTGATCACAGTGTGCTGAAGTGGGATTGATTCAAAGAGGTAACTACCATAAAGGGTAAAGGGAAGGGTTTTTGCTTTCGTAAAGGTGACTATGGTGGTCTGAGACAGTATTTAAATTCTATACGGTGGGAACAACTGATAATGTTACCCACAGCAAATTCAAAATGGGAAGCATTCAAAGAATTAACGTTGGAAGCTACTAGGCTTTCCATACCAACAAAGAAATATTGTTCAAGATTTAGGCCTAAATGGATGTCAGATGAACTAATTAGACATGTGACAGAGAAGAAACATGCATGGGATTCATATAAATTAACATGTGACACAGAAGCTTATGACAGATATAAGCTGGTCTGTAACCAAGTTACAAAGGAGGTTAGACAGGTGAAAGCAGATTACGAAAAATCTTCAGCAAAGGATGCAAAGAAAAACAGCAAACAGTTCTTTACTTATGTAGAAGGAAGGGGACAAAACAGATTGGTCCACTTGATATTGTTAACAAACTAAATGAATATTTTGCATCTACATTCACACATGAGGAGTTATTCAGGGAGGGGAATTCCAGAAGTGTATTCAACTCTGGCAGTAAGCTAGATAATCTTGTAATAACTGAGAGTAAAGTGGAGGAGAAATTGTTGAAGATAAACACAAGAAAGGCACCTGGGGTGGATGGAATCTATCCAGTTATATTAAAGGAGGTGGCAAAGGAAGTAAGCAAAACCTTAGGCATAATTATGAGCTTTCCTGAACTCAGCAGAGATACCCATGGACTGGAGATGTGCAAATGTGACCCCAATCCACAAAAGAGGATCAAAAGGAGACACAGGTAATTACAAACCTGTTAATTTAACTTCTGTTCCAGGGAAATTAATGCAGGCGCTGGTTAAAGAAACACTGCAGGATCATCTAGACAAGACTTCGGACACAGCATGGTTATAGCTCGGACACAGCATGGGTTTGTTAAGGGGAAGTCTGGTCTGACAGATTTGATTGGATACTACGATGCAGTCACAAAGGAACTGGATGCAAAGAATAATTTTTATATCATATACAGTGGATTCCGGTTATTTGTGCCACTGGTTAATCGAGGCAGTCTTTATTTGGGGGAAATCTAAAAAAACAGAAACAAATCGAGAAAATAGCCAAGGTTTACTTAGCTTAGTTGGGACAGCATGCCTTTTAATCGGGGCAGGAGACCGCAGCACTAGATTTTTTGACAGATGACTCGAAATAAGAGATAGGACCAAAAATTCAAATTGTAAACTTATATTGGGAAATAATGCTAACTGGCTATTTAGATGGATCTCCATCAAAATAGTATCCTTAATCAATTGCATCCAGTGCACGTGTCAGTGTTTCCAATTACAACTTTGTTTTCCAGCTGTGCTGGCACAATTATCGTATTATTATCTATTTACATTTCATACACTGATGAGCCAAAACATTATGACCACCTACCTAATAGGATGTTGGTCCTCCATGTGCAGCCAAAACAGCTCGTACTGGGCGAGGCATGGATGCTACAAGATTTCTAAATGTGTCTTGTGGTATCTGGTACCAACACGTAACCAGCAGACCCTTTAACTCCTGTAAGGTCCGTGGTTGAGATACCGCTGATCAGAGTTTCTGTTCCAACACAAACCGCAGATGCTCAATGGATTGATGTGTGGGGAATTTGGAGGCTAGGGCAATACCTGGAGTTCTTCCTCATGTTCCCCGAACCAGTCTCGAACAATCTGGCAATGTGGCATGGCGCATTATCCTACTGAAAGATGGCACCGCCAGAGGGAAAGATCGTTGCCATGAAAGGGTGTACCTGGTCAGTAATGATGTTTAGGTCGGTGGTAGACGTCAGAGTGACCGGCACATGGATGACTGGACCCAGGGTATCCCAGCAGAACATCAGCCAAAGCATGACACTGCCACCAGCAGCTTGATTTTGTCCCACGGTGCATTCAGCTGCCATCGCTTCCCCAGGTAAATGACACACACGTACCTGGCCATCCACATTGCTTGTTGTTGTTTGTTTGTTATTTGGTTTTTAGGAGCATTAGTAACTAAGGCCATATTGCTCCAGGACATGCGGTGGTCATTCCCTGACCTTTCCGCATCCTCCGTATTTGGTGGTGATGGGCTCGAACCCCGGTCTAATCAAGAAGTGTGTGTGCTACGCACTGCTGCTCCTTCCCACCTGGCTACGGAGGTGCCTCATCCACACTGTGCAATAGGAAATGTGATTCATTGGACCAAGACGACCTTCTTCCAATTACTCAAGGTTCAGTTTTGATGCTCACATGCCCATTGTAGGCACTGTCGCCGGTGAACTGTGGTTAGCATGGGTACTTGGGGCGGCCTGCAGCTACGCAGCCCCATTTTCAGCAGGGTTCGATGTACTGCATGTTGTGACACGTTACTCCCATCAGCAGCATTCCAATTACCGGCAAGTTGCACCACAGTAGCTCTTCTGTTGCCATGTGCCATCCAGGAGAGCCTTCGCTCACCTCGAGCATCAATGAGCCGTGGTTGTCCAATACCTTGCCGGCGATTCGTGGGTCTTCCCTCTTCAGACCACTTTCAGTAAGCACTAACCACTGACTGTGCCGTTTCGGATATGCTCTGACCCAGTCGTCTGGCCATTACAATTTGGCCTTTGTCAAACTCGCTTATGTCTGCCGTCTTTACCATCTGAAGAACTAGTATAACACTGATTAATGGAGCTCAGTATCAGGTGGTTTTTAAACTGTCCCGACCCCCGCAAGCGCCATAGTTCACCTGTAGTAGCTTCGATTTGCATAACGACTTGCTGGTCAATGTTTTGGCTCATCGGAAACAATCTGGAAAGCTAAATCCATGTTTACTGATGTTTATATTCAATTATAAACTGCAGGCAATTTGGCCTTTGTCAAACTCACTTAAGTCCGCTGTCTTTCCCATCTGAAGAACTAGAATAACACTGATTAACGGAGCTCAGTATCAGGTGGTTTTTAAACTGTGTCCCGACCCGTGCATGCACCGTAATTCACCTGCAGTTGCTTTGATTTGCATAACGATTTGCTGGTCATGATGTTTTGGCTCATCGGTGTATAAACAATCTGGAAAGCTAAATCCATGTTTACTGATGTTTATATTCAATTATAAACTGCAGGCAGCATTGTTTTTTTAAAGTTCTCTTTCAGTCGGATGTTGTGACACCAATAACACTGGCATTTCCAATTATGAATTTTGTTTTCCTGTTGTGCCGGCTCAATTATTGTACTATTTCATATATATACTTCACATAAAGAATCTGAAACACTAAATCTATATTTAGACTCAATTATTAACAGCAGGCAGTCCCCCCCCATCTTTCTCATGTCCAATGTGGAAACGATGGGTGCACCTGTCGGCATTTACGATTATAAAATTTGTTTTCCCTTTGTGCGGCTGTCCATTTATTCTTCACATAAATGATATGAAATACCAAGTGGATATTCATATTCAATTGTTAACACAGGCAGCATTGTTTTCTTACAGAGTGAAAGATACTTTGTGGAGGCCACAAAGTATCTTACACAACCTGTTACTGTAAAGTATCTACACATGATGGCAAGATATAGTACAGACCTTTCTGATGGAAAAACTGAGAAACTGTTAGACTTTTCTGAAGAAATCAAGAGGAGGAAAAAGGAAACTCACTCTTACAAATAATATAGTTCATAACTGTTCCATATGGAATGACTGGGTTTAGATTTTACTAAACAAAGTTTAGTAAAACCTTTAAACAATTATTTCAAAATCAGATGGTTATAGTACCACTTCAGCCAAAGATAAAGCTGACCTGCTAGAATCCTATTTTGTTTCCAGCTCGTATTTTTATGATCTTGGTAAACCATCTCCAACCATTCCCAGTACAATCCATTCAATGTCTCCTGTTGTCTTCTGTCAAAGGATTTCAGAAGGATTTTGATCTATCTTCATGCTAAGATGCCACTTGTTCTCAAAAACTGTGCTCCTGAACTTACTCCTTCTATGTCACCTTTTTTTCACTTTCTCATTCAAAAGGTATTTTTCCATCTGCTTGTATCCAGCCAGTTCCTAAAAAGAGTGACAAATCCCTTCCATCAAATTATCATCCCATTGAACTTCTACTCTTTCTAAAGTAATGGAGAAGTCAATTAACTGGCAACTCTTTAAACTATCTAGGAAACTTCCATCTGATCAATGATCGCCAGTATGGATTCCATCAGTATCGATCCACTTGTGATATTCTAGCTTATGTTATCCATCTATGATAAATTCAATGGAAAAGTTTGATGAAAGTCAAGCAGTTGCTCTTGACATTTCAAAGGCTTTTGGTAGTGTTTGGCATAAAGGTCTGCTAAATAAGCCTCCATTTATGGTTTTCCAACTGTTTTTTGTAATTGGGTATCATTTTCTCTCTTACCGCTCACTGTGGTTGATGGTAGATAGCTCTCTGTCTTCTAACTTCTCCACTAATGTTGGTGTTCCCCAAGGTTCGGTTCTTTCTCCCACTCTTTTCCCCTTGTATATTAATGAGCTTCTTCCATTGACTGAAAATCCTATATATAGTTATGTCATTGATAGCACATTGCATCCACTTTCCAGTTCGAGAAACCTTGCCCTGCTCAAACAGCTTCAACTTTCAACTTCTCGAATATTTGCTACCAATTTCTTAAAAGCCAATCTCCAGTGGGGCAAAGACAACTTAGTTGATTTCAATCCTTCTAAAACTCTGTCTTGTCTTATATCTCGCAAAAAGGATTCTTCTGCTCCTATGCTTATCTCTGAGGATACTCCGATTTCTAGGCAAGATGATATATCTCTTTTGGGGATTATCTTGACTTCTAATCTCTCTCTCTCTCTCTCTCTCTCTCTCTCTCTCTCTCTCTCTCTCTCTCTCTCTCTCTCTCTCTCTCTCTCTCTCGGCATAAGCACATTACAAATATTGTTTCCTCTGCATCTAAAAAACTGGGTTTTCTCTTTTGCTTTCGGTGTTACTTTTTTTCCAAACAGCTATTCACTCTGTATAAATTGCAAATCTGCCCTACCTTGGAATATTGCTCCCACATCTAGGACGGTGCCCCCAAACCACCCTCTCTCTCTCTTCCTCCACCCCCAGAGTTCTAGATTCCATTCAAAAGAGGGCAGTTAAGTTAATTAATGAGTTATCTCTAACACAGTATCTCCACCCTCTGTCTCATAGACTGTTTCTGCTACATGCCTTTTCTATAGATAGCTCCATGAGCATTGTTCTTCTCAACTGGCTTCTATAATTCCTACTATTTCTCGTCCAAAGCAGTCCAAACACATGCAGCAACCAGTCAACATCCTTTTAACGTCCAACTTCAAATTCACAAAACCAACTTTACCTCTTCTTCATTTATTCATTCAACTTACGTTTTCTGGAACAAACTTCCTTCACACGTATTTGCTGAAAATTATAATCTACAGAAGTTCAAATCTAATGTTAAATCAAATATCTTCTCAACCTTCAGCCCATGCATGGTACTAAGTACTATAGGTTCTAATACCGCTTGTGTTTGGGGATTTCATAAAAAACACTCAGGGTAGTGAAGTCAAGACCTGGGGTAATAATGCAGTGAGACATGAAATTCTCTGAGCAGTGCAGACGAGCTGCCAAGGCAACTCATGGGGTTTTGTAAATGATATACAGAAACTTTGCTAGCAGGAATAAGGAGATAATTATCCCTTTATATAAGGCCATGGTTAGGCCTCACCTTAGAAAGGAAGATCTGCTGTAACAGGTGCAGCGAAGGGCAACCAGTTTAGTGAAGGGAACAAAAGGGTGCTCTTACCTAGAAAGGCTTCGGTTCTGCAAATTGCAGCATCTCAAGACCAGACACCTGAGGGAGATCTGATTGAGGTGTTTAAAGCATTGACTGGATTGAGTAAGCTGAACTTCAATGGTATTTTTCCATTTGAGAGACTACACACATGAGGAGACATAATTCAAGTTGAGAAAGAACGGTTGCAGGATAGATATGCAGAAGTTTGCCTTCAGCAGGTGGTTGATTGTTGGAAGTGGCTTCCATCTGTTGTTGCGGAAATGGATGAGTTGAATAAATTCAAGGGAGAACTAGAAAAATTCTTTGAGGGTACAGATGGGTTGCACTATTTTTTTTTTTTTTTTCTTTTTTTCATTCATGCTATATGAACTTGCTTTCTTGCATTATTTGCCATTACTACTACTGCCAGACAATCCTAACCTTGCAGCCAACACGCTTGATCTTTTTCTCACAAATAACCCATCTAATTATAAAGTCAAGGTGAGTGTTCCTCTAGGCACTTCAGATCACAACTTGGTAATGGTCTCTTCTCCAGGAGCCTTGCTCTCATAGCTATTCTCAACCTCGTGTTATTTGGCATTACAAGAATGCAAAATGGGATGATCTGCAAGATTTCTTTTCTTTTCCTTGGTCAGATTACTGTTTCAAATCTTTTGATGTCATTTCCTCAGATCGCGTGAGTGAAATTATTCTTGAAGGGATGGAATCCTTTATTCCACCTTAAAAATCATCCTTCATCTAAACCTTAGTTTACCAATAAATGCGGTACAGTTGTTCAAGAGAAGAATGCTGTATATCATAATTGGCTTGTTTCCAAATCTCCAGGTTCATTGTCTCTGCACACCACTCGCAACAACTGTAAACCAGTTATTAATCAGTCCAAACTAGCTTTCAAACAGGCTAAGGGTAGAAAACTTGCTTTTTGTCCAAATTGAAGCCAAGCACTTTGGTCTTTTGCCAAAGCTATTGGCCACAACTTGTGCCCCTCCCTATCCCCACCTCTATCAGAACTAGATGGTTCTATTGTCACTTCAGCCAAAGATAAAGCTGACTTGCTAGCATATTATTTTTCTTCCAACTAGTGTGTTGATGATCTTGGTAAACCTCCTACCACCATTTTCAGTAAACTCCATTCAGTGCCTCCCATGATCTTCCATCAAAAGGATGTCAGAAGGATCTTGATGCTAAGAAAGCTCCAGGTCCTGATGGTATTTCTTCACTTGTTTTCAAAACCTGCTCCTGAACTTACTCCCGTTCTGTGTCATTTTTTATTCTAAAGGTGTTTTGTTTTTCCTTCTTCTTGGAAATTTGCTCATATCCAGCCAGTTCCTAAATAAAGGGTGACAAATCTCTTCCATCAAATTATCGTCTCATTGCACTTACTTTTCTTTCTAAAGTAATGGAGAAATTAATTAACTGCCAATTCCTAAACTATCTAAGAATCTTCCATCTGATCAATGATCACCAGTATGAATTCCGTCATTGTCGAAGCCCTGGTGATATTCTGGCTTATATTACCCATCTATGGATTTTTTTTTTTTTTTTTTTTTTGATTTGGTAGTTGTTGGCGCATCGGCTTCTGTGGCCATATTGCACCTCCCAAGGTTTTCGCAGTACTTTGATCCAAGCCCGAGGTGGGAATCGAACCCGCGACCTTTGGGTTGCCGGGCAGGTACTTTACCCACTCGGCTAGCCCGGTCGGCTCCATCTATGGACAAATTCAATGGAAACGTTTGGTGAAACTCTTGACAAGTCAAAGGCTTTTGATCATGTTTGGCATAAAGGTCTTCTAAATAAGCTTCCATCTTATGATTTGCGAACTGTTCTTTGTAATTGTGTATCCAGTTTTCTCTCTGACAGCTTACTGTAGGTGACAGTAGATTGGTCTCTTGTTTTTTTTTTTTTTTTTTTGACTTCTCCACTATTGCTTCCTCTGCATCTAAAAAACTGGGTTTTCTCTTTCACTCTAATGTTCCTCAAGGTTCAGTTCTTTCTTCCACTCTTTTCCTTGTGTATATTAATGACCTTCCATTAACTGGAAATCCTATCCTTAGTTTTGCTGATGACAGCACATTGCATTCCACCTTCCAATTTGAGAAAACTAGCCCTGGACAAACACTTCAACTTCTCGAATATCCACTACCAATTCCTTAAATGCTGATCTCCAGGTAATTCTCCAGTGGGGCAAAGATAGCTCAGTTGATTTCAACACTTCTAAAACTCACTTCTGTCATGTATTTTGCAAAATGTATTCTTCTGCTCCTATGCTTATCTTTGACGACACTCTGATTTTCTTAGGCAAGATCATATATCTCTATTGGGGATTACCCTGACTTCTATTCTCGCTTGGCATAAGCACATTACAAATATTGCTTCCTCTGCATCTAAAAAACTGGGTTTTCTCTTTAACACTCAGCATTTCTTTTCTTCCAAAGGGCTGTTCAAATCACAAATCCACCCTACCATGGAATATTGTTTCCACATCTGGGGCAGTGCCCCCAAAACCTCTCGCAGGCTTCTAGATTCTATTCAAAAGAGAGCATTTATGTTAATTAATGATTCATCTCTACAGTCTTTCTACTCTCTGAATTGACTTCTATAATTCCTGCTCTCTCTCTCTCTCTCTTTCAAAGCAGTCCAAACACATGCAGCAATCAGTTGAGATCCTTTTAAAGTTCAACTTTAAACTCACCGAGCCAATTTTTCTTCTTCCTCATTTATTCATTCAACTTATGTTTACTGGAAGATCCTTCATGTGTATTTCCTGAAAATCACAATCTATAGAAGTTCAAGTCTAATGTCAACAAATACCTTCTTTCATCTTCTTAACCTTCAACCTATGCAAGTACTAAGTACTATAGGTTCTAATTCCTCTCATTTTTGGGGTTTTCATAAAAAAAAAAAAAAAGAGAGACAAATCAAAATATGAAGAATCCTCCTAGTCAGCAAACACTGCTTGTGAAATGTAATAAAGACTAAGAAAGTATTTTAAAGGCTCAATGGGCAAAATTTTTTCTCAGCCTGGTTTGTGCTTATTAACAGGAGAGACTGCTTCACCAGGGATGGGATACACTTAAATAGAAAGGATGCAAGAATATTTGCTGATGCCATCGAGGCAGTGTTAGGTGGGTAGGGAAACTGCTAGATTGGAGGGATACCTGGAGTAATAAATTAACAGTAGCCACTGGCAGAGTTGAAAATGATTCTTGCACTGCTTCTACTGGAATGAGCAGCAGCCTGGAAAACAAGATGCAGGGGATTTCAGAGACTGCTGGGAGTCATTGCGGTACAAGTAAACACATGGACTATGTTAGGGTAACTAAGAGTAGAAACATGTATACATGTACACCAATGCTAGGAGTTTGGTAAATAAATTTGATGAATTTGAGGTGTTGGTCAAAACATCTAAGGCAGATATTGTTAGGATATCAGAGACATGGTGTCACACAGATATAAGGAATGCAGAATTGGAATTTGGGGAGTACAATGTGTACAGGAAGTATAGACAGGACAGAAAGGGAGGAGGGATTATGCTGTTACTTAAGAAACACATAAAATCCAAGGAGGTACAGCAGTGGACATCACTGGACAGTGCAGTGTGGAGTCAGTTTGGTGTGTTATAAGCACTGGGAAATCAAAATTTAGAGCAGGAGTGTGTTATAGGCCTAATGACTCTGATGACTATAGTAAAAAACTGTACAGGGAAATAGAGTGGGCCAGTAAATCAGAGAGTCTAATAAAGGGGGATTTTAATTTCTCGGATATTGACTGGAATTTGTGGGTTGGTCATTCACACACTAGCAAGGCTTTTGTGGATTTATTGGATGACTGTTTTCAACATCAGCATATTCGGGAGGCAACTAGACGGAGCAATACTCTTGATCTGATTATCAGTAGTGATTCTTCATGCATTAAGAATCTGTAGACAAAGGAACCACTAGGTGGCAGTGATCACAGTGTGCTGAAGTGGGATTTATTCAAAGAGGTAACTACCATCAGGGGTAAAGGGAAGGGTTTTTGCTGTCGCAAAGGCAACTACAGAGGTCTGAGATAGTATTTAAATCCTATACAGTGGGACCAACAGCAAATTCAAAATGGGAAGCATTCAAAGAATTAATCTTGAAAGTTACTAGGCTTTACATTCCAACTAAGAAATATTGTTCAATGTTTAGGCCTAAATGGATGTCAGATGAATTAATGAGACATGTGGCAGAGAAGAAAAATGCATGGGATACATATAAATTAATGAGTGACATGGAAGCCTACAATAGATATAAACTGGTCTGTAACCAAGTCACAAAGGATGCAAAGACAGATTATGAGAAATCTTTGGCAAAGGATGCAAAGAAAAACAGCAAAGACTTCTTTACTCTCTTCCCTCTAAACTGTAGAAGGAAGGGGATGAATCAGATTGATCCACTGGATATTGACGGTTCAACTATTGACGTTCCTGCTTAGGTGGCTAACAAACTAAATGAGTATTTTGCATCTACATTCACACATGAGGAGTTATTCAAGGAGGGGAATGCCAGAGGTGAACTAAACTCTGGCAGTAAGCTAGATGATTTTGTAATAACTGAGAGGAAACTGAAGGAGAAATTGTTGAAGGTAAACATAAGAAAGGCACCTGGGGTGGATGGGATCTATCCAGTTATATTAAAGGAGGCATTAAATGAAGTAAGCAAACCCACTGCCATAATTATGAGAGCTTCCTTGAACTCAAGGTACCATTGGACTGGAGATGTCAAATGTGACCCCAATTCACAAAGGAGGATCAAAGTGCGACACAAGTAATTATAGACCTGTTAGTTTAACTTCTGTTCCAGGGAAATTAATGAAGGCATTGGTTAAAGAAGCACTGCAGGATCATCTAGACAAGACTTCAGTTATAGCTCGGACACAGTATGGTTTTGTTAAGGGGAAGTCTTCTCTGACCAATCTGATTAGATACTATGATGTGGTCACAAAGCAAGTGGATGTAGGGAATAACTTTGATATTATATATTTGGATCTTAGAAAGGCTTTTGATACTGTTGCATATGGAAGACTGCTGCACAAACTAGAGCAGTGCGGAATTGGAGGCAAATTGCTGCTTTGGATAAAGGGGTGGTTGAGTGGGAGAAGACAGAGTGGTAATCAATGGACACTGCCCTTCGTGGACTAATATTATTAGTGGAGTCCCTCGGGGTTCAGTGTTGGGTCCACTGATGTTTTTTGTATTTATAAATGATATTGATGATGGTATATATCAGGCTTAATATCCAAGTTTGCAGACAATATGAAGGTTGGCAGGGTTGTTAATGACACTAATGACAGTACACTGCTGCAACAGGATCTAGAAAAGTTGAGTAGATGGACTGAGAGGTGGCAAATGAAGTTTAACATTGACAAATATAAAGTACTACATATGGGAAAAAGTAACCCCCAGACTAACGTATCAACTCTGTGGTAAAAGGTAATAGTGGTGGAGAATGAAAAGGACCCGGGGGTAATTGTGCAGGCAGATATGAAGTTTTCTGAGCAGTGCAGGTGGTCTGCAAGAGTAGCTCATGGTGTCTTGTCAATGATATACAGGAACTTTGTAATTCTTTTAATATCACAGAAGATGTTATCATTGAACCAACAAAAAGTATAACTACCAGGGAAGATTTTTTTTCAAATAATAAAAGAAGCCATAAAAGAATACAGGCATCTTATAATAAGTTAAAAGGATTATCTATAAACCATCAGTGACTGGGAAAAATAAAAGCATTGTTTAAAAGAGAAATGGATGAAATTTTTTTTCCTGAGATCTTTGCATTTCGCCGTACAATACACCAAAATTTACCATATTTCCTGCGATATAAGATGAGCTATTGTTCCAGAAATCTATCTCAAAAAAAAAAAAAAAAAAAAAAAATCACCCTGCATCTTATAAAAGTGATGGCATATCATAAGCAAGCATGTTGTTGTCTTGCCGATGATTTAGAGTTTTTACCAATATATCCGTAGTTTTATGAAAGTCTCTTGCTAAAACGTTAATGATGTAATAAATCACTTATAAATTTGACCTTTGGTCAAAAAAAAATCTTGCTGGATCTGTTAAGGTGCTGTAAATGTTTTCTTGGTGAAGTCACAGCCATTGCCCATTCACACACTTATTCAACTTCAACTGTAATTGCCGATTACCGGTACACTATTACGATGAAATTAACAAAGAAAATACCTTGTTACACAATTGGCTACATATTACAAGTCATCACTTACACAAAGGAACATGGAAAAAGAGTTGCACAGAGACATTTTGAGCCGCAGTCACTACCACCAACAGAGAAGATGATCCAGGATTGGCAGAAACAAGAGGATAAACTCAGTGTGACAATCAAAAACAAGCATAACCCTCGCTGACCAACAGCAAAATGGGCAGGACTTCAGAAAGAACTGAATAGTTCAGTAATAGAGAAGATGAACTGTGGTATATTTGTGTCAACAAAAACAATCATTTTTGGGAGAAAATTCATGGCAGTATCCACGGGTGGATTGGATCATAAAACTAACTGTGCAAATATCCAAAAGCAACCCCGTAAAGCAGTTACGCACAAATGCAATTTTATATACAATCTGGCCCCTAGGCCATTAGCCCAATGGAATTTTGCCTGATGTCCCAGCAGCCAAATCCATCTCTGGAAGCAGCAAAGGGACTTGATTTTGATGGCACAAGTTGGTGTTACAGACTTATAAACAAGGTCCTCATAGTTAAGCCCAGAAAATGGCAAGAACAATATGAAAACCAAATCCCAGAATTTCATAGTACCCTGAAATAGAAGTATAAATGTTAAATGTTATAGTGTCTTTTTATGGCCTGATGTCTTCACCGAAGACATCAGGCCATAAAAAGACACTATACTGCTGGTTTGCTTGTTGTTATGGAACTGCCAGAAATAAAATAATAACCAGACATGGCTGATGGAACGAAACTTTCACCTCTCCTTGTATTGAAGAGAAAAACTCTGCCAAAGGAAAAAATTCCACAAGGTATTTTTGTCCATATTCATCCTATAGGGTGTATAGATGAACATGGGGTCAACTGTTCCTATAGTTGGAAAAAGTGTGGTTACAGCATCCTGGTGGCCTTCAAGAATCCAGCCTTACTAGTATAGAACCAATTTCATGCACATAAAACAAAGGCCACAAAGAAGATGGTGAAAAAGTTGAAAACACAACTTGCTATATTTACAGGTGGACTTACTGGCCAACTACAACCGCTAGATGTTTCTATTAACAAGACATATATCTTGCATGAAAGAAGAATGGACTAAATGGATGAAGACATTACAACACAACTAACACCTACTGATCATATGAAGAGACCAACAATTTCTCAGGTGTGCCAATGGACAAAAAATCTTTGGATGCAATAAAGACTGAGACAGTTGAAGTTATTTAAGAAGTGAGGCATCAGTAATGTTTTTGAAGACATAGATGATATTTTATTTGATGAGAATGACATTTCACTATCAGACAGCAAGCAGCAGTGACCATAAGGATGAGGAGGGTGATGATAATCATGATGAGGATGACAGCAGTGATGGATTTCCAGGTTTTGAAGATGAATAAAACCTTGCTTTTTTTCTTCTATTTCCCCATTTTCTTATTGTTCTTTAAAGATGAATTAGAATAATATTTTTGTTTATGAATTCTGAGCTGATTAACGTTTTGGGTATGCATGATATCATACATATGTGTAATAAAATGCTTTTGTTTAAAAAGAATTAGAAGTAATGTGATATTTGCAATAAAATAAATCAGTTCCTCAAAAATGTTATTATTTTATTTCTAAATAATCTTTGCTAAATTATGGGTGCATCTTATATGGCAGGAAATATATTATGTTACATATCAGTAAAATTTGATTATGTTATGCCTGTCATCATGAAGTGTATGACTTTTATTAAATTGAAATCATCTCCGAATCATTCAGAATTTCACACGAATTTCAGATATTAAATTTGAATACAGTGATTTGAAATATTACTGGCAAGTGAGGCAGCTTTCTAAGGCAACGATCTTAAAAATATCTTATAATACCATGGAAAAAGGAAAATATTTATGGAAATGAAAAATTCCTATTCCAGAGGTTAGAGATTAGCAGATTTGACCTTTCCTCTGGATATTAGAAGTCACCAAAATGACCTTAATATGAAAATACAGAAGCAAAACCAAGAGTGAGTTAACTACATGAACATGTAATGATCTCTCAAAAGTAAATTAAATTTATGAAAAAAATCATCTGATAAAGGGAAATGTATATAATTTTCAAACATTTAAATTGTATTGGCAAATTTAATATCTACTAGGGGGCTTTACTCACCAACCTGTGACCTCAGTTTTCATTCATTATACTTTGAATGATTTCCAAGACATCTGTCCTTTTCACTCTTTTAGCTTGTTCCATCAATGCTTCTCCGTCATCATAAATGTAGATTTCGCTGAATTGTGGAATGTCACTAATGGACATTAAACTCATTGTTCCTTTCACGATGGCACCTTCTCGTATTCGCATCGTATAATGGCTGCCGCCACCTTGAAAGTCTGTGTTTTCGGCATTAAAAGATGTGAAGGGGTAAAGATTGTTGTTGAATGTTTTCTCAGAAGTGTTTCCCTTTTTCCGTGTTGTCAAACAACAAAAGTCTTTAAAGTGTCAGGATAGGTATCTGCCATCAGCAATCATACCTTCCCTCCGTGACGACACTAATGTGCGACTCTTCTGAGTTCACTGTGAAAAGATAATCCATTGCAATGCTGACATTCATTTACCATATCACCTAAATCGCAACATGATACTTCAGTGGTTTCTTCGTTATCAGGATCTTGTGAAGATCTTATGTTATGTCTGAGCAGTTTAACGGTTCGCTGAGTTTTGGTCTGCACTTGTTAGCTACCCACTTCCCGTTGCATTGATTTTCCACTTGCTCAGTCGTCATGAACTTATTCTCTGATTAGTTCATAACCTTTTGCCATGTTTCTCACTATATTTCCGGGCAGACCCCTGAAGCCATCGTTTTCTCTTAGAATCGGTGATTACCAATCTAGGTCGCAGCATTGTGTTAATTATCACATTAGCAAATTAAATGTTGCAGATTCCATACACCTGTCAAAACGCACTGATTGATATCTAATTAGGAAATGACCTATGTAATTATTTACCTGTGCATTTGTAGTGACATAATTGCCCTGCCCACTTGTACCATGTGACCTGCATCCCTCTTCTCCCATTAGCTACTGGGTCCTTTATTGTTTTCTGTATTTATAAATGATATTGCTGATGGTATATCAAGCTTAATGTCCAAGTTTGCAGACGATACGAAGGTTGGCAGGGTTGTCAAGGACACTACTGACACTATGCTGCTGCAACAGGATCTGGAAAGGTTGAGCAGATGGGCTGAGAGGTGGCAAATGAAGTTTAACATTGACAAATGTAAAGTACTACATATGGGAAACAGCAACCCCAGAGCAACGTATCAACTCTGTGGTACTACACTGACAGTGCTAGAGAATGAAAGGGACCTGGGGGTGGTTGTGCAGGCAGATATGAAGTTCTCTGACAGTGCAGACGGGCTGCAAGAGTAGCTCATGGTGTATTGTCAATGATATATAGGAATTTTTCTAGCAGGGATAAGGAGGTGATTATTCCCTTGTATAAGGCAATGGTCAGGCCACACCTAGAGTACTGTATACAGGCCTGGAGACCTCATTTCAAGAAGGATGTAGAGCTGCTGGAACGAGTACAGAGAAGGGCAACAAGATTAGTGAATGGAACAAAGGGGTGCTCTTACGAAGAAAGGCTTAAGTTTTGCGAATTACAGTGTCTGGAGACTAGGCAGCAGCGAGGTGATCTGATAGAGGTGTACAAAGCCTTGAATGGTTTGAGCATGCTCAATGCTGATGGGATTCTTCCTCTTGCTCAGAATAATCACCTGAGAGGGCATAAATTCAAATTGAGGAAAGACAGATGTAGGATAGATGTGCGGAAATTTGCCTTTAGCCAGCGGGTGGTTGGTAGGTGAAACAGACTTCCATCCCTTGTCGTGGAAGTTGATAGCCTAAATAAGTTTAAGGCTCGGCTGGACAGGTATTTCAAACGAACAGAGGGGTGAAGTGGGAGTGGTTATTTTTTATTTATTTATTTTACTTTAATTTTTTTGGCTGATGCTGCATAAGCTTGCTTTCTTGCATCAAATGCCTCTACTAATGCTAATGCTACCCTACCACCCCACGACGTGGCATTCTCAAGTTCGAATAAATATCAGGAGGAAAACTTTTTTAATGTATAGAGAGATAATTATACAAAGATTTTAAGACTTTTATTGCAAAATCAACAGCAGATTTGAAACTTTTAAAGAAAAGCATAATATATTTGAGGTATTTTCATTATCTTTTTCTATTAGGTTATTAATAATGTTGAAAATTTTCAAATGGAACTGCTAGAAATAAAAGAATAACTAGACCTTAAAGGCAAATTTAATGAATTTTCTTTATATGAATTTTATTAATGTGCTTTAAAAAATTAAGAATTTTCTAAATTAATTTCACATGCAAAATTAATGTTATCATTATCTGGAAGCTCATACAAATGTGAGCAATTATTTTCTCCAATGAAATATACAAAGTCAAAATATAAATCTCATTTAAGAGACATTAATGAAACCAAATACTGAAGCACTGGTCAAAGAGTGCCCAGTCCCCAAGAGAATCATCAGCCATTTTCAATCCACTGCAGGATGAAGGCCTCTCCAGCAACTTTCCAGTTCCTTCTGTTTGATGCAATGGCCATCCATTTACTACTTGCAAGCTTGTGAATTTCATCTGTCCATCTCCATTGTTGTCTTCCCAGTTTTCTTTTAGCTCCTCTTGGGTACCATTCTGTTATTTTCTAAGTCCATATGTCATCATGTCTTCGAGCTATGTGTCCATCCCAAGACCATTTCAGTTCTTTAGTTTTGATAAGAATGTCCTTTATTTGTGTTTGCTGCCTAATCCATGTTTCTCTTCTTGTCTGATTCCTAATATAATTCTTTCCATTCTTCGCTGTGTGGTTTTCAGCTTCTCTTCCATTCTTTTGGTGAGTGCCCAAGTTTCACTTTCATAATTCATGGTAGGGAGTATACATTAGTTCATTATTTTATGTTTCAGACAAATTGGGATATTACTCCTCAGTATATGATTATATTTTGAATGCTATCCATCCGAAATTTGTTCTCTTGACTTCCAGCCATTTATCATTATTACAGCTAATGACTTGTCCCAGATAAGTATATGAATCCACCTTTTCAATTACTGCTCCTTCAATGATTATATCATTTTATGTGGCATACTTGTTGATTATTACTTTTGTTTTAACCATATTCATCTTTAGTCCAAAATCCTTACTAACTGTGCATAACTGATTAAGATTTTCCTCTAATTCTTTCAGATCGTGGCTTATGACCGCAATGTCATCTGCATATCGTAAGGTTTACTGCTGCACATCTGCAGCGGTAAACAACTTCAGAGATATTGTCTCCCCTTATTGAACTCCTTTCTCAATTTTAAATTTGCTACTGTCTGTCTGTCTAGTCTAATAAACGAGGTAGCATTCTCATATATTTTCTTCAAAATCATAATATATGGAGTATCTATGCCTTGTCTTTCCAGTGCCCCAAGCATTGCCTTATGCTGTATGGAGTCAAATGCCTTTTCATAATCCACAAATGCCAGGCATAATGGTGTTTTATATTCATTTCCTTTCTCTATTAGCTGCGATATTACACGAAGGTGATCAACAGTTGAGAATCCTGTCCTAAAGCCAGCTTGCTCTTTCGGTCAATTCTCATCAAGTATTCTTTCTAATCTGTTAGTAACGACCCTTGTGAACAACTTGTAGATGTGGGATAACAAGCTAACTGGTCTATAATTTCCAATTTCTGATTTATCTCCTTTCTTATGCAGCAAAACTATGATTGCATTATTCCACTCCTTAGGCATCAACACCTTTTCTAATGCATTTTGTGAAGAGTCTTGCCAGTTTTTGTGTCATGTCTCTTCCTCCTAATTTTAACAATGCTACAGTAACTTCATCTCCACCCGGGGCTTTCTGATTCTTCATTTTCTTCAATGCATATTCTACCTCATCAGGGAGGATAACAGTTATGTCATATGCATTGCTAATTTGTAATCAATCTTCCCAACTACTTGCATCATTTCCTCACTCCTTATATAATTCTTCATAGTAGTCTTCTGCTATTCGAATTATGCCTTCTCTGCTATTCATAAGTACACCATCACTATTTTTCAGTTTCAGTATCATTTGTCTTTCTGTATTACTGCTCATAACTGCTGATTTAAGTCCTTTGTTTTCCCTTAATGCTTGTTCTACTTTTCTTGTGTTAAATCTTCTTATGTCCTCTCTGAGTCTCTTTCTAATGGCTTTACATAACTCAGTATACTCAATTTTATCCTTGTCAGTGTTTATCCTGCTCTTCATTTGTCATCTTTGGTTCATCACAACAAGTGTTTCTTGACTGATTTTTTCTTCTTTGGATTGCTTTTTACTTATAGGTTTCTTGGGCTTTATCACTTTCAGAAAATTGCTGTATTCCTTGTCAATATCTTGGTCCTCAAAGGTCTTCAGAAGCTCAAACTTGTTTTTAAGTTCCAGTATATACTGCTTTTTCTCCTCTTCTGTTATCTCAAAGGACCTTCAGATTATTTACTCGAGTCAGTTTTTTCCTTTCTTTTCTTACATCTATATCAATTGTGCTTCTTACCATTCTGTGATCGCTTCCAACATTTACCTTGTTCGGGGTGGTAACATCATTCATGATATATCTTCTGTTAGTGAGGACGAAGTCGATTTCACTGGTTGTTAATCCATTTGGGCTCTTCCATGTCCACTTTCTGTTCAGGGGTCACACTGCACTACCTCTGAGGACAAAGAATGTGAAATTAGATGAGTCACAGCAGACCTTAGAAAATGCGGATACCCCCAGAGGATCATACACAGGTTTAGTAGAGGAATAGAGTCCAACTGTCAGGAACCGTTTGTTCCTGTGGCTACTGCATACATTTCTTACTATCCGGGCCTTACTGAGCATCTTGCTAGAGTTTTGCGGGGTTATAAAACACGCTGTGTGCAGCTTCCCAGGCGGATGTTGCACACAGTATTGTCTCAGGTAAAAGACCCAATAGCAAAGGACCTGAGTAGTGGAGTAGTATACAGGATAAAATGCCCGGATTGTGGAGAATGTTATGTGGGCAAGACAAAACGACGGCTCAAGGATCGTCTGGGGGAGCATGCAAATGCTATAAAAACCGCTGATTACAATAAGTCTGCTGTGGCCGAACATTTTTGGGAGAAGCAGCATCAAATCTCCCCAGAGGATGCAGTTATTGTGGATTGGGCGCATGGGTTCTGGAACCGTAAATGGCTCGAGAGCCTACGAATCTGTTCATCCAGCCACAATATTATGAATAGGGACAGAGGTATGCGAATGCATCCTCTGTTTGAAACTATTATCCTAAGTACGGATGAACGGTTTTGCTTGACACATTCCCGAGCTGTTTCCGCTTCCAGTTCAGACCATGCGCCAACTGCACCACGTGTATAAGTACCGTGAGCCTGTTATATTTGGACGTGCTGCAGGAAGTTTTGTTACTGCTGAGGAAGGAAGCCGATGCTTCCGAAAGCTCCAGATTTTTATCACTTTTAATCCGGTTTATTTTAGTGTATTTTATCGCAAGGATCTGATCACAGTTTTAATGTTTTTCACATGTACATAATTTATTTTAATATAATGCGGTTTTTGTAAATTATTATATTTTATTTCATTTTTAATTTGTAAATATTTTAGTTACAGTAAAATACTTATTCTTATGGTTGGTGTATGAACTGATTTATTGCTAAAATATGAATTTGCCCAACCTCAGAGGCCTTTTTCAGGATATTTTAGACTGAGTGTCTGATAACCCACAGAATGCCTGTTCCCCTCTAAGCCCGAAGATCATATTAGCCATTAAATGTAAATTGTTATAATTAAAACTTGATTTGTATTAAATATTCTACAAATATATGTAATAAGTAAAACTTTTTGTATTTATTTTCGTTTAATAATAAGATTAATTTTAACATAATTTTTAATAATCCATTTTTAATAAACAAAAAAGGGGAAATAAAATGTACACTTTTATTATTAAAACAACAACAAAAAAAAAAAAAAATTGTGAATGAAATTATTGCATATGCAGATAAACAATGTATGAGTTTATTTTATTTTTTAACCACCATATAATAAATTAAGAGGGTCCTTAAAAATTTAGGTATATGTGAAAAGTCTCTAAAAAATTTCATGGCCTATATTTATTTTAAAATAATTTAATTTTAACTATTACCTAAAAATGACTGCCTATCCCTGACCTATGATCTGCAAATGCAACTGCAGTTCCCAGTTTCGTAAGATTGCATGCATCCATAACGAACCATACTCATTGAAAACTTGACAGTTAGATCAAGTTTTCAGTGAATACTTAGAGCAAAATAATTTTCTCCAATACCTTTAGAAGGGAAGATTTATTTACAGTAGATTTATATATCTACAGTACAATGTCAGAAAAGTACATTATCATGTGATTAACTGACATGACTAATTAAAAGGATAAGTTATACTGTATAAACTAATAGAAAGACAGTTGAAACTTAAAAATAAATAAATAACAAATTAAGTGGTGTGACAAATTATGATGATTATACAGCATAATTCAAGTACAGAAGTGTGTGCTATTCAATGCAAATATTGAAATATTTTGAGAAAATAACATTTCTCTGCATTATGTTTTTCTGTCATTACTGCTGTGGGACAATATTCTCTCTCCTGCAATAGTGACAGAGCTTGGCTTAGGCTCTTGTAGAAATAACTACATTTGTCCATGAGTCTACCTCCCCCCATACTTCTCCTTCAACCCATGCACGGTACTACATACTATAGGTTTTGATACCTTTCGTGTTTGGGGTTTTCATAAAAAAATAAAATAAAAAATAACTAATTTCATTTATAATCAAATAAAATTGTCCAGTAGAAAAATATGATATTCATTAAAAACTCAAAAGCACCATTGTGACCAGTTTTGGAACTATTTGGTTTCATCACCAAAAAACAGACAGCCTCAATTACTGACCTGGCACCAAAAAAGGGGCAGACAAATGTACTGAATCTAAACAAGTAACCAAGTGGTGTTTGGAGAAAACTTCCCATTTTAAACTGTAATTTTTGTTATATGAAAAATAAAACCCTACAAGTGATCTACATAAGTCCAAAGCAGCATTCAAGTATAGAAGCAGAGTACAAATTTCAACAAGTATTGAAATAGTTTGAGAAAAATAACACTTTTTTGCAAAATTAGATACTTTAGGGACTTGGGGGCAAAAGTAGTTTCTAAATAAGCCCAAGTTCTGTCACTATTACAAGAGGGACAATTCTGTCCTCTAGCTGTAATTTCAGATAAACGTTATTTTTGCAAAATATACTGTATCTTAAAACAAGACAAATTTCAGTTTCAGTCTAAGGTCTACATTATTTACTATCATGGAAGAAGTAGAAGGTTATTTATTAGTTCTATTAAGAAACTGTTGCATGCTGTACTAGTTTCTATAGAGGATATGGCTGTTTGTTGTTATTTGGTTTTTAGGAGCATTAGCAACTAAGGCCATATTGCTTCGGGAATATGCAGTGGTCATTCCCTTGATCTTTCCGCATCCTCCGTATTTGGTGGTGACGGGCTCGAACCCCGGTCTAATCAAGAAGCGTGTGCTACACACCGCTGCTCCTTCCCACCTGGCTACGGAGACGCCTTCAGGATATGGCATTGTGCCATACTAAATATATTTGAAGTCAACAACAAAAGACCACTGGCTAAATTAATAACACGCATAAATGGATATATACCATTCCTTAGTTTTGATGGAGTATATTATTCTTTTGTTTTAGTTCAAAAAAATACTCTAGGTTTTCATGATGTTACAAACACTCAAAATATGAACAATGGCAGAGCAAAAATAAGCAAATTTATGGAGCTACAATTTTGGAGAAATTCTTTTCAATAAAAAAAACTTGTTCAACAGGCTAGGTGAATAATAAATTCCTCTGTGTGATATGGAAGTTGCACATCACACAGAGGAATGCTGCCCCTCTGTGTCACCAGGCATTCCTAGGTTGTAGATGACTCACCACCTGGTGTAATACCATCACTTTGCTTATTAGAGAACTAAAATAGTGAAACCCAAACATAGCCTCCAGAGCAAAGCTCTGGCAACTCCCATCTCTTCCATCATGTAGTACAAGTAATATCTTTTAAGGGCAATCATGGCAAGATACAATATCCCAAATTCTGTAAAATAAATGAGACACCAGCAATGATAGCTAACTACCTCTTCTTTGAGAGTTAACATTTTCTGTGCAAATTTTTCTCTACCATAGTGTAAATGTACAAACATTACTTTCTGCAGTATACAGGAAATAGAAAACTAAGAGTATTAAATTTCTCCAACCACAATGCAAGCAGAAAATATACAGGGTGTCTCAAAAATATTGGTACAAACGTTTAGGGGAGGTTGGTAACATCTAAAGGAATGTGAATCACATAGGAACCCATAACCAGAAACGTCATGGGAAAGTAGTAGCACAGGCACAAGAAGCAGAAATGACACAAAGCAGTAATTAGTGGCAAACATTTATTTGACATATTAACAATGGAGTACGAGATGGATGCATTTCATGAGATTACAACAGATGTTCGAAGGTTCCACCATGCGATGCAATGCATGCGTGACACCAACGCAGCACAGATTGGTGGACACGGTTGAATACACCTGGAGTTTCTTTGACAGTAGCAGCAGCAGCACAGATGAGCCTCGCCACGAGATACATTTCCATCTCCACAGGCAATTCATACACGATAGATTTGAGGGGTCCCCACAGAAAGAAACCAAGGCTGGATAAATCAGGTGAGCGTGGGGGCCAGGCAACGTGTCCACCACAGCCAATCCATCGACGCCTGTTCAAATGGTCACAAACACACCTTCCATAATGGGCAGGCGCCCCGTCATGTTGAAACCAAATGTTGCTTCTCACATTTGCTGGAACATCGTCAACTGGTAGAACTCGTTCAAGAAAGATCCGATATTTAGCAGAGTTCATGCGGGATGGTAACAGGTATGGGTTGACTAAGCAGTCACCGACCATACCTGCCCACACATTTATTGTGAAGCGATGTTGTGCCGCATGGGGGCGCACACCGTGTGGGCCCTCTACTAATTCATGCACTAGGTGCATGTCTGCCAGCTCACAGTTCGTATATCGATGCCTGCTCTTCGTGCGGTGCCTGCTGCTTGAATGAGTAAACCAGAAATTTTTCCTCTCGCAAACTGATGAACAGCGCCGTGTACCGACTTACGGTGACGTTTCCGGTTATGGGTTCCTATGCAATTCACATTCCTTTAGATGTTACCTACCTCCCCTAAACGTTTGTACCAATATTTTTGAGACACCCTGTATATATATTATGAAGTCATGATCTGATTTTTGGGAAAGGACACAGTCACCACTGAAAAACTCTTTGCATGTTTATACATACCTGAGGAATAATATGACCCAAAAATCTTTGCTGGAGCAGTATAATGACTAATATTCTTCGCATATTGAGGTCTTGATGTTTTTTCTTCATGTTTTGCTGGTTCTGGCAAAGGGGGGGGGGAGAGAGAGAGAGAAAAAGTATATAACATGTTTTAATACACTGTATTTAGATAAACCTGTACTATTGAGTTTAATATTAAACACAATTTCACATTTTTAGCAAAAATTAAATAGTTTATTAGTTTCTTAACATGGATACATTTCACAAAAGATTCCAATCTAACCAGATAATTAAAGTTTGTATCAAGTAACAATATTTCTAAATCACTTTGGTCATCAAGAATCTAAAGATCTTTACTCAATAATTACTCAGATTAGATAACGACTTTCAAAGTGAGATTGAAATGCTGTCAAGTAATACAGACTTGGAGAACAAAATAAGACATCAAGAGTTTTTTTTACAAAAAAAGTCAATAAACTGAATAGGTACTTTGCATCTGTCTTTACTGAAGAAAGACCCTTCAAGCTGAGAAGAGGCTATGTCATATGAAATTAGTGATTTCCAAATTACAGTGACTATATTAGAAAAACTTTCTAGCATGAAGGTAAGTAAATATGACATATACCTAATAATTTTGAGAGAGGCCACCAGGAAGTGTACTATTGAAGTTAATTATGAGGGCATCTTTGGACTTGGGAGAGATTCCTTTGGATTGGAGAAGTGCCAACATATCACCAATCATATAAATACATAAATCTAGTTCTAAGAGGAAAGTTGGTAACTACAGACTTGGTAGTCTGACTTCAGTGGTAGGGAAAATTTTAAAGTAAATTATTAAGATTCAAGGACATTCTGAACAACACACAAACATGGTTTTGTTAACAGAAAATCATGTTTAACTAAAGGTCGCCGTAGCCTAGTGGTCAGGTGCACAGGTGCATAAGTACACATGCCTTGAGTGACCGGGGTTCAAGCCCGTGACTGCTGAATACGGTGCTGTTTCTTGTATTCTGTCATCTTGTGAACTCCCCTGACCGTTTGGTCGTCCCAGAGTGTAAACAAAAAATTTAATTTAATTTAATTTAACTTAGCAGGTTATTTTGACACAGTTAATCACGGGCTGGATGTATGGAACATGCACACAGTTTATTTGCATTTTAGCAAGGTATTTGGCTCAGTCCCTCATGAGAGGTTATTGTATGAGCTAGAACACGTTAGGATGGAATAATTCTAAGATGGATTTCTGAGTTGCTGCAGGGCAGAAGGCAGAGGGTTGTGATTATTGGATATTCTTCAGATTGGTGTAAAGTCAGAAGTGGGGGTCTCCAAGGATTGGATCTTGAACCACTGTTGTTTCTGATTTTGATAAAAAACATTGACAATGGGATAGAAGGGCGGATGTCAAAATTTGTAAATGATGTAAAGATTGGCAGAGTAGTTAATGATCAGTAACAAGCAGTGCTCCTTCAGAATGACTTGACCTGCAAGAATGGTCAGAAATATGGCAGCTATATTTTAATGCAGTAAAATGCAAAGTCTAACACTTGGGGAACAGCAACCCCAAAATAAATTATACACCTGAATTAAAAACAGTAGTGGAAGAAAGTTACAATACAGTCAGATATGAAGTTTTTTGAGCAGTGTAAACAAGCAGCCAGTAAAACTCATGGTGTTCTATCAATCATTTATCAAATATTATCCTGTAGAGATATTGAGGTCATAGTCCCACTGTATAAGGCAATTCTAACACCACATTTCGAATACAATGTTTAAATATGGAGACTTCATCAAAAAAATGACATTGAGCTTCTTGATATGGTCCAAAGAAAGGCAACACGCATGGTGAGATTGCCAAAAGGGTGACCATACATGGAAAGACTGATTATGTGAGATACAGAGCTTTGCAACCAAGCACCTCAGAGGTGACTTGATTGAGGTTTATAAAGCTCTGAGATGGGTTAGTAAAATGGACGAAGGAGAATTTTCACTGTTATAAAGAATTCCAGAAGTAGGTGCCATAAATTCAAATTACACAGGATAGACTAGATTGTAGGAAGTTTTCTTTTAGTTAGTTGAGGCTGGCAGTTTGAATAAATTTAAAGGCCAACTGGATAGTTACCTAGGTGGGGAGGGAAGCACAATTTGTATTTTCTTATCTACTTTGTTTTTTTTTTTTTTGGCCAGTGCAGCAAAAGCCTGTGGCTTCCTTGCACTATACAGTGGTACCTGGGATTGCGAGTAACTTGGTCTACGAGTGTTTTGCAAGACGAGCAAAAATTTTTAATAAATTTTAACTTGATAAACGAGCGCGGTCTTGCAATAAGAGTACAGTCAGTCCTCGTATAGCACGTGTTTACACTACACGAATTCGATCATACACGATTTATAAATATGCGAACTATAGCTTATATAACACGAACCGAATTCGCTTATGCACAATTCGCCTTTGTGTTTACAAGAAATGGCAGTTGAATGCAGAATCACCCCAACCGAACGCAATGAAGAGAAGATTCTGAAAATATTTTTTTTTTAATATTTTTTATATCAGTGAAGGGGAAACACATTTCACCACAATAACGTAAAAACCAACACAATTTCAGCTATCAGTATAATCGCAAATGCAATTAGATCGAGTTTACTACCAGTTTATAACAGATTCCCCTAGCAGGAACGTAACTGGAAATTGTTTTTATTGTTTTATGGTAGTAACCCCTAGAAATGTGCTTTAGTAAAATGTGAGATGTTAATAGTGTATCTCTGCCTTTACGGTTTGTTTATTCAATTGCTACACGTGCGCAGCTTTGTTTATGTGTATCAAGCATGCCTCCTCATTTTGTAATAGTGCGAGCGATGAATCTGTTTAACGACAATGCAATTGTCATATTTCCGCGAAATCCTCAAGAGGAGGCAAGTGTCACTGGAGAGGTTCCTGTTAAAGTCACACAAAAAGAAAGAGTCAACAGATAGCAGTAATTCCGTTAGTGACAGTGAAAGTCGTCCTACCACAAATCCGATTGCTTTATGTATATTAAATTTAAATATTAAAAATATGAAAAGGTATGTATGTATTTCATATTAATGATTTTTACAGTATATGAATATTTTTGAGTTTTGGAACAAATCATCTGGGTTTCCATGATTTCTTATGGGAAAATTCGCTTTGATATATGAATGCTTTGAATTACGAGCACGGTTCCGGAACGAATTATGCTCGCAAACCAAGGTGCCACTGTACGGCAAATACTATAACCTGACCCACTCTTCCTATTCTGTCTGTTCTTTTCAATACAGCAGAGTTGGTGGAGGGCCCCCCCCCCAGTGATGCAAGGCCTGTAACACTATATCCTTACAAAACAATTTATACTCCCATATTCAAAATTTGAATCCCTTATATCTGAGTGGCACCATACTTCTGATATCCCCCACAATGTCTGCATTTGATGATTTGATCAGCACTTCAAAGTCATCAAATTTATTTTCTATGCTCCTAGCATCAGTGTACATACAAGTAAACCTGCAACAGTTTTTACTCATAGTAACTCTAACACAGCCCACTTGTTTGTTCCATGAAAACCTCAGCAGGTTCTTGAAATATGACATGTGGATTTTCAGGCTACTACATGCTCTAATAGAAGCCAGTGCAAGAATTGCTATTACCTCTGCCTACAGTTACTGTTAATCCATTATGTCAGAAAAGTACATTATCATGTGATTAACTGACATGACTAATTAAATCCATTAGTTTGTCTATGACAAAACATGACATGACAAAATCCATTAGTTTGTCTATCCCTCCCAGGTTAGCAGCTTTCTGACCCACCTATACTGCCTTGATAGCATCAGCAAATATTCTTTCACCCTTTCAATTTAAGTGTATAACATCCCTGTAGAAACAGTTCTCTCCTGTTAGCAAGCAATGGTCCATGCTGAGACACATTCTACCCCATAAGCAGCTGTGCAGTCTCTCCAGGGCTGAAATGATTGACAAGGCTCTCAACATCTACTCCTTACTGTTATGTCTGGGCAGGATTGCAAAAACTTTTAATTTTAATCCTAACTTGTGAATTTTTCTCAGTATTGCTCTGTGCTTGTTAATTAAATTAAGTACTCTTAAAATCACTAGTACCAATATATAAACAATATCACTTTTGTGCCTTAAAATATAACAACTGCTTTACAATATTATTTACTTTAGCCCCAGGCAGATATACCCTGTTCCTATTTCACTGTCCTTTTTGCACAATGTATTTCCTGTTTCCCTGACAATCAAGTCACCAACTATAGCTACTTCCTGTGGGACCAAGGATGTTTGTTTGTTTGTTTGGTTTTTATTGGCGCATTAGCTACTAAGGCTATAATGCGCCAAACTAAGGTCATATATAAAAATTTAAATTTTCACTGACCTAATTACTTAGGCCAGCATGTCAGTATATAAAATAACAAAGGTATAAAATGTATTAAAGATAAATCAATAAGGAAATAACAGTAACATGTAAATATTAAATACAAGTAAAAACCTTTATTGATTTAAAATAACTAAAAATAGCAGACACATGGTCATTGTCGGATAACATCTGACTGAGTGTATACGGCTCAGTCAGATGATTAAAAACGCTAGAACGGTTATTGCTAAAATCTGGACAGTCGATTAAAAGGTGTCTAATTGATAAAATTGTCCCACAAGACTCACACATAGGAGGGTCATCAGCCCTCAGCAGAAAAGAATGTGTCAAATGACTATGTCCTATGCGGGTCCGGGCAAGAACAACTTCATCCTTACGATTCCTGCGCAGACTAGACTGCCACGGTTCAATTACAGGCTTTATACAATATAGTTTATTTCCAGTCTGTCTATTCCACGAGTCCTGCCATTGGGAGTGTATGTTTTTGTGTATTATTTGCCTGTAGTCTGTATAGGGGACTGACAGGCAGCGATTATTATTGGGGATTGCTGATTCGGCTGCAGCGTCAGCCAAATCATTTCCCCTAATCCCAATGTGGCTGGGAATCCAGCAGAAGCGGATATCATATTCACGTTCTCGAAGGAAGTGAATCTTCTGCTGAATGCTAGACAGAATCGGATGAGGATTATATCTCGCAGATATTAAAGCCTGTAACACACTGAGAGTGTCAGAGTATAAAATGAACCGTTGGTATTGGCATTTACTAATGTGATCCAAGGCTAACTCTATAGCATGCAGCTCTGCAGTAAATATACTGCATTCAGAGGGAATCTGCTCCGATGTAGTGCTGTCTGTAAAGACAGCAGCAGATCCCACATATGATTCCGACTTCAAACCGTCTGTGTAAACTGGAGCGAAGTCAGAATGTTCAGCTTGGTGTGCTGAATAAAGCTGCAGGTAGACAGACGATGGAGTGTCCGACTTTCCCCAATTTCTGAGGGACAAGTCACATGTTGGAACACGAGCATGCCAGGGTGGAAGTGGTTGCTTTGGTGTTTGGGCAACCTTGTCTACCTTAATATTAAGTTCTTTGAGTAGCTCTTGGAGACGAATACCAAAAGGACGATTTGCAGTCTTACGGGTGTTGTACAAATTTTCCCATCGTGGCTCAAAAACGAATGGCCACGTAGGATGTCTGGCAGGGATTTCAGTTTTAAGGCATACTTTAGAGACAACTGCTTACGTCGAAGTGATAACGGTGGTTCGTTTGCTTCGACGTATAAGCTCTGGACGGGAGATGTTCGAAATGCTCCAATAGCGATACGGAGAGCCTGATGATGGACAGGATCCAGCCATCGAAGTACGCTGTCTCTGGCCGAATTGTATACCAGGGACCCGTAATCCAGTCTGGATCGTACAAGTGCACGATAGATGCGTAGTAGGGTGCATCGATCCGCACCCCAAGATGTTGAGGAAAGAGAGCGCAGAATATTCAGCCCTCTTGTGCACTTTGTGCGGAGTTGACGGATGTGATCCAGAAAGGTCAGCTTTTTATCGAATACGAGTCCCAAGAATTTTGTGTCCGCTACTACTGGAATTGCATTTTGTCCGAGCTTTAATTCAGGTTCAGGATGAAGATTACGCTTACGACAAAAGTGTACGCAAACGGTCTCCTCCGGCGAGAACCTGAAGCCATTAGCAAGAGCCCAGGAGTTGAGGCGATCAATAGCTTTCTGCAGTTGTCTTTCAATAACCCTCATGTTGCATGACTGACAAAATATGCTAAAGTCATCAACATAGAGGGCACTGTTTACAGTTGGAGGAAGTTGTTCTGTGATGGAATTGACTTTGATGGCAAAAAGCGTGACACTTAATACTGATCCTTGTGGTACTCCCTCCTCTTGGCTAAAGGAGCGAGAGAGTGAGGATCCCACACGAACTTGGAACGATCGATTGGCTAAAAAGTTTTGAATAAAAAAGGGCAGATGCCCTCTTAGGCCTAGGCTATGTAAGTCTTTTAAAATGCCAAATCTCCAAGTTGTGTCATACGCTTTCTCCATGTCAAAGAACACCGACACCAAGTGTTCGCGTTTTAGGAAAGCATCCCGGATGGATGCTTCCAATCTAATAAGATGGTCCAAAGTGGACCGGTTCCTTCGGAAGCCGCACTGGATGGTGGAGAGAAGGTCATTTGTTTCGAGATACCAAATTAAACGAGAATTAACCATTCTCTCCAGGATTTTGCACAAACAGCTGGTCAGAGCAATAGGACGGTAATTGGTGGTGAATTTTGGATCCTTTCCTGGCTTAGGAAAGGCAAGAACGATTGCCTTTCGCCAGGAGTCCGGAAACTGCCCTTCAGTAAAGATTCTGTTATACAGAAGGAGTAGACAATCCATAGATTTTGGTGAAAGATGTTTAATCATTTCATAATGGATGCCATCTGGTCCAACGGCACTTGCTTTGGAAAGAGCGAGGGCTCTTTTCAGATCCTGAATAGTGAAATCCCCGTTGTAGGGATAAATGCTCTTAGATTTAAAGTTAAGTGCCTGTTTTTCGATTTTATATTTCAGGACCAGGAACTCTGGGGAATACGAAGATGTTGCAGAGATGTTAGAGAATGTTTCCCCAAGAGCATTGGCTATTGCAGTTGGATCTGCAATAACGCATCCATTATAATCTAGAATTGAAGAAGGGTGGGATGTATATTTTCCCTTCATTTTCCGGATTTTATCCCAGACTACCTTCGAGTTGGTAGACTGGTTAATAGACGAAGTAAAACGGATCCACGATTCCTTTTGACTCTGACGACGGATGTAGCGTGCTTTGGCTCGTGCACGTTTGAAGGCTATAAGGTTGTTCGTGGTAGGATATCGGCGAAATATCCCCCACGCTTTGTTTTGAGCCTTTTTTGCTGCTGTGCATTGTGAATTCCACCAAGGTTTGGGAAATGGTGGAAACCGGGCAGATGTTTTTGGAACAGCATTCGCAGCTGCTTGGACAATATTTTCTGTGATGTACTTAACTGCATCATTGAGAGGCTCTTGACTGACTGTGCTAAGATCAAAATTTGCCTGATGTTGGAAGGCAGTCCAGTCAGCCTGATCTATCTTCCACCATGGTAACCTAAAAGGAAGACATGGTCTCCCACTGTGTAACAAGGTTATCACGGGGAAGTGATCGCTTCCGTATGGATTCTCCTCCACTTCCCAAGTGAGTGAAGGGAGTAGAGAAGAGGAGCAGATAGAGAGATCAATGGCAGAAAAAGTACGGGTAGGCATGTGGAAGAAGGTGTTTGTTCCAGTATTTAGAAGGGAAAGGTCATTGTCATTTAGCATATGCTCTATGACTCGTCCCCTTCCGTTGATGTTAGCACTACCCCACAGGGTGTTATGTCCGTTAAAATCCCCGAGAAGTAAGAAAGGGGGGTGCAGCTGCGTTAGAAGATCATCAAGGTCTGCCTGGGTGATGTCAGTCCCAGGTGGCAAATAGATGGAGCACACAGTTATTAAAAATCCCACTGAAAGGCGAATTGCAACAGCCTCTATGCTGGTTGTAATTAGCAAGGGCTGCACTGGGGTCTGGTTACCCACAAGGATAGCCACTCCCCCATGTACAGAGCCATCCGCAATTCTATCCTTTCGAAAAACTGTGATGTTATGCATGGTGGGATCATCATTTGCCTTAAGATATGTCTCCTGCAAGCAAAAGCAAACTGGCTCGTGCTTTTGCACGAGAGCCTTGATGTCATCAATATTTCGCCAGAATCCACGACAATTCCATTGTAGGAATTTAGCCATTATTTTGGCTTGGTGGGTCCATCAGGCGGCTTCCGAGGTGCTGAGGGCTTACTTTTATCAGTCTTGGATTTATCTTTTTTGGGGAAGAATGGACGCTGTCCCGTGTCCATTTCCTCCTCCGCAAAGAGTTCCAAGACTGAATCTTCGGGTGCCTCCTTCTGCTCGACATCCATCTTTTCTTGGGTACTAGGGGGGACTTCCCCTTTCTTATTCTTTTCTTTCATAATTACCTTTGGAACTGGTGGAGCATTAGGAGGTACCGATATAGGAGTGGCAGCTGATTGGTCCTTTTGTGCAGGTTTTTGAGAGCTTAAGAGATACCACGCGATGGGAGTGAAAGACTCCTTTGGAGGAATGGTCATGTCCATCTGAGTTTCGACGGAACTTCTCCCTGCTACCTTCTGGGCGTAGGTAGGTTTGTTGATATTCAGGGGTTTGACCGATTTCCTTGCCTCCTGGTATGATATATTTAGCTCTGCCTTCAGCCGTTGAATTTCTTTTTCTTCTTTCCACCTCTGGCATGCTCGTGAGTAGGCCGGGTGTTCGCCTTCACAGTTAATACAGGTGGGTTTTGCGGCTGAACATGCTGTTGTTTCGTGGTCCTTTGCACCGCATCGAGCGCATGCAAGGACTCCACGGCAGGCCATTTGAGAATGTCCATACTTCTGGCATTTAAAACGCCGTAAAGGGTTTGGAACGTATGGACGCACTGAACAGTTGATGTATCCAGCTTTAATCTCATCAGGAAGTTTAGGAGTGTTAAAAGTCAGGATAACGCTCCTGGTTTTAACAATTTTTCCATCCCTTCGCGCAGTAATTCTCTTGACGGCAGTACCTCCCTGTGGTTTTAATTCGGAGCAGATTTCCTCCTCGGTTACGTCAAGAAGGTCCCACTCCGAAATGACACCTCTCGATGAATTGAGTGTTCTGTGTGGTATCACCGTTATAGGGATTCCTCCAATTGATGTTACTCGGAGTAGATGTTCAGACTGCCTGTCATATTTTGTTTCAATCAAGAGGTCCCCAGAACGGAGCCTCTTAACTGACTTGGGTGAACCTGCTAACCCATCCAACCCTTTTTGGATAAAGAAGGGTGACATTTTTCCAATCGGTTTTTCACTTGTTGAGTGCATGATTAAGAACCTTGGGACTGGCCCTGATGGTAGTTCGGTTCGCTGCCTCTTATTAGCAATAATGCTATCTGGATCTTTCTCAATAGTTTTAGATAGGGACCGGGTTGGGGCCCCTGAAGAAGTTAGTTTATCAGGATTCATGTAGTTTATTAAATTGTTCAGTGCCCGGGCTCCCCACCCACCACGGAGCCCAAAGGGACGCCCACTACCCGGCATGCAATAAATGCGCTCGGGAGTGGGACGCCAGGGCTACCCAGACACTATACCCGCACCGCCGCCAGCCTGAATCCTGTCCCTCGGACCATGAGGGTAGGGGCGTGGCATTGACACGGTTGACCCTCGCAGGCGAGCCTACTAGCCGATTGATCCTAGCCGGGCCTTCCAGGACCACCCGTCTTGTCGAAGCAGGGGCCAAAGTGGTGTATTGAAGCAGGGCCCCTCAACCACCAGGATCCCCCTTTCCGAATTTCCACGGGTCGCAGCGCACGGCAAACACGCCGGATTCCATTGATGTAAGCCCGGAATCTAGGCTGTGGGCGTTGGATCCCAGTGATGCTAGTCTGGAAGTCCAGCAGCATCACTGGGAGGTCCCCTCACCACGTACAGGTGCCCACGTCGAGGGGTGGGACCAAGGATTTCTGCTGCAGAGGAGCATGGACTCAAGCATTGGGCTGGGCAGCTGAGTGCACAATTTGTCCCTCTCTCACTTAATCCTTCGGAGGCTTCCATCTTATTCTTCACCCCCATATAATCCCATCAGAACACTAAGTTTGCACTTAACCTCCTCGTGCTCTTGCAAAAACATGCACACAAAAGAATCCCCATGAGAGGTAAAGAACATAAGTTACACATAACATATTCTGATTCGTAGGAGAATGCCTACAGAATTTCTCACCAAAACCAAAGCCTTCTACTTTAAGTGCTTTGCTGCTCTAATCCGAGGCATAATTTTACATAATAACACTAACAGAAGTTTGGTGTCATTGAGAAATATGGGATGATGAGTTTTGCTATGGATTACTCAATGTATTTAGGAAGAATGGGGAAGATAGAGAGGTGGTAAAGTCATGCTTCTTATCAAAAGCAGCTTGAGCATGACAAAATGTTTTTGTAGATTCAGAAGTTACCATGCTAGTACAGAATTTGTGCTACAAGTTAGTTGGAGACAATAAGAGCAGATTAATCTATAGACCAAAAGATTGCAAAGATTACGAGTCTCTAGATGCAAATGGAATGGACAAACAAACGTGCGTGTCTCATTATGGATGATATCAATTTGCTCCTAATTAACTGAAGTCAGAGGAAACTCACTATGGGGAACAAAATTTTTAAATCAACTGGATGATTGTTATTTGTATTAGCATGTTAGAGAAAGTGCTAAGGAAAAAATATTCTAGACCTGATCATCTCCTGATCTACTACTACTATTTCATATTTCATATCTCAAAAAAAAAACAAAGTGAAAACATTGGTTTTTTTTTGGGTTTTTTTTTCAAAGGGCACCATTCCAGATATCCATGTTATGCACATCTCCTCACAGCGTTCTCTCAGAAATCAGCTGTCCTTGGTTGATTTTGATTGATACCATTCCTTAAAAACTCTTATTATGCTGATGGGATTTTTCCTTCTTGCTCAGATTATGCACTTGAGGGGGCATAAATTCAAATTGGGGAAAGACAGTTGCAGAATAGATATGCAAAAATTTGCCTTTAGCCAGAGTGGTTGATTGCTGGAACAAACTTCCATCTATCGTTGTGGAAGTTGTTTAGCTTGAATAAATTCAAGGAAGAACTGGACAAACTTTTGGAGCAAATGGATAGGTGAATGAGAAGGTGTTTTTTTTTTTTGGCTGATGCTGTATAAGCTTGCTTTCTTGCATCATATGCCACTACTAATGCTATTGCTCGTTTTTTTGTTACTCACTAACATCTATTCATCATCTCACCTTTCACGTTGGAAATCATGGTGGATATACAGCTTATGACTGAAGAAATTGCTTCTTCAGTCCTAGCTGGAATATCCATAAACAGAGAAAAATGGGTTAACAGTGTATTCTAATTTCAGTGCTACAAGCAAACAAACATAGAACACTTATAAATAATGATTAGGTGTTTAGTCAGTAAAATAATATCTTTAATATAAATAGATACTGAATATCTTTAATTACAAATGGATACTGTAGCTTTCGAGACAAATCGTGTCTCTCCTTCAAGAGAAAATGGAAACTTTAGAGATAAAATTATTCTAATGGACACAGTTGTGCGTGCAGTGAGGCATGCGAGGGCACGAGGTAGGTCATTCAATCATTAAACTGGTATTTATTGTTGCTGCATGGAAGTGCGTCGTTTTTCTCCAGCGCTTGTCTAAACCTAAAACGGTTGTCTCTAAGATGGGGTGTAGTCTCATGCCTTTGCAGCGGTTCATGGCTCTCGAATTACAATATATTGAGTGACTCTAACCAGAGGCAGTGGCAAAAGTTTCGGGAGTGGTCAATTATTTCATAGTCCCGCTAGATTGAGGTCGTGGTGGGTGGACCAGAAGTGTACCGCAATTGCGGACTGGTCGGTCTCAGCAAGGCAAATTGCTCTGTCGTGTTCTGCAAGGTGGTCTTGAAGACGTCTCGAAGTCTCTCCTGTGTAGCAGCTGTCACACTCTTTGCAGGCTATGCGGTATATTACACTGCTGCATAAGAGAGGGGTGACCGGGGTCTTTACATTGGAAACTAGAGAACATAAGTTTCTACCAGGCAACTGCATGCATTTTATGCAGTATTCTCTGAGGATTTTTGAGATCCGGCCCGACATGCCTGGATAGTAGGGAATGTAGGTGGTAGGTACATTGTCCTGAGTTAATGGTGGTCTCGGGTGGACTGTGAGCTCCTGTGCTTGCAATAAGCACTTGTCTAATATGTGTGTTGGGTAGCCACAATTGATCAAGTCTGTCCTTACTCTAGAAATCTCGTTGTGCCTACGGCTCCAAGCCCTGGAGAATAGAGTGTGGGCAGTGCTGTTCAGATGACTAGGAGAATGACCAGATCTGTAGTTTGTGAACTGTCCGCACCACATAGGCTTACGGTATACTGTGGTTTTTAGATGTGGACCCATGTGTTTTACTAGGACGTCCAAGAATGGGAGAGATCAGTCTACTTCTAACTCTAGAGTGAACGGGATGAACACGGACAAGGAATTGAGATATTCTAGCAATGTTTCAGAGTCACGTGGGATGACGGTGAAGATGTCATCAACATATCTGCCAATGTTGTAATAGGTATTGGTGGGTTCAGGAGTATCTGTTCTTCCAATTCTTCCATGGCGATGTTGGCCACTACGGAACTAACAGGGGCACCCATGGCAGTGCCATGTACCTGCTGGTATATGGAATCCTCAAAGATAAAGATGCTGCTTGACAAGCACAGGTTGAGGGCAGTACAGATGTCATCAGTAGACAGTGATGTTCTGTTTGGAAGGTTTGAGTCATTCTCAAGGAGCCTCTTGGTACAGTGTACAGCCTGTTGGACAGGGATTGATGTAAATAGCGACACTACATCAAATGATGCCATAATAGCATTGTCAGAAATTGAGAGTTCTTTAATAAGGTGAATGAATTCGCCGCTGTTAGTGACAGTGTGGGTAGTATTTCCTACAAGAGGTGTGAGGAGTCATGCAATATATTTGGATAGTTTGTATGTAGGTGCATTGCAGCAGGACACTATGGGCCAGAGAGGAACACCTGGCTTATGGATTTTTGGTAACCCATAAAACTGTGGTAGTTGGCAGCCTGTGGCATGAAGAAGCTGCAGAGTCGGAGCAGAAATTTTCTTTGCTTTAAACCATGCATAGACAAGTTTATTGACGCATGACTCCAGACGTCCTAAGACTTTAATGGGCGGATCTGTCACAGGTTCATATACACTGGGGTCTTGCAGGAGGACCAGGGCTTTCTCTCGGTAGGCTGATCTGTCTAATACGACAGTGTGACGTCCCTTGTCAGCGGGAAGCACGACAATGGTGCTGTCCTTTCTTATAGAGGAAAGAGCAGCGTGCTGCCAGTGATTAAGGTTTGAGCAGGTGGGCTGTGTGCTTCAGAGGATGGAGGCAGTTTTGAAACGGATTTCATTAGCAGTTTCTTCAGGGAGGTTGGTAATGCTTGCTTCTACTCCCATAGCGAGTTGTGTGATCAGTGGTTTCGATGGCACAATGGTGAACTTCATACCGGTGGTCAAGACGTTGAGCTGTTCAATGGTTAGTTGTTTGCTGCTCAGATTTAGAACAAAGGAAGCCGTATTAGTTGAACGGGTGTTCATTCTTGAGGAGTGGGCCTCTCTGTCTAAATTGACAAATTTCCGTTGTTGCTGTTGTTGTTGTTGCGAACAATAAGTATCAGAGATATGGTTAGCTTGGCGACAGATGGTATGAACAAGGTCAGTAAATATTATAGATGTGATCCTACCTTGTAGTTCCTGTAAGAGCCTGAATTTATTGTAATCAGCTCTCTTGATTTCATAGTGGAGATAGGTTATCCACAATTTCAAGGTTTGTAGGCCAAAGTTGAAACAAGCACGGTCCATGCAAGTGCTGTTAAATGGGGCTTTATAGCGGAATCCTTTAGGGATGATGCGGTTGGTTTTGCACCTATGCGCAAAGTGCAAATGTTGCCTGTTGCAGGCTATCGAATTGAAGGACTTCTGCAGTTGAACACAATCACTGTAAATGTTTTGGCCATAAAGAGAACGTATGAGGATAAATGGGCCTGTTGTACTGGAATCCATAGGATATAAATGATGATTAGGTGTTTAGCCAGTAAAATAATATCTTTAATATAAATAGATACTGAATATCTTTAATTACAAATAGATACTGTAGCTTTCGAGACAAATCATGTCTCTTCTTCAACAGAAGATGGAAACTTTAGAGATAAAATTATTTTAATGGACACAGTTGTGCGTGCAGTGAGGCATGCGAGGGCACGAGGTAGGTCATTCAATCATTAAACTGGTGTTGTTGCTGCATGGACGTGAGTAGTTTTTCTCCAGCGCTTGTCTAAACCTAAAAACGGTTGTCTCTAAGATGGGGTTAGTCTCATGCCTTTGCAGCGGTTTATGGCTCTCGAATTACACAATATACTGAGTGACTCTAACCAGAGGCGGTGGCGAAAGTGTCAGGAGTGGTCAATTATTTCATAGTCACTTCAAGTAACACTTGGTTCAATCTGTTAAACGCCCTAAATACCACAAGAAACTAATTTTTCTCTGGTGTCTATATGAGACAACATCAAAAATGGTTACAAATACAGAAAACTTACTTATCATTTGTGCAAGGGTAGACAGATTTGCAGCTCTCTTCCTAGCTGGTAAAGAATGTCCAATGGAGTGGACTTTTGGGGTGTGGTTAGCACCATTAAAAACAGAGCTCTTAGGAGGCTGATTATCCTAAAATTAACAAATGAAAATTATATAATATATTATATAAATTTTACAATAATATTTTTTAAATTTGCATTCAAAAAATAAGATTCTAATTGCTCGGCTAACTTTATGCTTTCCCATATGCTTTTTACTATAAAATTTGGAAGTTTAGAATTTTCATCTGCACTATCATCCTCTGAATTGATTTTGTTTTACTTCCGATGCCATTTCCACCAAATCTGTTTGCCAGCCTCATTTGCTATCAGTAATTCTTAAACGTCTTTTTTTTTTAATTTTTTTAGGAGCATCGGCAACTAAGGCCCTGTTACTCTATGTGTATTGTCTATAAATTGCATGTATCCTGAGGTCGATTTTCTGTTTTGCTGGACAAAAAACCTGAGTTTCCAGCAGAAAAAACCATGCTACCCTCGCCTGACTAACTCAGCCAAATTGTAAAAAATTCCTCCCATCATCGATGGGATTTGAACTCGGGTCTTTTCCACCTGGTGTGGAGTGGAGGGCAATTCTATCAACTGTGATACCCACGAGGGCTTCAGTAGTCATATCATCAAAACCTTCCTCTCCTACCGATGTAGCAAGTTCGCACAGATTCTGTTTACTGCCAGTTCGACCATATTTCCTGAATGAACTCACTTTGGTCACACATTTTTCCACACACATTGACGGTTTTATTTCAGTGATAAAGCTATGATTCTGATAAAGTCCATAATTGAGAAATGTTTCCATGCCTCTATCACTTCAATAGATTTGGAATCAATTTTTTCCAAAATCCATTGTAATAATTTTCTGATGTAATGAGTTTTAAAGGTGGATATAATGCCTTGATCTAATGGCTGAATGAAAGAAGTTGTATTAACCCAGTACAACTGTGGTAGCAGGAACATAACTTCATTTGGATGGCCAGTGTGCAATCCAATATATAACTTTTTTTTCCCAACAAAATAAAATAGAGAGATTTCTCAATAATATATATATATATTTTTTTTTTGACTAGCGATCAACAGCGGGGATTCAACAAGAGTGTATATATATATTTTTTTTTATAATTTAATATAATAATATATATATATATATATTTTTTTTTTTTTGACTAGCAATCAACAGCGGGGATTCAAAAAAAGTGGTTATGTTTAAAAATTACATCTGGCATAATAGCAGGGTTTTCCCTGCACAAAAGCTCAAAAATACCCTGTTATGTGAAGTTTACTGAAATTCTCTAAACGTATTAGAGCGAAACAATGTTATATAAGTACCATGTTGTGTGAGGATTGCTGCAATTTATTGATCGTGTTAGAGCGAAACTGTGTTGTAGAAGTACTGGAGGTTGCCTGTACTTTACATTTGTCAATGTTAAACTTCAGTTGCCACCTCTAGGCCCATCTGCTCAACTTTTCCAGATACCGTTGCAGCAGCATACTATCATTACTAATCCTACCAACCTTTGCATCATCTGCAAACTTAGACATTAACCCTGATATACCTTCATCAATATCATTGATAAATACAGAAACAACAATGGGCCCAACACCGAACCCTGGGGGACTCCACTAATAACATTAGTCCACGAAGAGCAGTGTCCATGATTACCACTCTCTGTCTGGTCCCACTCAACCATCCTTTTATCCATTGTAGCAACTTGCCCGTAATGCCACACTGCTCCAATTTGTACAGTAGTCCTCCATCCATCCATGAGCAGCAGTATCAAAAGATTTCCTGATATCCAAGTATATGATATCAAAATTATTTTTTTGCATCCAGTTCCTTTGTGACCACAGCATGGTATCCAATCAAATTTGTCGGACAAGACTTCCCCTTAACAAAACCATGCTGTGTCCGAGCTATAACTGAAGTCTTCTCTAAATGATCCTGCAGTGCTTCTTTAACTAGTGCCTCCATTAATTTTCCGGGAACAGAAATTAAACTAACAGGTCTGTAATTACTCATGTCACCTTTTGATCCCCCTTTGTGAATTGGGGACAGGTTAGTATCAATAATATTTGCACATCTTCAGTCCATAGGGACCTCACCTGAGTCCAAGGAAGTTTTCATAATTATGGTTAAGGATTTGCTAACTTCCTTTAATATAATTGGATAGATCCCATCCATCCACCCAGGACCCTTTATGTTCAATTTCAACAATTTCTCCTCCACTTTGCTCTCAATTATTACAAATTCATTTAGCTCACTGGCAGAGTTTGATAAACTTCTGGCATTCACCTCCCTGAATAACTCATGTGAATGTAGATGCAAAATACGCATTCAGTTTGTCAGCTACCTCAGCAGGTGCATCAACAATCGAACCATCGATGTCAAGAGAACCAATCTGATTCATCCCCTTCCTTCTAGAATTTAAATAACTGAAGAAGTCTTTACTGTTTTTCTTTGCATCATTTGCCAGAGATTTCTCATAATCTGCCTTTGCCTGCCTAACCTCCTTTGTGATTGATTACAGACTACCTTATATCTACCATAGGCATCTGATAATTTACATACATCCCATGCATTTTTCTTCTCTGCCACGAGTCTCACTAGGTTGTCTGACATCCATTTAGGCCTAAACCTTGACCAGTATTTCTTAATTGGTATGAAAATCCTAGTAGCTTCCAAGATTAATTCCTTGAATGATTTCCATTTAGAATTTGCTGTTGGTAACATCATCAGTTGGTTCCACTATATAGAATTTAAAAATCTCTGAGACCACTATAGTCTGTCTTCTTCAAGAGGAGTGTTTTCATTTACAATCGGTTTCCTCAACCTACAAGTTATTTTTTGGTAGGAATTTTTTCCCACCATAAAGTGTGGTTAAGGTGTCTTGGTCAGTTAAACCTCGGACTGTCGTGCACTCCCATACTCCATCCATCCATGTCCACCTAGGTCTTCTTCTTCTCTTTCTTCCTGGAGGTATCTATTCCAGGATAGACTTTGGATATCTGGTTTCCTGCATCCATTTTACATGTCCGTACCATGTTAAACGCTTTTCTTTGATAGTATCAATAATATTCTTCTTCACTTCCATTTTCTCTCTTAGACCACTGTAGTCGCCTTTAAGAAAAGCAAAAACCCTTCCCTTTACTCCTGATGGTAGTTACCTCTTTGAGTAAATCCCAATACAGCACACTGTGATCACTGCCACCTAGTGGTTCCTTTCTCTGCAGATTCTTAATGCATGAAGAATCACTACTGATAATCAGATCAAGAGTATTACTCCTCTAGTTGCTTCCCGAACATGCTGATGTAGAAAACAATCATCCAATAAATCCACAAAAGCCCTGCTAGTGTGTGAGTGACCAACCCACAAATTCCAGTCAATATCTGGGAAATTAAAATCCCCCATTATAAGACTCTGATTTACTGGCCCATTCTATTTCCCTGAACAGTTTCTTATTTTACTCATCAGAGTCATTAGGCCTATAGCACACTCCTACTCTCAATTTTCACCTCCCGATGCTTATATCACGCCAAACTGACTCGACAATGCACTGTCCAGCGACGTCAACTGGCTTCACTTCCTTGGATTTTATGTGTTTCTTAACTAATAGCATAACCCCTCCTCCCTTCCTGTCCTGTCTATCCTTCCTGTACACGTACCCCCCAAATTCCAGTTCTGCATTCCTTATATCTGTATGACACCACGTCTCTGATATCCCAACAATATCTGCCTTTGATGTTTTGAGCAATACCTCAAATTCATCAAATTTATTTATCAAACTCCTAGCATTGGTGTACACGCAAGTATACATGCACCTGTTCCTATTCTTAGCTACAATAACACAACCCATGTGTTTACTTGTACTGCAATTACTTCCAGCAGTTTCTGAAATATCCTGCATCTTGTTTTCCGGGCTGCTGCTCATTCCAATAGAAGCAGTGCAAGAATCACTTTCACCTCTGCCAGTGGCTACTGTTAATCTCTTAGTCCTTGTATCCCCGCAAGCTAGCAATTTTCCGACCCACCTAACACTGCCTCAATAGTATCAGCAAATATTCTTGCACTCTTTCTATTTAAGTGTATCCCATCCCTGTAGAAGCAGTCTCTCCTCTTAACAAGTACAGACCGGGCTGAAAAAAATTCTACCCCTTGAGCCTTGCACAATCTTTCCAGGGCCAAATTGATCGACAAGGCTCTCATCATATACTCCCTCCTGTGAAGCAGTTTGGAGCAAAACAGAAAAGCTGACTTCAGACAACTAAACTCATCTGGCTAGATTGAAAAATCGTATTAATTCCAAACACAGTTTAATAAATGTATTTAATATTTCAATATTCAATACATTTACTGGACTGAATACTGAAATATTTCAGTTCAAAATAGTTCATTGTGTGTATTACTTCGTACTATTTCATTATTATTTTATTTTTACTTTATGCTCTACATTATCATAATTCTATACTCAACCTGTCAGAATTAAGCTTATTTCTGAAATTTGTTTTACTGTGAAAAGTAACTCTTGGAAGATTTTCTGTACATCTATTGGTACAGCCAAAAGCTGAACAGTCTGGTTCATAGTTTATAATTTGATAAGAAAGTAAAGCAATTACAATGCTTAACACAGAACGAAGGAATAGATATGAACAATGTTTTGAGTTGGGCAATCCTAGAGTGCTCTACAAGCTTGGAAGTGATATTTCTACTCTCTAGGTTCTATTCTCTTTGACACAATTACACTTATGGTTTTCACCGTCACACACAACTGTGACAAGACCAAAAAACAAATTTGTCCTCAAATTAAAAAAAAATACCTTTTCTATATACAATATAAGCTAATTACAGAAAGTGCAATTATTTTTTTTTTTTTATGAAAACAACAAGCAAAGAGCTATTAGAGCATACAATACTTAGTATCATGCATGGGTTGAAGGGTGAGAAGATAAAAGGAGATACTTGTTAACACCAGATTTCAATTTCCGTAGATTGCAATTTTCAGCAAATACGTATGAAAGAAAACAGAAGTTGAAGGAATAAATAAGAAAGAAGAAAGGTTAGTTCTGTGAGTTTCAAGTTGGACAATAAAAGGATGCTGACTGGTTGCAGCATGTGTTTAGACTGGATGGAGAGAGAGAGAGAGAGAGATGGGAGGGATTATAGAAGCCAATTCAGAAGAACAGTATTCATGGAAGTATCTATAGAAGAGGCATGCAGCAGACATAGAATGTCTACGAGACAGAGTGGAGGGACTTTGTAAGGGATGAGTCATCAATTAATCCAACTCCCAGAAGCCTGAGAGGGGTTTTGGGGGCACTACCCCGGTTGTGGGAACAATATTCCATGGTGAGGTGGATTTGTAAAATGTGCAGAGTGAACAGTTGTTTGGAAGAAAAGTAACACCAAGAGTGAAAGAGAGAACCCAGTTTTTTAGATGCAAAGAAAGCAATATTTGTAATGTGCTTATACCAAGAAATATTACAAGTCAGAGTAACCCCCACGAGAGATATATGATCTTGCCTAGAGTGTCAGAATGTCATCAAAGAAAAGCATAGAATTAGAAGAATCCTTTTTGTGAAATATAACACAGGACTGAGTTTTAGAAGGATTGAAATCAACTAATTTATCTTTTCCCCTACTGGAGAATTACCTGGAGATTAGCATTTAAGGAATTGGTAGCAGATATTAGAGAAGTTGAACTGTTTGTGCAGGGCAAGGTTTCTCAACCTGGAAGGTGAACTACAATATGCTATCATCAGCAAACTATAGATAGGATTTCTGGTTAATGAAAAAGATCATTAATAAACAAGAGCAAAGAGTAGGAGAAAGAACTGATAAATAGCTGTCTTATAATTTTTCCACCAAAATTAGTGGAAAAATTAGCTGTTCAGTTTAATTACAACTGCATAATATTTATTACTCTTCTCCCACACTTTTTTTTTTAGTTTCTTATCTCTCTCTCTCTCTCTCTCTCTCTCTCTCTCTTTCTATATATATATACACAAGTGACACCACATTCACCTTACAAAACAATATACATGAAGCAGCAGGATCATCTAAAGCTAAAAGTAACGATACTGCATTACATTTAATCTGTGATTTTTCCTTTTTACATAGAAGCATGAAAAAAATAAATAATAATAATTACTGGATTTCTAATTTTTCAATTTTAATAAAATTTGGAATGGTTTGGCAAATATTTTTAAAAGGTCCAAATATAAAATTTCATGAAAATTCACTGGGTATCGAGCTGTTTCATGTAGACAGCCCGATCAAAGACAATAGGTGCATATGCAATTATATACATAAAATGAAAAAAATAAAATAAAATAATAAATAAGTGAAGTGGAGTGATAAAATAGGGATAGAAAATATAAAAAAAATAAAAAAATTCCAGTTTTTAACTTGTTTTCATAATATGAACTGTAAAGTTCACAAGCCATTTTCAACCCCCCCCTCCTCCTTTTAATCCTTGTAAAAAAAACGTTTATTTTGCTCGCAAAATTTTATTTACATTTATTTCAGTAATAAATTTAAATTTCAGTAATGACAAAATTTTATTCTCATTTATATTTATGTTTATGCTTTTTACCCTTTGGCTTGGGGTTTACATCAGAAATGAAGACATGTTGGTATTTGCTTGTAATCCTGACCATTGACAACTGACAAGAGGCCAGTTTTATAAGTTGTGTGGCAACGAATGTCCCTATTTTGCCATTTTTATAATGATTCATCTTTAATTATACATTTTTTAAACCTTCTATCACTCTCTAGCTCCCTCACATTTTTTTTTTTTTTTTTTTTTTTTTCACCATTGTTCATGCTCTGCATTTGCTGCCTTTGACTGCACTAGAGTACTTCCTCTTTTTTCCATTTTTCTGCCTTCTTGTTTTCACTTTTTTTTTAAATTCTATTCAGTGTGTATGTGTGAATGCACCTAAAAACTAACAAACAAATTTTTTTGTTACAGAGCGTAATCATACCAATTTTTTCCTTGATGCATTACCCTTTAATTTTACATTTTGAGACATCAGAACAGAAGATACTTGGGAAAAGGATGGTTGGATAGCTCCTTTACTTTGAAACATATGCTGTGCCTAAATAAATAAATAAAAAACATTACACACTTACACAGAGATTCAAAATACAGTAACAGAGATCAAGAGAAAATCATTATATTGCTAAACACAAGCTTCTTTGGTCTTTAAAAAGAGAGGCAACTAATTTGAAGTTGAAATTTCAAATTACACAATTAGAACAAATATGTATTATTTCATAAATAAGCTTTTCATTAGCATTTAATTTTATGTGCATTTTAAAAATATTTTAACAAATGCACTTAGAAATAGACAAATAATTCTGTCTCCATCTCTCAGAAGAGAAATTCTCTCTGCCACCCAGAAAATTTTTTGAAAATAATTTAACATTTACATTCATAAGAAATTAATAATCATAATCAAAATATTCTTAACGTCTGGAAATGTTACAAAATAAAAGCATTATTTGAACATTTAACTAGGTATTTAGTTTAATTTGTGTCTTGAAGACTGAGTCAATGACTTCATTGTTAAACAGGTTTTAATTTTAATTAAATTCCCTTTAACTGCATGTAACAGATTGGGTCATTATCCAAGTTGCTGATGGGCTGAAGCTGCCCATTTATTTATTTCTTTTTCATTACAGGCAAGCCCCGTATACCACAGTACTTCTACAACACCGTTTCGCTCTAACACGATTGATAAATTGCGGAAATCCTTGCACAACTTATATAACACCGGTACTTATATAACACCGTTTCACTCTAACACAGTTAGAGAATTTTGGCAAACCTTGCATAACAGGATATTTTTGAGCTTATATTAGATGTACAGCGCAATTTCTATTATGTTAGCATTAGCAGAGGCATTTGATGCAAGAAAGCAAGCTTATGCAGCATCAGCCAAAAAAAAAAAAAAAAAAAAAAAAAAACCCACTTCCACTTCACCCCTCTGTTCGTTCGAAATACCTGTCCAGCTGAGCCTTAAACTTATTTAGGCTATCAACCTCCACCACAAGGGATGGAAGTCTGTTCCACCAACCAACCACCTGCTGGCTAAAGGCAAATTTCCTCACGTCTATCCTACATCTGTCTTTCCTCAATTTGAATTTATGCCCTCTCAGGTGATTATTCTGAGCAAGAGGAAGAATCCCATCAGCATTGAGCATGCTTAAACCATTCAAGGCTTTATACACCTCTATCAGATCACCTCGCTGCTGCCTAGTCTCCAGACACTGTAATTTGCAAAACTTAAGCCTTTCTTCGTAAGAGCACCCCTTTGTTCCATTCACTAATCTTGTTGCCCTTCTCTGTACTCGTTCCAGCAGCTCTACATCCTTCTTGAAATGAGGCCTCCAGACCTGTATACAGTACTCTAGGTGTGGCCTGACCATTGCCTTATACAATGGAATAATCACCTCCTTATCCCTGCTGGAAAAATTCCTGTATATCATTGACAATACTCCATGAGCTACTCTTGCAGCCCGTCTGCACTGCTCAGAGAACTTCATATATGCCTGCACAACCACCCCCAAGTCCCTTTCATTCTCTAGCACTGTCAGTGTAGTACCACAGAGTTGATACGTTGCTCTGGGGTTGCTGTTTCCCATGTGTAGTACTTTACATTTGTCAATGTTAAACTTCATTTGCCACCTCTCAGCACATCTGCTCAACCTTTCCAGATCCTGTTGCAGCAGCATAGTGTCAGTAGTGTCCTTGACAACCCTGCCAACCTTTGTATCATCTGCAAACTTGGACATTAAGCTTGATATACCACCATCAATATCATTTATAAATACAGAAAACAATAATGGACCCAACACTGAACCCTGAGGGACTCCACTAATAACATTAGTCCACGATGAGCAGTGTCCATTGATTACCACTCTCTGTCTTCTCCCCCTCAACCACCCCTTTATCCATAGCAGCAATTTGCCTCCAATGTCACACTGCTCCAATTTGTGTAGCAGTCTTCCATGTGCAACAGTATCAAAAGCCTTTCTAAGATCCAAGTATATAATATCAAAGTTATTCCCTGCATCCAGTTCTTTTGTGACTGCATCATAATATCCAATCAAGTTGGTCAGGCAAGACTTCCCCTTAACAAAACCATGCTGTGTCTGAGCTATAACTGAAGTCTTGTCTAAATGATCCTGCAGTGCTTCTTTAACCAGTGCCTCCATTAATTTTCCTGGAACAGAAGTTAAGCTCACAGGTCTATAATTACTTGTGTCAGCCTTTGATCCTCCTTTGTGAATTGGGGTCACATTTGCACATTTCCAGTCTATGGGTACCTCCCCTGAGTCCAAGGAAGCTCTCATAATTATGGCTAAGGGTTTGCTTACTTCCTTTGCTGCCTCCTTTAATATAACCGGATAGATCCCATCCACCCCGGGTGCCTTTCTTGTGTTTATCTTCAACAGTTTCTCCTCCACTTTACTCCCAGTTATTTCAAGATTCTGTAGCTTACTGCTAGAGTTGAATACACCTCTGGCATTCCCCTTGCTGAATAACTCCTCACGTGTGAATGTCGATGCAAAATATTCATTTAGTTCGTTAGCTACCTGAGCAGGATAATCAACAGTTGACCCATCAATATCAAGTGGACAATCTGATTCATCCCCTTCCTTCTAGAGTTAACATAAGTAAAGAACTCTTTGCTGTTTTTCTTTGCATCCCTTGCCAAGGATTTCTCGTAATCTGCCTTTGCCTGCCTAACCTCCTTTGTAACTTGGTTACAGATCAACTTGTATCTATCATAGACTTCTGTGTCATGTGTTAATTTGTAAGTATCCCATGCATTTTTCTTCTCTGCCATATGCCTCATTAGTTCATCTGACATCCATTTTGGCCTAAACCTTGAACAATATTTCTTAGTTGGTATGTAAAGCCTAGTAGCTTCCAAGATAAGTTCTTTGAATGCTTCCCATTTTGAATTTGCTGTTGGTAACATCATCAGTTGGTCCCACTGTATAGAATTTAAATACTGTCTCAGTCCATCGTAGTCGCCTTTACGGAAGCAATAACCCTTCCCTTTACCCCTAATGGTAGTTACCTCTTTGAGTAAATCCCACTTCAGCACACTGTGATCACTGCCACCTAGTGGTTCGTTTATCTGCAGATTCTTAATGCATGAAGAATCACTGCTGATAATCAAATCAAGAGTATTACTCCCTCTAGTTGCCTCCTGAACATGCTGATGTAGAAAACAATCATCCAATAAATCCAAAAGCCCTGCTAGTGTGTAAGTAACCAGCCCCCAAATTCCAGTCAATATCTGGGAAATTAAAATCTCCCATTATAAGACTCTCTGATTTACTGGCCCACTATTTCCCTGTACAGTTGCTTATTATACTCATCAGAGTCATTAGGCCTATAGCACACTCCTACTCTCAATTTTCATCTCCCAATGCTTATGTCACACCAAACTGACTCAACACTGCACTGTCCGGCAATGTCGACTGGCTTGTGATTTTTCAACATTTCCACTCTTTTTGAATCCCTGCTGTTGATCTGCTAGTCAAAAAAAAAGAAAAAAGAGAAATCCCTGTATTTTATTTTTTTGGGAAATCCCCATATTATGTTCTGTGCTATTGAACATGTGCTTGTTGAACTTGTGAAAAAAATCTAGCTTTCAAAGTTTTATTACTATTGGATAGCACGCCAGGCCATCCAAAAGATTTAAGTCATCCAAACGTTGAAGTTGTTTCTACCAACACAGTTGTACTAGGTTAATACAACTTCTTTCATTCAGCCATTAGATCAAGCCATTATTTCTGCCTTTAAAACTCATTAATCACAAAACCGTTACAATGAATTTTGGAAAAAATTTATTTCAAATCTATTGAAGTAATGGAAACATTTCTCAATTTTGGACTGTATCAGAATCATAGCTTTATCACTCAAGGAAGTAAAACCATCAACATTAAATGCGTGTGGAACAAAAAAAAAAAATGTATGGCCAGAGTTAGTTATTCAGGAAATATGGTTGAACTGTCAGAAAACGGAATCAGTGCGATAGTAGAACTCGCTAAGACGGTAGGAGGGGAAGGTTTTGATGATGTGACTACTGAAGCCCTCGCAGGTAGCACAGTTGATACAATCGCTCTCATCCCCACACCGGATGGAAAAGACCTGAGTTCGAATCCCATCGATGATGGGAGGAATTTTTATGGGCCTTTTTCACAACGTGGCTGAGTTACTCGGGACCATGCGAGAGTAGCATGGCTTTTTTCTCCCGGAAACTCGGGTTTTTCGTCAAGCAACACAGAAAATCGACCTCAAGGCACAAGCAATTTATAGACAATATACACAAAGCAACATGGCTTAGTTGCCGATGCTCCTAAAAAAGGTTTTAAAAAAAATATATATATATATATATATATATATATATACATAAGACATTCAAAAATTACTGGTAGAAAAAGAGGCTGGTGAAGCAGATTTGGTGGAAATGGCATTGGAGACGAGGAAACTCAAATCAATTCAGATGATGATAGCGCAGATGAAAATTAGCATTAGCATTAGTAGAGACATTTGATGCAAGAAAGCAAGCTTATGCAGCATCAGCCAAAAAAAAAAAAAAAAAACCACTTCCACTTCACCCCTCTGTTCGTTCAAAATACCTGTCCAGCTGAGCCTTAAACTTATTTAGGCTATCAACTTCCACGACAAGGGATGGAAGTCTCTTCCACCAACCAACCACTCGCTGGCTAAAGGCAAATTTCCGCATGTCTATCCTACATATGTCTTTCCTCAATTTGAATTTATGCCCTCTCAGGTGATTATTCTGAGCGAGAGGAAGAATCCCATCAGCACTGAGCATGCTCAAACCATTCAAGGCTTTATACACCTCTATCAGATCACCTCGCTGGTGCCTAGTCTCCAGACCCTGTAATTCGCAAAACTTAAGCCTTTCTTCGTAAGAGCACAACTTTGTTCCATTCACTAATCTTGTTGCCCTTCTCTGTACTCATTCCAGCAGCTCTACATCCTTCTTGAAATGAGGCCTCCAGACCTGTATACGGTACTCTAGGTGTGGCCTGACCATTGCCTTATACAAGGGAATAATCACCTCCTTATCCCTGCTAGAAAAATTCCTATATACCATTGACAATACACCGTGAGCTACTCTTGCAGCCCGTCTGCAGTCAGAGAACTTCATATCTGCCTGCACAACCACCCCCAGGTAGCTTTCATTCTCTAGCACTGTCAGTGTAGTACCACAGAGTTGATACGTTGCTCTGGGGTTGCTGTTTCCCATGTGTAGTACTTTACATTTGTCAATGTTAAACTTCATTTGCCACCTCTCAGCCCATCTGCTCAACCTTTCCAGATCCTGTTGCAGCAGCATAGTGTCAGTAGTGTCCTTGACAACCCTGCCTACCTTTGTATCGTCTGCAAACTTCGACATTAAGCTTGAGATACCATCATCAATATCATTTATAAATACAGAAAACAATAATGTACCCAACACTGAGCCCTGAGGAACTTTACTAATAACATTAGTCCACGATGAGCAGTGTCCATTGATTACCACTCTCTGTCTTCTCCCCCTTAGCCACCCCTTTATCCACAACAGCAATTTGCCTCCAATGTCACACTGCTCCAATTTGTGCAGCAGTTTTCCATGTGCAACAGTATCAAAAGCCTTTCTAAGATCCAAGTATATAATATCAAAGTTATTCCCTGCATCCAGTTCCTTTGTGACTGCATCATGGTATCCAATCAAATTGGTCAAGCAAGACTTCCCCTTAACAAAACCATGCTGTGTCCGAGCTATAACTGAAGTCTTCTCTAAATGATCCTGCAGTGCTTCTTTAACTAGTGCCTCCATTAATTTTCCTGGAACAGAAGTTAAACTCAGAGGTCTATAATTACTTGTGTCAGCCTTTGATCCTCCTTTGTGAATTGGGGTCACATTTTCACATCTCCAGTCTGTGGGTACTTCCCCTGAGTCCAAGGAAGCTCTCATAATTATGGCTAAGGGTTTGCTTACTTGCTCTGCTGCCTCCTTTAATATAACTGGATAGATCCCATCCACCTCTGGTGCCTTTCTTGTGTTTATCTTCAACAATTTCTCCTCCTCTTTACTCTCAGTTATTACAAGATTCTCTAGCTTACTGCTAGAGTTGAATACACCTCTGGCTTTCCGCTTGCTGAATAACTCCTCACGTGTGAATGTCGATGCAAAATATTCATTTAGTTTGTTAGCTACCTGAGCAGGACCATCAACAGTTGATCCATCGATATCAAGTGGACCAATCTGATTCATCCCCTTCCTTCTAGAGTTTACATAAGTAAAGAACTCTTTGCTGTTTTTCTTTGCATCCCTTGCCAAGGATTTCTCGTAATCTGCCTTCGCCTGCCTAACCTCCTTTGTAACTTGGTTGCATATCAACTTGTATCTATCATAGGCTTCTGTGTCATGTGTTAATTTGTAAGTATCCCATGCATGTTTCTTCTCTGCCATATGCCTCATCAGTTCATCTGACATCCATTTAGGCGTAAAACTTGAACAATATTTCTTAGTTGGTATGTAAAGCCTAGTAGCTTCCAAGATAAGTTCTTTGAATGCTTTCCATTTTGCATTTGCTGTTGGTAACATCATCAGTTGGTCCCACTGTATAGAATTCAAATACTGTCTCAGTCCATCGTAGTCGCCTTTACGAAAGCAATAACCCTTCCCTTTACCCCTTATGGTAGTTACCTCTTGGAGTAAATCCCACTTCAGCACACTGTGATCACTGCCACCTAGTGGTTCATTTATCTGCAGATTCTTAATGCATGAAGAATCACTGCTGATAATCAAATCAAGAGTATTCCTCCCTCTAGTTGCCTCCCGAACATGCTGATGTAGAAAACAATCATCCAATAAATCCACAAAAGCCTTGCTAGTGTGTGAGCGACCAGCCCCCAAATTCCAGTCAATATCTGGGAAATTAAAATCTCCCATTATAAGACTCTCTGATTTACTGGCCCACTCTATTTCCCTGTACAGTTTCTTATTGTACTCATCAGAGTCATTAGGCCTGTAGCACACTCCTACTCTCAATTTTGATCTCCCGATGCTTATGTCACACCAAACTGACTCGACACTGCACTGTCCAGCGATGTCCACTGGCTTCACTTCCTTGGATTTTATGTATTTCTTAACTAATAGCATAACCCCTCCTCCCTTCCTATCCAGTCTATCCTTTCTGTAGACGTTTTACTCCCCAAATTCCAGTTCTGAATTCCTTATATCTGTGTGACACCACGTCTCTCATATCCCATCAATATCTGCCTTTGATGTTTTGAGCAATACCTCAAATTCATCAAGTTCATTTACTAAACTCCTAGCATTGGTGTACACGCAAGTATACATGCACCTATTTCTATTCTTAGCTACAATAACACAACCCAAGTGTTTACTTGTACCGCAATGACTCCCACCAGTCTCTGAAATATCCTGCATCTTGTTTTTCAGGCTTCTGCTCATTCCAATAGAAGCTGTGCAAGAATCTCTTTCATCTCTGCCGGTGGCTACTGTTAATCTATTCGTCTTTGTCTCCTCCCAAGCTAGCAGTTTTCTGCCCCACCTAACACTGCCTCGATAGCATCAGCAAATATTCTTGCACCCTTTCTATTTAAGTGTATCCCATCCCTGTAGAAGCAATCTCTCCTGTTAACAAGCACAGTCGAGGCTGAAAATAATTCTACCCCTTGAGCCTTGCACAATCTTTCCAGGGCCGAATTGATCGACAAGGCTCTCATCATATACTCCCTCCTATCATGTCTGGGCAGAATTGCAGACACTTTCAAATTCAACCCTATTTCACGGCTTTTTTTCAACAGTGACCTGTACTTGTTAAGCAATTCTGCCAGTTAGCCAAGCAATTAGAATCTTATTTTTTTGAATGCAGCTTCTTGAATGAAAGGAGCCCAAAATTCAAAAGGGAGCTTCAAAAATGATTAGTTCCATATGATGAAATTCATAAAGATTAATCAAGCAAAAGCAAACAAAACCAGATTACTGATTTTTTTAAGGAGAGCAGAAATACACAAAATCTAGAATGGTGTATTTTTGTTAGTTTTTTTAACTTTTTTTTAATGAAATAGTGTATTTTTGTTAGTTTTTTTAACATTTTGTTAATGAAATAGTGTATTCTTGTTAGCTTTTGGAATGTAACCTCCCTTTTTGTACTTTTTCTTAGTCCCGAATGACACGACTTCGCACAACATGGCATTTTTTAAAATGTGTGCTGCATAAGCTTGCTGTTGTTGTTGTTGTTGGGTTTTTAGGAGCACTAGCAACTAAGGCCATATTGCTCAGGGGATATGCGGTGGTCATTCCCTGACCTTTCCGCATTCTCCGTGTTTGGTGGTCATGGGCCCTAACCCCGTCTAATCAAGAAGCGTGTGCTACGCACTGCTGCTCTTGCCCACCTGGCTACGGAGGCGCCACATAAGCTTGCATCGTATGCCTCTACTAATGCTAATAGCAACAACTCCAATAGATTATTTTTATTAGGGCAAAACCTGCACAGACTTAAGCCTGTGTGTGAATGGTGCCACTCTGAGGACTCATCTAATTTAAATGCAAGAAATCAGCTGCTGATTGACTTTTACCAGGCAGACTAGATACTTACAATGCAAGTCTCAGCATGCAATGGTCATACAATGTCTGAAGACTTATGACACGAGCATTTTTGAATGCATCTTCTTGAATGAAAGGAGCACAAAATTCAAAAGGGAGCTTCAAAAATGTACGTAGAAACATTGGATTTACATACATATACTCTCAGCTGGTGACTATTCAGCAAGTGGCCAGAGTTAAAACTTACTTTACACACAAGTTCATCCTTATAGCAATGATTACATATTTTTAGCTCCAAATTGACTTTTTATATATAATCATACTGCTGCTGAATAGAAACTGCTGGCACAGGCTAGCTAGCAAGTGGATACCTTTATACACAAAACACAAAAACATGCATCCATTATAGTCTACAAATGAGAAGCATTTAGCATTACAATTGTATAATATTTATTACTCTTCTCCCACATACTTCTTTTTTAAGTATCTTTTTTCTGTATAATATACATATATATGTAATTTGCATTAATATTAAATTAAATTAAGTAAGTATAAATGGATGTAAAGGTTATACAAGGTGCCAGTAACTATAAGGGTGAGGAAAGCAGAAAAAGAAGAGTAGTAGATTAGTGAAAGGTGAAAGAATGTTAATACCCTAGAGGTTATGATGAATTAAGTAAATTATGGGCTGAATTGCCAATATAAAGTGGGGGGGGGGGGAACTAAAGTAAAATTAGTACAACAAAATATTAATAAAAAGCAAATAAAAATAAAATGGTATAGCTGGCATGAGATATGGGGGGGGGAACAATTTTAGTAAAAGGTCTAATATAGATAATGCAACAAATTCTTGAGCTTATGTCAGCAGAAATAAATATTGATACATAATCAGGTATTTCACCAGGGGACTACATCTGACCATGTATCAGGAACTACGTTTCTATATTTGTCCATAATAGTAGAAGAAAAGTGAAAGGCCAAAAAGGAATGAAATGAAATTAGCACTTTCTAATGCAGTATGGACAAGGTAGTCCCAACACAGTGTAATTTATTAATTAATTAATTAAGCTGACCTGCTAGCATCCCATTTTTCTTCCAACTCAGGTATTAATGATCTTGGTAAAAACACCTCACACCATTCCCAACATGCTCCATTCAATGCCTCCTGTGGTCTTCCATAAAAAGGATGTCAGAAGGACATTGATGCTAAGATGACTGAATCTTTATGCTAAGGAAGCTCCAGGTCCTGATGGTATTTCTCCACTTGTTCTCAAAACCTGTGCTCCCAAACTTACTGCTGTTCTTTGCCGCTTTTTTCACTTTCTTATTCCAAAGGTGTGTTTCCTTCTACTTGAAAATTTGCTCATATCCAGTCAGTTCCTAAAAAGAGTGACAAATCCCTCCCATCCAATTATCGACCCATTTGAATTACTTCTACTCTTTCTAAAGTAATGGAGAAATCAATTAACCGCCAACTCTTAAACTACCTAGAAGCCTTCCATCTGATCAATGATGGCCAGTATGGATTCCGTCAGTGTCGATCCACTGGTGATATTCTGGCTTATGTTACCCATTTATGGACAAATTCAATGGAAAAGTTTAGCGAAACACAAACAGTTGCTATTGACATCTCAAAGACTTTCAATCGTGTTTGGCATAAAGGTCTTCTAAACAAGCTTCCATCTTATGGTTTGCCAACTGTTTTTTGTAATTGGTTATCCAGTTTTCCCTCTGATCGCTCACTAAGGGTGATGGTCAATGGCTCTCTGTCTTCTAACTTCTCCACTAATGCTGGTATTCCCCCACTCAGTTCTTTCCCTCACTCTTGTCCTCTTGTATATTAATGACCTTCTTCCATTGACTGGAAATCCTATCCATAGTTTTGCCGATGATAGCACATTGCATTCCACTTTCCATTTTGAAAAACCTTGCCCTGCTAAATCAGTTTCAAGTTCTCGAATATCCGCTACCAATTCCTTAAATGCCGATCTCCAGGTATTCTCCAGTGGGGTAAAGACAACTTAGTTGATTTCAATTCTTCTAAAACTCAGTCTTGTCTTATATCTCGCAAAAAGGATTTTTCCGTTCCTATGTTTATCTTTGGTGACACACTGATTTCTAGGCAAAATGATATATCTCTTTTGGGGATTGCCCTGACTTCTAATCTCTCGTGGCACAAGCACATTACAAATACTGCTTCCTCTGCATTTCCTTTCTCTCATCTGGGGCGGTGCCTCCAACACCCTGTCTCAGGCTTCTAGATTCCATCCAGAAGAGGGCAGTTAGGTTAATTAATGACTCATCTCAAAAAGAGTATCTCCACTCTCTGTCTCATTGGCATACTGTTTCTGCTGCATGCCTTTTCTACAGATACTTCCATGGGCACTGTTCTTCCGAACTGGCTTCTATAATACCCGCTCTCTCTCTCTCTCTCTCTTTCAAAACAATCCGGACACGTTCTGCCAACATCCGTTTACTGTCCAACTTCAAACTCCCGGACCAACATTTCATCTTCTTCGTTTATTCATTTAACTGCCATTTTCTGGAACAACCTTCCTTCTTACGTATTTCCTGAAAATAACAATCTACAGAAGTTCAAGTCTAATGTCAACAAATATCTTCTTTCATCTTCTCAACCTCCAACCCAAGTACGGTACTAAGTATTATAGATTCTAATACCTCTTGTGTTTGGGATTTTCATAAAAAAAAACAAAAAACTCCAGATGGCTTGTATATGTTCCAGATATTCACTCACAAAAGGTAAATAATATTAAAAAATGTTAAGAATTTCAGATAACATTTAGCTCTATTGTCAAATTTCATTTATTAAATTATCAAAATAGCATCAAGCATAAATAAAAATGCTCCCTTCCTCTTTTGATATTGTTATTGTCAATTTTTTAATAAAAAAATTATTTTTTTCTAGAGAATCCATCTTAGTATTTTTCTTCTTCTGAATAAATAGTAGTGGCAAATGATACAAGAAAGCAAGCTTATATAGTATCAGCAAAAAAGAAAAAAAGCACACACACACACACTTCATCCATCCATACTCCAAGAGTTTGTCTAGTTCTTCCTTGAATTTATTCACACCACCCACTTCCACAACAACAGATGAAAGCCTGTTCCAACGATCAACCATCTACCAGTTGATGGCAAATGTCACACATCTATCCTGCAACCATTCCTCCTTAACTTGAATTTGTGCCCCTTTCTTGTATGTAGTCTTAGCAAGAGGAAGAATGGCATCAATGTTTAGCTTACTCAATCCATTCAGGGTCTTAAACACCTCAATCAGATCTCCCTGCAGGTGCCTAGTCTCCAGCTTGTTATTGTTGTTATTTGGTTTTTAGGAACATTAGTAACTAAGGCCATATTGCTCCGGGATATGCAGTGGTCATTCCCTAACCTTTCCGCATCCTCCGCATTTGGTGGTGACGGGCTCGAACCCCGGTCTAATCAAGGAGTGTGTGCTACACACTGCTGCTCCGCCTTCCCACCTGGCTACGGAGGCGCCTTAGTCTCCAGATGCTGAAGTTTGCAGAACTGAAGATATATAGATAATGCAAAAAATTCTTGAGGGAGCACCGTTTTGTTCCCTTCACCAAACTGGTTGCACTTCTCTGCACCTTTTCCAGCAGATCTATATCCTTCCTAAAGTGGGGCCTCCAGTATAGCTGAATACTTAGCTATATTTAAAAAGAATTTGGATCAACTGCAAGTATGATTTGAAAAATGGCAGCTAAAGTTTAATGCTATCAAATGCAATGTTTTATACTTGAGAAACAGAAACTCAGGAATAGTTTATAGATTACACGAGAAGAAATTAGGGGAACTTATGGATTAATGATGCAGAAAGACATGAAGTTCAACAGGCAGCATAATCAGATGGCATTCTATCTATAATTTATCAGAATTTTTCAAGTAGAGAGGAGGATATTATTGCTCTATATAATAAGATGGCATGACCACACTTGTATCCAGGTCTCGAGGCCACACCTGAAGATAGTAAGTGAAATATTGAGAGATGTTGATATAGAACTTCTGAGCAAGATGCAATGAAGGGAAACAAGTTGGTGCATTAAGCACCTATGAGAAGCAACTTGGACGATGTGGTCTGCTGAGCTAAGAAACTAGACACTTGGGAGTGGGGGATATGATTATAGTATAAAGCCCTGAGAGGAGATTATTAAAATGAATGAATGAGAGAAGAATATTCTCACAGGTGAATGAGATAAGAATCAGAGGGAAACTATAAAATCTTAGAGAACAACAGACTAGAACTTACGAAGCTTACCTTTGAGCATTGTGTTGTGGAATGGTAAAATAAGTTATCTGTATGGGTGGCCAAAGCAAGGAGTTTGGCAAAAATTTAAGGAAGAACTGGATAGATGCTTTTTGACATTGAGAATAATGAATCCCCTCCTCCTTCAGCAGATGCAGAACAAAGTTGCATCATTGAATCATTATGCCATTTCAATGCTAATACTTCATATGTTATAGTTTTTGTTCTCTTTTCTTTCTCTTGGCTATGTTTGAATTATGTGAAGGGATAGAGAATAAACGCTTATTATGCAGTATAAATAAATGCATAAATATATAAAATAAATATGATCTTTATTATAAGGTGCAAAGATACATGCAGGTACCTAGACTTTACAAAGCCCTTCACAGCACTAAGCCAGGGGTTATAAATAAATATATCACTGAGTATATGTTGTAACTCCATGACATTTATTATAATGAAATACACAACCTATTATCATGATGATTACATACAATATATACTCATGGAGTATATATTATATGTAATAATTTCAATTTGGTTTAAAACATAATTTAACAAAATTTTAAAAAGAAGCCCATTTTTTGGACAAAATCAGGCTAGTAAGTTAAATGTACAATTAATGCATATCTAATGCATTAATTGTACAGTTATAGTTAAGTGAAATAATAAATTTTATATGCCATTAAGACAGTCAAAATTCCAAAAAAAGAAAATCAAATAACAAATAGTAGTGCCAATAGACAAACCTTATATGAAAGAGGAGCACTCTTCTGTCTTTCTCTGCCAGCCACAATATTAGATTTATTATATGAAGTCTGTTGATTTTTACTATCTTTAGTCAATTTTTCTGTAACATGTTCCTAAAATTCATATATTTTATAAATATCTTTACTATTTATTTATTATTGTTAAATTTTAATATGATAAAAGTCTTCATTATTGTACTATATTAATGAAATAAATTCTTACTGTAGAAAACATAAGACACACAAAGCTTAATTGTATTCTCTACTAACCTTTATTGAAGTGAAGTCAATATCCAATGCTTGCAACATCACTAAATTAAAATTTGGAAAGAGTTTATACGATACTTATAAACTATATGAAAGGGAGATTCAGCCACATAAAGAGGGAAGGGGAGAAGCAAGCAGGACTGAATACAGGTAACCCTTGTATAACACGATAGTTTGGTTCCTACAAAATCTCGTATAATGCAAAACCGTGATATATGGGACTAAGAACCAAACTGAAATTATTATATGTAATAATTTCAATTTGGTTTAAAACATAATTTAACAAAACTTTTAAAAAGAAGACCATTTTTTGGACAAAATCAGGCTAGTAAGTTAAATGTACAATTAATGCATATCTAATGCATTAATTGTACAGTTACAGTTAAGTGAAATAATAAATTTTATATGCCATTAAGACAGTCAAAATTCCAAAAAAAGAAAATCAAATAACAAATAGTAGTGCCAATAGACAAACCTTATATGAAAGAGGAGCACTCTTCTGTCTTTCTCTGCCAGTCACAATATTAGATTTATTATATGAAGTCTGTTGATTTTTGCTATCTTTGGTCAATTTTTCTGTAACATGTTCCTAAAATTCATATATTTTATAAATATCTTAACTATTTATTTATTATTGTTAAATTTTAATATGATAAAAATCTTCATTATTGTATTATATTAATGAAATAAATTCTTACTGTAGAAAACATAAGACACACAAAGCTTTTTATTTGCTTTGAAAAAATTAATATTACGAAGGCAATAACGACCAGTGAGTCAACAGCAGGGATTCACAAAAAGGAATGGAAACGTTGAAAAATTACATCTAACATAATATCAGGGTTTTCCCAGCACAAAATCTCAAAAATACTGTGTTGTGCAAGGATTGTCATAATTTATCAATCGTGTTAGAGCGAAACTGTGTTGTAGAAGTGCCGTGTTACATGGGGGGTTTGCCTGTATATCATTTATTTTTCAGTATAATCATCAAAACATTTACACGCTTGTCCCATCATGCTGTGAAAAAAAAATATGTCAGTTGCTCATAAGAACATCATATTTTCAACATTTGCATCATTAGAAATGGAATGAATTGTGAGTGCACTACTTTCAACTGAAATATAAATATGCATCAGTGCATATTTATATACATATAATAAAAACACCTGAGTGTATTTCAGTATAATCATCAAAACATTTACACGCTTGTCCCATCATGCTGTGAAAAAAAAATATGTCAGTTGCTCATAAGAACATCATATTTTCAACATTTGCATCATTAGAAATGGAATGAATTGTGAGTGCACTATTTTCAACTGAAATATAAATATGCATCAGTGCAAAGGAAGCAAACTGGTTCACCTTGAGCAAAGAAGTTTTAGGCAATGCCATTAGCAGTGAAGGTAATGGTGCCTGGTTTTTGTGGCTATCAGTAGGACAAATCAACAACTGGGAATGAAGTTCTCCTCAACTGTGTTCAGATGCCTTTAATGTAGTGTGTGTAATTTGACTAATAGCACTGGGGGGGTTCCCCTAACTCTGTGGTTTAATGTAATACATGCTTGTCAATTTTATTTACTAAAATATTAAAGTTATAGTGTATATTATTAAAAGAAAAAGAAAAAAAAAAAGAAAGAAAGAGTAATGACTATGACCATAATAAAAACACCTGAGAAAAATTTTCTGCAGAAAAATTAGCCACCAAGCAAACCTTGTTTTGAAAGTTTTTCATTTTCAGTGCAATACATAAGATAAGGCCCAGGAATAAAACCCTCCTGCAATTTAAAAAGCAGTAAAGGTTTAACTAATATATAGATTAATAGAAACTTAATAAAGATTTATAAAAATTTAATAAAGATTATTAAAAACTGATATCAATAAATATTTATTTCCAAATAAAATAAACGTATGGTATTGCAACCACAATTCAATTCATATTGCCTTAGTATGAAGGCAAGAAATACAAGCCAAAACATGTGCCCACCCTGTATACAAGTAGACTTCCCTAATGGCCACTATCTCTGCCAATGTCTTTTTAATAATTCCCCAGCTTGTTTTTTTCAGTTTTTCATTTTAATCTTTTTACAATGAGAACATATCACAGTTATCAAAGGCAAGTTATTTATATTAATATTAGCCATATAGGGCAAGTCACAGACTGTTACTGCACTAGTCAAAAAAATAAATAACTAAATAATATAATATATAAATAAATAAATAATAATAATAATAAAAAAAAAAAATATATATATATATATATATATATATATTTAAATTAAAAATAGTAGGACCCCACTCATATAGCAGGTTAGGTTCCAGACCCCCACTGAAAAGCAAAAATCACCTTTTCCCTTTTTTTTTTTTTAGTTTTAACTAAATAATATAATATATAAATAAATAAATAATTAAATAAAAATAATAAATTTAAAACTTACAAATGCATATAAAAATCTAACAACATGTTTACACTATCATATGCTGTAAACATACTAAATCACTGGCAATAAAATGATGTTGGATGCCCTTCTCAGACTCAGCTGCTGAGCACATCATGCCGAAAAGAACAAGCGCTGAACATGGATATAATTGAAAACTACCGTATTAGCAGAATGCAGAGAAGTGGAACACCAAAAAGTGGGCCCCTGCTAAAAAGGAAATAAACTACCTACATGTTTCCCTCGCGTAGATAACTATCCAGTTAACCTTTCAATTTCCCCAAGCTGTCAAGCACAACTACATATGGAGGTAACTTAGTTCAGTAATTAACAATTGGTAGACTGCAATAAACTTCTTACGATCCAATCTACATCTCTTAGCCCATAATTTGAATTTATGATCTCTAGTTATGGAACCATTTATAACAGCAAAAATTTCACCATCACTCATTTTGCTATCCCATTTTAGAACCTTAGAGAATGCAATCAGGCTCCCCCCCACTTCTGATGTGCCTGGTTGCCAAGATCTATAAACTCACATATTCAAAGGCTTTCCACATACAGGTGCGCCTTTTGCAGATCTCACCAAGTGGGTTAAGAACAAAGGGGGCACAAGGGTTTTTGCCAGTATTATTGAGGATACCTTAAGGATTTATGGAAACTACTAGTTAGGGCGGTTATAATCACTTCATGAGTTCTACTTATTTTTGTCACAAAAGCCGATATTGGCAAGGTGTTTTGAGGGCTGCAATGTTTCCAAAAAGCAGGAAGCTGATACTAGAGGAAACATGCTTAAATAACCTCAAGGTGTGTATCAGGGTAGTAAACTATAAGAAACAGTCTTAACTGTGTTTACATTTAAAGTTAAATTTTGTTGATAAGAGTGTTGTCAATAAAATGAGTGAATTAAAAATTCCTAATTAGGAAAATTATTGCTGACATAATAGCACTAACAGTAACACGGTGTCACCCAGAAGTAGGGGATGATGAGTTTCACTATGGATTGTACAACATATTTAGAAAGGATAGGGAAGATAGAAGGAGTGGTAGAGTAGTGCTTCTTATCAAAAGCAGCCTAAGCACAACAAAAGCTTTTAGAGATTCCGAAGTTACATGTGCTAGTACAGAATCTGTGCAGTGCAAGTTAGTTGGAGGCAAGTTCAATGAGTTCAGAATAATCTACAGACCAGTACACTGAAGATTACAATGGGAGCCTCTACATGCAAATGGAATGGGCAAGCAAGTGTCAATGCCTTATTTGGGTGATTTCAATTGACCTCTGAGTGGAACAAGTGGGAGGGTAAACTTGCCATGGGAAGAACAAAATTGAATTAACTGGATGATTGCTATTTGTATCAGCATGTTAAAGAAAGTACTAAGGGCAAGAATATTCTAAACCTGATCATTATTCATGCCATGGGAAGAACAAAATGAACTTGCCATGGGGAAGAACAAAATCTTTGAATTAACTGAATGATTGCTATTTGTATCAGCATCTTAGAGAAAGTACTAGGGGCAAGAATATTCTAAACCTGATCATTACTCATGATCAGGTTTAGAATAACATCACATGGCTGACAGTATGTGGGTGATTAGCAGGGAGGAATTATAGAGTTTTAAGCAATTATAGAGTTTTTTTTTATCATGATGATGTGGGGAAAGAGAGAAAGAGAGAGACAGCAGACATTCAATTGTTAAAGGCAATTGAATGGGTTTTAATTTCAGGAAAGAAGATTATGAGAGCTTAGATGCTACATGGCCACTATCAAGTAGGGAAATAGCGCACGCGCACACACACACACAGTGCAAATACATTATAATTATGGTATACTTTTAATGCTGTATTACAAAAACTTTAAATGCATACATACCATTAAGAAAATACAGCATAAGGAGAATGCCAAGACAGATGAATACTAGGATAATCAGTTACAGAGCAGAAAAAGATGGCATGGAAAAGTTAAAAAGATAAGTACTGAGGTCTACAACATCTACAAGTTGATCTAGATCTGTACTGATTTAAATCTGTAATATGACTGACATATGAATAAAACTGGCAAGGTTAAATGAAGAAAAATTATTATTATTATTATTATTAGCCATGTGGTGCAAGGAAGCCCGAGGCTTTTGCTGCACCAGCCAAAAAAAAAAAAAATTTCTGAGTTACCATGAGAGAAAGAGAGAGAGAGAAGGGAAGGAAATCACCAAAAAGGAGAAGAATGATAATATCCAGCTCAAGACCCTGGGTGTGCTAAGTGCATACTCACCAGATGTGAGCCCCTGGGGTTATTGCTGGCTGAGGGAAAAAAAAAGATCAAGAACATGGAGTTTTGCATACATCAATACTAACAACAGAACAAATCAGATTGGATCCTTGAATAAAGGGTGCAGATAAGTCTTAGATAACCCATCTGATATTGTGGATGTACTGAACAGGTACTTTTCATCAAAATTTACAGAAGAATGGCCCTTTGTAGTGAGGAGAACAGTGCGAGTGAGGCTGAGAAGCATGAATGAGTAATCTCCTACAATACCAAAATTGCAGGAGATTACTTATTAGAAAAATTTTTGGGCCTAAAGGCTAAGGCTTCCAGAGTTGATAGCATATACCCAGTAATTTTAAGGGAGGCAGCAAGAGAGTGCACTGAATCATTGAGGCTAATTACGAGTTCATCATTAGACTCGGAAGTTATTCCCTTGTACAGGAGAAGTGCCAGTGTATTACCAATATATAAACGTGGCTGTTAAGAGTGAAGTGAGTAATTAGGGACTAATCAATATGACTTCAGTAGTATGGAAAATCATGGAGACAATGATCAACAGTGGGGTACAGAATCCTTTATACAGAAATGGAATTCTGAAGGAAACACAACATGGCCTCCTAAAGGGAAAAATAATATTTAATCAACCTGGTTAACTATTTTGACAGAGTACTCATGAGCTGGATGTAGAAAATAATTTTAATATTGTTTACTTAGATTTCAGCAAAGCATTTGATTCAGTCCCACATGAGAGGTTATTGTATAATCTGGAACATGTTGGAATCACAGGGAAAATCCTTAGATTGATTTCAGGGAAGGAGGTAAAGGGCTGTAATTAATGGTTACTCTTCAGATTAGGCCAAGGCTAGTGAAAGAAGTGAAGTTCCCCCAAGGACCAGTATTAGGATCATTACCGTTTTTGATTTTCTTAAATTACATCAACAAAGAAATATATGGTGCAATGTCAAGATCAGTAACATAATTAATGATCAGCACCAAGCATAGCTTCTCCAGAAAGACTTAGACTTTGGGGATGGTGAGAAAAGTAGCTGTTGTTATTTGGCTTTTAGGAGCATTAGCAACTAAGGCCATATTGCTCTGGGATATGCGGTGGTCATTCCCTGACCTTTCCATATCCTCCGTATTTGGTGATGATGGGCTCGAACCCCGGTCTGATCAAGAAGTGTGTGCTACGCACTGCTGCTCCTTCCCACCTGGCTACGGAGGCGCCAAGAGAAAAGTAGTAGCTATGTTTTAAATCAGCAAAATACACTTGGGAAATAGCAGTCCCAAAATGCCTTATACATTTTGTGTTGTTCTCCAAGCAGTGTAGACAGACATCAAGGGCATGTGGTATCCTACTAAATCAAACATCGGCTTATAGATATAGTGTTGTTATAATCCCATTGTATAAGGCATACTTGGAATAACTATGTCCAAGTATGGAGACTGCACTTAAAGAAAGAAATCTGGCTTCTTGAAAGGATCTAATGATGGGCTCCTAGAGGCAAATAAGATCAACAAAGGGAAGTCCATATTGAGAAATGACTTCAATGTGTGGACTGCAGGGTGTGATAACTATGCACCTTAGAGGACACTTGATTGAGGTGTATTACAAAGCTCTGAGATGAGAAAGTAAAATGAATGAGGGTGAAATTTTCACTATGAGGAGCCATAATCAAATTATGGAGGAAGAGGTTTAAACTGGACTGAAGGGAGTTTTTTTTAGCCAGTACCAATGAGTTGTTGATTGTGGAAAAATTCCTTTCAAAGATGGTAGAGGCTGACAGCTTGAGGAGGTTCAAAGGTCAGTTGGATAGGCATCTGTGAGGAGGGAGTCAAATAGGTGGTTTGTTTTATTTCATTTTATTATTTATTTATTATTATTTTTTTTTTTTTTTTTACTTTTTTTTTTTGGCTGTCAAAAATACAGCAAATGTCTTGGGATTCCTTGAACCATATTGTTAATACTAATAATCCAAAATGACCCTATCCTCTACTATGGAACATCACTGCATGCCATATTCACTAGGTCTCTTCAAAATTACTCTTTCATTGTCTCTTTTCTACATTGACTCTTCTTCTTGTATAAAATGCCTGTAATTTTCAATGCTCATGACCTTTCGGTTGGTCAATTACTCACTCACACACACAAGAATTTTTCTATATTTGAGCTAAAAATAAATGCAAAGAAATCCATGCACATTGCAATTAAAAAAAAAAAATTTCACCCTTTCCAAATCAATCCACTTGTGAAACAATCTCCCATTATCAAGGTTAACTGCGAAAAAAATAAAGTCTAAGTACTGCAATAAATGCACACCCTCAAGAGCTTTCTGCCAGTTTCAACGATCAAAAAGTATGTTCTCTCTTCTCCTCTATACTATAATATGCAGCTAAAATTTTTCCCACCACTATAACCTCAAACATGCTAAAATGAGACAACATTAAAATGTGAATTGGCTGTTGAAGCTACTTCATAGTGTAATACTTTTTGGGAGCCACTAAGTGGAACTTTCTTTATTGCTTAAAAATTGTTTTTGTAATTTTTGATTTAAAATTAGTGGTGTCATTATTGTGTCTCTCTGATTAGGCTGGTGAATTTGTTCATTGCCTTGGCCTTTGAAGCTGCTTAAACACCAGAGTCAACTTTTGTCATTATCATGTTGTATCAATATAAGAATATTTGAATTCTTCCACCATTGTTATAGTAGTCAGTCCTCATATAGCACGATAGTTGTGTTCCTAGAAACCCTCGTGCAATGCAAAATCATGCAATATAAACAACAGGCCCTATGGGAAAAATAGGGTTAGGTGCCGACCTAACCCTATTTATTACGACCTAACGTAATAAAATACGTAAGTATTTTATTACGACTATTACGTAATAAAATATTGCTACTGCTTTTGCTTCTATCGTAAGCAAACTTGTTTTTTGTTTGATTTTATACTCAAACAGATGACAGCCGTTCCATCTCTTCCAATTCTTTGTGTCTTAATCTAATGGATTCTAATTACACTTTGAGTTGTTACTGCTATGTAAGTTGTTTTTATTTTCTCTGCATTCTTTGTAATTCTCGGCGTTGCCTCATTTAGGTCTGTAGCACGTGCAATATCACATGGTCCTTCATTTCGCTCAAAGCGTTTCACAAATTCATATTTTTTCTCTATCGACAGAGGCGGACTGGCCATAAGCCTTACCGGGGAAACCCCGGTGGGCTTATGGCCAGTCACACCACATGTGATTTTGGCCATAAACCATAGTATGAGGCCACTATAAATTTTCCTGGGTAAAAATTTTTGACCCAGTCCGCCTCTGTTTATCGATATTGCTTTTCTTTTTCTCTCAGAATCTGCAGTGTCTTCGCCAGCACGCTTCCTTTTCACACCTTTTAAGTATTTTACTCATTTTTAGGGAATAAAGCATAATTACAAAACAAGGAGGCACGCTTGATACATATAAACAAAGCTGTGCGCGTGTAGCAACTGAATAAACAACACCGTAAAGGCAGAGATACATTATTAACACCTGACATTTTACTAAAGCACATTTCTAGGGGGTTACTACCATAAAACAATAAAAACAATTTCCAGTTGCGTTTCTGCTAGTGGAATCTGTTATAAACTGGTAGTAAACTCAATCTAATTGCATTAGCGATTATACCGATAGCTGGAATTGTGTTGGTTTTTTGTTTCCCCTTCACTGATATAAAACACATAAATACATTTTCAGAATCTTCTCTTCATTCCTATCGTGTTGCGTTCAGTTGGGGTAATTCCACGTTCAACTGCCATTTCTTGTAAACACAAAGGTGAATCATGCATAAGCGAATTCGGTTCGTGTTATATAAGATATCGTTCCCCTATATCACAGTATTTTTGAGCTTTGTGTGGGGAAAAACCTGCTATTATGTTGGATGTTATTTTTCAACATTTGCATTCTTTTTTGTGAATCCCCACTATCTTTTTTGCATAACTACCACTGTTAAATTGGTAGTCGTTATGCAAAAAAAAAAATTATTGGCAAAATCCCTGTATTTTATATTGTTGGGAAATCCCCATGTTAGGTTCTGTGCTATTGAACTTGTGCTTGTTTGAGAGCATAAAAATTTGTTTTATGTTTGACTTCGAAGCACGCGGTTTGTAACTTTTAAGGTTTGTAAGGTTATTTTGGTTTTTATTTGATTGTTTATAAATTTTTCCGGGTATGTATTACTTACAAACTTTGTTCTAAAGAAGTGTATTGTTATAATTTCTTTGTTGTGAATTAAATTCCAGCCATAAATTACACCAGAGGAAATTAGGCATAATTTGGATAACTACCGATTTATTTAAAGAATGGATTCTAAATTGTTTTGTGCCAACTGTGGAAAACTATTTAAAGCGGAAAAATCTAGATTTCAAATTTTATTACTATTGGATAACATGCCAGGCTATCCAAAAGGTTTAAATCATCTAAATGTTGAAGTAATGTTCCTACCACCTAATACAACTTCTTTAATTCAGCCATTAGATCAAGGCATTATATTTACCTTTAAAACTCATTACATCAGAAAATCGTTACAATGGATTTAGGAAAAAATTGATTCTGAATCTATCAAAGTGATGGAGGCATAGAAACATTTTTCAATTGTGAACTGTAATGGAATCATAGCCTTATTGCTCAAAGAAGTAAAATCGTCAATGTTAAATGAGTGTTGGAAAAATGTATGGACAGAGTCAGTTCAGTCAGGAAATAAGGTTGAACCAAAAAAAAAACACCCCGGAATCTGTGCAATAGTAGAACTTGCTAAGTCAGTAGGAGGGGAAGGTTTTGATGATATGACTACTGAAGACGTTCAAGAATTACTAGTAGAAAAAGAGGCTGGCATTTAATGGAAATGGCATTGGAGGTAAAACCAAATCGATTCAGAGGATGATAGCGCAGTTGAAAATTCTGCACTAAAAAGCATATGAGACAGCATAAAATTAGCTGAGCAATTAGAATTATTTTTTGAATGCATATCCTTCTACTGAAAGGAGCGCAGAGTTCTAAAGGGTGCTTCAAAAATGTTTAGCTCCATACCAAGAAATTTACAAAGATCTATCAAGCAAAAGCAAACAAATCCAGATTACTGATTTTTTATAGAAGGTATATAAACTCTAGATGCTACAGAAGAAAGTTAAGAAGGTGAAGATATTCTGCAAAAGAGAAAATTTTTTCGTTTGATTGTGCTTAGCAAGGATGAAGGGAAAAAAAATTAAATGAACATACATTATCTGACATATGTATCAGTTTGTAAGGTAAGACATCTGTTCAGTTATTATAATTTAAGTTATTACTATTTAAGTAACTACTATTATAAAAATTAAGTTAAAATATTATGTTATTACTACTACAAAAATTAAGTTTCAGAAAAAAAATAAAAAAAAGGTGTATTTTTGTTAACTTTTGGAACGTCACCCCCCCCCCCCCCCCCGTACTGGTTCTTAGTCCCATATATCACGGTTTGTAAGATAAGACGTCTGTTCAGTTATTACTATTTAAGTTACTACTGCTATAAAAATAAAAGTTAAAATATTAAGTTATCGCTATCATAAAAATTCAGTTTCCGATAGTTATAAAAAAAAAAAAATGGTGTACATTAAACCCTCAAATTTAACAGACTAATAGGGGAGAAGGGGGGCCGCTAAATCGAATGTAACCTTGGGGGCATTTTTTATTGTTCTTAATGTAAAAACAAAGCTTTAATACAATATACAGTACTGTACAATATAAAATTTTGTTGCAATTTCGCCTTTGATTTATGGATATCAGTAACAGTTTGTTTTTTTATGCTGTAAATTTCACAAACGCGTTACTCAGACGCTTAATTCTAAATTCTCAATTAGCTCTGATTTCTGTGCCACATTTAAGTTCATACACTTTCTTTTAACTCCTCTATCACTTGATGCCATTTTAAATTGTAAGGATTGCAAAATTATTTAATAAATAAAGTCACAATTCAGAAATCACACAAACACTGTATACAACCTGACCGCACAATAGCCTGAGGCAGACTGAGACAGAAACAAAGCAAGTCGGTAGACCTGCAGTTTAGTGTCCCGAGTCACGTTCAGCTTGCAAGTCACCGCTTGTCTTATCTGTTATCTGTAATCTGGGAAAACAGCTATTTGAAGACGTTTTCAGAAATAATAAAAAACAATTTCCTGAATTTGATTATAAAAATAAAAGTGGGTAATTATCAAAACAATAATGGAAATAGGTAATTATTATTAATTTTTAATTAATAATAACATTGAAGTTTTGTATAACCTAAAAAAAAATAATATGGTCGAGATTAATATGAACATTACCATATTATTATCTGTCTGGTCCGTTAAATCGGAAATCCGTTATATCTTGGAAGAACTTATCTTGGAAGCTACTAGGCTTTACATACCAACTAAGAAATATTGTTCAAGGTTTAGGCCAAAATGGATGTCAGATGAACTAATGAGGCATATGGCAGAGAAGAAAAATGCATGGGATACTTACAAATTAACACATGACACAGAAGCCTATGATAGATACAAGTTGATATGCAACCAAGTTACAAATGAGGTTAGGCAGGCGAAGGCAGATTACGAGAAATCCTTGGCAAGGGATGCAAAGAAAAACAGCAAAGAGTTCTTTACTTATGTAAACTCTAGAAGGAAGGGGATGAATCAGATTGGTCCACTTGATATTGATGGGTCAACTGTTGATGATACTGCTCAGGTAGCTAACAAACTAAATGAATATTTTGCATCGACATTCACACATGAGGAGTTATTCAGCGAGGAGAATGCCAGAGGTGTATTCAACTCTAGCAGTAAGCTACAGAATCTTGAAATAACCAGGAGTAAAGTGGAGGAGAAACTGTTGAATATAAACACAAGAAAGGCACCCGGGGTGGATGGGATCTATCCAGTTATATTAAAGGAGGCAGCAAAGGAAGTAAGCAAACCCTTAGCCATAATTATGAGAGCTTCCTTGGACTCAGGGGAGGTCCCCATAGACTGGAAATGTGCAAATGTGACCCCAATTCACAAAGGAGGATCAAAGGCTGACACAAGTAATTATAGACCTGTGAGCTTAACTTCTGTTCCAGGAAAATTAATGGAGGCACTGGTTAAAGAAACACTGCAGGATCATTTAGACAAGACTTCAGTTATAGCTCGGACACAGCATGGTTTTGTTAAGGGGAAGTCTTGCCTAACCAATTTGATTGGATACTATGATGCAGTCACAAAAGAACTGGATGCAGGGAATAGCTTTGATATTATATGCTTGGATCTTAGAAAGGCTTTTGATACTGTTGCACATGGAAGACTGCTACACAAATTGGAGCAGTGTGACATTGGAAGCAAATTGCTGCTATGGATAAAGGGGTGGTTGAGGGGGAGAAGACAGAGAGTGGTAATCAATGGACACTGCTCATCGTGGACTAATGTTATTAGTGGAGTCCCTCAGGGTTCAGTGTTGGGTCCATTATTGTTTTCTGTATTTATAAATGATATTGATGATGGTATATCAAGCTTAATGTCCAAGTTTGCAGACGATACAAAGGTTGGCAGGGTTGTCAAGGACACTACTGACACTATGCTACTGCAACAGGATCTGGAAAGGTTGAGCAGATGGGCTGAGAGGTGGCAAATGAAGTTTAACATTGACAAATGTAAAGTACTACACATGGGAAACAGCAACCCCAGAGCAACGTATCAACTCTGTGGTACTACACTGACAGTGGTAGAGAATGAAAGGGACTTGGGGGTGGTTGTGCAGGCAGATATGAAGTTCTCTGAGCAGTGTAGACAGGCTGCAAGAGTAGCTCATGGAGTATTGTCACTGATATACAGGAATTTTTCCAGCAGGGATAAAGAAGTGATTATTCCCTTGTATAAGGCAATGGTCATTCCACACCTAGAGTACTGTATACAGGTCTGGAGGCCTCATTTCAAGAAGGATGTAGAGCTGCTGGAACGAGTACAGAGAAGGGCAACAAGATTAGTGAATGGAATAAATTGGTGCTCTTACGAAGAAAGGCTCAAGTTTTGCAAATTACAGTGTCTGGAGACTAGGCACCAGCGAGGTGATCTGATAGAGGTGTATAAAGCCTTGAATGGTTTGAGCATGCTCAATGCTGATGGGATTCTTCCTCTAGCTCAGAAAAATCACCTGAGAGGGCATAAATTCAAATTGAGGAAAGACAGATGTAGGATAGACGTGCGAAAATTTGCCTTTAGCCAGCGGGTGGTTGGTTGGTGGAACAGACTTCCATCCCTTGTAGTGGAGGTTGATAGCCTAAATAAGTTTAAGGCTCAGCTGGACAGGTATTTTGAACGAACAGAGGGGTGAAGTGGAAGTGGGTTTTTTTTTTTTTTTTTGGCTGATGCTGCATAAGCTTGCTTTCTTGCATCAAATGCCTCTACTAATGCTAATGCTATCGGAGTCTGTTAAATCGAGGGTTTACTGTATTTTTGTTAGCTTTTGGAACGTAACTCCCTTTTTGTATTGGTTCTTAGTTTCGTGTAACATGGTTTCACATTACAAGAGATTTTGTAAGAACCAAACTACCGTGCAATATGAGGGTTACCTCTATTGATATATGCACTACTTGGAGGGTTTCTATGTACTTTTGTGGCAGTGTAATCAGTATTAGAAGCATTTTTATTAGGCTTATAAGCTATAAATTTATAGCAATACAAATGTGATTTTATAAAATATTATTATGTAGTACATAACTTAATCTGAAACAGTACATTTTCTACTGTCGTCAAATAAGTAAGCCTAGCACAGTTAAAATTAGTCTAAATTCATCCCTCAGACTAGAACAGCAAAGCAAAGAACTCAAAGTAGTAGTAGTTGTGGCATGTGAGGCAAGAAAGCAAGTGTCTGAACTTGTGCAGCATCAGTCAAAAAAAAAAAAAGAAAAAAAAATCACACCATTCCCTCCAATGCCTGTCCAGTTCTTTAAATTTATTTAACCTATCAACTTCCACAACGACAGATGGAAGTTTATTCCAGCAATTAACCACCTGCTGGCTAAAGGCAAATTTCTGCATATCTATTCTACATCTGTCTTTTCTTAATTTTTATTTATGCCCCCTTAGGTTCGTAATCTGAACAAGTGGAAGGATCCCATCAGAATTCATGTTACCCAACCCATTCAAGGCCTTATACACCACAATCAGATCACCGTGCAGGTGCCTAGTCTCCAGCCACTGCAATTTGCAGAACTTAAGCCTCTCTTGGTAAGAGGATCCCTTCATTCCCCCTCACCAATCTTGTTGCCCTTCTCTGTACACGCTCAAGCAAATCTACATCCTCCCTAAAATGAGGCCTCCAGACCTGTACCCAATACTGAAGGTGTGGCCTGACCATTGCCTTATACAGAGGGACAATCACCTCCTTTTCCCTGCTAGCAAAATTCCTATATATCATTGACAAAACCCCATGACCTGCTTTTGCGGCCTGTCTGCATTGTTCAGAAAACATCATATCCCACTCTCAGGTCTTTTTCATTTTCTACCACCCTAGGTGTAGTATCACACAGTTGGTACTTTTCTCTGAGGTTACTTCTACTCATATTCAGTACTTTGCATTTGTCAATGTTAAACTTCAGTTGCCACTTCTCAGCCACACTGCCATTACTGAAATTAAGAACCCTGCCAACCTTTGTATCATCTGCAATCTTCGACACTAAGCCTGATATACCTTCATCAATATCATTGATAAATATACAAAAACAACAGAGGACCCAACACCGAACCCTGTGGGTCTCCACTAATAACATTAGTCCATGAAGAGCAGCACCCACTGATTACCACCCTCTGTCTTCTCCAACTCAACCATCCTTTTATCCATTGTAGCAACTTACCCTTAATACCATCCTGCTCCAATTTGTACAATTGACACTGTTGCGCACTTCCATGCGCAACAGTGTCAAAAGCTTTCCTGAAATGCAAATATATGATATCAAAATTATTTTTTGCATCCATTTCCTTTGTAACCACATAATATCCTATCAAATTTGTCAAACAAGACTTTCCCTTAATGAATTATTACTGCAGTCTTGTCTAGATGATCCTGCAATGCATCTTTAACCAGTGACTCCATTATTTTACCCGGAACAGAAGTTAAACTAACTGGTCTGTAATTACTCATGTCACCCTTCGATCCCCCTTTGCGAATTGGGGATACATTTGCACATTTCCGGTTCGTTGGGACCTCCCCTGAGTCCAAGGATGCTCTCATAATTTTGGCTAAGGGTTTGCTTAGTTGCTTTGTCACCACCTTTAATATAACTGGATAGATCCCATCCACCCCAGGTGCCTTTTTTATGTTTAACTTCAACAATTTCTCCTCCACTTTGCTATCAGTTATTACAAAATCATTAAGCACCCTGCTACAATTTGATAACCTTCTGCCATTTTCAAACCTTAATAACTCTTCATGTGTGAATGTAGATGCAAAATACTCATTCAGTTAGTTTGCTATCTGAGCAGGATCATCAACAGCTGAACCATTGATATCAAGTGGACCAATCTGATTCATCCCCTTCCTTTTAGAGTTTATATAAGTAAAGAAATCCTTGCTGTTTTTCTTTGCATCCTTTGCCAAAGATTTCTCGTAGCCTTCGTCTGCCTAATCTCCTTTGTGACCTGATTACAGACTAGCTTATATCTGCCATAGGCTTCTGAGTCACTTGATATAATTTATATGCATTTTTGTTCTCTATCACGAGTCTCATTAGTTCATTTTATAACCATTTAGGCCTAAACCTTGAAAAATATTTCTTAATAGGTATGAAAACACTTAGTAGAATACTTACTACCTTTAAAAGTAGCGGGAATGCTTTGATTCGAGGGAAATTCTTCTATGAATTAGGATTAAGTTGTGTTATTTGTGCCCTCTTTGCAAAGCTACTTTTAGCAGAGCTAAAAGTAGCTTTGCAAAGTAGCTTTGCTTTGATTCAGCCATAGGAGGATGACTTTGTGTTTTCGTTGCAAAGAGCACAAAATCAGCATTCTCATAGGTTTATATGAGGGCTTGAAGAACTGGGCTGATGCCATCAAAGGTTTAAAAGAGAGGGACCCATCAAGCACTCAGTTGCCCAGACCAATATATTTTTCGTTGTAGTTGTAGTGCAACTCTAACGATATTACTCTTTTGAAACATCGGGGTTATTTACTTTTGCCTATTACTAAAAGCTTCAGTTTTTCATTACCAGCCATATTTGCACCAACCAAAACTGTAATTGTCTTCTTACTATTTTTACCACCTAAACATTTATCACCTTTAAAAGCCAGTGTCTTGTTCAGCAAACATTTAAAAAAGACCAGTTTCATCAATGTTGAACATGCCTTTAGGCTCGTAGTCCTCCATTTTTTTCAAAACTGTTTCTTTCCAACGGGTACAGTCTTTTGCGATTACAACTCCACTTTTACCAGAAATAACTTTTTCGAATAAGTCATGGTGCTTTTTAAATTTGTCCGGCCAACCAGAACTGGCTTGGAATGTTTTATGCCCCAGAAAAGATGCATACTCCATAGCCTTTCCTTTTATTAATGGCCCGCATATTGGCATGTTTTGGTCTTGAATCAACTTCACCCACTTAAAAATGGCTTCATCTACATCTTCATACAGGCATAATTTCGCATGCTTATGACTGCGTCACATTTCCTCAAACAGTGTGAGAATCAAAACAAGGTTTTTCAGAATGGTTTGACACACTACTGGCAGGGTTACTAAATTTTAAAGCAATTTTTTTTTTTTTACTCTATCTACACTATTAAGAACTTCCACTTTTCCCCTACACTCAAGGATTTCCTTTTAGATATTGTAAAGTTACTTGCACAGCAGCTACAACAAAACTGATTTAGAGACCACATATACCTACCATGCCTGGCATTTGTGAATTATGAAAAGGCATTTGACTCCATACAGCATAAGGCAATGTTTTGGGCACTGGAAAGACAAGGCACAGATACCCCATATATATCATGATTTTGAAGAAAATATATGAGAATGCTACCTCCTTTATTAGACTAGACAAAGACAGTAGGAAATTTAAAATCGAGAAAGGCGTTCAACAAGGAGACACATCTTCAGAAGGTGTTTACTGCTGCCCTTGAGGAAGCTTTCAGATTAGACTGGCCGCAGAAAGGAGTCAATGTGAATGGAGAGCACCTAAACCATTTACAATTTGCAGCTGACATTCTGGTCATAAGCCACGATCCCAAAGAATTAGAGGAAAATCTTAATCAGTTATGTATGCACAGTTAGTAAGGATTTTGGACTAAAGATGAATATAGTTAAAACGAAAGTAATAATCAACAAGTATGCCACAGAAAATGATATAATCATTGAAGGAGCAGTAATTGAAAAGGTGGATTCATATACTTATCTGGGACAAGTCATTAGCTGTAATAATGATAAATGGCTGGAAGTCAAGAGAACAAATTTCGGATGGATAGCATTCAAAATATGGTCACATACTGAGGAGTAATATCCCAATTTGTCTGAAACATAAAATAATGAACTAATGTATACTCCCTACCATGAATTATGGAAGTGAAACTTGGGCACTCACCAAAAGAATGGAAGAGAAGCTGAAAACCACACAGCGAAGAATGGAACGAATTATATTAGGAATCAGACAAGAAGAGAAACATGGATTATTAGGCAGCAAACACAAATAAAGGAAATTCTTATCAAAACTAAAGAACTGAAATGGTCTTGGGATGGACACATAGCTCAAAGACATGATGACATACGGACTTAGAAAATAACAGAATGGTATCCAAGAGGAGCTAAAAGAAAACTGGGAAGACAACAATGGAGATGGACAGATGAAATTCATAAGCTTGTGAGTAGCAAATGGATGGCCATTGCACAAAACAGAAGGAAATGGAAAGTTGCTGGAGAGGCCTTCATCCTGCAGTGGATTGAAAATGGCTGATGATGATGATATACCTACCATGTAAACAAAGAAAGATGAAATTTAGTGAAAGTGTGGTTGACTTATTTCTGCGAAACAACAGATGAATTTCCGGTACATATTTCCTGCTCTAATAGGGTGCTTAGAGCAGAAAACAGGTTGACCAGAGCCTTTGTCCATGTCGAGAATTGCCTTAATCTTTGCCAATGGCTGTGGACACAGATAGCAGTTGACCAGCGTGACTTCTTGGTACAGTAGAGGCGGTTAAATAGTAGTAGTAGTAGTAGAGGCATGCAATGCAAAAAAGCAAATGTATGAGCTTATGCAGCATCAGCCAAAAAAAAAAAAAAAAAAAAAATATCACACCATTCCTTCAAAATACCCGTCCAGTTTCTACTTAAATTTATTTAACCTATCAACTTCCACAACAACAGATGGAAGTTTGTTCCAGCAATTAACCACCCGTTGGCTAAAGGCAAATTTCCTCACATCTATTCTACATCTGTCTTTTCTTAATTTGAATTTATGTCCCCTTAGGTTTGTAATCTGAACAAATGGAAGGATCCCATCAGAATTCAGCGTGCTCAACCCATTCAAGGCCTTATACACCTCAATCAGATCACCGAGCAAGTGCCTAGTCTCCAGCCACTGCAATTTGCAGAACTTAAGCCTCTCTTGGTAAGAGGATCCCTTCATTCCCCTCACCAATCTTGTTGCCCTTCTCTGTACAGGCTCAAGCAAATCTACATCCTCCCTAAAATGAGGCCTCCAGACCTGTACGCAGTACTCAAGGCGTGGCCTGACCATTGCCTTATACAGAGGGACAATCACCTCCTTTTCCCTGCTAGCAAAATTCCTATATATCATTGACAAAGCACCATGACCTGCTCTTGCAGCTTGTCTGCATTGTTCAGAAAACTTCATATCCGACTACACAATTACTCCCAGTCTTTTTCGTTTTCTACCACCCTAGGTGTAGTACCAGTTGGTACGTTTCTCTGGGGTTACTTCTACCCATATGCAGTACTTTGCATTTGTCAAGGTTAAACTTCAGTTGCCACTTCTCAGCCCATCTGCCCAAATTTTCTAGATCCTGTTGCAGTAGCACACTGCCATTACTGTCATTAACAATCCTGCCAACCTTTGTATCATCTGCAAACTTCGACACTAAGCCTGATATACCTTCATCAATATCATTGATAAATAAATAAAACAACAGTGGACCCAACACCGAATCCTGTGAGACTCCACTAATAACAGTAGTCCACGAAGAGCAGCACCCATCCTCACTCAAACATCCTTTTATCCATTGTAGCAACTAACCCTTAATACTATTCTGCTCCAATTTGTAGAGTAGTCTTCCACGCTCAAGTGTCAAAAGCTATCCTGAAATCCAAGTATATAATATCAAAATTATTTTTTGCATCCAGTTCCTTTGTAACCACATCATAATATCCTATCAAATTTGTCAGACAAGACTTTCCCTTAACTACTTAACAAACCCATGTTGTGTCTGAATTATTGCTGCAGTCTTGTCTAGATGATCCTGCAATGCATCTTTAACCAGTGACTCTGTTATTTTACCTGGAACAGAAGTTAAACTAACTAGTCTGTAATTACTGATGTCGCCCTTCGATCCACTTTTGTCAATTGGGGATACATTTGTACATCTCCAGTCCATGGGGACCTCCCCTGAGTCCAAGGATGCTCTCATAATTATGGCTAATGGTTTGCTTAGTTGCTTTGATATAACTGGATAGATCCCATCCACCCCATGTGCCTTTCTTATGTTTAACTTCAACAAATAACAGCAGATTGTGCAAGGCTCAAGGGGTAGAATTTTTTTCAGCCTGGTCTGTACTTGTTAACAGGAGAGACTGCTTCTACAGGGATGGGATACACTTAAATAGAAAGGGTGCAAGAATGTTTGCTGATGCTATCGAGGCAGTCTTAGGTAGATTGGGGGGATACTACTATTAATCTATTAGTATTTCATCACTGGCAGAGATGAAAGTGATTCTTGCACTGCTTCTATTGAAATGAGCAGCAGCCTGGAAAATAAGATTCAGGATATTTCAGAGACTGCTGGGAATCATTGGGGTACAAGTAAACAAATGGGTTGTGTTAGAGTAGCTAAGAAAAAGAACAGGTGCATGTATACTTGCGTGTACACCAATGCTAGGAGTTTCGTAAATAAATCTGATGAATTTGAGGTATTGCTCAAAGCATCAAAGGAAGATATTGTTGGGATATCAGAGACGTGGTGTCACACAGATATAAGTAATGCAGAACTGGAATTTGGGGATTACAATGTCTACAGAAAGGATAGGAAGGGAGGAGGGGTTATGCTATTAGTTAAGAAATACATAAAATCCAAGGAAGTGAAGCCAGTCGACATCGCTGGACAGTGCAGTGTCGAGTCTGTTTGGTGTGACATAAGCATTGGGAGATCAAAATTGAGAGTAGGAGTGTGCTATAGGCCTAATGACTCTGATGAGTATAATAAGAAACTGTACAGGGAAATAGAGTGGGCCAGTAAATCAGAGAGTCTTATAATGGGGGATTTTAATTTCCCAGATATTGACTGGAATTTGTGGGTTGGTCACTCACACACTAGCAAGGCTTTTGTGGATTTATTGGATGATTGTTTTTCTAAATCAGCATGTTCAAGAGGCAACTAGAGGGAGCAATACTCTGGATTTGAATATCAGTAGTGATTCTTCAAGCATTAAGAATCTGCAGATACAGGAACCACTAGGTGGCAGTGATCACAGTGTGCTGAAGTGGGATTTACTCAAAGAGGTAACTACCATCAGGGGTAAAGGGAAGGGTTATTGCTTTCATAAAGGCAACTACGAAGTCTGAGACAGTATTTAAATTCTATACAGTGGGTGCAACAGATGATGTTACCAACAGCAAACTCAAAATGGGAAGCATTCAAAGAACTTATCTTGGAAGCTACTAGGCTTTACATACCAACTAAGAAATATTGTTCAAGGTTCAGGCCTAAATGGATGTCAGACGAACTAATGAAACATATGGCAGAGAAGAAAAATGCATGGGATACATATAAATTAACACGTGACACAGAAGCCTATGAGTTGTTGTTATTTGGATTTTAGGAGCATTAGCAACTAAGGCCATATTGCTCCGGGATATGCGGTGGTCATTCCCTGACCTTCCCGGATCCCCCTTATTTGGTGGTGACGGGCTCGAACCCCGGTCTAATCAAGAAGCGTGTGCTGCGCACTGCTGCTCCTTCCCACCTGGCTACGGAGGGGCCTCAGAAGCTTATGAGAGATATAAGTTGATCTGTAACCAAATTACAAAGGAGGTTAAGGCAGGCGAATGCAGATTACAAGAAATCTTAGGCAAGGGATGCATAAAAAAACAGCAAGAAGTTCTTTACTTATGTAAACTCTAGAAGGAAGGGGATGAATCAGATTGGTCCACTTGTTATCGATGGTTCAACTGTTCATGATTCTGCTTAGGTAGCTAACAAACTAAATCAATATTTTGCATCTACATTCACACATGAGGAGTTATTCAGGAAGAGGAATGCCATAGATGAAGAAAACACTGGCAGTGAGCTAGATGGTCTTGTAATAATTGAGAGTAAAGTGGAGGAGAAATTGTTGAAGATAAATACAAGAAAGGCACCTGGGGTGGATGGGATCTATCCAGTTGTATTAAAGGAGGCGGCAAGGGAAGTAAGCAATCCATTAGCCATAATTATGAGAGCTTCCTTGGACTCAGGGGAGGTACCCACAGACTGAAGATGTGCAAATGTAACCCCAATTCACAAAGAAGGATCAAAGGCTGACACAAGTAATTATAGACCTATGAGTTTAACTTCTGTTCCAGGAAAATTAATGGAGGCACTGGTTAAAGAAGCACTGCAGGATCATCTTGACAAGAATTCAGTTATAGATCAGACACAGCATGGTTTTGTTAAGGGAAGGTCTTGCTTGACCAATTTGATTGGATACTATGATGTAGTCACAAAAGAATTGGATGCAGAGAATAACTTTGATATTATATACTTGGATCTTAGAAAGGCTTTTGATACTGTTGCACATGGAAGACTGCTACACAAATTGGAGCAGTGTGACACTGGAGGCAAATTGCTGCTGTGGATAAAGGGGTGGCTGAGGGGGAGAAGACAGAGAGTGGTAATCAATGGACACTGCTCGTCGTGGACTAATGTTATTAGTGGAGTCCCTCAGGGTTCAGTGTTGGGTCCATTGTTGTTTTTCTGTATTTATAAATAATATTGATGATGGTATATCAAGCTTAATGTCCACGTTTGCAGACGATACAAAGGTTGGCAGGGTTGTTAAGGACACTACTGACACTATGCTGCTGCAACAGGATCTGGAAAGGTTGAGCAGATGGGCTGAGAGGTGGCAAATAAAGTTTAACATTGACAAATGTAAAGTACTACATATGGGAAACAGCAACCCCAGAGCAACGTATCAACTCTGTGGTGCTACACTGACAGTGGTAGAGACCTGGGGGTAATTGTGCAGGCGGATATGAAGTTCTCTGAGCAGTGCAGACAGGCTGCAAGAGTAGCTCATGGTGTCTTATCAATGATATACAGGAATTTTTCTAGCAGGGATAAGGAGGTGATCATCCCCTTGTATAAGGCAATGGTCAGGCCACACCTTGAGTACTGTATACAGGTCTGGAGGCCTCATATCAAGAAGGATGTAGAGCTGCTGTAACAAGTACAGAGAAGGGCAACAAGGTTAGTGAACGGAACGAAGGGTTGCTCTTACAAAGAAAGGCTTAAGTTTTGCAAATTACAGTGTCTGGAGACTAGGCACCGGTGAGGTGATCTGACAGAGGTGTACAAAGCCTTGAATGGCTTGAGCATGCTCAATGCTGATGGGATACTGCCTCTTGCTCAGAATAATCACCTGAGAGGGCATAAATTCAAATTGAGGAAAGACATATGTAGGATAGATATGCGGAAATTTGCCTTTAGCCAGCGGGTGGTTGGTTGGTGGAACAGACTTCCATCCCTTGTTGTGGAAGTTGATAGTCTAAATAAATTTAAGGCTCAGCTGGACAGGTATTTCGAATGAACGGAGGGGTGAAGTGGAAGGGTTTTTTTTTTTTTTTTTTTGGCTGATGTTGCATAAGCTTGCTTTCTTGCATCATTTGCCTGTACTAATGCTAATGCTAAATAGGTTTTACAGGTACCACTAAATTGTGGAATGTTTTAGCTGTTGGTGCTGTTCAGGATTAATCCTTTAGCTCTTAAAAGCTGAAAGGATTAATTCTTAATCCTTTTAGCACTTAATTCTTGCTTTTACAGCATAAGCTCGAGTGCAAACAACGCATACCTGGGTCTCTCGAAATCAGTTCGTTATATGGAAATTTTCTTTGGAAAGAATTTTCTTCTTATAAAAAATTATATCGAAACTATTTTCAATGTAACGATCAAGGGGAAATCAAAAAAGTTTGCTAAATAGAAAATTTCACTATATGGAAGTTTGTTAAAGAGAGGTCTGACTGTATATATTAATCATTTTTCCTTTATAGGGGCCTTTATTTCTAAGAGGTTTTCTCTTATAATTTAGTTTAATTCTTGCTGTGTGTATATACCATATCCAAAAATTTCACTGCTTCATACAGCATGCCCTCCCCACCTTTTCTTCATACTAAATACATCATGAACTGTCATATTAACAAACAAACTTATCTGTGAAACGATAAACCCTAAATCTCCTAAACACTTCCTCGTTCATTTCACAAATATACGTAGCCTCATTTCTAATCTCAATTATGTCCATTTTCACTTACAGTCTGCCAAACCCCAGGTGGTACTTTTTCTGACAGAATCTCAGTTATTGGTTGATTCAACTACTGCTCATCTCAGTTGCCCCAATTATTCACTGTATGATTACTTTCCTTAAAGTGGTAATTATGCGTATATGCACTCTAATATTCTAAGTATATTCAACCCTTCTAAGTACACGGTCAAGGTGGTGGTCCTCTAGGCACCTCAGTTCACAAGTGGTGACAATCTCTTCTCCAATGGAGCTTTTCTCAACATCGTGTTGTTTGGCATTACGAGAATGCAAAATGGGATGATCTGCAAGATTTCTTTTCTTCTTTTCCTTCTTTTCAGATCGTGTCAGTGAAATAATTCTTGTAGGGATGAAATCCTTTATTCTACACTTCACATTAGTTTTCCAATAAATGTGCTGAAGCTGTTCAAGATAAGAATGTTGCATATCGCAATTGGCTTGTGTCCAAATCTCCAGGTCCATTTCTTAGCCTGTTCAAAACTAGATTTTGAACAAGCTAAGAGTAAAGAACAACTTGCTTCTTGTCCAAATGATCAAGCATTCTGGTCTCTTGCCAGAGTAAGTGGCTGAAATATTTGCCCATCTCTATTCCCACCTGTCAAAACCGGAGATTCTATTGCCACTATTAGTAAAAAATAAAGCTGCCCTGCTAGCATCCTATTTTAATTCTAACTCATGTGTTCATGATCTTGGTAAACCACCTCCTACATCTCCCAGTATGCTCCATTCAATGCCTCCTGTGTTCTTGTTAAAAGGATGTCATAAGGATTTTGAACAATCACAGGACTAAGAAAGCTCCAGATCCTGATGGTATTTCTCCACTTGTCCTCAAAACCCGTGCTCCTGAACTTACTCCTGTTCTGTGTCACCTTTTTTCTCTTTCTTATTCCAAAAGTTTCTCCCTTCTGCTTAGAAATTTGCCTATATCCAGCCAGTTCCTAAAAAGGGTGACAAATCCTTCCTATCCAATTATCGTCCCATTGCACTTACTTCTACTCTTTCTAATAAAGACTCTTTCTACTCTTTCTCTTTATTTCCCAATAAAGTAATGCAAAAATCAATTAACTGCCAAATCTTAAACTATCTAGAAAACTTCCAACTGATCAATGATTGCCAGTATGGATTCCATCAATGTTGATCCACTTATGTTACCCATCAGTAGACAAATCCAATGGAAAAGTTTGATGAAACTCAAGCTGTTGCTCTTGACATCACAAAGGCTTTTGATTGTGTTTGGCATAAAGGTCTTCTCAATAAGCTTCCATCTTATGGTTTGCCAACTGTTTTTTGTAACTGGGTATCTAGTTTTCTCTCTGACCACTCACTGCAGGTGTTCTTCACTCCACTAATGCTGGTATTTACCAAGGTTCAAGTTCTCTTCCACTCTTTTCCTCTTGTATATTAATGACCATCTTCCATTAACTGGAAATCCTATCCATAATTTTTCTGATGATAGCACATTACCTTCCAATTTGAGAAAACTAGCCCTGCTCAAACAGTTTCAACTTCTCGAATATCCACTACCAATTCCTTAAATGCTGATCTCCAGGTAGTTCTCCAGTGGGGGCAAAGATAACTTAATTGATTTCAATCCTTCTAAAACTCAGTCCTGTCTTATATTTCACAAAAAGGATGATTCTTCTTCTGCTATGCTTATCTTCGACGACACTTGGATTTCTAGGCAAGATCATATATCTCTAATTGGGATTGCCTTGACTTCTAATCTCTCTTGGCATAAGCTCATTACAAATATTGCTTCCTCTACATCTAAAAAACTGGCTTTTCTCTTTCACACCCAGCGCTTTTCTTTTCTTCCAAACAGCTGTTCACTCTGTACAAATCGCAAATCTGCCCTACCATGGAATATTGTTTCCACATCTGGGGCAATGCCCCCCAAAACCTCTCTCAGGCTTCTAGATTCCATTCAAAAGAGGGCAGTTAGGATAATTAATGACTAATTGCTCAGAGAGTCTCTCCCCCCCCCGTCTCAGACTTTCTGTTTCTGTTGCATGCGTTTTCTATGGATACTTCCATGAGTGCTATTCTTTTGTATTGGCTTCTATATAATTCCTGCTCTCTCTCTCTCTCAAAGCAGTCTGAACATGTGTACAACCAGTCAATATCCTTTTAACATCCAACTTCAAACTCACAAAACCAACTTTTCTTCTTCCTCATTTATTCATCCAACTTCCATCATCTCTACCTTCATTCAGCCCCATGCTCGGTACTAAGTACAATGTACTATAGGTTCTAATAACTCTCATGTTAGGTTTTTGTAAAAAAAAGTAAAAAGTTTTTTCTTTTTTTATATTTAAACACTCAATTTTTACCACTCAATGCAATGGCAAATTCTATTATTATATTGATACTTGATTTCAAAGAATAATGTCAAGATTACACTTAAATTCACGGACTGTGCCACATCAGAAAAATGACAAAAAAGTAATGTTAATAAATTAATATACAAAATATTCACAAAAAACATACTGGATATAAAAGATACTATGATAACTCTGTAGTACAATCAATTCTGTACTACCTTTCATTCTTGCTAAAAATAAAAATACTTTCACAGTGGCAGAAGATACCTCGCAGTTGTGATCACATGTTGATCCACAGATTAACATTGTACTAAAAATATAAGTGAAATAAGAATTCTGAAATCACAAAAATTAACAAACCGAGGTAGTATTGTTGCATATACTCAGTACTCCATAATTTTCGCTTTTTTTTTCTCCAGAATAGTCTTCTAAAAGGAAAATAGTTATATAGGCTCAAGTTTAATAGGCCATCATTTTGTCAAATAATAACAAATCCATATTTATTTAATTATGACAGAATAGAAGAGTTTATGCACCACCTTTGTCACATGACAAAAGCAGACAAAAAACACACAAAATACTTATATCGAGTAAGCTGATTAATATTAAACCAAAGAAATGTATTTAAAAAATTCTTACTAAATTTGTTTTACTTAAAATCTTGTCAAAACTACAGTGGTTAAAAGAAAAAAAACAGAAAAAAAAACACATCACTTTTCTTGCATAAATCTAGGATCAACATTTTTTTGTTCTTGGAGAACAAGGATGCTTCCACTACATACTGCAAAACTTAGTATCCATTTCAAAATGATAGCACCAAAACTCATCTTTACTATACACAGCCAATATTCTTTATTAAATTCCTGCACTCCACAGTTAAAGATATAATTATTGCATGTGCAGTCACAGATGCACTATCTATTTGAAATGCCATATGAAAAATTGCACGCACAACTTTGACAAAGAGGAAACAAAATGAAGAAAATGTTATATGAACTAGCATGTCTGCTAGTTTAAGCATAAGCATATCTATTTCTCCCAATGCTGCTCAGGACTGCACGCATCAAACATGCTTTAATAGAAAAACCATTAAAATAATAAATAGTATACAAAAAATAAATTTCAGACCTACTTTAATTTTAAATGCTATCTTTTAATGTTCTATAAGTGATACAACCTGTATTTCTTTCTCTGAATTTTTAATAGCTTCTTCTATTAGTGTCTTTGCATGTGCTATATCCACGGTAGACCTAATTATCAAATATATAAGACATCAAAAATATTAATTTATATACAAAAACTATTTTTATAGTTACATAACAAATAGGCTACAAAAATGATACTATTGATATTATTAACCATTCAAATGGCCAATGTATCTAAGGCAGAGGTTCCCAAGGCGTGGAGCACACACTTGAGAACGTTTTACATCCCCATGGGGGGAACACTTTGGGGGGTATGAAGTACATTTTTAACAAAACTTTTTTCAGACAATTTTTTTAATTCTTTTACTTGGTTAACAGTTTAGTTAGCATATAGTACTGCCAAATTAAAAATGTGAGCCTTGGTGGGGGTAAGGCATTTTATGTCAAATCTGTTTATCTACACGTATTCTGAAAGGTGGAGGGGAGTGCAAAATTTATAAAATATTTTGGGAGGGCACAAAGCATAAAAGTTTAGGAAACATTGGTCTAAGGTTATTAAGCCATTTTAAAAATTCTGTGAATGCTCTTATCAGTAGAGTTCGTTAGAGGATGACTTTATTATGATGATGAGCAGCCCAAAGCAGGTTTTTATTTTGAGAATTTTATACATGCTATTATGCAGATTTCCACGACTAATAAAATCTACAAGCACATGTATTTGCCTATTTGTGGAGAGCAAACTATCATTATTATAGTTATTTCTCCCTGTTAGGGGGACACAAGTGGTTTATCCCCCACACAGAGAGATGTCAACGTTGGCAAGAATCTCCAATGGAAGTTTTGTCAAGAGAAATTGAGTATCACCTGGTGAAGTCCTCTTGGAGTGTTGGAGCAGCAGGAGAAGAAGCCATGGTGGATGGACAGGGCAAAGCTAGAGATGGCTCTCGAGCGGCCATGTAATAGAAACTAGTGATGTAAATGCAATGGTGCATCCTGTGGAGCACAGAATCATTACTGGGGTTGGTATATCCATATGGTTGACAAGTTAATTCCTACTGTGACTGGCAGTGGGGGGTTAGTCGGCAGAATAAACTATGGTAGTTATAGGTGTGCCAGTTGGAGGTTGAGTGATAGAAGCATCCGTTGAAGACTGTGGTGGCATAGGTCAAGAATGCCTTGTAGGCTACTTCCAATTCCAATACCCTAGCCTCTCAATGGGTTGTCGGTGCATTGAGGGCCAGAAGAAGTTGGTTGCAGAGGTCAAAGTAGACTGGACAGAAGTGCATCACGTGGTTCCAGTTCTTTGGCTTTCCACAGATGCAAAAAGCATCTTATTGGCATTACCATTTTCTCGCCTCCCAATAAGGGATATTCAGCATTGCTTTGTGTCATTGTACAGTCTGTCCTCGTATAGCACGATAGTTGTGTTCCTAGAAACCCTCGTGCAATGCAAAATTGTGCAATATAAACAACAGGCCCTATGGGAAAAGTGGGGTTAGGTGCCGACCACCCAAGATTGAACACACATTTGGAACCAAAACATTACCAAACACAATAAATAATCGGGTAATTTTAATCGTTATAAAATACTTACGTATTTTATAACAATTAAAATACGTAATAAAAAATATAATATATTTTTATTATAATATAATAAAAAATAAATATTTTTTATTATTTATTATATTATAATAAAGAATTTTTAGTATTTTTTAATACTAAAAAGTATTTTTTACGAATAAAATACGTATTTTATTTGTAAAAAATTTATTATATTAAATAAAATAGTCGTAATAAAATGCTTACGTATTTTATTTTATTACGACTATTACGTAATAAAATATTGCTAATGCTTTTGCTTCTGTCGTAAGCAACCTTGTTTTTTGTTTGATTTTCTATCCAAACAGATGACAGCCATTCCATCTCTTCCAATTCTTGTCTTAATCTAATGGATTTTAATTACACTTTGGGTTGTTCCCGCTATGAAAGTTGATTTTATTTTCTCCGCATTCTTTGTAATTCTCGGCGTTGCCTCATTTAGGTCTGTAGCACGTGCAATATCACATGGTCTTTCATTTCGCTCAAAGCGTTTCACAATTTCATATCTTTTTCTCTATCGACAGAGGCGGACTGGCCATAAGCCTTACCCGGGAAATCCCGGTGGGCCACAGGCCGGTGTTATTTTGGCCATAAACCGTAGTATGAGGCCACTATAAATTTTCCCGGGTAAGAATTTTTGATCCAGTCCGCCTCTGTTTATCGATACAGTATTGCTTTTATTTTTCTCTCTGAATATGCAGTGTCTTCACCAGGACGCTTCCTTTTCACACCTTTTAAGTATTTTACTAATTTTTAGGGAATAAAGCGCAATTACAAAACGAGGAGGCACGCTTGATACACATAAACAAAGCTGAGCGCATGTAGCAACTGAATAAACAACACCGTAAAGGCCGAGATACATTCTTAACACCCCACATTTTACTAAAGCACATTTCTGGGGGTTACTACCATAAAACAATAAAAACAATTTCCAGTTTCGTTTCTGCTAGTGGAATCTGTTATAAACTGGTAGTAAACTCCATCTAATTGCATTTGCGATTATATCGATAGCTGGAATTGTGTTGGTTTTCACGTTATTATGGTGAAATGTGTTTCCCCTTCACTGATATAAATCACATAAATACATTTTCAGAATCTTCTTCATTCCTATCAGGCGCCTCCGTAGCCAGGTGGGAAGGAGCAGCAGTGCGTAGCACACGCTTCTTGATTAGACCGGGGTTCGAGCCCGTCACCACCAAATACGGAGGATGCGGAAAGGTCAGGGAATGACCACCGCATATCCCGGAGCAATATGGCCTTAGTTGCTAATGCTCCTAAAAAACCAAATAACTAACTAATAAATAACTAACTCATTCCTATCGTGTTGCGTTCAGTTGGAGTGATTCCGCATTCGACTGCCATTTCTTGTAAACACACAGGCGAATCATGTATAAGCGAATTCGGTTCGTGTTATATAAGATAACGTTCCCTTATTTATAAATCGTGTATGATCGAATTCGTGTAATGTAAACACGTGTTATACGAGGACCGACTGTATTTGCTTTCCTTGTTTCCACTGCTGACATGCCCTTGGGTATGCAGGGTGCTCGCCTTCACAGTTGATACAAGTGGGTTTCATGCTGTACATGAATTGCTTTCGATCAAAATGGTGATCTTTTGTACCATAACAAGCACAGACAGGCACTCCACGGCAGGCCATCTGTGAAGCACATATTTCTGGCATTTAAAACATCGCTGGGGGGTTTGGTATGTATGGCCTTATGTTACAATTTATGTATTCGGCTTTTATCGAGTTTGGAGATGGAGAATTAAACGTAAGGATGAGGTTTCTAGTTGATACTAACTTCTCATCTTTCACACAGAAATTATTTTCACAGCTATCACTCCCTGTCATTTCAGTTTGGTGCAGATTTTCTCCTCAGTAACCTCAAGGAGGTCCCACTCCTTAGATGACACCTCTTGATGATTTTAGTGTTCTGTGTGGTGTCATGGTAATTGGTATTCTTCCAAATGATATTGCTCGGAGTAGCTGCTAAATGTCTGTCGTTTTCTGTTTCGATTAAGATGTCACCAGAACGAAGCCTCTTAACTGATTTCAAGGAACCTGCTAACTTCTCTAAACTCTTCTGTATAAAGAAGGGTGACATTTTCCCAATAAGTTTCTCAGTTTGGGAATGTATAATCAAGACAGTACCTTTGTGTGTCTCTTTACTGCATTAATATTGTCTGTTTCTTTGGTTTTGTTTTCTGATAGGGACCGGGTTGGGACCCCTAGAAGAAATTACTTTATCAGGATTCATGGAGATTTATTGGTTCAGTGCCCAGGCTCCCCACTCACCATAGAGCCCAAATGGGACACCCACTCCCAGCAAGCACCAGTCCCAGGACCTTAATACTTATGTATTAAGCTGGCCCTCCTCATCCCCTTGACCACTGGGCTACTCCTTTCCAACAAATCCATGGATCCATATACCTAGCAAACGTGCTGGATGCTAGAAATGGTGGTCTATAACAGTGGTTCTCTGAAACTACTAAGAGCTACGGACCCTTTCAAAAATCAAAAAAATTCACCAACCCCTTCAAATATCAAAAAAAAGTTTGTGGACCGCTACATATAACATATGCATATGTTATATGCATGTACAGGGTTGTTAAAATTAAGTATCCCTATGTAGAGGGCTCTGGAGCAAGTTCTAAGGCTCATACTGAAGCAAAATTTGGACAACAGGTACAATAAAGAATTTTCTCATCATTTATTGGGAAAAAAAAAATTGTCACTATATGGTGCTGTGGCAATACAAATTACTTGAACAGCACTACAATTGTTCAATGTGTCCTCCATTTTGGTCAACAAAAGTTTCCATTCGAAGAACAGCATTTTCTACAGCAAAACGTAACATATCAATAGCCAGCACATGACATCTAATGCTGTCCTTCAGATCTGCCAAAGCTTGACATCCTTCCCGATACACCCTATTCTTCAAAAAATCCCCACAAGCAGAAGTTGCATGAGGTGAGGTCCGGTGATTGGAGTGGCCAAGATGTCTGGAAACAATGGCTGATGACCCGTTCATCTGTAAAGTGTTGCCTTACTTTGGACACAACGGTGGATGTGGTGTGGTGCACCATCTTGCATCAATATGGTATCCCAAAGGCATCCACACTGTTGCAGCTCTGGTATTGCAAAATTTGCCAACATTTAATAATATCGTTGTCCAGTGATGGAACAGGTGTTACCTGTTCAAAAAAAATATGGCCAATCACGAATGTGGCCGTAAATCCACCACACTGTCACTTTTGGAGAATGCAACAGGACCTCTTGGATAACTTGAGGGTTTTCTGTTGCCCAAATGCAACAGTTGTGCGTATCACTTGTCCATTTAAGCAGAAGTGGGCTTCATTACTCCAAAGGATGTTCCGTGGCCAAGTGATATCCACTGTCATTGGGGCCAGAAACTGAAGTGGATGTGTGAAACAAATATCTGCATCACAGTGCTTTAACTGCTGTAGCATGTGCATCTTGTAAGGATAGTACCACAAAGCCCAACACATTACTAGCTTTACAGTGAAATACGGTATGTCCACTTCACAAGAAACAGCTGGCACACTTGTGCTACCACATGGAGGTTGACTTGATAAATCCACGACAACCACATCTTCAACACGAGAGGAGTCCACTCGTTTTCGACCTCTACCTGGTTGAACACCAAGATGTCCTGTCGCTTCAAATTTCGCCGTCATTTTGTGGACAGCACAAACAGTCATAGGTCCACGCCTTATGCGCTTTTGACACCAGAATTCTCTGATAGCCACAGCTGCATTGTTGCTGTTCTGATAGTACAGCTTCACTAATAGCACCATTTCCTGCAATATTGTTGACATTGCTGCTGTAGTGCAGGCAAACATCTACTGTATGATTTTGAAGAGATTTCTTTGCTTTTATACAGTACAGTACAGTACAGTAGAGCTGAGTAGTGCCACTGTGGCAATAACTTACGATTATGCAAATAAATTACGTTATTTGCATAATCGTAACTAAGATAGTTACGTGCCATACAGTGACAAATTTTGTAACTTACATTTTTTTTTTTTCCAATAAACGGAGAGCGCATTCTTTATTGTACCTGTTGTCCAAATTTCTCTTAAGTATGAGCCTTAGAATTCGCTCCAGAGCTCTCTAAATAGGGATACTTTAATTTTAACAACCCTGTACCTGACCATATACTTGATATACCTTTATATATTTACTTTAGCTGACATCAAATTTTTTCATTTTTGCTATCCCTGTTTTCGACTTATAACTAAATTTGCCCACACGTATCTGATGATTGCTATCCTACCTTTTATTTTATTTGTTTAATCATTTTACTTTGCAGTTCCCTCACCTCTAATTGGCTTTGCAATTCAGCCTATAATTCTCTTAATTCATCATAACAGGAGAGACTGCTTCTACAGGGATGGGATACACTTAAATAGAAAGGGTGCAAGAATGTTTGCTGATGCTATCGAGGCAATGTTAGGTGGGTCGGAAAACTGCTAGATTGGGGGGATACAAGGACTAATAGATTAACAGTAGCCACTGGCAGAGGTGAAAGTGATTCTTGCACTGCTTCTATTGGAATGAGCCGCAGCCTGGAAAATAAGATGCAGGATATTTCAGAGACTGCTGGGAATCATTGGGGTACAAGTAAACACATGGGTTGTGTTAGGGTAGCTAAGAAAAAGAACAGGTGCATGTATACTTGTGTGTACACCAATGCTAGGAGTTTAGTAAATAAATTTGATGAATTTGAGGTATTGCTCAAAACATCAAAGGCAGATATTGTGGGGATTTCAGAGACGTGGTGTCACACAGATATAAGAAATGCAGAACTGGAATTTGGGGAGTACAATGTCTACAGAAAGGATAGACAGGATAGGAAGGGAGGAGGGGTTATGCTATTAGTTAAAAAACACATAAAATCCAAGGAAGTGAAGCCAGTCGACATCGCTGGACAGTGCAGTGTCGAGTCAGTTTGGTGTGACATAAGCATTGGGAGATCAAAATTGAGAGTAGGAGTGTGCTATAGGCCTAATGACTCTGATGAGTATAATAAGAAACTGTTCGGAGAAATAGAGTGGGCCAGTAAATCAGAGAGTCTTATAATGGGGGATTTTAATTTCCCAGATATTGACTGGAATTTGGGGGCTGGTCACTCACACAGTAGCAAGGCTTTTGTGGATTTATTGGATGATTGTTTTCTACATCAGCATGTTCGGGAGGCAACTAGAGGGAGTAATACTCTTGATTTGATTATCAGTAGTGATTCTTCATGCATTAAGAATCTGCAGATAAATGAACCACTTGGTGGCAGTGATCACAGTGTGCTGAAGTGGGAGTTACTCAAGGAGGTAACTACCATTAGGGGTAAAGGGAAGGGGTATTGCTTTCGTAAAGGCGACTACAATGGACTGAGACAGTATTTAAATTCTATACAGTGGGATCAACTGATGATATTGCCAACAGCAAATTCAAAATGGGAAGCATTCAAAGAACTTATCGTGGAAGCTACTAGGCTTTACATACCAACTAAGAAATATTGTTCAAGGTTTAGGCCTAAATGGTTGTCAGATGAACTAATGAGGCATATGGCAGAGAAGAAAAATGCATGGGATACATACAAATTAACACGTGACACGGACGCCTATGATAGATACAAGTTGATCTGTAACCAAGTTACAAAGGAGGTTAGGCAGGCGAAGGCAGATTACGAGAGATCCTTGGCAAGGGATGCGAAGAAAAACAGCAAAGAGTTCTTTACTTATGTAAACTCTAGAAGGAAGGGGATGAATCAGATTGGTCCACTTGAGATCGATGGGTCAACTGTTGATGACCCTGCTCGGGTAGCTAACAAACTAAATGAATATTTTGCATCGACATTCACACATGAGGAGTTATTCAGCGAGGGGAATGCCAGAGGTGTATTCAACTCTAGCAGTAAGCTAGAGAATCTTGTAATAACTGAGAGCAAAGTGGAGGAGAAATTGTTGAAGATAAACACAAGAAAGGCACCTGGGGTGGATGGGATCTATCCAGTTATATTAAAGGAGGCAGCAAAGGAGGTAAGCAAACCCTTAGCCATAATTATGAGAGCTTCCTTGGACTCAGGGGAGGTACCCATTGATTGGAGATGTGCAAATGTGACCCCAATTCACAAAGGGGGATCAAAGGCTGACACAAGTAATTATAGACCTGTGAGTTTAACTTCTGTTCCCGGAAAATTAATGGAGGCACTGGTGAAAGAAGCACTGCAGGATCATCTAGACAAGACTTCAGTTATAGCTAGGACACAGCATGGTTTTGTTAAGGGGAAGTCTTGCCTGACCAATTTGATTGGATACTATGATGCAGTCACAAAAGAACTGGATGCGGGGAATAACTTTGATATTATATACTTGGATCTTAGAAAGGCTTTTGATACTGTTGCACATGGAAGACTGCTGCACAAATTGGAGCAGTGTGGCATTGGAGGCAAGTTGCTGCTATGGATAAAGGGGTGGTTGAGGGGGAGAAGACAGAGAGTGGTAATCAATGGACACTGCCCATCGTGGACTAATGTTATTAGTGGAGTCCCTCAGGGTTCAGTATTGGGGCCTTTATTGTTTTCTGTATTTATAAATGATATTGATGATGGTATATCAGGCTTAATGTCCAAGTTTGTAGACGATACGAAGGTTGGCAGGGTTGTCAAGGACACTACTGACACTATGCTGCTGCAACAGGATTTGGAAAGGTTGAGCAGATGGGCTTCGAGGTGGCAAATGAAGTTTAACATTGACAAATGTAAAGTACTACATATGGGAAACAGCAACCCCAGAGCAACGTATCAACTCTGTGGTACTACACTGACAGTGGTAGAGAATGAAAGGGACCTGGGGGTGGTGGTGCAGGCAGATATGAAGTTCTCTGAGCAGTGCAGACGAGCTGCAAGAGTAGCTCATGGTGTATTGTCAATGATATATAGGAATTTTTCTAGCAGGGATAAGGAGGTGATTATTCCCTTGTATAAGGCAATGGTCAGGCCACACCTAGAGTACTGTATACAGGCCTGGAGGCCTCATTTCAGGAAGGATGTAGAGCTGCTGGAACGAGTACAGAGAAGGGCAACTAGATTGGTGAATGGGACAAAGGGGTGCTCTTACGAAGAAAGGCTTAAGTTTTGCAAATTACAGTGTCTGGAAACTAGGCACCAGCGGGGTGATCTGATAGAGGTGTACAAAGCCTTGAATGGTTTGAGCATGCTCAATGCTGATGGGATTCTTCCTCTAGCTCAGAAAAATCACCTGAGAGGGCATAAATTCAAATTGAGGAAAGACAGATGTAGGATAGATGTGCGGAAATTTGCCTTTAGCCAGCGGGTGGTTGGTGGGTGGAACAGACTTCCATCCCTTGTCGTGGAAGTTGATAGCCTAAATAAGTTTAAGGCTCAGCTGGACAGGTATTTCGAACGAACAGAGGGGTGAAGTGGAAGTGGTTATTTTTATTTATTTATGTTACTTTTTTTTTTTTTTTTTTTTTTTGGCTGATGCTGCATAAGCTTGCTTTCTTGCATCAAATGCCTCTACTAATGCTAATGCTAATGCTAATAACTTATATAGGATATTCACATTCTTTCTCCTTTTACATATCTACAATAATCAGTCCTTGTATAGCACGATAGTTGTGTTCCTAGAAACCCTTGTGCAATGCAAAATCATGCAATATAAACAATATTTGTAATAAAATACATAAGTATTTTATTACGACTATTACGTAATAAAATATTGCTAATGCTTTTGCTTCTATCATAAGCAAACTTGTTTTTTGTTTGATTTTCTATCCAAACAGATGACAACCGTTCCATCTCTTCCAATTCTTTGTGTCTTAATCGAATGGATTTTAATTACACTTTGAGTTATTCCTGCTATAAAAGTTGTTTTTATTTTCTCTGCATTCTTTGTAATTCTCGGTGTTGCCTCATTAAGGCCTGTAGCATGTGCAATATCACATGGTCTTTCATTTCGCTCAAAGCATTTCACAATTTCATATTTTTTCTCTATCGACAGAGGCGGACTGGCCATAAGCCTTACCAGGGAAACCAAGGTGGGTCGGAGGCCAGTGTGATTTTGGCCATAAACGCTAGTATGAGGCCACTACAAATTTTCCCAGGTAAGAATTTTTGACCCAGTCCACTTCTGTTTATCATTATTGCTTTTCTTTTTCCCTCTGAATCTGTAGTGTCTTCACCAGGATGCTTCCTTTTCACACCTTTTAAATATTTTACTCATTTTTAGGGAATAAAGCACAATTACAAAATGAGGAGGCACACTTGATACACATAAACAAAGCTGTGTGTGTGTGTGTGTAGCAACTGAATAAACAACACCGTAAAGGCAGGGACAACTCTACCTCACTAGCTCACATTTTACTAAAGCACATTTCTGGGGGTTACTACCATAAAAACAATTTCCAGTTGTGTTCCTGCTAGTGGAATCTGTTATAAACTAGTAGTAAACTCGATCTAATTGCATTTGCGATAATACCGATAGCTGGAATTTTATGTTATTATGGTGAAATGCATTTCCCCCTCACTGATATAAAAAACATAAATACATTTTCAGAATCTTCTCTTCATTCCTATCGTGTTGCGTTCAGTTGGGGCGATTCCGATCCAACTGTCATTTCTTGTAAACAGAAAGGCGAATCGTGCATAAGTGAATTCGGTTTGTGTTATATACGATATCGTTCCCCTATTTATAAATCGTGTATGATCGAATTCGTGTAGTGTAAACACGTGTTATACGAGGACTGACTGTACTTGTTTTTTCTGCTATTCTTAACCTTCTAGTACCTGGCACTTTGTGTATTTTTTGCTTCCATCTGTGCAAATTCTATCAGACTTATCAATTCTCACATACATGCATTTACTTTATGTATTATAGCAGCATCCTTTACTGCTGCTTTGCGAATTTTGGTGCATCTGTCACATATTGCTTATTTATCTTTATCCATTAACTGAAACTTCATGTTTAATACTCATGATTCTATATTACATTTAATATATAAATATATATGGTTGACCACCGTTTCGTGGATCCCCTGGAACTGATCCGCGGTCCCCAGGTTGGAAAACGGTGGTCTAGAACATAAGTTTTCAAACTGGGTTGAAGACCTACAGTTCCTTGAGCGCTTGTTAGGGTTCAGTTCCATGAGATTATTATGAGGGAAAGACAATTTTGCAACTTTTAGTTCTGAATCTTGGATATTTCTGAATACAGATTAAGAAATTTCCAAGATTAAACTGTCTCCAGTGTAATGATTTTTTAAAGTGTGTTCCTCAGAACTCTTGGCATCTACAAATGTTCTGTCCTCAATTTTTTTTTTTTTTTTATTTAAATTGTACACGTTATTGTTTTTTTCTTTGGTTATAATTATTACTGTTTTTAAAGGTATTTGGGTTCCACAGAAGATTTAGATTAGCAAAAGGATTCCATGGAATGCTTAGAGCTATGAAAGGGTTCTGTAGTCAAAAATCAAAAAAAAAAATTAAAACCCTGCTCAAGAACCTATTACCTGAATAGAGAGATAATGACAGAGTTCTAGAGAGAGGCATCCAAAGTCAAACTACCCTTTGGGATTTCAATGTTTCACATTGAAATTCCAAATAGGGTAGTTTGGGATTTCAATGTGTGTTTGGGATTTCATCGCTTCACATTGTCTGTTACTTGATCTGTCTCAATCTCCTCCTCCTTACATTACTGACCAAGTAATGTATACCATAATCATATACCATTATTGAAGGTAGAGGAGTGTGTGTGTGTGTGTGTGTGTGTGTGTGTGTGTGTGTGTGTGTGTGTGTGTGTGTGTGTGTGTGTGTGTGTGTGTGTGTGTGTGTGTGTGTGTGGAGGGGGGGGGAAGTAATGACTTTTTTTTAATTTAAAAAAATAATAAATAATAATATTTAAGATATTACTCTTAAAACGGGGATAATATGCATATAAATATTTGTAATTTAATATTTTAATTCTTATTTTATTTTCAAATAATGAAACATATGGTACACAAGAAATTTTTTAAATACTCTTTGTACATTATTAATTAAAACTTAATTAAATAAGTACAAGTTTAGTACCACTAATCAATTAATGATATCATAGCAGTTAATTGATGTTATTCAAAGCAAAACAAACGAAAAATTTAAAAAAAAAATAATAATAATAAATAAAATATATATATCTCAATGTCATTTATAAAAAAAAACAATGCAATTTAACATTGGAATCACCAGCTACAGGATTCATTTCAATAAAATGAAACGTTTTTAAAAATGATCATTAAAAATGGGTCACTACCATATTGATAATTCAATTCTTCATCCAATTCTAAGCTGGTTCGTTTTCAAGTAATAAGTTAGTAATTGTTGTTGTTGTTTTGTATAAAAATGTAGACTGACTGTTCTTCATAACTTTACAGGTTTTTACATGGTTATTTCTTGTCATGTTTCTTCCAATAAAAAAAAGAATCACTCAAGTTTAATTTTTGTAAAGAAATGTTACACAAGTGAATGATTATAATACAATAAACAGGTAGGTAAAAGTCTGTAGTTACACTCAAATCATTATATGGCTTGATGGTTTGATATTCATGGATTTTAAATCTGAATCCAAATATTAGCATCAACATTCAACCACCTGGCTAATGGCAAATTTCCACACATCTATTCTACAACTGTCTTTCCTCAATTCAAATTTATGCTACCTGAGGTGCAGAATCTGGGCAAGAGGAAGAATCCCATCAACATCGAATTTATCCTAGTTATAATTTGGTCTTGAAACATGTATTAACACTTTGAGAACCCAACTGACATTTGGTACAAATAAAAACAATTTCATAATATTTTGTTAAATGTTATACAATATTTATTTAAATGGGGAAGTGTTTACCTTATTTTGGAACAGTCAGAAAATATACTGTGTCAGTGTCAATAATTCAAAGATATTGACAGAATCTTTCCTCATGAGGTTCTTTGGCTCCTAACCAATATAAAATCTTCCCATTTAGCCTGCACAATGAATTGCCCACTCCTGTACTAACTCATTATAAAAGTATAATGTTCTCAATAACGTTTATAACAACCATTTTTAACAATGTAATATAATGTACGTAATAAATGTTTTCATGTAACTAAAAGACAAACCTAATATTAAAAATGGAGCCCATTCTGGTAGCCATAATTTTAACTTAAATATTGTCTGTTTTTTTTTTTTTTTTTTTTTGTTAGTTGTTGGCACATCGGCTTTTGTGGCCATAATGCACCTCCCAAAGTTTTTGCATTTTATTCTGATCCAAGCCCGCGACGGGATTTGAACCCACACCCTTTGGGTTACCATGCAGGCACTTTACCCACCTGGCTAACCTGGTCGGCTACTGTCTATGTGCCCTTTATAAAAGTTACACTCTTTGTATCAGTGTAAACGAAGATATAGCAACGTATGGAATACATGCAAGGTGGCATATAAGATGATTTCATTTAATTATCCTAATCAGGTATCATAACAAATACAGACAAGCACGTCTCCATTTTAAATTGAAGCTTTTTAAATGCACTTTTAAAAATTACTTTATAAGTGGTGATATATTGTACATGTTGGCACTAATGACAATAATAGTAGGAAAACTGTGGTATTACTTAACAAGTACAGGTCAACGTTGAAAAAAACTTTCAGTTAGGGTAGAATTTGAAAGTGTCTGCAATTCTGCCCAGACACGATAGGAGGGAGTACATGATGAGAGCCTTGTCGACCAAATCAATCGCTATACAAGGCAATGGTCAGGCCACACCTAGAGTACTGTGTACAGGTCTGGAGGCCTCATTTTAGGAAGGTGTAGAGTTGCTAGAATGAGTACAAAGAAGGGCAACGAAATTTGTGCGGGGAACAAAGGGGTGCTCTTACCAAGAAAGGCTAAAGTTCTGCAAATTACAGTGCCTGGAGAATAGGCACCTGGGAGGTGATCTGATTATTGAAGTGTATAAGGCCTTGAATGGGTTGAGCAAGCTGAATGCTGATGGGATTCTTCCTCTTGCTCAGACTAAGAACCTGAAGAGTCACAGTTTAAAATTGAGGAAAGATGTAGAATAGATGTGTCGAAATTTGCCTTTAGCCAGTGAGTAGTTGATGGTGGAACAGGCTTCAATCTTTTGTTGTGGAAGCTAATAGCCTAAATACATTTAAGGCTGAGCTGGACAGGCAATTGGAACAAATGGAGGGGTGAAATGGGAGGGTTTTTTTTTTTTTTTTGACTGATGCTGCATAAGTTTCTTTCTTGCATCGTATGCCTCTACTAATTCTAATGCGGCCCTGGAGAGCGTGTGCAAGTCTCATGGGGTAGAATTTTTCTCAGCTTCATCTGTGCTTGTTAACAGGAGAGACTGCTTCTACAGGGATGGGATACAATTAAATAGAAAGGGTGCAAGAATATTTGCTGATGCTATCGAGGCAGTGATAGATGGGTCAAAAAACTGCTAGCTTGGGGGGGGATTCACGGACTAAAAGATTAACAGTAGCCACAGGCAGAAGCAAAAGTGATTCCTGCACTGCTTCTATTTGATTGAGCAGCAGCCTGGAAAGCAAGGTGCTAGGGATTTCAGGGACTGATGGGAGTCATCATAGAACAAGTAAATACATGGGCTGTGTTAGGATAACTAAGAGTAAGAATAGGTGCATGTACACTTGCATGCATACAATGCTAGGAGAATAGTAAATAAATTTGATGAATTCGAGGTGCTGGACAAAACATTAAAGGCAGTATTGTTGAGATATCAGAGATGTGGTGTTACACAGATATAAGGACTGCAGAACTTGAATTTGGGGTGTACAACGTGTACAGAAAGGATAGATAGGATAGGAAGGGAGGAGGGATTATGCTGTTAGTTAAGAAACACAAAATATAAGGAAGTGCATCTGGTTGACATGGAGCGACAGTACAATGTTAAGTCAGCTTGGTGTGACATAAGCACTGAGAAAGCAAAATTGAGAGTAGGAGTGTGTTATAGGCCTAATGATTCTGATGAGTACAATGAAGAACTGTACAGAGAAATAGTGGGACAGAAAATCAGACTGTCTTATAATAGGGGATTTTAACTTTCCAGATATTGACTGGAACCTGTGGATTGGTCACTCAGACACCAGCAAGGCTTTTGTGGATTTATTGGATGATTGTTTTCTACAGCAGCATGTTTGAGAGGCAACAGAGTAGTAATGCTCTTCATCTGATTATCAGCAACGATTCTTCATGCATTAAGAATCTGCAGAAAAAGGAACCACTAGGTGGCAGCGATCAGTGTGTGCTAATGTGGGATTTACTCAAAGGTGTAACTATATCAGAGGTAAAGGAAGGATTTTTGCTTTCGTAAAGGTGACTACAGTGGTCTGAAACAGTTTTTAAATTCTATACAATGGAACCAACAGATGATGTTACCAACAGCAAATTCTAAATAGGAATATTTAAAGAATTAATCTTGGAAGCTACTAGCTTTTCATCATAATAAGCCTAAATGAATGTCAGATGAACTAACGAGACTTGTGGCAGAGAAGAAAAATGCACAGGATGCATATAAATTATCAGGCGACACAAGCCTATGGTAGATATCAGCTGGTCTGTAATCAAGTCACTAAGGAGGTTAGGCAGGCGAAGGCAGATTGCGAGAAATCTTTGGCAAAATATGCAAAGAAAACAGCAAAGAGTTCTTTATTTATGTAAACTCTAGAAGGAAAGGGATGAATCAGATTGATACACTTGATATCGATGGTTCAGTTGTTGATAATCCTGCTGAGGTAGCTGACAAACTGAATGAGTATTTTGCATCTACATTCACACATGAGGAATTATTCAACGAGGGTAATCCCAGAAGTTTATCAAACTCTGCCAAGGAGCCATATGATTTTGTAATAACTAAGAACAAAGTGGAGGAGAAATTATTGAAGTTAAATATAAGAAAGGCACCTGGGGTGGAAAGGATTTATCCAGTTATATTAAAGGAGGCAGCAATGTAAGCAAGCAAATGCTTAGCCACAATTATGAGAGTTCCTTGGACTCAGGGGAGGTTCTCATGGATTGGAGATGTGCAAATGTACCCCCCAATCCACAAAATGGAATCAAAGGGTGACAGAAGTAATTATAGACATGTTAGTTTAACTTCTGTTGCGAGAAAAATAATGGAGGCACTGGTTAAAACATTCCAGGATCATATAGACAAGACTTGTCTAGATGATCCTGCAATCAAGACTGGTCCTTGATTGCAGGACTTGGTAGTCTAAAATGCTGATGGAACTGATCAGTGGTTTTAAACTGGGGTGCCGTGGCACACTAGGGTACCGCAGCAGCATTCTTGGGGTGTTGTGTAATTTGGGTTTAAGTTACTTAAAGTTATTATTATTTATTTATTTTTAAAATTTGTATATTTATTTCATTATAGAAAGGTGTACGGTATCCACACCTTTCTATAATGTACCGTATCTTTTTAATTTTGTGGTGATCTATAATTGATCTTTATTTAGTACCTCCATATAAAGAATAAAATTATTATATAGGTATATATTAAAATGTCAAAAACCACTGTGTTAGGTATTTCTATTGAGCTAGGGGTGGCGTGAAAAAATTACTAGGACACTAAGGGTGCCGTGAACCGAGAAAGCTTGGGAACCTCTAGAACTGATATTCAAGTCAAGTGGACCCAATTTGGGCGAAGTCCAGACGGTCTGTGACAGCCACATCCTCTGCATGCACCTTCACGATGGGGGGAATCCTGGGTATAACCTCCATGCACAAACACATGGTGGGTGACCACCCAGGTGTTAACCAACATAAGCAGGGGTCGAAGTGTCGTGCCCACACCACATGGAGGAATGCCACCCCTTCTGTGCTACCAAGCAATACTAGGTGGTAGATGACTCTCATCAACGGGTGCAATACCACCATTTGCTTATTGGAGGCCTGAAGTGGTGAAACCCATGTTTAGTCTCCAGAGCTAAGTTCCGGCCAACCCTTCCCCATCTTCCATCATGCAGTATGACTGATGAATTTTGAGGTTATGATGGACATCATGGCAAGATCCAATCTTCCTTACATTTCAAGGGTACAGCTCTAAAACAGTGTTCACAGGACGGCCACCAGTTAGTACACCGGACCGAACCTATTGATAACTCTTTAGGAGGCTTCTGGATGAGCTAGTGTATAATCTTGCTGCCTCTACTCTGCCAGATAATGGCTAGAGGGAGTCCAAGTAGTGTGTATGCGGGGGGGCATTGTCGAGGCCATGTTATGTCAAGGATCTGGGTATATTCTTACCACGTGTATGCCATATCCAAAAATTTCATTACTTCATACAGCATGTCCCCCCCAACTTTTTCTTACTATTGAATACACCACGAATTGTCAAACTAATAGAGTAAGCTTATCGGCAAAAAGATCTAAACCTACCAAACACTTCTTAGTTCGTTTCACAAATATACGTGGTCTCAATTCTAATCTCAACGATGTCCATTTCCACTTGCAGTCTGCCAAACCCCATATACTTTTTCTGACAGAATCACAGTTATCGGTTGATTCAACTACTGCTCATCTCAGTTGCCCAAATTATTCGCTGTATCATTCCTTTTGCTTAAAGGTGGTACTTAAACATATGTCTGTTCCGATATTCCCCGTCAGAGACTTGGTAATTTGGAATCTCCTCTTTTCGATCTTCTCTGGTTTAAAATCTCTCTACCGCATTCTGTAAAATTTATCTGTTGTCTCTACCATTCTCCCAGCTCCACTAATCACTTGGAGCTCTTTGACTTCCTCTCTTCGCAACTTGACTTTCTCCAGTCCAACTTTCCTAACAGTGAGGTAATTTTCCTTGGTGATTTTAATGTTCACAACAGCAGCTGGCTTCCATTTTCTAGTCACACTGACCCAGCTGGTCGAGATGCTGAGGCTTTTGCAATTACTAATGACCTTGCAGAAATCGATTATTTACCTACAAGAATACCAGACAATCCTAACCATACAGTTAACATGCTTGATCTTTTTCTCACAAACAACCCTTCTAAGTACATGGTCGAAGTGAGTGGTCCTTTAGGCACCTCAGATCACAACTTGGTGATTGTCTCTTCTCCAATGGAGCCTTTATCTTGTGGCTATTCCCAACCTCGTGTTGTTTGGCATTATAAGAATGCAAAATGGGATGACCTGTGAGATTTCTTTTCCGTGGTCAGACTATTGTTTCAAAACTTCTGATGTCAACGTTTGCTCACATCGTGTCATTGAAATTATTCTAATAGGAATGGAATCCTCTATCCCACACTCATTTTAAAATCTCATCCTTTATCTAAACCTTGGTTTCCCAATAAATGTGCTAGAGCCGTTCAGGAGAAGAATGTTGCATATCGTAATTGGCTTCTATCCAATTCTTCAGTTTCATTTTCTGCCTACACCAAAGCTCGCAACAATTGTAAAGCAGCTATTAATCAGTCCAAACTAGAGTTTGAACAGGCTAAGAGTTGAAAACTTGCTTCTTGCCCTAATGGTAGCCGAGCATTCTGGTCTCTTGCCAAAGCTATTGGCTGCAACTTTTGCCCATCTTTGCTCCCACCTCTATCAAAACCAGATGGTTCTGTTGTCATTTCGACCACAGATAAAGCTGACCTGCTAGCATCCCATTTTTCTTCCAACTCATGTATTAATGATCTTGGTAAAACACCTCCCACAATTCCCAACACGCTCCATTCAATGCCTCCTGTGGTCTTCCGTCAAAAGGATGTCAGAAGGATTTTGACGAATCTTGATGCTAAGAAAGCTGCAGGTCCCGATGGTATTTCTCCACTTGTTCTCAAAAACTGTGCTCCTGAACTTACTCCTGTTCTTTGCCGCCTTTTTCACTTTCTTATTCCAAAGGTGTTTTTCCTTCTGCTTGGAAATTTGCTCATATCCAGCCAGTTCCTAAAAAGGATGACATCCCTTCCATCCAATTATCGTCCCATTGCAATTACTTCTACTCTTTTTAAGTAATGGAGAAATCAATTAACTGCCAACTCTTAAAACTACCTAGAAACCTTCCTTCTGATCAATGATCGCCAGTATGGATTCCGTCAGTTTCGATCCACTGGTGATATTCTGGCTTATGTTACCATTTATGGACAAATTCATTGGAAAAGTTCGATGAAACACAAGCAGTTGCTCTTGACATCTCAAAGGCTTTCAATCGTGTTTGGCATAAAGGTCTTCTAAACAAGCTTCCATCTTATGGTTTGCCAACTGTTTTTTGTAATTGGTTATTCAGTTTTCTCTCTGATCGCTCACTGAGGGTGATGGTAGATTGCTCGCTGTCTTCTAACTTCTCCACTAATGCTGGTGTCCCCCAAGGTTCAGTTCTTCCCCCTACTCTTTTCCTCTTGTATATTAATGACCTTCGTCCACTGACTGAAAATCCTATCCATAGTTTTGCCGATGATAGCACATTGCATCCCTCTTTCCATTTTGAGAAACCTTGCCCTGCTCAATCAGCTTCAACTTCTTGAATATCCGCTACCAATTCCTTAAATGCCGATCTCCAGGTAATTTTCCAGTGGGGAAAAGACAACTTAGTTGATTTCAACCCTTCTAAAACTCAGCCTTCAATTATATATCTTGCAAAAAGTATTCTTCTACTCCTATGCTTATCTTTGGTGACACTCCGATTTCTAGGCAAAATGATATATCTCTTTTGGGGATTACCTTGACTTCTAATCTCTCTTGGCACAAGCACATTACAAATATTGCTCCTTCTGCATCTAAAAAACTTGGTTTTCTCTTTCGCTCTCGGTGTTACTTTTCTTCCAAACAGCTGTTTGGAAGAAAAGTAACACCGATTTGCGATTTGTACAGAGTACAAATCGCAAATCCACTCTACCATGGAATATTGTTCCTACATCTGGGGCAGTGTCCCCATAACCTCTTTTCTACAGATACTTCCATAGGCACTGTTGTTCTAAATTGGCTTCTATAATTCCTGCTCTCTCTCTTTCGAAACAGTCCGAACACATGCCGTCACCAGCCAACGTCCATTTACTGTCCAACTTCAAACTCACAGAACCAACTGTCATCTTCTGCATTTATTCATTCAACTGCCGTTTTCTGGAACAACCTTCCTTCATACGTATTTCCTGAAAATTAGGAAATTTCTACAGAAGTTCAAGTCTAATGTCAACAAATATCTTCTTTCGTCTTCTCAACCTCCAACCCAAGCATCGCACTAAGTACTATAGGTTCTAATGCCTTTCGTGTTTGGGATTTTCATAAAAAAGACTGCAGTTATAGTTCAGACACAACATGGGTTTGTTAATGGGAAGTCTTATCTGACCAATTTGATTGGATACTATAACACGGCCACAAAGGAACTGGTTGCAAAAAATAATTTTGATATCATATATAGTCAATTCCAGTTATTTGGGACACATCAGGACTAGTGCATTTTGGTCCGATTAAGCGAATGCCCCAATTGTCCCAAGTTTCACGTAAAAAAGTTAAAAATACAATGGACCCCCACTTTACAAATGGTTCACTGTACAATCAAATCACATTATGATGGAGTCACCATAGTAAAGTAGTGTTCACTATACGATGTGTAGTAAGTGCGGGTCATTGTGATCACGTTTTTGAATTTTATTTTGATTCTATTAAACAACGATTCTAATTAACGAAAATAGGAGGAATATTATCCACAGGCTATAAAAGTAAATATAAGTAGATATATTAAACGATACATGAAAATCGGAAGAATATACTTGATAATCAGAATAATTAATACTTACTATAATATGTACATACTAACTAGTTGACATTTCTGTTTACTGACATTTGTGGGTGGGGGTTAAAATTTAAAACAGTAAAAAGATAAGAACAAAACACGCACACACAAATTCAAAGTAACCCGATACGCACAGGCGAGAATGGAGTAACAAGTTACGAAGCTTTTAAAATAGGAATGAAGAGAAGATTCTGAAAATTAATTTTTTATATGATTGAAGATTCCATGAAAGTGTAAACACATTTCACCATAATAACCACAGAATTCCAGCTGTCGGTATTATTGCAAATTCAATAAGATCGAGTTTACTATCCGTTTATGATATATTGCACTAACAGAAAAGCCCAATAAACAGGTGACTGCTAACTGTTTTTATTGTTTTATGGTTGAGACCTCCAGAAATCTGACCAAACCACGTGGTACGGTCAGAGACAATCATAGGGTAACCTCCAGTGCTGCGGTCTCCTGCCTCGATTAAACAGCATATTATCCCAATTAAGCGAAGTAAACCCTGGCTATATTCTCCATTGGGTTCTATTTTTTTTTTAGATTTGCCCAAATAAACGGCTGCCCAGATTAACCGGTGACCCAAATAACCGGAATCCACTGTACTTGGATTTCAGGAAAGCTTTGGATACTGTTGCACAGGGAAGGCTACTGTACAAATTGGAGCAGTATGACATTAAGGGCCAATTGATGCTAGGGATAAAGGGATATTTGAGTGGGAGATGACAGAGTGGTAATCAATGTGTGGAATAATGTTTTTAGTGGAGTTATCCAGAATTGGACGTTGGACCCATTGTTGTTTTCTGTATTTATTAATGACATTGATGAAGTTACTGTCCAAGTTTGCAGACAATATGAAGGATGGCAGTTTGTTAATGACATGTGTATAAGTACGCTACTGCAACAGGATCTAGAAAAGTTGAGCAGATGGGTTGACAGGTGGCAACTGAAGTTTAACATTGACAAATGCAAAGTACTGCACATGGGTAGCAGTAACCCCAGTGTAACATAATATCAACTATTTGGTACTATGCTCAGGGTAGTGGAGGATGAAAAAGACATGGGGGGGGGGGGTAACTGTGCAGTCAGATATGAAGTTTTCTGAGCAGTACACAGATAAGGAGGTGATATCCCCTTGTCTGAGCAGTACACAGATAAGGAGGTGATATCCCCTGGTCAGAACATACCTTGAGTACTGCATACAAGTCTGGAGGCCTTGTTTTAGGAAGGATGTAAAGCTGCTCGAATGAGTACAGAGAATGGCAACAAGATTGGTGAATGGAACAAAAGGCTGCTCTTATGAAGAAAGGCTTAAGTTCTGAAAATTGCAGTGTCTGGAGGCTAGGCACTTGCAAGGTGATCTGATTTAGGTATATAAGGCTTTGAATGGTTTGAGCAAGCTCAATGCTGATGGGATTCTTCCTCTTGCCCAGATTAATTAGGGACATAAATTCATAGTGAGGAAAGAAGGTTGTAGAATAGGTTTGCAGATATTTGCCTTTAGCCAGTGGATAGTTGATTGCTGAAACAAACATCCATCTGTCGTGGAAGTTGACAGCTTAAATAAATTCAAGGCAGAACTAGACAAACAGCTGGAGTGAATGAATGGGTGAAATGGGAAAGGGATTTTTTTTCCTCTGATACTGTATAAGCTTGCTTTCTTGCATCATATGCCTCTACTAATGGTATGTACTTAATTTTCTAATATAACAGTAGGTAGATTTTATCTGTAGATGCTTTTAATTTTAAAGTATTTTACTAGCATGCAAGGACTATATTTGGGTGAATTTTTCCCACCCCCCACTGAAAGACTACTAACCGCTTCTACAAAAAATATATATTAAGTTTGACAAGGGCAGAAAAGGCACTAATTAGGCTGTGCACACTTATAAAAAACTATAATCTAATAAACACATACTCATCGCCTCCAATAGTATCTACAAATTGATACAATTCAGCAGTCCTCTGGCTTCTTAATGCAATTTCAAAATTTGTTTCCAGATTACATTTTCTTTCTTCAACTTCCCTCAATAACTGTTCCATACTTTCTGCAAATCTATCAAACTGATGCCTTTTGGATTTATAGTTCTTTTGATTTTTAACTAATGAAGAAGTCATTTCCATTGGCACAAGCTGAAAGAACAGAAAAAAAATTTACAGTAAGTTGTGTGTACTTACCAAAGGAAAAAAAAAGGGGGGGGGAATAGTTACAATAAAATGAGTTAAAGGAAAGAAATATCTTGGCAGACATTTCTTAGATGATATTTCAATTCCTAAATATGAACCTAACTTTCACAAATTTATATAAATTCACGTATGAGCTAGAAAATACGTGTCCCTATCAGACAACAATAACAAAGCAACTAAAATTTTAACATCTGATAAGTACAGCCTTTGTGGTGGGGAGAGGGAAGACAGCGAGCTATGTTCTGTTTACGGATAACAGAGAAACAAAATATGCATTGGAAATATCTCCCAATTTTTTTTTTTTTTTAACACCATGCATTCTTGAGTAGCTCATAAATCATGAATAATTTTTCAAAATATATGTTATAAACATTTCCATATTAAGTGGTTTCCTGAACCGTAGAATACCCAGAGCATACTGTCAATAATAATATTTTCTTTCATCACCTGTTTTGCCTGTTTTTCTGGAGGCAAAACTAGAATTTCTGGGGAATAATAAACATGTTTACCATTGCCTAAGACTGACTAACTCACTCAACCAGTGAGATAAAAAGTCCATAAAAATTCCTTATGTCTTTGACAAAATTTGAACCAAAGCCTTTTACACACAGTGGAAGGACAAGCAGCAATTTTAACTACTGTGCTATCCATGAGTGCAAGTATAAAAATATAATGAGAGGATACGTGGGAAATTTTTTTTTTTCATATCTTTATAACATGGTTAGTATCTGAATAGGTAAATGATGCAAGAAGGGTATTGGTTGATGCCTTCTTTATTTAATGCATAAGTTGCATTTTATTTTTATATACAGGTATAGTGTTATATCAGAGAAAAAATAAAATGCAATACAGTATTATATTGCACTATGACCAAGGTTCTGGAATGAAACCTCATCACACTGTATAAATGTTGATAAAGTTTCATTCCAAAATCTGGCAATGGTCTAGCCCCATATCTGCAGAATTTAAAAGTTCATACTATATTTATTTATTTAAAATTTATTTATTATCTGAAATTCCTTGCTTGTAAGAATAACAGACTGTAAAGGATAGCCACACAGCATATTTTATGTTGGCTCTTTTCTCTGAATACTGTTTCTTCCATTCCAATGTTCTGGTAGAGATTTCTGTATCTCGCTTATCAAGAAAATAGCCGTGTTGAAAGCTGAATACCAGCCTTCAACATGGCCATTTTCAGATCTTATACAATTATTCTTCACAGTCAAGAAATCTTTTGATTTAGAATGTCTAATGAGCAGATGCAATTGCAGAACAAACCACATCTGAAGCACATTGAGATATGCAACGTCACTGACACCTCCATCAAAATGTATAGACCAGGGTTCCACAACAAACAGCTGGCAGTTCAACAACTGTTGAACTGACAGCTGTTTGTTTTGCCATATCACTGTGGTTTGCATTTTTCAAAGATTGGCAAGATTTTCAACACAAGAGTTTGAGAATGGACTCTTAATAGGTAAGCTAAATTGTTGACAGCATTAATTTACAGAAAAAATCTTATTCGTTGAAGAACCAATGAATAATAGCCCAACCAAGCATATCAAGCCTTCATTAGGCCAGTGTGAAATAAGTTACCTGGAGAGCATTTCATAATTAGTTTCTTATTCAACATCAAGGTAGTAAACTATCTCTTTTTTTTTTTAATTTATAGGGAAAAAATGAATAAAGATTTGAAACTGGTTCACCATTCTTGAAAAAATGTACAGTATACTATTTATCTTATGGAGCTTCATTTGCATGCATGACATTTGTAAATCAGGAAGTAACCTGGAAGCCTATCTCTCAAGGTTTTTTTAGATTTGTGTTGCTTCGATATGCTGATAACAGTTAAGTATCTTGTACAACAGAACAATTTAGGACTAAAACCGCAGGTTACATAGGGAGTTAACTAGCATACAAGTTAATGCAACTGCATCATTTTTGTATATAGCCTACCACTTAAATAGTTATAAATTGGCATCATTAAGTTTCAGAGTTTATGTATACTTAAGGTAACTTGTAATTATGGTATAATTAAGTATACTTAATTATACTTAAATAGTTGGCTACATACAGAAATGATGTCATTGCACTAACTTGTACACTAGTACTCTCTATGTAACCTGAGACGTTATGCCTAAACTATTCTGTAATCTAAATTACTCCACACCATCAGTCATCTCTCATATTGTGGAGGTATACTTTGCAACTAGGTTGGCATCATTGCAAAACCAGGGTGCCTGGACTGATGGAGCAATAAGATCTGAAACTGTGCCCTATCAGTGATGGTATCCGCTGAGAATAAATAACAATAGCCTTCTCCTATGGTGAAGCATTACTTATTCAAGGTAGTACAATTTCATGGCAACTCGTGAAGGTATTCACAATATGAGATATAATTAATGATGCCAATTTATAACTACTTAAGTAGTTGTCTACACTAACTTGTAAGCTAGTATCTTGTTTAACTAATTTCACATATAGATAAAAGTTAATGTCACAAAAAAATTTAAACGCTTTTAATTTTCCACAGAATTTAATTATCAATGGACAGATCCTAGAGTATGATAACACAGGGCTGACTGATATTAAATGCTTTGGTAAGTTGATATTATACGTTGATAGTATACGTGGGAGTGCATTTCAGAACTTCATAACAGATTAGTCATTGGAATAATATTGAAGGGGTTTTTTTGTTTTTTCAAGCTAATATTAGCATTAGCAGAGGCATATGATGCAAGAAAGAAAGCTTATGCAGCATCAGCCAACAAAACATCCCATTTCACCCCTCCATTCGTTCCAAATCCAGCTCAGCCTTAAATTTATTTAGGCTATCAACTTCCATAACAAAAGATGGAAGTATGTTCCACCAATCAACTACCCGCTGACTAAAGGCAAATTTCCACGCATATATTCTACAAGCGTCTTTCCTCAATTTGAATCTATACCCCCTCAGGTTCTTAATCTTAGCAAGAGGAAGGATCCCATCAGCATTCAGCTTGCTCAACCCATGTAAGGACTTAGACAACCTCAATCAGATTACCTGGCATGTGCCAACTCTCCAGATGCTGCAATTTGCAGAACTTAAGGTTTCTTGTTAAGAGCACCCCTTTGTTCTCCTAACAAATCTTGTATCCCTTCTTTGTACTCATTCTAGCAACTCTACACCCTTCCTAAAATGAGGCCTCCAGACCTGTACAAAGTACTCAAGGTGTGGCCTGATCATTGCCTTATACAAAGGGATAATCACCTCCCTGTCCCTGCTAGCAAAATTCCTATATATCATTGACAAGACTCCATGACCTGCCCTGGCAGTGCATCTGCACTACTCAGCAAACTTCATATCTGACTGCACAATTACCCCAGGTCTTTTTCACTTTCCTGAGTGCAGTACTACACAGTTGGTATGTTTCACTTGGGTTATTGCTACCCATATGCAGTACTTTGCATTTGTCAATGTTAAACTCCAGTTGCCACTTCTCGGCCCATTTTCCCAACTTATCTAGATCCAGTTGGAGTAGCATACTGTTGTTAACAACCCTGCCAACCTTTGTATCATCTGCAAACTTGGACATTAAGCCTGATATACCTTCATCAACATCATTGATGAATATACAAAACAACAATGGGCCCAGCACCGAACTCTGGGGAACTCCACTAATAACATTAGTCCACAAAGAACAGTATCCATTGATTACCACTATGTCTTCTCCCACTCAAATATCCCTTTATCCATAGCAGCAATTTTCCCTTAATGCTATACCTCTCCAATTTGTGCAGTAGCCTTCTTTGTGCAACAGTATCAAAAGCTTTCCTGAAATCCAAGTATATGATATCAAAATTATTTTTTGCATCCAATTCCTTTGTGACCACATCATAGTATCCAATCAAACTGATCAAACAAGGCCTCCCTTTAACAAACCCATGCTACGTCTTAACTATTACTGCAGTCTTGTATAGATGATCCAGCTATGCTTCTTTAATCAGTGACTCCATTATTTTCACAGGAACACAAGTTAAACTAACAGGTCTATAGTTAGTTGTGTCACCTTTTGAACCCCCTTTATGAATTGGTGATACATTTGCACTCCTCCAGTCCCATGGGGACTTCCCCTGAGTCCAAGGAAGCACTCATAATTATGGCTAAGGGTTTGCTTACTTCCTTTGCTGCCTCCTCTAATATAACTCGATAGATCCCGTCCACCCTAGGTGCCTTCCTTATGTTTAACTTCAACAATTTCTTCTCCACTTTACTCTCAGTTATTATAAAATCACTTAGCTCCCTGTTAGAGTTTGATCAACTTCTGGCATTCCCCAGAAGTGGCATGGGTTAGTTTATGGCATGGGTTAGTTTATTTTTGTAATTAGTTAAGTATTTCTAAAGCTACAGCTTAATATTCAGAAGGCCTTTGTTATCGCATTTTAGCAGTTATTCTAACTTCTATTTGGTATAGCTTAAATCATGTAGGTTAGTGCAAATGCATCATGTTAATATATAGCTATCTACCAAAGTAGTTGAATGAATTAATTAATTAATTACATTATCAAAACTAAAGAACTAAAATGGCCTTGGGGTACCCTGCAGGGTACCTGCCCACCCACTGAAGAGAAGCCAACAAGCTTTGAAATGGTGCCGTCTGGGTGGTGGTATCTGCCGAGAATAAATAACAATAGTCTTGTCCACTGGTGAAGCATTATTTCTTCGAGGTAGTACAATACCATGGCAACTCGTTGTGAAAGCATTCACAATATGAGATATAACCAAAACGATGCCAATGTAATTAATTAATTTAATTAATTAATTCAACTACTTTGGTAGATAGCTATGTTAAAATGATGCATTTGCACTAACCTACACGATAGTCATTCTACCTCATAGCATGAGGCCTTTGCCCTTAAACACTTTATAGTCTATATCAATGGTGCGCAAACTATGGGGCACAACCCCTCTGGGGGTCAGGGAATAAATTAAAGGGGTGGCAATTTTTAAATAAAATTAGTTTTTTGTGTACACGAAAGACAAAAAAACCTATTGTTAAAATTACTTTTTCAATACTGTAAATTCAACACTGCAGAGACCTTACTACTCGAATGAAGTCTGAGATTGGAATGAACCCTATTGCCAGTCTTTATTTTTTAGGATGGTTTCACGTGTGATGCAGACTGCTTTCTTACTTATCGTTCTTGTGGACAATAAGTAAGAAAGCAGTGTCCTTGTGGCTTAATTTGCTCACTGGCTCACTCACTCTCAGTAGAGGTGGTAGAGGACACACAGAAAGCAGCTGACTAGTGTGACTTCTCAGTATGTTGGTCCTTGAGGTTGTCACAGACATTCTCTCAGATATGCTAGACAAGCTGTACTTGCTACCTGGGAGTCTAAAACGCTGATGGAACTGATATTCGGGGAACACTCAAGTCAAGTGGACCCAATTTCAGCGAAGTCCGGACGGTCTGTGACAGCCAAATCCTCTGCTTGCACCTTCACGATGGTGAGATTGTTAGTAATCCTGGGTATAACCTCCATGCACAAGTACATGGTGGGTGACCACCCAGGTGTGAACCAATGTAAGCAGGGGTCGAGGTGTGGCACCCACACCACATGGAGGAACACCGCCCCTCTATGTTACCAGGCAGTACTAGGTGGTAGATGACTCTCATCAACCGGTGAAATACCACAACTTTGCTTATTGGAGACTTGAAGTGGTGGAACCCATGTTTAGTCTCTAGAGCTAAGTTCCAGTCAATCCTTCCCTATCTCTTCCATCATGCAGTATGATTGATGACTTTTGAGGTTATGATGAACGTTGTGACGAGATACAATATTTCTTACATTTCGAGGGTACAGCTCTAAAATGGTGTTCGCAGGGCGGCCGCTAGATAGTACACCGGACCAAACCTATTGGTAACTCTCTAGGAGGCTTCCGGATCAGCTAGTGTATAATCTTGCTACCTCTACTCTGCCAGATAGTGACTGGAGGGAGTCCGAGTAGTGTGTATGTGGGGAGCATTGTGGAGGCCACTATGTCAAGGATCTGGGTATATTCTTACCACGTGTACGCCATATCCAAAAATTTCATTACTTCATACAGCATGTCCCACCTACTTTTTCTTACTATTGAATATACCATGAATTGTCAAACTAATAGAGCAAGCTTATCTGCGAAAAGATCTAAACCTCCCAAGGACTTCCTAATTCATTTCACATATATACGGGGGTCTCAATTCTAATCTCAATGATGTCCATTTCCACTTGCAGTCTGCCAAATCCCATGTACTTTTTCTGACAGAATCTCAGTTATCGGTTGATTCAACTACTCCTCATCTCAGATGCCCAAATTATTCGCTGTATGATTCCTTTCTCCTCAAAGGTGGTACTTGTGCATATGTCCATTCTGATATTCCCTGTCAGAGACTTGGCAATTTGGAATCTCCTCTCTTTGATCTTCTCTGGCTTAAAATCTCTCTACCTCATTGTGTCAAATTCATCTGTTGTCTCTACCATTCTCCCAACTCCACTAATCACTTGGAGCTCTTTGTCTTTCTCTCTTTGCAACTTGACTTTCTCCAGTCCAACTTTCCTAACAGTGAGGTAATTTTCCTTGGTGATTTTAATGTTCACAACAGCAGCTGGCTTCCGTTTTCTAGTCACACTGACCCAGCAGGTCGAGATGCTGAGGCTTTTGCAATTACTAATGACCTAGCACAGATTGTTCACTTACCTACAAGAATACCTGACAATCCTAATCATATAGCCAATACGCTTGATCTTTTTCTCACAAACAATCCTTCTAGGTACACGGTCAAAGTGAGAGGTCCTTTAGGCACTTCAGATCACAACTTGGTGATTGTCTCTTCTCCAATGGAACCTTTATCTCATGGCTATTCCCAACCTCGTGTTGTTTGGCATTACAAGAATGCAAAATTGGATGACCTGCGAGACTTCTTTTCTTCTTTTCCTTGGTCGGATTACTGTTTCCAAATTTCTGATGTCAACGTTTGCTCAGATCGTGTCAGTGAAATTATTCTTGCAGGAATGGAATCCTTTATCCCACACTCCACTTTAAAATCTCATCCTTTATCTAAACCTTGGTTTTCCAATAAATGTGCTAAGGCTGTTCAAGAGAAGAATGTTGCATATCGTAATTGGCTTGTTTCTAATTCTTCAGTTTCATTTTCTGCCTACACCAAAGCTCGCAACAATTGTAAAGCAGTTATTAATCAGTCCAAACTAGAGTTTGAACAGGCTAAGAGTAGAAAACTTGCTTCTTGCCCTAATGGTAGCCGAGCATTCTGGTCTCTTGCCAAAGCTATTGGCCGCAACTTTTGCCCATCTCTGCTCCCACCTCTGTCCAAACCAGATGGTTCTGTTGTCACTTCAGCCAAGGATAAAGCTGACCTGCTAGCATCCCATTTTTCTTCCAGCTCATGTATTAATGATCTTGGTAAAACACCTCCCACCATTCCTAACACGCTCCATTCAATGCCTCCTGTGGTCTTCCGTCAAAAGGATATCAGAAGGATTTTGATGAATCTTGATGCTAAGAAAGCTCCAGGTCCTGATGGTATTTCTCCACTTGTTCTCAAAACCTGTGCTCCTGAACTTACTCCTATTCTTTGCTGCCTTTTTTCACTTTCTTATTCCAAAGGTGTTTTTCCTTCTGCTTGGAAATTTGCTCATATCCAACCAGTTCCTAAAAAGGGTGACAAATCCCTCCCATCCAATTATCGTCCCATTGCAATTACTTCTGCTCTTTCTAAAGTAATGGAGAAATCAATTAACCGCCAACTCAAACTACCTTGAAACCTTCCTTCTGATCAATGATCGCCTGTATGGATTCCGTCAGTGTCGATCCACTGGTGATATTCTGGCTTATGTTACCCATTTATGTACTAATTCAATGGAAAGGTTCGGTGAAACACAAGCAGTTGCTCTTGACATCTCAAAGGCTTTTGATCATGTTTGGCATAAAGGTCTTCTAAACAAGCTTCCATCTTATGGTTTGCCAACTGTTTTTAGTAATTGGTTATCCAGTTTTCTCTCTGATCGCTCACTGAGGGTGATGGTAGATGGCTCTCTGTCTTCTAACTTCTCCATTAATGCCAGTGTCCCCCAAGGTTCAGTTCTTTCCCCCACTCTTTTCCTCTTGTATATTAATGACCTTCTTCCATTGACTGGAAATTCTATCCATAGTTTTGCCGATGATAGCACATTGCATTCAACTTTCCATTTTGAGAAACCTTGTCCTGCTCAATCAGCTTCAACTTCTCGAAAATCTGCTACCAATTCCTTAAATGCCGATCTTCAGGTAATTCTCCAGTGGGGCAGAGACAACTTAGTTGATTTCAACCCTTCTAAAACTCAGTCTTGTCTTATATCTCGCAAAAAGGATTCTTCTGCTCCTATGCTTATCTTTAGTGACACTCCGATTTCTAAGCAAAATGATATACCTCTTTTGGGGATTACCCTGACTTCTAATCTCTCTTGGCACAAGCACATTACAAATATTGCTTCTTCTGCATCTAAAAAACTTGGTTTTCTCTTTCGTTCTCTGCGTTACTTTTCTTCCAAACAGCTGCTCACTCTGTATAAATCGCAAATCCGCCCTGCCATGGAATATTGTTCCCACATCTGGGGTGGTGCCCCCAAAACCTCTCTCAGGCTTCTTGATTCCATTCAGAAGAGGGCAGTTAGGTTAATTAATGATTGACCTCTAACAGAGTCTCTCCACTCGCTTTCTCATAGACGTACTGTTTCTGCTGCATGCCTCTTCTACAGATACTTCCATGGGAACTGTTCTTCTGAATTGGCTTCTATAATTCCCGCTCTCTCTTTCAAAACAGTCCGAACACATGCCGCCACCAGCCAACATCCATTTACTGTCCAACTTCAAACCCACAGAACCAACTTTTCATCTTCCTCATTTATTCACTCAACTGCCGTTTTCTGGAACAACCTTCCTTCATTCGTATTTCCTGAAAATTACTGTCTACAGAAGTTCAAGTCCAATGTCAACAAATATCTTCTTTCGTCTTCTCAACCTCCAACCCAAGCACGGTACTAAGTACTATAGATTCTAATACCTCTCGTGTTTGGGGTTCACATAAAAAAAAAAAAAAAAAAAAAAATGTATTAATACTTCTCAGTACTACTCAATTGCTGAACCATAATCCCTCTAGCTCTTAATTCGTGCTTCCTACAGAAAAAATTTCTGATTTGCCAGAGGTGTGAATATGCGGTGGCAGTAAATAGCAAGTCTGTTGCACGCACGCTTTATTCTGCTTCGTAATTTGGTACTTTCACATCAACCTGGATGTCTTTTTCATTCTTCTGCTACTTTTTATATTATCATTGTTTTTAAGAAAACAAAAAAAATTTACACATTTTTATAAATTTTACCATGGACAATTGGGTAATAAGAACAAAACGATCGAGGAGTGACGACAATAATGTTGCTACAGATATATCAGAAACTGAAAGGGTAAGGAATGTATCATGTGAAATTTTGGACACTAACGTTATTTCAAGTCTAGTCAACTCTTCAACGTGATTCCTACAGCAACCACCAATTTCTGGTAGAGAGCCATCATATTCCAAATCAAAAAATATGAAAATGAATAGAAAATATCAAGAAGAATTTATGAAGTACAGCTTTACTTTACTTAGTGTTGTTAATGATGATGAGCAACGTCCTGCGTGCATATGTTACAAAAAACTGGCTAACGAAAGCATGAAACCTATTAAATTAAAAAGACACTTACATACGAAACATACAGAGATAATGAAAAAAACTGAATCCATGTTCAAAAGACGACGACACCATACAAGGTCTGAAATCTGTCATGAAGAAAACACTGCAGTTCCTTGTAAAGCTTTTAGGGCATTGTTGAAAGTTTCATATTTAATGGGAAAAAAAATTGAAATCACATACTATTGCTGAATCCCTTGTTCTCCCTGCTGCAATAAAAATGATTTCAATTATGCATGGAGAAAAGTACAGCAACGATTTAAATACCATTCTTCTATCCAGAGACACAGTTATCGTGAACAACATAAAATTCAGTTTATTAAATCAATTGAGAGAAAGTCCAATTTTTGCAATACAGTTTAGATGAATTCACAGATACACTTATTGTATATATCAGATACTGCCACGAGGGAGATATTTTGGAGAATTTCTATTTTGCAAAGCTTTGGAAGGAAGGAAGAATGACAGGAGAGATTTTTGATGTTATAAACATTTTCTTTCAAACAAATATTGTCTAAAGTCGAATAACTGCTTTTGGATTTCTACTGATGGTGCAGCTGAATTAAGGATAAAATAAAAGTTTGAAAGGAAATTGCTCCAAATATAGTTTTGAATCATTGCATTATACAGTACATAGGGAAGCATTAGTAGCAAACGAAATGCAAACTGATTTGCACGAAGTTTTGAAAGATGCGATAAGGGTGATCAACTTTATTAAACAGTAGAAGCTTAAACAGCAGACTTTTCATAATTCTTTGTAATGAAATTGGATGAAACGCTTCTTTTAGATATGAACGTGGGGTGGTTGTCCAGTGGTAAAGTGTTGCAACGTCTTTTTGACCTTAAACATCAAGTTTTGTTTTTATCTATCGGATAAAAATCGGAACCTTGCTCAATTGTTTACAAATCAAAAATGGTCTGGAAAACTTAGTTCCCTTGCTGATATATTTAAAAAACTTAAATGATTTACATTTAAGTCTTCAAGAACAGGGAACAAATATATTAATACTCAGTGATAAAATAGAAAACTTTCAAAGAGAAGCTTAATCTTTGGAAAACTGAATTTGAGTGTAATAATACTAAAATTGAAATATTCCCATGCTTTTCTAATTTTGTTATAATATTGACATTTTACAATTTAGGGATATCATTGCCACTCAACTAACAAATGCTAATTAAGAATTTTTCCAAATGATTTAATGTATCTCCAGAAAAAAAGTTATTGGATTTGCAATCCCTTTGCATTTGATATTTCTTCATGTCCCAAAATTATTTATTTTATTTGCTGAATTACCATTCAGCAAAAGGAAGATCTCATCGACCTGTCGTCTGACGAAGCATTATGTGCTGTTTTAAAGACTACTTGGGAAAATTTCTGACATTCTTTTCAAGACAAGTATCCAGAATTATCGAAATTGGCAATACAAACATCGCTACCCTTCGGGTCTACATATTTATGTGAGGTTGGTTTCTCAAAATTAATAGCTATCCAGGCTCGTCCTTCTTATTGTTTTGTTTTGTAATTGTTCATTTTTTATTGTTTTGTAATCTTAATTGAAGAATAAGAATTTGATTTGTTGTTTTTGCTGTATTCAATTAAAATATTAAACAATTATTTTAACGTGTAAATTAAAAAGGAAACAATTTTTCTATTCCTTTCTCAGTACTTGAATAAAATTTGACTAAATAATTTATAAAATGCCATTTTTCTTCTAAAAAAAATCTGGTCATCCTACCTCGGGGTTTACATTGAGGGGTCGCATTAATTTTATATTTAATACAGGGAGTCGCCAGCGAAATAAGTTTGCATGCCACTGGTCTATATCACTACACACCATCAGGCATCTCTCATATTGTGGAGTTATACTTCATAACTGGGTTGTCACTATTGCAACACCAGGGTACCTGCCCACCCACCGAAGAGAAGCCAACAAGCTTTTAAACGGTGCTGTCTGGGTGGTGGTATCCGCCGAGAATAAATAACAATAGTCTTCTCCACTGGTGAAGTGTTATTTATTCGAGGTATTACAATACCACGGCAACTCGTTCTGAAGGTTGATTGATTGATTGATTTGGTAGTTGTTGGCGCATCGGCTTCTGTGGCCATATTGCACCTCCCAAGGTTTTTGCAGTACTTTGATCCAAGCCTGAGGCGGGAATCGAACCCGCGACCTTTGGGTTGCCGGGCAGGTACTTTACCCACTCGGCTAGCCCGGTCAGCCCGTTCTGAAGGCATTCACAATATGAGATATAACCAAAACGATGCCAATGTAATTAATTAATTTAATTCAATTACTTTGGTAGATGTTAAAATGTTAAAAGCTATGTTAAAATGCATTTGCACTAACCTACATGATAGTCATTCTACCTCATAGCATGAGGCCTTTGCCCTTAAACACTTTATAGTATAGCTTAAATTTAATTTCTCTAGTGCTTAAAAGTTTTGTCAACAGTTTCATTCTATAATATTTTGGTAATTTAATATTTCTGTATATTTTGGTAATTTAATATTATATATTAATTATTTTTTTATATTAATATTATATATTGTAAATTTAAATTTTCTAATCTTTCTAAATTTCAAATTTTACCTTAATAATAGTTGCTACATGTTCTACTTATAATACCAAGTCCAAGGATACCCATGGAGAAATGCCTTCAGACATTTCGGGTGAGAGTCAAGAGTTCATCATTTGTACAGCCTGAAGCATGTATTCTAAGATTGATTTTGTGGACAAACCTAACTCAACTGAAGATTCTTTACTTTGCACACGATGTAAGAAGTGTGCCAATGTCAAATTAGAACTTGGTACACTATGAGAGGCATTTGAGTCACTGAAAGAACAAGCGCTTGCCCTAGAAATAAATGTAACTGGGAGCTCATCAGAACTCAAGTATATCATGACCTGTCTAGTGATGAATGCCCAAATCGAGGTCCAGATAAGAATAGTCAAGTACATACCACTGCAGTTGAAGGTTTCATTTGGCAACTCTTTTGTCAGGGAAACAGGTAATATTTTTTTGTAATAAAGATAGGTGGACCAGAACCTGGATGTGTTTGTTGAGAGCAAATTGATGATGTTACCAACAGATTCTAAGGAGGATAAAGAGAACATTGTTATTCATGTGGGGACTAACAATATTAAATGAACACACCTGACCATTTCTTGGATAAATATAGGAACATGCTGAAAAAATGCCAAGAGTTAGGTCAGAATGTGGATGTTTTGGCAATTCTGCCCAGAAATGATAGGTAGAATTATATGCTGAAATCCTTGTGGATTAACTCGAGATTTGAGAGAACCTGCAAAACTCTAGAGGGAAAACTTTTTTTTATCAGCGTGGCCCACACTTCTAGGTAGAAGGAATTTATTTTGTAGAGATGTTTCAACAAAAGGTGGTACAATGATTTTTTGCCAGTATTACTGAAGATACCTTAAGGATTCAGGAAAACTGCTAGTTACAAAGAAGGGAAATATAGTTCTGCATTTATCTGATGATGATATGAGTCAAAGTAATGCTTGCACTCACCTCAAGAATTCTTGTTTGTTGCCACAACAGCTGATGTTCTGAGGGTAGAAATATTTCAGATGACAAAAAGAGGGAAACAAGCCTAAATAACTTCAAGGGATGCCTCAGAGTAGTAAACTATAGCATTAGTAGAGGCATACGATGCAAGAAAGCAAGCATTCCAAATGCCTGTCCAGCTCAGCCTTAAATTTATTTAGGCTATTAGCTTCCACAACAAAAGATGGAAGCCTGTTCCACCAATCAACTATCTGCTGGCTAAAGGCAAATTTCCACACATCTATTCTACAACTATCTTTACTCGATTTTGAAACTGTGTCCCGTCAGGTTCTTAGTCTGAGCAAGAAGAAGAATCCCAACAGCATTCAACTTGCTCAACCCATTCAAGGCCTTATACACCTCAATCAGATCACCTCACAGGTGCCTACTCTCCAGGCACTGCAATTTGCAGAATTTAAGCCTTCCTTGGTAAGAGCACCCCATTGTTCCCCTCACCAATCTTGTTGCCCTTCTTTGTACTTGTTCAAGCAACTCTACATCCTTCCTAAAATGAGGCCTCTAGACCAGTACACAGTACTCTAGGTTTGGCTTGACCATCTTCCATGTGCAACAGTATCATTGCCTTGTACAATGGGAAAATCACCTCCCTGTCCCTACTAGCAAAATTCCTATATCTCATTGACAAGACTCCATGACCTGTCCTGACAGCCTGTCTGCAATGCTCAGCGAACTTCATATTTGACTGTACAATTACCCCCAGGTCTTTTTTACTTTCCACTTCCCTGAGTTTTGTGCCACAGAGTTGGTACGTTTCTCTTCGGTTATCGCTACCCATATGCAGTACTTTGCATTTGTCAATGTTAAACTTCAATGTTAAACTTCAGGTTGCCACTTCTCAGCCCATTTTTCCAACTTATTTAGCTCCAGTTGGAGTAGCATACTGTCTTTACTGTTGTTAACAATCCTGCCAACCTTTGTATCATCTGCAAACTTGGACATTAAACCTGATATACCTTTATCAATATGATTGATAAATATACAAAACAACAATGGGTCCCTGGGGAACTCCACTAACAACATTTGTCCACGAAGAGCAGTGTCCATTGATTACCACTCTCTGTCGTCTCCCACTCAACCATCCCTTTATCCATTGTAGCAACTTACCCTTAATGCCATACCTCTCCAATTTGTACAGCAGTCTTCCATGTGCAACAGTATCAAAAGCTTTCCTGAAATCCATATACAGTCCATTCCGGTTATTTGGGACACATAGGAACTAGTGCATTTTGGCCTGATTAAGCGGCTGCCCCAATTATCCAAAGTTTCACGTAAATAGTTAAAAATACAATATATCCCCCTTTACAATTGGTTCCCTCTAAATCAAATCATGTTACGACGAACTCAACATAGCAAAGTACCGTTTACTATATGATGTGCAGTAAGCACCAGTCATTGTGATCACGTTTGTGAATTAAATTTTAATTCTATTAAACAGCGATTCTAATTAGCAAAAATAGGAGGAATAGGCTATAAAAGCAAAGTTATATTAAGAGAAATTTATCCTTTATTACCTTACCAATTAAAAAATACGTGAAAATCGGAAGAATATATGATAATCGGAATAATTAATGCGTACTGTAATATGTACATACGAACTAGTTGACATTTCTGTTCACTGACATTTGTGGGTGGGGGTTAAAATTTAAAACAGTAAAAAGATAAGCAATCAATAACAAAGAACACGGCACACACAAATTGCAAATAACACAATACATGCAAGTGAGAACGGAGTAACGAGTTAGAAATCTTTAAAAATACGAATGAAGAGAAGATCTGAAAATAAATTTTTTATATGATTGAAGATTTCATGGAAGTGTAAACACATTTCACCATAATAACCCACAGAATTCCCGCTGTCGGTATTATCGCAAATTTAGTAAGATCGAGTTTACTGTCCGTTTATGATAGATTTCACTAACAGAAAAGCTCAATAAACAGGTGACTGCTAATTGTTTTATGGTTGTGACCTACAGAATTTCGACCGAACCACTTGGTACTGTCGGAGACAACCGTAGGGTAATCTCCAGTGCTGCGGTCTCCTGCCCCGATTAAACGGCATGCTGTCCCAATTAAGCGAAGTAAACCCTGGCTATTTTCTCGATTGGTTTGTTTTTTAAGATTTGCCACAAATAAACGGCTGCCCCAATTAACCGGTGGCCCAAATAACCAAAATCCACTATATATGATATCAAAATTATTTTTGGCCTTTGCTAAAGATTTCTCGTAATCTGCCTTCGTCTGCCTAACCTCCTTTGTGACTTGATTACAGACTAGTTTATACCTGCCACAGGCTTCTGATACTTTATATGCATCCCATACATTCTTCTTCTTCTCTGTCACGAGCCTCATTAATTCATCTGACATCCATTTAGGCCTAAACCCTGAACAGTATTTCTTAGTTGGAATGAAAAGCCTAGTAGCCTCCAAAATTAAGTCCCTGAAGGCTTCCCATTTAGAATTCAATGTTGGTAACATCATCAGTTGATCCCATTGTACAGAATTAAACTGTCTTAGACCACTGTAGTCACCTTTACAAAAGCCCTTCCCTTTAGCTCCGATGGTAGTTACATCTTTACATAATTCCGACATCAGTACATTGTGATCTCTGCCACCCAGTGGTTCCTTTATCTGCAAATTCTTAATGCATGAATAATCACTGCTGAAATTAGATCAAGAGTATTGCTCCCTCTGGTTGCCTCTCGAACATGTTGCTGTAGAAACAGTCATCCAATAAATCCACAAAGGTCTTGCTAGTGTGCGAGTGACCAACCCACAAGTTCCAGTCAATATCTGGAAAGTTAAAATCCCCCATTATAAGACATTTTGATTTACTGGCTCACTCTATTTCTCTGCACAACTGCTCATTATACTCATCAGATTCATTAGGCCAATAATACACACCTACTCTCATTTTTCCTTTCCCAGTGCTTACTTCACAGCAAACAGGCTGAACACTACATTGTCCACCAACATCAACTGGATGCACTTCCTTAGATTTTATGTATTTCTTAACTAACAGCATAACCCCTCCTCCCTTCCTGTCCTGTCTATCCTTCCTGTACACATTGTACTCCCCAAATTCCAATTCTACACTGCTTATATCTGTGTGACACCACATCTCTGATATCCCAACAATTTGGTGTCTTTGATGTCTTGACTAGCACTTCAAGCTCATCAAATTTATTTGGATGCCTCTGTAGCCAGGAGCAGCAGTGCATAGCATACGCTTCTTGATTAGACCAGGGTTCGAGCCCGTGACCACCAAATATGGAGGTTGCAGAAAGGTTAGGGAATGACCACCGTATATCCCCGGAGCAATATGGCCTTTAATGCTCCTAAAAATCAAATAACAAACAATAACAAATCATCAAATTTATTAACTATATTTCTAGCATTGGTGTACATGCAAGTATACATGCACCTGTTCCTACTCTTAGTTACCCTAACAGAGCCCATGTATTTACTTGTTCCACTATGACTCCCAGCAGTCCTGGAAATCTCCATTACCTTGCTCTCCAGGCTGCTGCTCATTCTAATAGAAGTAGTGCAAGAATCACTTTTGCCTCTGCCTGCAGCCACTGTTAACCTTTTAGTCTATGTATCCCCCCAAGCTAGCAGTTTTCTGACCCACCTAACATTGTCTTGATAGCATCAGCAAATATTCTTGCACCCTTTCTATTTATGTGTACCCCATCCCTGTAGAAGCAGTCTCTCCTGTCAACATGCACAGACCAGGCTGAAAAAAATCCTACCCCTTGAGCCTTGCACCAACTCTCCAGGGCCGAATTGATCGACAAGGCTCTCATCATATACTCCCTTATAGACGAATACTTAGTCTTAACTGCATCTACAGTAATGTCAGGAGTGTTGTCAATAATATGGCTGAATCTGAGCTCCTGGTTAGGACAATTAATGCTGACATTAAAGGGCTGACAGAAATGTGGTGCCACTCAGAAATTGGGGATGACAAGTTTCACTAGGGTATGTATAATGTATTTAGGAATGATAGGAAAGATAAGAGGAGTGGATATGTCATACTTCTTATCAAAAACAGCCTGAGTGCAAATAGAGCTTTTGCTGATTCCGACATTCTGTCTGCCAGCACAGAATCTGTGTGGTGTGAGTTACTTGGAAGCAAAGATATAACGAGAGTGGGAGTAATCTACAGATAAAAAGATTGTGAACAGTATGACAAGCGTCTTTAAAGCAGATGGAATGGACATGCAAGCATAAATGCCTTATTATGGGTGAGTTTTATCTGCCCCAGATTGATTGGAATAAGTGGGAGGGGAAACTCGCCATGGCAAAAATGTTTTTAAATAAACTAGATGATTATTATTTGTACCAGAATGTTAGAGAAAGTACTAGGGATGAGAATATTCTTGACTTCATCATTACTAATGATTCAAATGACATCAGAAGGCTTAAAGTATAGGAACCATTGTCAGGAAGTGATCATGCAATCATTAGTTCGAAGATGAAGAAAGATGTTGCAGTAGTTAAAGGTAAATGACCAGCTTTTAATTTCAGAAGACTGACAGTTTAAGGCGCTATATGGCATCTATTAACTGGGTGGATTTTAGAGTGAAGGCAAATACATCTAAATTATGGAATACCTTTAAAGCAAAAATCAGAGACGCCATACATACCATGAAGAAAATATTGCAGGAGGAAAATGCCGAAATGGATTAATGCAGAGCTGGCCAGTCAAAAAGATAGTATGGGATAGTTACAGAATGATGAAAAGTGTGGAAGCCTACAACAGCTACAAGTTGATTAGTAATAGTACCACAGATAAGATTAGACTGGCTAAGAAAGCAAAGAATGGGGAAAAGGAATTTTTCATTATGTGAATACAAGGAAAAAAAAACAGAAAATCAGATCGGACTCTTGTTCACTGGGTCTTAGATAACCCAGCTGATGTTATGGATGAATAGAACAGATACAAAGTATCTGTTCTATTCATCCATAACATCAGCTATCTTTACAGACATAAAGAAGAAAGGGCCGTGCGAATGATGTTGTCATATGAAATTAGCGATTTTGAAAATACAGATGACTGCTTATGAGAAAAACTTTCAAGCATAAAAGCAAGTAAAGCTCCCAGAGCTGATGACATATACAGTCAATTCTGCTATAACGCAGTACGTGTTCTTAAAATCTCCACGTTATGGTATTTCACGCATTAAAAACAACAGGGCTTATGGGATATATACAGATAAGGGCAGAGCACTCAAAAAACATGTTCAGTCTCGTAAGTAAAACACTAAAAAAAGTTAAAACCCAATAAAATTACTATTACAGGTTTAACCATCTTAAATTTCTAATAAATAAATAAATATTGTAGTAAATATAGCACTTTACCTTGAAAAGATATGAAGTTTGCTTGATTTATATTTCTGTTCACTGACATTATTTTCATTTTTTCTTATTGTAAAATTTAAAACAGTAAAAAAGATAAGCAATCAATAACAACAAATACAGGATGCACAAATCGCACAAGTGAGACAGGTTTATGAAGCTTAAAAAATAGAAACGAAGAAAAGATTCTAAAAACTTATTTATGTTTTTTATATGATTGAAGATTTCATGGAAGGGGAAACACATTTCACCATAGTAATGTAAAAACCCACAGAATTCCAGCTATCAGTATTATCGCAAATGCAACAAGATTGAGTTTACTACCCCTTTATAATTAGATTGCACTAACAGGAACACCCAATAAACCGAGAACTGCAAATATTTTTTATTGTTTTATGGTAGTGACCTTTGGAGAAAAGAAGAGAATTCAATCTACCAACATGTCTGCTGTTTATTGATTATGAAAAATCATATGACAATGTAAACCAATGCAAATTCTACGCGAAGAAAATATACCAACCCAACTCCGGAAAGCGATGCAAAGCCTATATAAAAACTCAAAAGTCTGTATAAAATATTCTAATGGCCAACTATCAGACCCAATTAACGTCAAACAAGGATGTAGACTATGACCAAATTTATTTAATATCTACATCAATAAAATTCTTAAAGAATGGAAACAAACAATTAACAACGGAATACAGTTGAACAACAGGAATAAAATCCAAACTATATCATACGCTGATGATCAAGTTATTATTGCAAAATCCGAAGATGAACTACAGATAACAGCAAATGAACTGAATAAAATAGGTAAAAAGTAAGAGATTAAAATCTCCACCTCAAAAACAAAATCAATGGGATTATGTGGAAAAACATACAAAGAGTCAAAATTGTTATTGATGATAAAATAATAAAACAAATATCTGACTTCACCTATTTGGGAAATTTAATATCAAATGAAGGGAAAGACATCCACACTAAACTACAAAAATATAATAAATGAATGGAGCCATTAAATGCCACTTCGGAAAACAAATGACAACTGAAACAAAATTATGACTGCACAACATCACTTCAAAACCAGCCCTCTTCTACAGCTGTGAGACTTGGGTCATAAATAAGAAAGATGCACACAAACTAGAAGCAGCACAAATGAGATTTTTAAGACCATTATTAGACTTTACAAGACTAGACCACCAAAGAAATTTAGATATCTGAGAGAAATTAAAAAGTAGATAACGTAATAAATGACATAAAACTGTATCAGGAAAAATGGATCAGCCACATAGAAAGAATGAACCCAGACCGGACCCCAAAATTAGCCTTTAACTACAAACCTACAGGCAAGAGAGATGTTGGTCGACCAAGACAACGATGGCGAGATCAAAACCACCTCCAAGAGCTACAACGGAACAGGTTTTAAAAGACCTAAGCCGGACCAAGTTCATGATGATGATGACCTCCACTCATGCTATCCCGCCTCACAAAATTTCTCTTTCAGCAGAAAAAGGTGAGCTCCTGAAAACGTGAGTTATTTATTATTATTAGCCATATGGCGCAAAGAAGCCTGAGGTTTGTGCTGCACCAGCCAAAAAAAAATTTCTGGATTACCCTGAGAGAGAGAGAGAGAGAGAGAGAGAGAGAGAGAGAGAGAGAGAGAGAGACAGACAGAGAGAGAGAGAGAGAGAGAGAAGTAGAAGGGAATCACCAAGAAAGAGAACAATGATGATATCCAGTTCAGGACCCTGGGTGTGCCAAGCCCATACTTACCAGATGTGAGCCCCTGGCCTATAATATCACCTGTTATCTTGCAAACACAGTGAATGACAACAGTGTCTCCCCAACCAATGCAACTACAGAAATGGGAACTACAGCTCTCACACATTTGACATTTGACATTTTTAAAGCTTCGTAAACATGTATGTATTGCTGTGCTAGGTCACTAGGTTCAGCTTGGTGCTAGGTTTTGTGTTCACCTGGTGTTACTTGCAGATGAAATTGCGCATGAGCCAACATGATTGTTATTTTTTGTTATTTGGTTTTTAGAAGCATTAGCAACTAAGGCCATATTGCTCCGGGGATATGCGGTGGTCATTCCCCGACCTTTCCGCATCCTCCGTATTTGGTGGTGACGGGCTCGAACCCCGGTTTGTTATTTGTTATTTGGTTTTTAGGAGCATTAGCAACTAAGGCCATATTATTGCTCCGGGATATGCGGTGGTCATTCCCTGACCTTTCCGCATCCTCCGTATTTGGTGGTGACGGGCTCGAACCCCGGTCTAATCAAGAAGCGTGTGTTATGCACTGCTGCTCCTTCCCACCTGGCTACGGAGGCGCCTTCTCGAACCCCGGTCTAAATCAAGAAGCATGTGATACGCACTGCTGCTCCTTCCCACCTGGCCCACATGAAAATTGCGTTATACTTGCAATGTTCCCTAATATATCAGTCGCACTGGAGTAAATTAGCGTTGCTAAAATGCATGTTATAGCAGAACTAACTGTACCCAGTAATTTTGGGGAAGGACACAAGGAAGTGTATTGAGCCATTGAAGTTAATTATGAGTGCATCTTTGGACTTGGGAGAGTTTCCTTTGGATTGGAGAAGTGCCAACGTATCATCAATCATATGCATAAATCTGGTTTTAAGATCGAAGTTGGTAAGTACAGATTGGGTAGTCTTGACTTCAGTGGTAGGGAAAATCTTAAAGGAAATTAAGAGTGCAATCCAGGGACATTTAAACAGACATGGCATTCTGAATAACAACACACAAAATGGTTTTGTTAAGGGAAAATGATGTTTAACTAACTTAGTGCACTATTTTGACAGTTACTCATGGGCTGGATATAGGGAACAATTTTGACAGTTTATTTGGATTTTAGCAAGGCATTTGACTTGGACCCTTATGAGAGGTTACTGTTACAGCTGAAATATGCTGGGATTACTGGAAAAATTCTAAGATGGATTGTTGGGCAACTGTAGGACAGAAGGCAGAGGGGTTGTGATTATTGGATATTTGTCAGATTGGTGTAAAATCAGAAATGGGGTTCCACAAGATTCAGTTCTTGGACCACTGTTGTTTCTGATTTTCATAAACAACATCGACAGTGGCATAGAGGGTGTGATGTCAAAATTTGCAGATGATATAAAGATTGGCAGAGTCATTAATGATTAGTGCCAAACATCGCTCTTTCAGAATAACTTGAACAGACTTCAAAGATGGTTAGAGAAGTGGCAGCTATGTTTTAATGCTGCTAAATGCAAGGGCTTACACTTGGGGAACAGCAACCCCAAAATAAATTATACATTTGGTGGAGTTGAATTAAAAACAATACATGCAGATAGTATGATTTCTGAGCAGCGTAAACAGGCAACTAGGAAAGCCCACAATGTCCAATCAATGATTTATCAAACATCATCCTGCAAAGATATGGAGGTCACAGTCCCACTGTATAAGGCAACTGTAAGACCACATTTGGATTATTGTGTTAAAGTCTAGAGAGCTCATCTGAAAAAAAGACTGAGTTTCTTGAAAGGGTCCACAGATGGGCAACTCAAATAGTGAGATCGGCTAAAGGGCGACCATTCAAGGAAAGATTCCGATTATGTATGTGGGCTACAGAGCTTGGCAACCAAGCACCTCAAAGGTGACCTGATTGAGGTTTATAAGGCTCTGAGAGGGGTTAATAAAATTAATGAAGGCAGAATTTTCACTGTTATAGAGAATTACAGAAGATGGGGAATAAATTCAAATTACAGGGGAAGAGGTTTAGACTAGATTTCATGAAGTTTTCTTTCAGCCAGCAAGTCGTTGATTGCTGGAACAAGATTTTGCAGATAGTTGAAGATGAAAAAAAATTTGAATAAATTTAAAGGACAACTGGATAGTTACTTATGTGAGGATGGAAGCAAAGATAATTTGTTTTTTTTTTTTTTTCTTTTTCTGGCAAGTGCAGTAAAAGCTTGTGGCTTCCTTGCACTACATGGCTATTAACTATTACATGAATTGAGCACTAACAAGCAAGTTAAGCACTCATATTTTTCAATCATCTTATAACTCAAATTTTATTGTATACAGCAGGGGTGGCCAACGAGTCAATCGCGACGAATTTTAAATATACAGTCATCCCCCAATTTGCACGGTCAGGTATTCTACCAAAATTTATATTGCGCAGAGGGTTTCGCTACCTGCACGTTTTTAAAAATTTTTTTTTATGAAGCTTCAAAAATAGGAATGAACAGCAGATTTTGAAAATTTATTTTTGTTTTTTTTTTTTTGCATGATTGAAGATTTCATTGAAAGAGAAACACATTTCACCATTATAACGTAAAATACCACAGAATTCCAGCTATAGATATTATTGCAAATGCAATAAGATTGAGTTTACTACCCATTTATAATTAGATTGCACTAACAGCAAAGTGCAAATTGTTTTTATTGTTTTATGGTCATGACCTCCAGAAATAACTTTAGAGAAATATCACAAAGGCATTCAAAACTGATTCTTATAAGGATATAACCAAACAGAGCAATAAACGGTGGTGTGTTTGTCCGTTTTTTTGGAAACAACTTCCTCATTCGGGAATCCTCTTCATCAATTATCCTACGTTAGCTGTTCAGACAGAATATTTTTCCAGTTCGCGTAACTTAAAGTGTCTTAATTGGTAAGCATTGCTTTTGCTGATTTAATAACTGGACAGTACTTATGTGTTAATTTAATACCTTTTGATTTAAAATGAATACTACGAAAAAGAGTAAAACGTATCATTTTCATCAAGAGTGGGAACTAGAATACTTTTTTGTAATGGTGAAAGAAAAATGTTGCTGTTTGATTTGCAATGCTTCCGTGGCTATACCCAAAAGAAGAAATTTAGAAAGGCACTTCAATGCATCCATGGTAAATAGCAATCGGATTTTCCGCTGAATTTTGTATTGCCGCTGAATAAATATTATAAGATTTCCAAAAGTCTTGGAAATCTTACAATATTTACCACGCCATCTTAAACATTAATAAGGCCTGGGCGGAAATTACTAAAAGTTGTTTAAATGGCACATGGAAGAAAATATGCCCATGGCACGTGAAATACATCGAAGGAGTTGAAAAAGACAAATCACATGAAGAGGTTACTGATAAGATTGTAAAGGTTGCAGAGCTACTTCAGTTGGAGGTTGATGCCAAAGACTTGGAGGAGTTAATAGAGAAAGAAGAGAATGAATTATCTAACAAAGAACTTATTGACTTGTAGGCAGCGATAGTGAAAGAAGAAGACGCTGACAAAGCTCAAGATGAACCAAATGCGGAGCTGAGACGCTTCATCACCAAAGAAATGGCAATGGCATTTCGTGAAATTGCAACGGCAATGGCCAGGTTTGAGAAGATGGATCCTGACAGCGAACGATTCTTAAAAGTTAACAGAGGGGTGATTGTTTGCTTGCTTGCTACAAAGAAATCTACAATGAAAAAGAAAGCCACTGTCCAGTCACCCATAATATGTTCTTTTGTAAGGCTGAGTGGCTAACCTCTTCTAAATCTCCACAGCTGTCAACCTCTGCAGCGGCGCACTTATCAGATGAAGACGTCGATTCTGGCAATGATGCTCGAGAGATAAAACTTACTGACGTGCCTGTCTCCTGTCTTTTTTTTGTAATTTTATAATTTTGAAATTTTTTTAAATTGCATGCTTTTGTAATTTTTCCTGTGCATGAGACAAAAAACTGAATAAATACAATAAATAATTCTATTTACATGTTCATCGAACATTTCTTTTTTTGATTCGATCAATTCAGCAAGCATAGTTGCAAGTGCTGAACAAGCATGGGGGAAATTCCGACTTGCGTAGTGTTCCGTGGAACGCAACCCTTACGTAAGTCAGGGAGTTCCTGTAATGATAGTTTCAGGAAACGTTTTTTTGGGCATTTTGTACCACACTGCAACTTGCTGGAAGATAACTTTTGAACACTGACTAGGTGCAGAACAAGTCTATGAAGGCTTGGTATAGATTAAGTGATTCATCAAAACTGCTACCCATATCATAACATAACATGAGTGCTCCTCAATTTCCTTACAAAAAAAAAAAAAAATGGAGGTCCCTTTGCACCAAAAATAAATATCCCCAAGCTCAATTACTGATAAAAACTGTACCGGGGGGGGGGGGAATTCTGCTATAAATCACAGGAGCAGTGTTGCCATTTTAGCGGTTTTCCCGCTAGATTTAGCGGAATTGCTTCAGGTTTAGCGGATAAAAATATGATATAGCGGATAGCGGATTTTTTAGCGGGAAGAGTATAAATGTTTAGCATTTTATGTATTTTGGCAATGTAACATTTAAATTAAGAAATATTCATTTAAGAAATATTAAATTAATTGTTCAATTAATTATTTAATTAATAATAAAAATAATTCATAATTGAAATAGTAGGGATATCATATTTCATAGTTATTTTTTTATAAAGCGACGAATCGGTTTTATATTATTCTGGATTTCCCTGAGGAGAACCCCAACAATTTTACGTAGTTACGCTCGCGGTCAAACGACCTGATCATTGGGTCATAGCTTTAAATTGTTGGATCAAATCTAAAAATGTGGAAAAAATTCTAATGACGCCTTTTTTTGAAACCGCGAAGGAATGGCATTGGATAATTTTTCTTCGTCGTATTTGTTTGGCTTCAAAGAAATGCGATCCGAATTACCGACATCTCTTTCAACGTTTCTAATAACCACAGAGCAATAAGTAATAAGAGTAAGTAATAAGTAATAATTATTTCTAATAACCACAGTGTAATAATATCTTAGTATAGTCAGTCCTCGTATAGCACGATAGTTGTATTCCTAGAAACCCTCGTGCAATATAAACAACAGGCCCTATGGGAAAAATTGGGTTAGGTGCCGACCACCCAAGATTGAACACACATTTGTAACCAAAACATTACAAACACAATAAATAATCGTAATAAAATACTTACGTATTTCATTACGATTATTACGTATTTTTTTATTACGTAAAGGTCGTAATAAAATATTGCTAATGCTTTTGCTTCTATCGTAAGCAAACTTGTTTTTTGTTTGATTTTCTATCCAAAGAGATGACAGCCGTTCCATCTCTTCCAATTCTTGTGTCTTAATCTAATGGATTTTAATTACACTTTGAGTTGTTCCCGCTATGAAAGTTGTTTTTATTTTCTCCGCATTCTTTGTAATTCTCGGCGTTGCCTCATTTAGGTCTGTAGCACGTGCAATATCACATGGGCTTTCATTTCGCTCAAAGCGTTTCACGATTTCATATTTTTTTTCTCTCTCGATAGAGGTGGACTGGCCATAAGCCTTACCTTACGGGATGGCGGACAAAAACAAAACGAAATATACCCAAAATTTTCGGAAGGAATGGTTAGCTTTTCCACAATTGTAAAGATTGACATACGCATTAATTAAATGCGTTTGTCATTCTTTGCAATTAGCAGTATGTCATGCAACCCGCGAAACATTCCCTAGAAGTCTAGAATTCATGATAGCTGAAACTTTTAATTGGTTTAGTAAATCCACCAGCCGACAAAATCAATTCAAATATTTATACAGTGCCATAAACGATGGTGCAGATCCGAAAAAGATAGTTCATTCGTGTCAAACAAGGTGGTTATCCATTGAAGTTGCTATAACAAGAATTTTAGAACAGTATATTGAATTAAAAGCCCATTTTGAAATAACTCGTTTGACTGACAAATGTTATACTGCAGAACTTCTTTATTCAATGTTCAAAGATGAAAGTAATTTAGTATATCTTTTATTTTAAAACCTATCTTATCTGAAGTACAAAGAGTAAACAAATCTTTTGAATCAAATACTGCCGATCCTACATTATTACTACATGATTTAAACATGCTATTGTCGATGATTGCCAATAAAATGTTTTTACCAAATACAGATATTGAAAGGATAGAAGAGGACATTAATAATTATTTAGACCCTAAGCCATATTTAGGTTACCAATTTGAAATAAAAATAAATGAATTAATAATGAATAAACTTATCACAACAACAGATGAAATGGCAATAAGAGAGAGATGCCGTAATTTCTTGATTGATTTGTATCAGCAATTAAAACAACGCCTTCCGGACAACATAAAAGAATTAGAAAAAATGTCATTAATCTCAGTTAACAATATATTAAAGCATTATAGATTTACTAAAGCAACAAAAAGAACCACTGATAAATTTATTACAAAATTTAAAATTGTCTGAAGTAGAAAAATAAAAAAATTGAGCAACTGTATATAAACATTACTCTCGTTAAATGGGAAAACATCAACAATACAATGAAGTTTTGGTCAGAAGTTTCGAAATATCGAGATGCAAGCGGTGAAAATCCATTTAAAGAAATTAGCGAATTTGCATTGGGTATTTTAATTTTGCCATTATCCAATGCAGATGTGGAAAGAATATTCAGCAACTTAAATCTAGTAAAAAACAAAACACGCAACAGAATGAGTGTTGGCATGGTTAATGCAATCTTATCAGTAGGTACGGGCTCAAAATAGTTGGAAAGTGTTGTAGAAATTATGTTTTACCTGAAGAAGTGCTTCGCAAAATAGGTACACAAGAAGCATATGATGAGGAGGTATTGAATTTCGAAATTAATTTAGATTTTTAGATATTGATTTTATATTAAAAACAGAAAAATAAATAACTATTTATATATACTATTTGTTTGTTTGTTTTTATTCACTACAAAGTACAAACAAATGAAAATTTAAAAAATTTGGCGGGTCAAGTGCTAAAAATAGCGGATTTTGAGTATGCGGCTAGCGGGAAATATTATTAAGAGTTGGCAACGCTGCACAGGAGGGAAAGCTGTTTTTTTGTACCACTTGAACTTTTCTATAAAGAAGTTCACTAAGTGGCACAAGCATCAATATGTCACAGAACAATTAAATATCATAAAACAAAATGTCCTTGCCCACACTGCAGGTGCACCTATGTCATAGATAACACCATGTTTTTAACCTCACTGTGCTATCATAGCATCTGACAGACCACCATTATCTGAAAATAAAATCGAATCCTCCTACATACCTTTCCCCCACCAGTATTCTCTTACTGGTTATACAATATTTTCTGTTTTCATTTCAATATTTTTTTTTTTTTTATGAGAACCCCAAACACGAGAGGTACTAGAACCTATAGCACTTGGTACCGTGTTTGGGTTGGAGGTTGAGAAGACGAAAGAAGATATTTGTTGACATTGGACTTGAACTTCTGTAGATGGTAATTTTCAGGAAATACATATGAAGGGAGGTTGTTCCAGAAAACGGCAGTTGAATGAATAAATGAGGAAGATGAAAAGTTAGTTCTGTGGGTTTGAAGTTGGACAGTAAATGGATGTTGGCTGGTGGCGGCATGTGTTCGGACTGTTTTGAAAGAGAGAGCGGGAATTATAGAAGCCAATTCAGAAGAACAGTGCCCATGGCAGTATCTGTAGAAGAGGCATGCAGCAGAACAGTACATCTATGAGAAAGCGAGTGGAGAGACTCTGTTAGAGATGAATCATTAATTAACCTAACTGCCCTCTTCTGAATGGAATCAAGAAGCCTGAGAGAGGTTTTGGGGGCACCACCCCAGATGTGGGAACAATATTCCATGGCAGGGAGGATCTGCAATTTATACAGAGTGAGCAGCTGTTTGGAAGAAAAGTAACGCTGAGAGCAAAAGAGAAAACCAAGTTTTTTAGATGCAGAGGAAGCAATATTTGTAATATGCTTGTGCCAAGAGGGATTAGAAGTCAGGGTAATCCCCAAAAGAGATATATCATTTTGCCTAGAAATCGGAGTGTCACTAAAGATAAGCATAGGAGCAGAAGAATCCTTTTTGTGAGATATAAGACAAGACTGAGTTTTAGAAGGGTTGAAATCAACTAAGTTGTCTTTGCCCCACTGGAGAATTATATGAAGATCGGCATTTAAGGAACTGGCAGCAGATTTTCGAGAACTTGAAGCTGATTGAGCAGGACAAGGTTTCTCAAGGTTTGATAGGTGGAACAGGACCAGGGTATGTCTGCCAGGGGCAAAGGTTGATGACGTTGTAGAGCGCATATCATCTTTCAAGGGCACAAAAGGTGATATAGTTATACACATTGGCACTAATAATATTAAGAGAAGGAGACCGACAGAATTACTTAACAAGTACAGGTCACTGTTGAACAAAAGCCGAGAATTAGGGTTGAATTTGAAAGTGTCTGCAATTCTGCCCAGACACGATAGGAGGGAGTATATGATGAGAGCCTTGTCGATCAATTCGGCCCTGGAAAGATTGTGCAAGGCTCAAGGGGTAGAATTTTTTTCAGCCTGGACTGTACTTGTTAACAGGAGAGATTGCTTCTACAGGGATGGGATACACTTAAATAGAAAGGGTGCAAGAATATTTTCTGATGCTATCGAGGCAGTGTTAGGTGGGTCAGAAAACTGCTAGCTTGGGGGGAGACAAAGACCAATAGATTGACAGTAGCCACTGGCAGAGGTGAAAGAGATTCTTGCACTGATTCTATTAGAATGAGCAGAAGCCTGAAAAACAAGATGCATGGTATTTCAGAGACTGCTGGGAGCCATTGCGGTACAAGTAAACACATGGGTTGTGTTAGGGTAGCTAAGAATAGAAACAGGTGCAGGTATACTTGCGTGTACACCAATGCTAGGAGTTTAGTAAATAAATTTGATGAATTTGAGGTATTGCTCAAAACATCAAAGGCAGATATTGTTGGGATATCAGAGACGTGGTGTCACACAGATATAAGGGATGCAGAACTGCAATTTGGGGAGTACAACGTCTACAGAAAGGATAGACAGGATAGGAAGGGGGGAGGAGTTATGCTATTAGTTAAGAAACACATAAAAACCAAGGAAGTGAAGCCAGTCGACATCGCTGGACAGTGCAGTGTTGAGTCAGTTTGGTGTGACATAAGCATTGGGAGATCAAAATTGAGAGTAGGAGTGTGCTATAGGCCTAATGACTCTGATGAGTATAATAAGGAACTGTACAGGGAAATAGAGTGGGCCAGTAAATCAGAGAGTCTTATAATGGGAGATTTTAATTTCCCAGATATTGACTGGAATTTGGGGGCTGGTTACTCACGCACTAGCAGAGCTTTTGGGGATTTATTGGATGATTGTTTTCTACATCAGCATGTTCAGGAGGCAACTAGAGAGAGTAATACTCTTGATTTGATTATCAGCAGTGATTCTTCATGCATTAAGAATCTGCAGATAAATGAACCACTAGGTGGCAGTGATCACAGTGTGCTGAAGTGGGATTTACTCAAAGAGGTAACTACCATTAGGGGTAAAGGGAAGGGTTATTGCTTCCGTAAAGGCGACTACGATGGACTGAGACAGTATTTAAATTCTATACAGTGGGACCAACTGATGATGTTACCAACAGCAAATTCAAAATGGGAAGCATTCAAAGAACTTATCTTGGAAGCTAATAGGCTTTACATACCAACTAAGAAATATTGTTCAAGATTTAGGCCAAAATGGATGTCAGATGAACTAATGAGGCATATGGCAGCGAAGAAAAATGCATAGGATACTTACAAATTAACACATGACACAGAAGCCTATGATAGATACAAGTTGATATGCAACCAAGTTACAAAGGAGGTTAGGCAGGCGAAGGCAGATTACGAGAAATCCTTGGCAAGGGATGCAAAGAAAAACAGCAAAGAGTTCTTTACTTATGTAAACTCTAGAAGGAAGGGGATGAATCAGATTGGTCCACTTGATATTGATGGGTCAACTGTTGATGATCCTGCTCAGGTAGCTAACAAACTAAATGAATATTTTGCATCGAAATTCACACATGAGGAGTTATTCAGCAAGGGGAATGCCAGAGGTGTATTCAACTCTAGCAGTAAGCTACAGAATCTTGAAATAACTGGGAGTAAAGTGGAGGAGAAACTGTTGAAGATAAACACAAGAAAGGCACCCGGGGTGGATGGGATCTATCCAGTTATATTAAAGGAGGCAGCAAAGGAAGTAAGCAAACCCTTAGCCATAATTATGAGAGCTTCCTTGGACTCAGGGGAGGTACCCATAGACTTGAAATGTGCAAATGTGACCCCAATTCACAAAGGAGGATCAAAGGCTGACACAAGTAATTATAGACCTGTGAACTTAACTTCTGTTCCAGGAAAATTAATGGAGGCACTGGTTAAAGAAGCACTGCAGGATCATTTAGACAAGACTTCAGTTATAGCTCAGACACAGCATGGTTTTGTTAAGGGAAAGTCTTGCCTGACCAACTTGATTAGATACTATGATACAGTCACAAAAGAACTGGATGCAGGGAATAACTTTGATATTATATACTTGGATCTTAGAAAGGCTTTTGATACTGTTGCACATGGAAGACTGCTACACAAATTGGAGCAGTGTGACATTGGAGGCAAATTGCTGCTATGGATAAAGGGGTGGTTGAGGGGGAGAAGACAGAGATTGGTAATCAATGGACACTGCTCATCGTGGACTAATGTTATTAGTGGAGTCCCTCAGGGCTCAGTGTTGGGTCCATTATTGTTTTCTGTATTTATAAATGATATTGATGATGGTATATCAAGCTTAATGTCCAAGTTTGCAGACGATACAAAAGTTGGCAGGGTTGTCAAGGACACTACTGACACTATGCTGCTGCAACAGGATCTGGAAAGGTTGAGCAGATTGGCTGAGAGGTGGCAAATGAAGTTTAACATTGACAAATGTAAAGTACTACACATGGGAAACAGCAACACCAGAGCAACGTATCAACTCTGGTACTACACTGACAGTGGTAGAGAATGAAAGGGACTTGGGGGTGGTTGTGCAGGCAGATATGAAGTTCTCTGAGCAGTGCAGAAGGGCGGCAAGAGTAGCTCATGGAGTATTGTCAATGATATACAGGAATTTTTCCAGCAGGGATAAGGAGGTGATTATTCCATTGTATAAGGCAATGGTCAGGCCACACCTAGAGTACTGTATACAGGTCTGGAGGCCTCATTTCAAGAAGGATGTAGAGCTGCTGGAACGAGTACAGAGAAGGGCAACAAGATTAGTGAATGGAACAAAGGGGTGCTCTTACGAAGAAAGGCTTAAGTTTTGCAAATTACAGTATCTGGATACTAGGCACCAGCGAGGTGATCTGATAGAGGTGTATAAAGCCTTGAATGGTTTAAGCATGCTCAATGCTGATGGGATTCTTCCTCTAGCTCAGAAAAATCACCTGAGAGGGCATAAATTCAAATTGAGGAAAGACAGATGTAGGATAGACGTGCGGAAATTTGCCTTTAGCCAGCGGGTGGTTGGTTGGTGGAACAGACTTCCATCCCTTGTGGTGGAGGTTGATAGCCTAAATAAGTTTAAGGCTCAGCTGGACAGGTATTTTGAACGAACAGAGGGGTGAAGTGGAAGTGGGTTTTTTTTTTTTTTTGGCTGATGCTGCATAAGCTTGCTTTCTTGCATCAAATGCTTCTACTAATGCTAATGCTAATGAAAGTTGAATGCAATGTGCTATCATCGGCAAAACTATGGATAGGATTTCCAGTCAATGGAAGAATGTCATTGATATACAAGAGGAAAAGAGTGGGGGAAAGAACTGAACCTTGGGGGACACCGGCATTAGTGGAGAAGTTAGAAGACAGAGAGCCATCTACCATCACACTCAGTGAGCGATCAGAGAGAAAACTGGATAACCAATTACTAAAAACAGATGGCAAACCATAAGATGGAAGCTTATTTAGAAGACCTTTGTGCCAAACAAGATCAAAAGCCTTTGAGATGTCAAGAGCAACTACTTGTGTTTCACCGAACCTTTCCATTGAATTAGTCCATAAATGGGTAAATAAGCCAGAATATCACCAGTGGATCGACACTGAAGGAATCCATACTGGCGATCGTTGATCAGACGGAAGGTTTCTAGGTAGTTTAAGAGTTGGCGGTTAATTGATTTCTCCATTACTTTAGAAAGAGTAGAAGTAATTGCAATGGGACGATAATTGGATGGGAGGGATTTGTCACCCTTTTTAGGAACTACCTGGATATGAGCAAATTTCCAAGCAGAAGGAAAAACACCTTTGGAATAAGAAAGTGAAAAAAGGCGGCAAAGAATAGGAGTAAGTTCAGGGGCACAGGTTTTGAGAACAAGTGGAGAAATACCATCAGGACCTGGAGCTTTTTTAGCATCAAGATTCATCAAAATCCTTCTGATATCCTTTTGACGGAAGACCACAGGAGGCATTGAATGGAGCGTGTTAAGAATGGTGGGGGGTGTTTTACCAAGATCATTAATACATGAGCTGGAAGAACAATGGGATGCTAGCAGGTCAGCTTTATCCTTGGCTGAAGTGACAACAGAACCATCTGGTTTGGACAAAGGTGGGAGCAGAGATGGGCAAAAGTTGCGGCCAATAGCTTTGGCAAGAGACCAGAATGCTCGGCTACCATTAGGGCAAGAAGCAAGTTTTCTACTCTTAGCCTGTTCAAACTCTAGTTTGGACTGATTAATAACTGCTTTACAATTGTTGCGAGCTTTGGTGTAGGCAGAAAATGAAACTGAAGAATTAGAAACAAGCCAATTACGTTATGCAACATTCTTCTCTTGAACACCCTTAGCACATTTATTGGAAAACCAAGTTTTAAATAAAGGACGAGATTTTAAAGTGCAGTGTGGGATAAAGGATTCCATTCCTGCAAGAATAATTTCACTGACACGATCTGAGCAAACGTTGACATCAGAAATTTGGAAACAGTAATCCGACCAAGGAAAAGAAGAAAAGAAGTCTCGCAGGTCATCCCATTTTGCATTCTTGTAATGCCAAACAATATGAGGTTGGGAATAGCCATGAGATAAAGGTTCCATTGGAGAAGAGACAATCACCAAGTTGTGATCTGAAGTGCCTAAAGGACCTCTCACTTCGACCTGGTACTTAGAAGGGTTGTTTGTGAGAAAAAGATCAAGCGTATTAGCTGTATGATTAGGATTGTCCGGTATTCTTGTAGGTAAATGAACAATCTGTGCTAGGTCATTAGTAATTGCAAAAGCCTCAGCATCTCGACCTGCTGGGTCGGTGTGACTAGAAAATGGAAGCCAGCTGGAGTTGTGAACGTTAAAATCACCAAGGAAAATTACCTCACTGTTAGGAAAGTTTGACTGGAGAAAGTCAAGTTGCAAAGAGAGGAAGTCAAAGAGCTCCAAATGATTAGTGGAGTTGGGAGAACGGTAGAGACAACAGATGAATTTGACACAATGAGGTAGAGAGATTTTAAGCCAGAGAAGATCAAAGAGAGGAGATTCCAAATTGCCAAGTCTCTGACAGGGAATATCAGAATGGACATATGCACAAGTACCACCTTTGAGGCAAAAGGAATCATACAGCAAATAATTTGGACATCTGAAATGAGAAGTAGTTGAATCAACTGATAACTGAGATTCAGTCAGAAAAAGTACATGGGGTTTGGAAGACTGCAAGTGGAAATGGGCATCGTTGAGATTCCAATTGAGACCACGTATATTTGTGAAATGAATTAGGAAGTCCTTGGGAGGTTTAGATCTTTTCGCAGATAAGCTTGCTCTATTATTTGAACAATTTATGGTGTATTCAATGGTAAGAAAAAGTGGGTGGGACATGCTGTATGAAGTAATGAAATTTTTGGATATGGCGTACATGTGGTAAGAATATACCCAGATCCTTGACATAACGTGGCCTCGACAATGCTCCCCGCATACACACTACTCGGACTCCCTCCAGTCACTATCTGGCAGAGTAGAGGTAGCAAGATTATACACTAGCTGATCCGGAAGCCTCCTAGAGAGTTACCAATTGGTTTGGTCCGGTGTACTATCTAGCGGCCGGCCTGCGAACACCGTTTTAGAGCTGTACCCTCGAAATGTAAGGAATATTGGATCTCGCCACGACATTCATCATAACCTCAAAAATCATCAATCATACTGCATGATGGAAGAGATAGGGAAGGGTTGGCCGGAACTTAGCTCTAGAGACTAAACATGGGTTCCACCACTTCAAGCCTCCAATAAGCAAAGTGGTGGTATTTCACCGGTTGATGAGAGTCATCTACCACCTAGTACTGCCTGGTAACATAGAGGGGCGGCGTTCCTCCATGTGGTGTGGGCGCCACACCTCGACCCCTGCTTACGTTGGTTCACACCTGGGTGGTCACCCACCATGTACTTGTGCATGGAGGTTATACCCAGGATTACTAACTGTCCCACCATTGTGAAGGTGCAAGCAGAGGATCTGGCTGTCATAGATCGTGAGGACTTCACCGAAATTGGGTCCACATGACTTAAGTGTCACCCGAATATACTACAAATTATGACACATCACATCATCTACTCATCATAAAAAGCATCTACTTTTCTTCTACACAACTCCCATTCACATGTGGTGTATAATCTTGCCATAATGCTTTGATTTTGCCAGCTAAACATGAACAGCTGACAAAAACACAGATATTCACATTGCATCTGAGTTTAAATCTGATGGGTCAATGACTTTAAATTCTAAAAATGAAAAAACTTTATTATCAGTTTTTTTATTTATTTTTGTTCAATATTTAATCAGGCTTAGCAAATCATAATTAATAAATCACCATTAAACAAAGCTAAAAATTAATTTTTTATAATTAAAACAAAAACAGAGAGGTTAAAATAGTGTCCTTGTTACAATTGAGGGTGGAGTGACTTAAATTTAAATTCTTCAACCCTAAAATACTTTATTTTTCTCTTTTTTTTTTTTACAACATTCAACATGGAATACCTAATACAGAAGAATACTTCCATGTTGGTCTGTGAGGTGATCTTGAACATTATGCACCTGATGGGGCATAAATTCAAATCGAGGAAAGAGTAGATTAGATGTCCAGAAATTTGCCTTTAGCCAGTGCGTGGTTGATTGCTGGAACAAACTTCAATGGAAGTTGACAGCTTAAATAAATTCAAGACTGAACTAGACAAACTTTTGAAGTGAATGGATGGGTGAAATAGGAAGGGTTTTTTTTTTTTTTTTTTTTTTTGGCTGATGCTAAATAAGTTTGCTTTCTTGCATCATATGCCTCTATTAATGCTAATGCTTCAATGTCCCCATGGTCTTGGCACATGACACTGGACACCAAGAATTCTTTACACTAAGAGAACTCCCTGTTGAAAAAGCATTTTTCTCCTATGTCCACAATATTTCTCATGAAGGTGCAGGATTTTTAAAACTTTGCAAAAATTTTCCATTCTTGTCTTCATTACCTGTCTCTTCTAACTGTGCACCCAAACACTGGCAATCTATCGTGTAATCACTCGTATCTGCCACACTGAACTCAAATATAAAAAAAAAGTCCAAGGTCAAAATATTCTATGGCCACTCTGCACTACATTGCCTGATAAATATCAAGAAAAACATTTTCTATGGTAGCCACAACTAGAGGAACACCATAACAAATGGAGCCATCACTTGTTTATTTTTCACATAAAATATACTCATAATACACATAAAATATACATAAAAAAATTTCACATAAAATATGGGGGAGAAGACAGAGAGTGGTAATCAATGGACACTGCTCATCGTGGACTAATGTTATTAGTGGAGTCCCTCAGGGCTCAGTGTTGGGTCCATTATTGTTTTCTGTATTTATAAATGATATTGATGATGGTATATCAAGCTTAATGTCCAAGTTTGCAGACGATACAAAGGTTGGCAGGGTTGTCAAGGACACTGCTGACACTATTCTGCTGCAACAGGATCTGGAAAGGTTGAGCAGATGGGCTGAGAGGTGGCAAATGAAGTTTAACATTGACAAATGTAAAGTATTACACATGGGAAACAGCAACCCCAGAGCAACGTATCAACTCTGTGGTACTACACTGACAGTGGTAGAGAATGAAAGGGACTTGGGGGTGGTTGTGCAGGCAGATATGAAGTTCTCTGAGCAGTGCAGACGGGCTGCAAGAGTAGCTCATGGAGTATTGTCAATGATATACAGGAATTTTTCCAGCAGGGATAAGGAGGTGATTATTCCATTGTATAAGGCAATGGTCAGGCCACACCTAGAGTACTGTATACAGGTCTGGAGGCCTCATTTCAAGAAGGATGTAGAGCTGCTGGAACGAGTACAGAGAAGGGCAACAAGATTAGTGAATGGAACAAAGGGGTGCTCTTACGAAGAAAGGCTTAAGTTTTGCAAATTACAGTGTCTGGAGACTAGGCACCAGCGAGGTGATCTGATAGAGGTGTATAAAGCCTTGAATGGTTTAAGCATGCTCAATGCTGATGGGATTCTTCCTCTTGCTCAGAATAATCACCTGAGAGGGCATAAGTTCAAATTGAGGAAAGATGCCTCATTTCAAGAAGGATGTAGAGCTGCTGGAACGAGTACAGAGAAGGGCAACAAGATTAGTGAATGGAACAAAGGGGTGCTCTTACGAAGAAAGGCTTAAGTTTTGCAAATTACAGTGTCTGGAGACTAGGCACCAGCGAGGTGATCTGATAGAGGTGTATAAAGCCTTGAATGGTTTAAGCATGCTCAATGCTGATGGGATTCTTCCTCTTGCTCAGAATAATCACCTGAGAGGGCATAAGTTCAAATTGAGGAAAGACAGATGTAGGATAGACGTGCGGAAATTTGCCTTTAGCCAGCGGGTGGTTGGTTGGTGGAACAGACTTCCATCCCTTGTGGTGGAGGTTGATAGCCTAAATAAGTTTAAGGCTCAGCTGGACAGGTATTTTGAACGAACAGAGGGGTGAAGTGGAAGTGGTTTTTTTTTTTTTTTTTTTTTTGGCTGATGCTGCATAAGCTTGCTTTCTTGCATCAAATGCCTCTACTAATGCTAATGCTATACATTCTTTAGATTACTCTGCAAATGAAAAATTAATCCATTAAATGTTATTTATTGTGGAAAAAATTACAATGACTTCTTTTGTGATAAGTATTTACTCCATAGATTTCAAATTTACAGTTCAGGATATAATCAATTCCACAGTTCAAAATATTGTGGTATAGAAGTATTAAATATTTTCCATTAAGATTATTACTATAATTAATATCACACATACCAAGTGAAATAAATAATATAGTTTATTAAGCTAATCACCTAAACCATTATACAATTTAAGATGACGTTTCAGGCATCATATTGATACCCATTATCAGGCCATGCTGTTGAGAGACAGAAAAATATAAAGGGTTACAACTGAATATGTTACAGTATTACATTAACAATTACCAATATTATAATTACATAATTCTAGTTAATTCATTGTGAATTATAGATCTAGAGAGTTAAGTGTGAATTACCGTTACAATAGAAAATAGATATTAAATTAAGTAAAACCAAATACATCAAGATTACATTCTTACCTGCTGACAGACTCCTCTTGCCAATGCTCCCAAAAACCTGAAATGCATACAGGCATGGGGTGCTGCCAGCAGTTAATTTAGGACCATTAGCCAATGGAATGTTGCCAAGTTTTCTACCCTGGTTCTGGTGGTTCTTGTGTAGTAGTGACCTTTGCTCTCATACTGCAAACATCAGGATTGGTGTGCAGGCTGGTTCTAGGGATCTGGAGGGGGGGGGGTTGTATGTGGGCTCTCCTTTGGATATCTGGACTATTTTCTTTTCTTGGTTTTTCATTTCTTCTTCAATTTTCTTATAAAAAAAGGTTGAAATACTGTGGATTGAATTCAACTCCTAGTTTTCTGTTGATTGATTGCTAAACCTCTGTACATTTTTATGAATAAGGCTTCTTTAAATTTCCTCCTGTTGTATTGGTTTTCAGTAGAAAGGATTCTGGTGATATGTGGTGACACGGGATTTCAATAGCACCAGAATCCTTTCTAGTGACAATCAATAGAACCAATGGATGACTAAACATGAAACTATGTGGTATACAATCGACAACTAAACATGAAAGTATGTGGTATACAATCAACGACTAAATGTGAAACTACATGGTACACAATCGACGACTAAATGTGAAACTACGTGGTATACAATCGACGACTAAATGTGAAACTACGTGGTATATAATCGACGACTAAATGTAAAACTACATGGTTTTCTGTTTGTGTCATCGAGGAGGGGCTTACTCTACGCCACTCTATATATATTCAGTATACTGTTCATGGTTTGCAATAGTGTACAGTGTGAATTTGATAGCTTTGGAATGCAAGTGTTTGATAAAGTGAAAAAGAGACGGCATGCAAGGACTGATGAGGTGATTTTTTTTTTTTTTTTTGTTTCTTGATGATTTGATGTTTTTCGCAGTAATTGTATGAGTTGTTAGCATTAGGTTCTCTTTATATTAGCAGGGGTATTTGACAAAAAAAAAATCTATAATCACAGCCTGCTTCAGTGTATGGTATCACTGTTCGTCAAATGCCGTAGAAAGATCAGCCCGGAGAAGAGGAAACGTGATAGAACCTTATTCAACAACAGAAGAAAGCTTAGTGTAAAATTTGCATATATGAAAAAAATATATATATCTATAGTTGCATGGATGTGGAGGATACTACACACAAAAGCAGAGATCTGGAGAAGGGGAGAAAAAAAAGGTTAAAATACCTGGCCATCCATTTTCTCTGATTACAACTTGCTTCTAGCTGTAAAAGCGGCATGGGATGTGGCTTGTTTCTGCCAGTCACTCTTGGTGCTACTCCTTCTCACCTTTGCCAAAGGTAGGTTACGTAGTTTCACATTTTGTCATCCATCATACTGCATTTTTACCTTTTTATATACAGTCGATTCCGGTTATTTGGGACACATTGGAACTAGTGCATTTTGGACTGAATAAGTGGCTGCCCCAATTAGGTGGAGTTTCGTGTAAATAGTTAAAAATACAGCTTTACGATTGATTTTCTGTAAGATCAAATCACGTTAAGATGTACTCACAATAGTAAAATAACAATCACTATACAATGTGTAGTAAGCGCCGGTCTGCTGACCGGGCGGGTAAAGTGCCTACGTAACAACCCAAAGGTCGCGGGTTCGAATCCCGCCTCGGGCTTGGATCAAAGTACTGCAAAAACCTTGGGAGGTGCATTATGGCCACAGAAGCCGATGCGCCAACAACTATCAAATTAAAAAAAAAAAAAAAAAAAGTGCCAGTCATTGTGATCATGTTTGTGAACTGAAGTTTAATTCTATTAAACAGTGATTCTAATTAGTGAAAATAGGAGGAATATTATACACAGGTTATAAAAGTAAAGATATACTGTATTAAGTACAATTTTACACTTTATTACGTTACTAATTAAAAAATAAATGATACATGAAAATCGGAAGAATATTTTCCACAGGTTAGAAAAATTAAAATAAATTTACACTTACGTGCAAAGCTTAATTAATATGTACCGTAATATGTACATACTACGGCTTGCATAAAACCGATAAATTTCAAAACCGAGTTTAACCAAAGTTTACTCTTAAAACCGGTTTTAAAACCAATTTTCTCAGACTTAGGGAAAATAATTAAAAGCTTATAACACAGGTATTTATTTTATCTTGGGTAGATTGTACAAATTGTAATCAAATCTTTTAAACAAAATCTATCACCTCTCATAGTAAAAAATATAAAAAAATTAAAATACTCCAAAAAAAGTAACCAGCTTGAGATTATACAAAATTACAAATTGTATTCAAATCCTTTGAATAAAAACTATTGTCGTACAGTAAACAAAAAATAATAAGCCCTATAATAATAATAATAAATAAATAAAAATAATGTGAAAAAAAACAGCTTGGAGAAATTACTTTACTATTTATTGCTCAGCTTTTTTCTGAAAATGATCCTTTAAAAAACAGTATATTAAGCATTTTTCCTGATAGACGTGACCTTATTTTTGTGTTAAAGAGACCAGTGATCGAAAACACTCTCTCAGATTACACACTTGTTGGTTTAATGGTCAGCAGTGCTCTTTAAACTTTCTCCAGCTTTTCACTTCTACTGCTAGTTGCTTCCAAAATTTTAAATTCTTTGCTGATTTCCAATTCACTCGGATATTTTGAAGGCTCTTCAGTTAATCTCTTTATTACACTATCATACTCTCGCACGAGTATGATAGTGTAATAAAGAAGAAAACAAAGACGAGTCTTTGTTTTCTTCTAAAAGAATAGTTCGTTTATTTTCAGTTTCTTCTTTCAACGCTAAGACTCCTTCGGAATGTTTTGCAAATAATCTCTGATAAATCTCTTCAGCATGCTTTTTCAAAACTTGCTTACTTGGAAAATAAAAAGTTCTTGAACCTGAATCTTCTTTCCTAAACTTTTTGGGGTTGTATAGATAGCTCAGCAAAGCCACAGTTTGGCAATTTCGTCTTGCATTGTAACGCTGCAAAAAAAGGCTTTGGTGAAACTTTAAAGCAAATGGGTTTTCTGCTGTATCAAGCTTAGCAAGCAGAAATTCTATTGAAGACTCTGCTTTAAGTAAGTCTGTATCTTCTGAGGTTATAGCTTCAGAATCATTTCAACTGGTCGCAAAGTTTCACATAGCAATTCAAGTGTTTTCCAGTCATCGTCAGACACAGCTTCAGTTGACAGTACTGCACATAGAGCATTTGGAATGCAGTTTTTCAATTTCAAAAATCTCTCAATCATATAGAATGTGCTATCCTATCTAGTCTCGCAATCTAATATAAGTTTATATTCTTTCCCATTAAATTTTGCTTTAACAAAATTTTGTAATACGTCATTTTTGGTAGGCGATTTTCGAAAAAGCTTGCAAATTTTTCTGACTTTGTTAATAGTTTGTGCAATATTGGCCATTGGATTGAAGAAATAAATGAGCTCATCGGTAAAGTCGATTTGATAAAGCATGCCTTGCTGTCTTTCTTCAACTTCTTCATCATCACTACTTTCTTCATTATTTTCATTTTCTTCATTGTCTTTGGGAGACTCAGAGACTATGGCACCATAATTAATTGCTTTTTCATAAACTACATCTATAACTGACAGATGTATACAATGGGTTATACATTGTTGATGATTAAGTGTAATTTGCTTGCCAAACTTAATCATCATTGCTGCTCCATCTGTGGTGCAGGCAACAATATCCTCATCCAAAAAAAAAAAAAAAGTAAATTGCAGCCATTATCAACCCACTGCAGGATGGAAGCCTCCTCAACAATTCATGCTGTGGGAAATGGACCATAATCTGCCACGCTGGTCCAGTGCGGGTTGGCAGATAGACCGTATTTAGCAGTCAGGGGCTTGAACCCCGGTCTACTCAAAGAGCGTGTGCCGCTGCACTCCTGCTCCTGACCTTGGCTACGGAGGCTTACCTCCTCATCCAAGTTCAAACCAAATTTCTTCAAGTGTCCAGTCACAATTTGCTCAGTTCTTCTGCAATCAAGTGAACCATTAATCTCAATAAGACCTAACGACCAATGATTGTTTTTTGAATGCACATTTTTATTCATATACCTTTTATTTTGTATATTTCATAATAATTCAGAACCATATTTTTAATTCCATTCACTGAGGCTGGTGGCAATTTATCGTATTTATTTCTCTGAAGGTGAAGGCTTGATTGTATAAACTCATTCTTGGCAACTGAATTAAAAGAAAATCTATCTAAGCAGCTAATTTTGAAATCTCCTCTTCCATAGATTTTTTAACGATAAAGTTTTCTAATGTTCTTACCATTTTTGCGGGAAGTTCACTGTTATCTTGTTTAATGTCAATCTGATGCATTTTCTTTAAATGCAGCATCAAAGATGATGTAGATCCTCCAGACGACTTCATTATCTTCTGACATTTCGAACATTGTGCTTCATCTTTGTTTTTCGAGCAAAATAATTCCATACATTCGATTTCATCTTAGACATATTAAGAGTAATAAATATTAATTAGTAGGAATTTATATCACCGACAATTTTAAATAAAAATATTGACCGAAAATATCACCGACAGTTTTAAATAAAAATATTGACGATAACAAAAGCACAATGCTATGCGTCACTCCGGCAAGCACTGAACGAAGTCTAACGAAGCAAGTTTCAAAATTTTCACGAAAGAAATTTTTTATTTTTTTTTCCCCAATTAAATCTATTGTATTTTCAAATTTACATAAAAGCTAAATTTGGTGAAGCTGCTTTTTGGAGAACATTTGATTGCAAATTTAATAGGAATAAAGAAGCAAAAAACTTTCTACGATTGAAATTTGATGCAATATTCAGCGGATCTGTTTCTAGTGGATAACCATCAATTAGGCACGTTCCATAGCTTGCCTGGCGAACAAGATAGATGTTCGCCAGGAGAAATGTTGAGCATTTTCTTTCACGCTATCGCCCCAACTCACTCAGTCTTACACCTGCATTGTGCCATGATGGTAGGAAGATAAAAGGTACCCCTCCTAGATTTGGGCCACTTGCCCATGAGATTCCTACCTAAACATAAAATAAAATCAAATAAAATAAAAAAACATGTTTAAAACATAAAGCAGTTGAACGATCCAGACAAACAAACAAACAAAAGAAAATGTGCGTAACAAAAACTATATTCGAGGGCTAACTAAGAAAATATTCGAATCCGGTTTTAGAAGCTCGGTTTCGGTTTTAATAACTCAATATGAAAACTGATTTTATAAAACCGGTTTGCAAGCCCTAGTACATACTAATTAGTTGACATTTCTGTTCACTGACATTTGTGGGTGGGGGTTAAAATTTAAAACAGTAAAAGAGATAAGCATTCAATAACAAAGAACATGGCATACACAAATTGCAAGTAACACGATACGCGCAAGTGAAAACGGAGTAACAAGTTACGAAGCTTAAAAAATAGGAATGAAGAGCAGATTCTGAAAATTAATTTTTTTTATGATTGAAGCACTGACAGAAAAGCCCAATAAACAGGGAACTGCTAATTGTTTTATGGTTGTGATCGCCAGAAATCCGACCGAACCGCATGGTATGGTCGGAGACAATCGTAGGGTAATCTCAAGGGCCACGGTCTCCTGCCCCGATTATACTGCATGTTTAATCGGGGCAAATAAACACTGGCTATTTTCTCGATTGCGTTCTGTTCTTTTTTAAGATTTGTCCCAAATAAACAGCTGCCCCGATTAACCGGTGGCCCAAATAACCGGAATCCACTGTAAATAAAATAAAAAAATCCTCACAGCTGTCACTTGAGCATGTTCTATTTAGGATGCAGGCAACAGAAAGTTTTTTGTTTGTGTTTCAATAATTTTTTTTATTTCCAAGTTTTGAAAGCCTGTCTGCAGTCAGCTGACAGATAAAAATGATTTTGTAACACAATAAGATTCAAAGTAAGGCTTATGCAATTTGTATTCAATATTATGCATCAATATATTAATATTGAAATAAGCCAAACATTCGCCTCAGTGGAAATTGAATTTTTTCTCTACCAATTCTTCGACCCACAATAACAAAAACCCTGAACCCAAGCCAGAGGGGGTTCCGGAGGGGCAGGGGGATAATATGCCCCCTTAACGAAAAATTTGAAATTAAAGATCGAGCGCAGGAGGCGTTCTAAAAAAAAAAAAAACACTCAAAAGCCTGGTCGCCATGCCCTCTCCTCACGATGACACCTGGATACGCCACTGACACAAGCATGAAAAATATGTTTGTAAAATATTGAAAAACTTCGAAAGCACACGCTCGCATTAAAAACCATGCGGTTGGGGGTGCTGGACTGTCGCAAAATAGTAGCGCTCTTTCTGCGCGGACAGCCATCGTCTCGCACGCCCACGACTGTAGTTATGAAATTATAAGGACCTGGATTTCCATATGTATTACATAGTACCAGATTCGGGATGGAAAAAAGCGTATCGTAAAGCTCGCTCAATGACGCGCCAAATTGTATAAAAGGTCTACATTCAGTTAAGGGCACCCGACAAATGAATGAGTGTATACGAGTAGTAGGTCCACTACTATTGTGAGAACTATTGTCTACTGTTGTGAGAATGTCATATAATTAAAATTAAAAAATTAAATATTACAAATTAATTCTGCCGGCTTCGTAGAAATAAAAAAGAGATTCTCGATGGAGGGGGGGGAGAGAAGAATTTCAAAGTACGAAAAGTTTTAGAATATGGCATAAACAGACATTTATGCCATAAAATGACAGTAATGAAAAAACTTGCAATACTGTTATTTGAAATAACCGCTTCCATATGAGAAATATACTTACTTCAATACTATACTGAAAGAAATTACTTATCCATTCAGAATTTATATTATCTTTCAGTAGTATCGAGTTGGCCGAACTTCGTAACTTTTTTTTTCAGATAACAACATAATTTTCTCCATATTAAATAATCATAATAAAATACTACCCACCGACTTTGTCAATCAATCTTTATTTTAGATTAGTTTTCTTTGTTGCTTATAGATGTCACTTTTTAGAATTTATTTATTTATTTTTGTTCTCTGTGATATGAACGTTTTTTTTTCATTTTCTTTTCTTTTTTTTTTTTTATCTAGCATTTTGTTTGTAAAAGAAGACTAGATAACTTAAAATCTGAAATAATGTTTCTTCATATGAATACTTTCCAAAAAGAGACTCCTAAGTGTCTTTTACAAAGAAATACTATGAAGGAATAGACGAATCGTATTACTTCGTTATAAAAGAAGATTAGTTTATCTTAAATTTGAGCGGATATTGCTTCTTTGAAGGAGTGTTTGTAATAGAATCCTAGTGGCTTATCATGAGGAGCATGGACTCAGGTAACTTTTCATTTTTTTTCTTGTAATTCAGGGTGTCCATAGACGATCAGAACGATTTCATTCAAGGGTGCACCCGGGGCTGGAATAATTTTTTAAAAATATGATATCTGATTATGATCGTTCAAAAATTAAAATGGCATGCTTATTTGTGAATCAGTCGGTCTCAGACGTAGATAGCAAGGTTTTTTCGTCTAGCAAAACAGGAAAATCGACCAGAGAACACATGCAATTTACAGAGATATAAATACACGGGTAGATGTAATCATGTACAGGTGACCCAATATCATAACTTGCTTTTTTTTTTCTTTTTTTTTTTTTTTTTTTTTTTGGTCACGTAAAATGCTGTGGGCAGACCCATAACCGTCTCACTGATGGCTATTGATGGCCTTCCTTCTCTTGGCTCGAACAAGACACTTGTATGACCGCACTGGAACTCCAGTTTTCGCTTTTTTAAAGTGTCATTGGTTGGACAATTCTGCCCATACACAGCTTTCTTTTCTTCGTCAATTTCCTGAGTTTTCTTGCCCTGCAAATACAGGAACTTGATCACTGCTGAATACTCAGACAGTGATCAAGTGGTCTCAGGCAGTTTTTAAATTCAGTACATTGGGATCAACTGACGATGTTACCAACAGTAAATTCTAGCATTCAAGGAATTAATCGTAGATGCTACTAAAAGTTTTATACCTATTAAGAAATATTGTTCAATGTTTAGGCCTAAACGGTTATCAAATGAACTAATGAGACTCGTGACAGAGAAGAAAAATGCATCGGATGCACATAAATTATCAAGCCACTCAGAAGCCTATGGCAGATATAAGCTAGTCTGTAATCAGGTCACAAAGGAGGTTAGGCAGGCGAAGACAGATTACGAGAAATCTTTGGCAAAAGATGCTAAGAAAAACAGCAAGGATTTCTTTATTTATATAAAGGCTAAAAGGAAGGGGATGAATCTGAGTGGTCCACTTGATATCTATGGTTCGACTGTTGATGATCCTGCTCAGATAGCAAACAAACTGAATGAGTATTTTGCATCTACATTCACACATGAGGAGTTATTAAGGTTTGAAAATGGCAGAAGGTTATCAAATTGTAGCAGGATGCTTAATGATTTTGTAATAAGTGAGAGCAAAGTGGAGGAGAAATTGTTGAAGTTAAGCATAAGAAAGGCACCTGGGGTGGATGGGATCTATCCAGTTATATTAAAGGAGGTGGAAAAGCAACTAAGCAAACCCTTAGCCATAATTATGAGAGCATCCTTGGACTCAGGAGAGGTCTCCACGGACTGGAGATGTGCAAATGTATCCCCAATTCACAAAGGAGGATAGAAGGGTGACACGAGCAATTACAGACCAGTTGGTTTAACTTCTATTCCGGGTAAAATAACAGTCACTGGTTAAAGATGCATTGCAGGATCATCTAGACAAGACTGCAGCAATATTTCAGAAACAGCATGGGTTTGTTAAGGGAAAGTGTTGTCTGAAAAATTTGATACGATATTATGATGTGATTACAAAGGAACTGGATGCAAAAAATAATTTTGATATATATTTGGATTTCAGGAAGCTTTTGACACTGTTGTGCATGGAAGATTATTGTACAAATTGGAGCAGAATGGTATTAAGGGTAAGTTGCTACAATGGATAAAAGGATGGTTGAGTGGGAGAAGACAGAGAGTGATAATTAATGAGTGCTGCTCTTCGTGGACTAAAGTTATTAGTGAAGTCCCACAGGGTTCGGTGTTGGGTCCACTGTTGTTTTGTATATTTATCAATGATATTGATGAAGGTATATCAGGCTTACTGTCGAAGTTTGCAGATGATACAAAAGTTGGCAGGGTTGTTAATGACAGTAATGGCAGTGTGCTACTGCAACAGGATCTAAAAAATTTGGGCTGATGGGCTAAGAAGTGGCAACTGAAGTTTAATATTGAAAAAAATGCAAAGTACTGCATATGGGTAGAAACGTACCAACTGTATGGTACTACACTTATTGGAATCTAATGGTTGTGTTAAAAATTAATTCTAATAACAAGAGAAAATTGAGAAATCTTTTTATATTCGAGAATTGGACGGTCAAAGGGCGACCAAGTAATTATAGACTTGTTAGTTTAACTTCTGTTCCAGGAAAACTAATGTAGTCACTGGTTAAAGAAGCACTACAGGATCATCTAGATCAGTGGTCTCAAACTCAAATTGCATGCGGTCCGAATGCACGATCTGAAAGCAGCTGACGGGCCGGAATTTTTTTTTTAACAAAATGAGAGTGAATATAAGTACTGTATTTACAACAAATACATAATTGAAATGTATTTGCGGGCCGTGTAAAATTATTTCGAGGGGCCGGATGCGGCCCGCCAGTTTGAGACCACTGATCTAAACAATACTTCAGTTATAGCTCGGACACAGCATGCTTTTGTTAAGGGAAATTCTTGCCTGAAAAATTTGTTTGGATACTATGATGTGGTCAGAAAGGAACTGGATGCAGGGAATAACTTTGATATCATATATTTGGATCTATAAAGTACTACATATGGGAAGCAGCAACCCCAGAGTAACGTATAAAGTCTGTGGTACTACACTGACAGTGGTAGAGAACGAAAAGGACCTGGGGGTAATTGTGCAGGCAGATATGAAGTTTTCTAAGCAGTGCAGATGGTCTTCAAGAGTTGCTCATAGTGTCTTGTCAATGATAAACAGGAATTTTTCTAGCAGGGATAAGGAGGCGATTATCCCCTTGTATAAGACAATGGTCAGGCCACACTTTGAGTACTGTACACAGGTGTGGAGGCCTCATTTTAAAAAGGATGTAGAGCTGTTGGAACGACTGTTGGGCAACAAGATTAGTGAATGGAACAAAGGGTTGCTCTTACGAAGGAATGCTTAAATTTTACAAATTACAGTGTCTGGAGACTAGTCACCTGCAAGGTGATCTGATTGAGGTGCATAAAACCTTGGTTTGAGCATGCTCAATGCTGAGGGGATTCTTTCTCTTGCTCAGAATCACCTGAGAGGGCATAAATTCAAATTGAGTAATGACAGGATGTGCGGAAGTTTGTCCTTAGCCAGCGAGTAGTTGGTTGGTGGAACAGACTTCCATCCTTTGTTGTGGAAGTCAATAGTCTAAATAAATGAAGGCTGAGCTGCACAGGTATTTGATACGAACGGAGGGGTGAAATGGGAGCAATTTTTTTTTTTTTTTTTTGGCTGATGCTGCATAAGTTTGCTTTCTTGCATCACATGCCTCTAATAATGGTAATGCTAATTAGTAGAAATATTCAGCATCAAAAATGTTAACTTAGATTTGCTTTTTGAAGAAATTTTAAGTCTAAAGGCATTTTTTTTTTTTGTCACTTAGTGAGTGTTGATAGAAAATGGGTGAAATTTTTCTTAAAATTTCCGGAGGCAAATAATTTGTCTCATATAGTAAGCTGTATATTAAGCATTCCACATTCAAATGCTTCATTAGAAAGAGTTTTCAGCTTAATGAAAAGAGAGAAACCGTCTTTTATTAGAAAATTTAGAAGCCAAACTTATGGTGAAAGAAAACTCTAACATGTCCTGTTCAGAGTTTAAAATATTCGGAAGGAGAAGAAATTTTTAAAGTAGCGAAATCTAAAGAAAAATATATAAAGTAAAAGTAGTCTTCCTCGCTATTTTCAAAATAGCCTTATAAATAATATTATAGTTTATATAGGACAAATACACATTAACAACAATCATCTAACAAATAAATACTATGCTTGATAGATTGAAAAAAAAACGTATTTTTCTTTTACTACTTTTTGAAGGAAAAAATGCTATACTACACATTTCGTTTCAAGTTGTCCCGCTTACTAATTTTCAAAGTATGGCCACCCTGATTGAACATCTGGGTTGGAAAATTACATGGTGGACTGACCCACGTCAGGAAACGCAAAAGTACAGCTTTTTATGGTTTGAGTAGATGTTTGATCTGCACATACTTCGTACTGCAAAGGTGTTACTAGTAAAAGCAGTCTATATTTCAGATGTTTATAGATAGAGGCAGGTTAATAGGTTTGAAGACTTATGCGCAATTTAATTTAATTTCAAGAGCGATTAATAATAATAATAAAAAAGCTTGTTGAACTTGCACTAAGTTTGCATTGGTTTCCCCGAAACCCTCTAATAGCAGAATTAACTATGGCTTTTGAAAAAGCGGAGAGAAGACTACTGGAAGTCAGCTAATGAAGCACTAGTACTTCGGTGATCTTAAGCCAGGCTAGTGCTGCTCGTAATCTTACCACAATCTCTTCCTGTTTGAGACAGACGTCTCGAAACGGATCTTTGCCCTCTGCTTACTCGTATAAATAAAAATGATTGCGGGTGAAATCAATACACCAAGTTTTTGTCAGATGTGTAATTGGAGAATTCCCCCCCCCCCACAAAACCATTGAGCCCTCCATTCTTTACATTCCATGGCATGGAGGCGAGACAGATTCCTGCCAATGGAGATGCTCCAAAACATACAGTGGATGTTGACTACAATAAATTCACTGAGGACAGCAGACGTATCATAAGGGAACAGCTCTGATCTTCAGCTGAGTGACTATCATTGTTTTTCCTTGATTGGTGTTGCCATTATGGAGAAAAACAAAACTATTTTCTCATTTCCCATATTTACTTCTTTTTTACTGTTTTAGTTCCTTTTTATGTTAAACCCTGATGCAATACCCATAGCATTGTTGCTATGGATATTGCATCAGGCATGCATGTAAAATTTTCACTGATTACAATAAAGATATATGAAAGCATCATTGTTCCACCCTCAAAAGGAAGTCAGCTGTGATTCTCAATAAAATTGACTACTGTCAAAAAGCCTTGGAACTATTATCGTATAAGATGACCCATAAAAATCGCTCTGGTCCTAGGTGGGAAATCAATTATCCTATCGCCGACTTAGGAAATTTTTATGGGCCATTTTACTCAAGTGGCCCAGTTAGCTGATCTCAAGCGAGTGTAATAGTTTTTTCCTCCAGGAGATTTTTTTTTTTTTTTCTTGTGTCCAGCAACAGACAAATTGACCACAATTTACAGACAATATATATGCAGAATAATGACCTAAGTTGCTGATGAACCTAAAACCAATACCCTACAACACAGAAATCCCCCAAGTGAGTGGGATTAGAACGTTGTGCAGATAAAATCCTGCATGGTTGACTGATTGCAAGGACGCATTTTGGATATTGCATGACAGTTGTTTGTCAACAACTTAGATTTTATACATATGCATCCTCCAGATTATTGGCCAAGCTGATATGCCCTATTTTAGTGCAATCCAACTTTGAAGGGTATTTGTAGCTGTGTTGAATTCTCTCTAGCACTACTGTTGTACCAAGATGCTAGTTATATGCAAGTATACTGCATGACTATAAATTCCCCAATTAGTGCTGTTGCTAATTTAATCATGGAAAAGCTAGAATCTAGGATTTTTGATGGGTTGATTCTGGCACCCCTATGCTTGCATGAAAACAATGTTGACAAAAAGTTTGCCATTAGAGACAGAAAGGATGAAGTTGTCAATTTTCTTAATGGGTTTCTTGCTTCATGTTGTTTACCTCTGGTGGAAGTAGAGTTCCTTCCCTTCTTTTACCCAAGAGTGAAAACAAGTCTATAGGAAGCTCGTGTCATGGGAATACACCCATTATAGAACAGCACAAGTGAACACAAAATAGCATAATCAGGGCCCTATTGAATACAGCTTGGTTTCACTGCAGCACCCCAAACAACAGGCTGAAAGTCAACTTGTCACATCTCTGAAAGTGCAGCTAATCTCCAGAGGATTTTGAACAAGTATATTCAGGAAGTGGAAAGGTATTCACACCCATTGCCACTGCACATATTCCTTACTATTCAGACTTAACAGAACTGATCTCAAGGATATCAGACCTGTCAGATATTCTGCATGCACTTGTCAAGGATCCTGTATCTATTGTAAGTTTAACTAGATATGAGATCAAATGTCCAGGTTCTGTGGGAGTTTGTACGTGTAAAGATAGTACAGGGGATATAAAAGCAACAGAGTCCACTCTTTATGGGAAATCTGTGGCTGAGCACTTTTGGAAGATCATAAATTTCTTCAGGTAATGCAATCAGAAGTGGCTTTAGAGCATACAAATTTGCTCTCTAGACCATAACACCATTGATAGAGATAGAGGATGTAGTGTTTGACTTGGATCCTTGGACAGGATTAATAGTTTCACCTGACAGCCTCCTGGGCCATTTCTAGTCTGCACCCAAGTGAAGAGGCTAATTCCCACATTCCTTAAGTAATATGTATCAAGCTGTGATCCTGCTGGTGTTAAGGATGCACTTTAACCTTAAAATTCTATTGACAAAGGAGGCAGTAGCCTTTGAAAAGTTTACTGCTATTAAGTTCATAGTTTTATCATGTAGGTTTTTTTTTTTTTATTTTATTAAAGATTTTATAATGCATACAGGTTGGTATATTTATTGTAATATTATGAAGGGTTATTTTCCCAACCCCCAAAGGCCTATTTTGAATTCCTCCAACAACATCCGAGTCAGGTGGGTTGGCCATGGCCCACAAATTTATCTTCCTTTGAGTAATTAAAAAAAGTTTCACAAAAATAATTAAAATTTTTTATGTACATTCTTGAATTGCTTAACAAATGAATTATATTTCAGAATTAGTATTAGCAGTGGCAAATGATACAAAAAAAAAAAGGTCAGAGCATCAGCAAAAAAAAAAAAAATCTATCCACCTCACCTGTCTATCCCCTCCAAGAATGTCTAGTTCTTCCATGAATTTATTCAAACTACCCATTCCCATAAGATGGAAGTTTGTTCCAACAATCGCCCACTGGCTGAAAGCAAATTTCCATGCGTCTATCCTTCAATTTGAATTTATGCCCCTCATGTGTTTCAGCAAGAGGAAGAATGTCATCAACACTGATGTTACTCAATTCATTCAAGACCTTAAACACCAGAATCAGATTTCACATGCACCTGCACAATCTGCATAACTGAACCTTCCTTGGTAAAAGCACCCTTTTATTCCCTTCACCAATCTCATTGCCCTTCTCTGCATCTGTTCAAACAGATCTATATCCTTCCTAAAATGAGGCCCCCAAACCTGTATACTGTGCTCGAGATGTGACCTAATCATGGCCTTGTACAAAGGAATAATCACCTCCTTATTGCTGCTGCTGCTGTTCTAGTGTTTTAGGAGCATTAGTGGCTAAGGCCATATTGCTCCATGTACACTCTCTGTAAATTACACGTTCTGCAGTCAATTTTCTGTTCGCTGGACAAAAAAACAGAGTTTCTGAAAAAAAAAAAAACTCTCACCATTCAACTCTCACCTGAGACCAACTAACTCAGCAACATTGTGAAAAGGACACAAAAATTCCTCACATCATTGACGGGACTTGAACTCAGGTTTTTTCCACCTAGTGTGGTAAGGACTGCAATTCTACCAACTGTGCTACCCACAAGGGCTACTTATCCCTGCTAGCAAAATTCCTGTATATCATTGACAAAATCCTGTGAGCTGTCCTGGCAGCCTGTCTGCACTACTCAGAAAACTTCATATGTGCACAATTTCTTTTTCATTTTGTGCAGGTCTTTTTAATTTTCCACTCACTGAATGTAGTACTACACAGTTGTAATGAACATTAATCTGGGATTACTGTTACCCATACTAGATCTGATCTTGTTGCTTACCTTGATTACTATTATCAAACACTCTACCAACTTAGACATTCAGCCTGATATACCTTCAATATCATTTAACAAATATCGAAAATAACAATAGGCCAAGCACTAAACCCTGGGAGTCTCCAGTAATAACATTAGTCCATGAAGAGCAGCATCCATTAATAAATATTCTGTCTTCTCTCAGTCGACCATCACTTTATCCATACAATAACTTGTCCTTAATGGCATATTGCTTGTTTGTAGAGCAGTCTTATGTGCACTGCTATCAAAAGCATTCCTGAAATCGAAATACACATAAAAAATAATTATTCAGTTAGGTAAATTAACTCTTGTCCACGACAGGTTTTGAAAACATAGTTTACACTTTAAAATTTACTTATTTTTAAAGCATAAAATACAAAAAAAATAAAATTATATGAATTACATTAATTTCCAATAATTTCGAAACTACATAAATATGCAGTGGCAAAATCACCTCAATACAAGTCAAAAATCATTATCATAAAATTAATGTTCCTTAACTAATTAATGCTTCTTAAAGATTGAACAATATGTTCAATCTTTAAGAAACATTGATTTTAAGGTAATGGTTTATTAATTAATCTTTTAAATCATACTTGGTTAATTTAAAATGATATGATAAATGAAACTATAATGCACACTTAATAATAAAAAATGAACTTCACCATGCATGTGATCAAATGTAGTATGTACTAATTTTTTTGGAAATATTTAAAACAAAAGCACTGCTTAGAGCAACAAAAGGGAAGAAAAATATTGACAGCTTCAAATTCTTCATGAGTTCTCTGCCAAGATATCTGTAATTGCATTATTTTTTATTATAATATTACAGACTGCTTGTATGAATTTAAATGCAGCATATACAATTACATATTACATTATTATGAAAAGATTGCAAACCATATTACTAGACCCTAGGAAAGTTCAACAATAAACTTGTTTACTTACCAAATCTGTTTTTCTCAGGAAGATTATTATAAAAAAAAAATTAACACACTATATTAAAGAAAATTTATTTACAGGATGGATACATCACTGGAAACACTACTTCATCTCATTTTATTTGTCCATGAAAAGGCAGGTGACTAGGTGGGAATGTAATATTCATAAACTGATGGTAAAATGCAAACAAACCTACAACCATACAATGGTACAGCAATATTTTTTCTAACTATTATACATTTTAAAACACTGCACCAGATGACAAGTAGTAACACAATACTGCACCACCAATTTATAATGAAAAGAACAAACTACACCCTTAGTAATAGCTAAGGAAGTACAGTCTGTTCTCATCCTTTGCTTGCACAACCACATTTGAACAAGAATCTGTATGTTTTTTTTGTACATAATGTCTGAAATAAAATACATTTGACTAGTTGTCTCTTTCCTTTTTAACCTTGAAGTCATTACCTAGAATGGTAGCTATTTCATTCTGCATGAAAGCCCATGGAACATTTGATCCCACAAGTGGGCATTTTTCTCCACTAGGGCAATAGACTTCATTGCCATTAGCAGCACTCTGACTTTTAATGCTCTCCCTTGAGCATGGAAAGCAAAACTTATGATGTGGAACAGAAGGACATTGAACAAAGTGAGTGTCTTCTAGCCGCTCATGGCATAATGTGCATTTCAATGCAGGATTGGCTAGCTGGGACTCTGAACCTGAAGTGGTAGAGGTGGTCACTGTACTGCTAGCATTACCTTCCTCAGGTTTCCCAGAGTTATGACGACCTCCATTAGATATCTTTCTTCCTTGAGCACTTGCAGAAGGAGAATAACAGGTCAGTGAAGGAGAACATGCAGTTCCATTTACAATACTAGATTCTCCTGATGTGATACCTCTTGAAGGTTCAGAAGAGATAGCTTCAGCTACAGATATAAGGGCTGTCATTGAAGGAGTCTGGCTGGACAAACTGATTTCTTGTGGGGAATTTGTAGAGTTACTGAGAGGAGAAGCAGAATTTCTAGATGAAGCAGTACTACCACCAAGGGATCCAAACCCTAAAGGAAAAAACAAAATATCTTTTTAGTTTATACTGTGCATTTATTCTACTCTTTTAAAACCAAACTAAATAAGAAAATGGTAAAAAGAATTGAAGTGAAATAACACAAATAATATATATGGCTTTTGCATCTGAATTTAATAATTGGTTAGTGGCCTCTCAATAAAAGTCTTAACTGGCTCCTCAAGACACAGAATTATGCAAAAACAGTTCCAAAGGTCAAAAGAAGTGGCTGTATAAATTTTTCACAAAACAAGCATTATAAATGCATTAACTGTCCCTATAGACTGAATTTTCATATTAACTGAAACTGATGTCCAAGTTACGGGAGGGGGGGGTGCCAGTAACACTAAGCCAATAGATCTTTTATAAAAGATTGTACTCACACTGCCTATGATATGACAAGGAGCAGAGTCATTACAGAAAAGTTTTCTGTTTACTAAACGTGTTCTCTGATAACAGACAAAACTCTGTAAAAAAATTTTTTGGTCAGTCAATGCATTTTTTTAAAGGTATCAGTCACCACTAAGAGTAACTTTAAACTTCACTAATACTAAAAGTAGTGGTACCCACCCAATCCACAGAGATTAAATTTGGACTCAGCAAATGATTACAGATTCTCAGTGCTCAATTAGCACATCATTTAGTCCAGGTTAGGAAGTTTTTGATCTATGAATTTTGTCAATAAGGGTTTCTTGTGAAGTCAATATTCTTTCAAACTACTAGTGACAAGTCATCGTTGGACAGTATTTTCACATCTCTTTACACTGGTATGTTCCTCCTGCATGGCAACACCTCTACGATTGCACGACAATCATAGAAACATAGATGTTCTGAAATTGAGTGCTGTGCTAAGTATTAATATATTTTCATTTGAAATTTCAAGCATCATATTTCTCTAAGATTTCCTGACAAAGAAAAGGAGAGAAGAGAATTACTGCTGTTCACAGGGAGGGCATTCCAAGTTACTTGAAATGCCTTCCCTGTGAACAGCAATAATTACTTCTCTTACTCAAGAGTTAATTGCTTATTTGCCATATTCCCGCTGAATAGAAACTGATGGTACATGCTAGCAGCTGGATGTATTTATACATAGGATGAAACGCGTCACAAATGCAAATGAGAAGCATTCAGCATGATGTAAGAGCATGCTAAATATCACATGATGAAATGATACCTTCTGATGATAATTTCAAAAGAAGAAAGATACCAATGAAATAATAAAATTTAAGCAGCAATACAAATTTGTGGTCACTACTGTATAATAGTACCTGTGGAGTTACAATCCCTTTGTATAGTTTACCTATAAACTCTAATGGGTTAAGCTATTATCCCTTGAGTCAATGCACGGAGGACAACAATTCTCCAGCACGTTTAAACTGTTGCCCATGATTGGTGTTTGCACCAGGTGCAAACATCTTCCTAACTTACTCTAATTCATACTTTGTGCACAAATTACTTAAACATTGTCCTATGGCAGATTTCAAATCACACAAATTCATCTTGAGGACAACAGTCCTCCATGCGACTCCTGTTTCAATTTTAGAGTGTGGCATTCTTGTTCACTGGGTAATTGTGCAGTTATTTTATTCAAACCTTGTTACAAGTTTGGTTTCCGTTTTAATTGTAGAATAAAATATTCCTATTTGTTGTGTAATCACCCACAATAAATCTTTTACAATATGGCATGTTGCCATGCTGCACTGTAAAAGATTTATTGTGGGTGGTTAACACAACAAATAGGAAATTTTATTCTACAATTGAAACTGAAACCACTGAGAGCAAAACAAGTTAGTGTTTATTACTGAATGTACAGATTATAAACTAAATAGATACATTGAAAGGTGGGGGAGAGTTGTTTCCATTCCGAGCCTACAGACCAGTAAGGCTCCTGGAATTGATGGAATATACCCTATAATCTTAAGAGAGGCGGCACGCGAGTGCACTGAACCATTGAGGCTAATTATGCGAGCATCACTAGACTCTGGGGAGATTCCCTTGGATTGGAAAAGTGCAAATGTATCTCCCATACATAAGGATGGATCTAAAAGTGAGGTTGGAAATTATCGACCAGTCAGTCTGACTTCAGTAGTAGGGAAAATCATGGAGGCAATGATCAAGGGTGGAATTCAGGATCATTTGGATCGAATTGAAATTCTCAAGGATACTCACCATAGTTTTGTAAAGGGAAAATCATGTTTAACAAATCTGGTTCGCTATTTCGAAAGGGTCACTCAAGAGCTGGATTTAGGGAATAATTTCGACATTGTTTATTTAGATTTCAGCAAAGGTTTTGACACAGTCCCACATGAGCGGTTGCTTTATAAGCTGGAACAGGTTGGAATCACTGGGAAAATCCTTAGGTGGATAGAAGGATGGTTTCAGGGCAGGAGGCAGAGGGTTGTGATAAATGGCTATTCCTCAGATTGGGTTGATGTAAGAAGTGGGGTTCCCCAAGGATCAGTATTAGGACCACTGTTGTTTTTAATTTTCATAAACGACATTGATGAAGGGATAGAGGGCGTAATGTCTAAATTTGCAGATGATGTTAAAATTGGTAGAGTAGTTAATGATCACTGTCAAGCTGAGCTTCTTCAGAGAGACCTAGATAGACTTCAGGAATGGTCAGAAAAATGGCAGCTGTGCTTTAATCCAACAAAGTGTAAGGTATTACACCTGGGAAACAGTAATCCCAAAAAAACTTATTCACTTGGTGGAGTTCAACTAAACCCAGTACTGGAGGAAAGGGACTTGGGTGTTACGATAAGGTCAGACATGAAATTCTCTGAGCATTGTAAACAGGTTGCAAGGAAGGCCCATGGTGTCCTATCGATGATCTATCGAACTTTTGTAAGTAGAGATAGGGACGTGATAATCCCATTATATAAGGCTTATGTTAGACCACACTTGGAATACTGTGTTCAGGTATGGAGACCGCACCTAAAGAAAGACATCGAGCTTCTTGAAAGGGTGCAAAGAAGGGTAACTCGCCTGGTGAGATTGGCAAAAGGGCGTCCTTATGAAGAAAGACTTCGAATATTGGGTTGCAGAGTTTGGAAACTAGACACCTTAGAGGAGATTTGATTGAGGTGTTTAAGGCTCTGAGGGGTACCAGTAAAATGAATGAGGACAAAATTTTCAAGATTATAAATGATGCTAGAACTAGGGGACATAAATTCAAGTTACAGGGGGAAATGTTTAGATTGGACTGCAGGAAGTCTTATTTTAGCCAGCGAGTTATAAATTACTGGAATAAGTTGCCTTCATGGGTGGTAGAGGCCGTCAGTTTGGGGAAATTCAAAGGTCATCTGGATAGTACTTTCGGGTAAGGGAAGCACATAGGATGATAGGTTAATTTTTTTTTATTATTAATTATTATTATTTAGTTATTTATTTTATTTTAATTTTTTTGTTGTTTTTATCATTGTTTTGTTCGGATTTTTTTTTTTTTTTTGGTTGGTGCAGCATAAGCCATAGGCTTTCTTGCACCATGCGGCCGTTACTAATACTAACTAGGGGGTCTTCACCCCCGCTCACACTTTTCTACATAAAATGTAGGGCTATGATGGAGTAAGTCAAGTCTTTTCTCCATAAAAAGCACCTGTTGAAATGCACTGACGTTCTTCCTCCCCCTTTTTACTCCCATCCTTCAGCTATCTCTCTCACTCATGCTTTTTTATCTTTTGTTCTCTGTCAGGAAGCTGATGGAGAGCAGCCATAGTACTGTGGACAGCCCGGCTCACCGCCCAGTGGTGGTGGCGGGTAACGTGGAGTCCCACTAAGGGCCCTACAGCCAATAAGCCAGCCCAAACAACAGAACCCAACACTAAACTACACATGCAACACAACACACACAACCCTTTTCTGGATTTTACAGACATTCTGCATTCATCACAAGAGTACTGATGGTGCAGATGTGGTAAGGCACCACTTGTGGTTTCCCACATCTGCACCATCAGTACTCTTGTGAAATGTACCAAACACAATGCCACTAGTCTATGTAAATAATCTATGTAATTATTTACCTGTGCATTTGTAGTGACGCAATTTCCCCGCTCACTCGTACCACGTGACCTGCATCCCTCTTCCCCCACTTTACCCTGCCACGCGGCATTCTTAGTGAATAATTACATAGTGGAATAAATATCACTATGTAATTATTTACATAGGTCACTTAGGAAAAGGCCTTTTGCTGTGGGTTCCATAATGCATGAGGAATATTGTTGCATCCGAAAGAGCAGGACTAAAATATTTCCAAACTATATTGGGTCCCTTCATCAGCTGACATTACAATGAAACATAAAATGATGCTGTGCATGGTCATGTATTACACATACATGACCATGCACAGCCTCATTGAAACATGTTAGCATTAGCTGAGGCATACAATGCAAAAATGCAAGCTTATGCAACATCAGCCAAAAAAAAAAGAAAACTTCCCATTTCACCCACCCATTCAATCCAAATGCCTTTCCGGTAAGTCGGGGAGTTCCTGTATATGATTATCAAAATTATTTTTTGCATCCAGTTCCTTTATGACCACATCATAGTATCCAATCAAATTGGTCAGACAATACCCCTTTAACAAACCCATGCTGTGTCTTAATTATTACTTGCAGTCTTGTCTAGATGATCCTGCAATGCTTCTTTAACCATAGACTCCATTATTTTCCCCAGAATGCAAATTAAACTAACAGGTCTAGAGTTATTTGTGTCACCTTTTGATCCCACTTTGTGAATTAGAGATACATTTGCACATCCCCAGTCCATGGAGACCTCCTCTGAGTCAAAGGAAGCTCTCATAATTATGGCTGAGGGTTTGCTTCCCTTGCTGGCTCCTTTAATATCACTGGATAGATCCCATCCACTCTAGGTGCATTTTTTTTTTTTTTTATGTTTAACTTCAACAATTTCTCCTCCACTTTGCTCTCAGTTATTACAAAATCACCTAGCTCCCTGTTAGCATTTGATAAACTTTTGGCACTCCCCTCATTGAATAACTCCTCATGCGTGAATGTAGATGCAAAATACTCATTCAGTTTATCAGCTTCCTGAGCATGATCATCAATAGTCAACCCATTTATGCTAAGTGGTCCAATTTGAAAGGGCAAGATGATTGGTGAAGGGAACAAAGCTTAAGTTCTGCAAATTGCAGCACCTGGAGAATAGGCACCTGCGAGTTGATCTGATTGAGGTGTATAAGGCCTTGAATGGATTGAGTAAGCTGTACTCATTCTAGCAACTCTACATCCTTCCTAAAATAAGGCCTCCACACCTGTACACAGTACTCTAGGTGCGGCTAATGGGATTCTTAATCTTGCTCAGACTAAGAACCTGCGGGGAAACAGTTTCAAATTGAGGAAAGATAGTTGTAGAATATATGTGCGGAAATTTGTCTTTAGCCAGCGAGTAGCTGATTGGTGGAACAGGCTTCCATCTTTTGTTGTGGAAGCTAATAGTCTAAATAAATTTAAGGCTGAGATGGACAGGCATTTGGAACGAATATAGGGATGAAATGGGGGTTTTTTTTGGCTGATGCTGCATAAGCTTGCCTTCTTGCATCGTATACCTCTACTAATGCTAAATACAGTCAAACTTGGTTATAACGAGCATCAAGGGACCAACAATTTTCTCATTATAACCATTATTCATTATATCAACCTCCTATTTTTTTTTTTTTTTTTAATTCTCAATAACTTGATAAAATAGATTCAAAAAACCAAATAAATATTAGAGAAAAAAAAATTTATATATTTGTATATACCACATACAGTTCCCACTTAGTATACCACTTAGCCTGTTCAAACTAGAGTTTGAACAGGCTAAGAGTAGAAAACTTGCTTCTTGCCCTAATGGTAGCCGAGCATTCTGGTCTCTTGCCAAAGCTATTGGCCGCAACTTTTGCCCACCTCTGTCCAAACCAGATGGTTCTGTTGTCACTTCAGCAAGGATAAAGCTGACCTGCTAGCATCCCATTTTTCTTCCAGCTCATGTATTAATGATCTTAGTAAAACGCCTCCCACCATTCCCAACACGCTCCTTTCAATGCCTCCTGTGGCCTTCCGTCAAAAGGATATCAGAAGGATTTTGATGAATCTTGATGCTAAGAAAGCTCCAGGGCCTGATGGTATTTCTCCACTTGTTCTCAAAACCTGTGCTCCTGAACTTACTCCTATTCTTTGCCGCTTTTTTCACTTTCTTATTCCAAAGGTGTTTTTCCTTCTGCTTGGAAATTTGCTCATATCCAGCCAGTTCCTAAAAAGGGTGACATATCCCTCCCATCCAATTATCGTCCCATTGCAATTACTTCTACTCTTTCTAAAGTAATGGAGAAATCAATTAACCGCCAACTCTTAAACTACCTAGAAACCTTCCGTCTGATCAACGATCGCCAGTACGGATTCCGTCAGTGTCGATCCACTGGTGATATTCTGGCTTATGTTACCCATTTATGGACTAATTCAATGGAAAGGTTCGGTGAAACACAAGTAGTTGCTCTTGACATCTCAAAGGCTTTTGATCGTGCTTGGCATAAAGGTCTTCTAAACAAGCTTCCATCTTATGGTTTGCCAACTGTTTTTAGTAATTAGTTATCCAGTTTTCTCTCTGATCGCTCATTGAGGGTGATGGCTCTCTGTCTTCTAACTTCTCCACTAATGCTGGTATCCCCCAAGGTTCAGTTCTTCCCCCCACTCTTTTCCTCTTGTATATCAATGACCTTCTTCCATTGACTGGAAATCCTATCCATAGTTTTGTCGATGATAGCACATTGCATTCAACTTTCCATTTTGAGAAACCTTGACCTGCTCAATCAGCTTCAACTTCTCGAAAATCTGCTACCAATTCCTTAAATGCCGATCTTCAGGTAATTCTCCAGTGGGGCAAAGACAACTTAGTTGATTTCAACCCTTCTAAAACTCAGTCTTGTCTTATATCTCACAAAAAGGATTCTTCTGCTCCTATGCTTATCTTTAGTGACACTCCGATTTCTAGGCAAAATGATATATCTCTTTTGGGGATTACCCTCACTTCTAATCTCTCTTGGCACAAGCACATTACAAATATTGCTTTCTCTGCATCAAAAAAACTTGGTTTTCTCTTTCGCTCTTGGCATTACTTTTCTTCCAAACAGCTGTTCACTCTGTATAAATCGCAAATCTGCCCTGCCGTGGAATATTGTTCCCGCATCTGGGGTGGTGCCCCCAAAACCTCTCTCAGGCTTCTTGATTCCATTCAGAAGAGGTCAGTTAGGTTAATTAATGATTCATCTCTAACAGTCTCTCCACTCGCTTTCTCATAGATGTACTGTTTCTGCTGCATGCCTCTTCTACAGATACTTCAATGGGCACTGTTCTTCTGAATTGGCTTCTATAATTCCCACTCTCTCTTTCAAAACAGTCTAAACACGTGCCGCCACCAGCCAACATCCATTTACTTTCCAACTTCAAACCACAGAACCAACTTTTCATCTTCCTCATTTATTCATTCAACTGCCGTTTTCTGGAACAACCTTCCTTCATACATATTTCCTGAAAATTACAATCTACAGAAGTTCAAGTCGAATGTCAACAAATATCTTCTTTCGTCTTTTCAACCTCCAACCCAAGCACGGTACTAAGTACTATAGGTTCTAATACCTCTCGTGTTTGGGGTTCACAGAAAAAAAAAAAAAAAAAATGTATTATTTGTATTAATATGCTTATATAAACTACAATACACTTAATATTAAACAATTTATTTGTCTGTAATTTTAAAACCATACACTTAATACTAAACACAATTTATTTGTTTCAAAAAAATTGACTAATGTTGTTCATTGCACCCCGAGCTTGGGAGATTGTCAGCACTGATTTTGGTTCACTTTCACTTGTCATCATATCATCATAACAATCATTGTCTTTATTGAGCACAGCATCTACAATGTCACTCTCTGTAGGAAGACCACTAGTTAACAAGTTGTCATCGACTCGTACAAATTCATCGATGTTATCTGTATTAAAACCTATAAGTTTTTACGTAGTAACTATTTGGATAATGGTAAGTTGTTTTCTTCATTTCCACCATCTTCATCTACAATTGAAATTTAATTTCGATTTCTTGAAGCAATTCAATATGGTCATCGAAGTAATGTTGTTCCATGCATCATTCAATAAATTTATAGCATCCAATATCGATATAGGCTCGTTAAGTTTCTGTTCTCTTTGACTGATCAGATGTAGAACTAGAAATCTTTTATAAAATCCTTTCAAACTCTTGATTACACCAATGTCCATTGGTTGTAAAACTGAGGTCGTATTGGGAGGCAGAAACACTAACTTAATGTTGGACAAATTCTGGATCTGGGTATGTGCAAGACAATTATCAAACAACAATAAAATATTTTTCTTCTTTTTCAATAGCTTCTTATTCTAATCACTTAAGTATTGTTGAAAAATATCCGAAGTCATCCAAACTCTTGTTCGCAGTGTAATCCACAGGAAGTTACCTTAAGTTTTTGAAAGACCGAGGTTTTAATGATTTTCCGATAAACAGTTATCAGTTTGTCATCTTTGCACATACAAGTACCGTCAAGAGAGTCCTTTTTGATTTCTTCCCCCAACACATTTTCCCCTTTGAATTAAATTGTCAGGTGTCAAATTATAAAAAAGTCCCGTTTCGTAGACATTACAGATGTCTTCGTCATTGAAATCTTTCCTGATTTCTGCCCAAACACGATCACTCCATTCATTTGCCATTACTGGATCTGCAGATTGAGATTCTTCGCTAATTTTTGCGCATAAAAGATGTTATGTCAGTTTTCAAATTGATCTAGCTAACTATTGTTACATACAAAATCATTACATCCGAATTGTTTAGCAAATTTTTCCACTTGAGCCTTCAAGATCGGACCGTCTATTGAAAATCCAGCAATTCTTTGTGTAGTGAACCATTAAAGCAATGCTTCACCGACATTTGTAATCTCGCACTTTCTAAATTTATTATTATTTTTTTTTTTGGTTATGTTCTTTTCCAGTGCCGATATTTAAACATGTTTATTCTTCCTCAATGTAGATAATACTGTTGAAGAGGACAAAGAAAATGTTTTACCCACCAACATTTTTGCACCATGTTCTAACTCACAAATAATTTTGACTTTTTCGCGAATCGAGAGAGACCTTCTTTTGTTAGCAGAGATGTTTCAGAAGGAAAGGTTCGTTTCTAACTGACTTTACCTTAAAATGACTGTAAAGTGATCTGCATACAAAGTTCTTAGAAGTCCCATTTCCAAAATTCTTATAAGTCCTGAAATAAATTTATGGTTCAGTGAATACAAAAGACAATCTGTAAATAGGGTAATGTGACAAGCGTAATGCCAATGCACTACTTTATAGCCCCTGTCCCCGAAATGACAAGGTCATAAACAGCTGCTAATCTGATGTGGGTGGTCATTAAAGCTAAGTCACTCGTTCCATTTTTGTCTATTCCAAGAATTTGATTTTTTCGACTACCCAAGCAATTAAGATATTTGCATAGTTACCAAAATTTGTACGGTATATCCATGTAGTTTGCTCATTATAACAGTGAACAATTGTATGGGAATACGCAAAAATTAAAATCATTATGGCTTTTTGCTCATTACAGCAGTGATCTCGTTATTTCCATGCTCATTATAACCAAGTTCGACTGTACAAGTAAAAGGAGTTTTAGCTGTACGAATGCTGACTGACATGCCCATAGATTTAGTTGCACATGTAGTGGCCATATGGATGCCAATTAGCACATGATGTAAAACAAATATAACAGCATCCTTTTGGCACTGGTACTTATTACAAATTTCATTTTTCAGCATTAATTGTTTATTACATCTAACATTTCATTTTTTGATTTAATAGTTCTTCCTAGAGCATTACAAAAATTACTGCTATACAAGGCCAATAACAAGTAGAGCATTGTGAGGGAAGGAATAACTATTTGAATTCCAAATAGCTATTAAAATTGCTTAATCCTATTTTTCTATGAATATAAAGTAGCCAAATGGAAAGGAATTTTGTAAGTTTATGAAAAAAAAAAAATCTTCAATTTGGATTTATCATTGGATAAATCAATAAATATTACACGCAATGGAACAACTATTGGTGGCATATTCAGTCATGAACTCAAATCTATTGAATCTAAAAATTATGCATCTTATTTAGTTATCGGAGACCAATAATTTCTGTAGCTGCAATACAGTCTAATGCAGGGTTTCTCAACCGGAGTTCTGCAAGATATCGCTAGGGGCTTCCTGAGAGATCATCAATGAAAAAAATATAAGCATTATGTTTTGAACTTCGCTCACAGTGATGGACGGTGACCAACAGCACATTAACAATTTTGTTTAAAATAAATTTAAAAATGTAAAATAAATTTAGTTGCATTTATTTTACATTTTTTGTGTGTGGATACACTAATTGTTGTTGGAGTGCAATATGTTTTATTTTACAATATATAAATTTGTCACATAACAGTCTAGCTATGACCAGTGTTGTCGTTTCAGCCCCTTTCGTGCTAGACTTGGCCTTTTTCTTGTTTATCTGAAAAGAAAAACTACAAGGATTTGGAATGAGTTATTACTATGCTAACAAGAGACACATCTGAATTTGGATCCTTTGATCCTGGTGTATGTCAATGACATTCTAAAACTGATAGTAAATTGGGAGGAACCACTTCTGTAATTATCGTTTATCCCGTGGTGTTCGGAGATGGCAATAAACAATGACCAAGCAGAGTAAAGCATCTACTTCAGTCGCTTCAAAGCATGAAGTTTTGTTAAATTTGTGGTTTTGAGGTTCATTTGCCCATTTTCACAACAACATTCTACCCTTGTCTATTGCTTTGTTTCTAGGCTAACAAGGTCCGGGACTTTGTGCTGGCCATGAATATTACATTTTATAACCTTTTTATGTGTATCTTTTCTGTTTTCATTACAAAGTTACTTGAAGGAGTAACTTGGGAAACAAAACAAAAAAATTCAGCCAATCACAGATGGTCATTCTGTGATTCTACATTTCAAGTTTTGCAGAGCACAAAAAATATTTGCCCATTACCATCAATTCTTTTCTAACTTGTGCCAGAAAGGCTGAAAAGGTAAGTAAATTTATTATTCCAGTTTTCATTAGTTTGCATGAAAGACCGTTCACAAATTATGAATGATCCACGACGTCGGTGATCGTAAAACTTTGTCCAGTTTTGATACTAATATATATTACTCATTTCTGTGGATTTATTTATTTATTTTATTATTCTTTGCATTTTGTTACAATTTGACAGAACGATTTATAATTTTATTACTCTGGTGTCAGTAAATTTTTTTTTAATTTAAAATTTGTTGAAGGGTCATTTCTCTGATCAAAGAAAGAAAGATATAATATGAAGTTCAAAAAGTTATTTTTCTCATCTGCCTCCCCCCCCCCCTTTCTGCTCAGTAAACAATGAATGCGCACCTCTGAATAGAGAAGTATGAATTGATTTATCTGTGCAATGCAATGCCAATTTTGCAGTGATTCTGTAATAAGTGATTTTATTATTCCATGTAAGTGACTTTATTATTCCAGTTTTTCATAAGTTTTCGTGATGGAACATTCACAAATTATGATGTCATAATTCGTCAAATGTATAATTTGTGATACTAATATATGTTACCCATTGCTATAGATTTATTTTATTTTATTTTTATTATTTTTTACTATTTCTTGCATTTTTTTTACAATTTGAGAGAACTATTTGTAATTTTATTACTCTGATGTCAGTAATTTTTTTTTCTCTCTTATCTGTATTCTGGGAAAATTTCCTGACTATATAAGAATTTGATTATGACATTAACACATGTCCCTTTGTACTTAAATTTAATGGGCATACAGGCCCATTCCGATTATAAGTGCTTTTTTCTCGCAAAAGGACCTTGTGGCAGAAAGGTAAGTGTCACCCACAGAAGGACAAGGACCTTACAGCTGAAAGGCAAATGTGTCTTATATGTTAATTGGAAATGTTGCAATGTGCACTGTATACAAATAATCACAAAATATAGTCATATTATTATTTTTAGATAATACAAAAGTCAGTGTTATAATTAATTAAATTAATAATAATTACCTATTTCCATTATTGTTTACCTACTTTTATTATTTTTATAATCGAATTCTTATATAGTCAGGAAATTGTTTTTAATTCTTGAAAATGCATTGAAACAGCTATTTTCCCAGAATACAGATAAGAGGGGGGGGAAATCACTGCAAGTACGCAATACATTGCCGGTATATAGATCAGCAGATACAATGAGTGTCAGGCATGCTCAGTCAAGTCGGAACTGCTCAGTCAGAATACAATTCACAACAAGTTGGAGCTGGCAGTGACTTGCAAGCTGACCGTTACTCTCAACACTAAACTGCAGGATTACCTTATTATCAACATACCAATTTCAATATTTTATTCTTGCTTCATTAATACCATCAATAAAAAAAATAATAATAACAAAGTAAAAAGTAAGCAGACAGTTGTTGGTAGAACTGCCATCTACCCAGTATTTTATTTCTTTGTTCCAAAAAAAGTAAAAACGAAAATATGATCGGTATTTTTCTGAAACAACCAGTAATATGTTGAGTTTCTTTTTTTTAAAAGGCAAGAAAAATAATATCCTTCTGATTAGTTTTGTTAATATTATCAAAATGTCTGATCAATTGTTAAAAAATTATAATAATATAAAAATAATAAAGAATTATTAATAGTTTTAGTTTTTCATTATTTCAAAATATTGAGGGGTTAATACAGCCAATCCCCGACTTACATAAGGGCTCTGTTTCGCAGAACTCTACGTAAGTAATTTCCCTAAATGCTTATACAGCACTCGCAACTATGCGTGCTGAATTTGAATGAAGAAAAAAAGAAAATGTTCGACGAATATGTAAATAGAATTATTTATTCAGTTTTTTTTCATTTCACGCGCAGAAAAAATGACAAAAGTGTACAAAATTACAAAAAGAGAGAGGAGACAGGCACAACATCAGCAAGTTTTACTTTTCGAGCATTGTTGTCAGAACTAACTCTCCAGCTGATAAGTACGCCACTGCATAAGATGAGGGCTGTGGAGATATTTAGAAGGGGTTTTTTTTCCCAACACATTGCAAAATTTCTCTGCAGCTGTGGAATCGACACTGGTGACTTCAAGCATACTTTGTTTTGGAAACCAGAATGATGTTTAAACCTATTAAACCACCTGCTGCTTGCCACAAACCTGGCTTGGGGTTTGCCATACTGATCCTTAATGTCTTAATAAATACTTCTTTCTTTAGCTTGAATGGTCATTAGACTCAGAGGCACTCGCTTCTGAATCTGATTTTCCATCCATATTATTAATAGCTTTTCCATCTTCGATATAGCGTCCGAACATTGTTGATCCTTTAATATGGTCTTTTACATGTGTCTTTTACAATAGATGACAAACTTTGTCCTGCTTCGTACTTCTTAATCATCTTCATTTCTAAATCAATCTTGTTTCATTTCCCACCACTTGCCTTTTCCATTGGTCGCTTTCCCTTCACCATTGTAATAAGTAAATAGGAATGAAGAGAAGATTCTGAAAATTTATTTCATATTTTTCGTATGATTGAAGATTTCAGTGAAGGGACACATTTCACCATAATACCGTAATGTAAAAACCCACAGAATTTCAGTTATCGGTATTATTGCAAATGCAATAAGATCAAGTTTACTACCCTTTTATAATAGATTACACTAACAGAAAAGCCCAATAAACCTGAAAGTGCAAATTGTTTTTACTGTTTTATGGTAGTAACCTCCAGTAATGTGTTTTAGAAAAACATCAAAAAGGTGTTCAAAACTGATTCTTATAACAGAACATATGATAACAATGAAAGGGTAGTGCTCCATTATAAAAATGACTTTTTAGAGAGATAAATAGTGTAGTTATATAGCAAAAATTTCAACTTCCAAGGTCTTGGAACGAATTACCAAAAATAAAAAAAAAAAACCCAATGTGTTATTGGGTTCACATTACAATATTTTTACAATACCTCCATTTATTCCTACGGGATGCAAAATATGTTTCCACAGTTTTTTTGAGTTTGTGCCAGCCAGCAAAAACTTACATAAAGTTGAATTTCCTTAAGTCAGGAAGTGCCTGTACGGAATTTTTAAAGGGGCCTGCCAGCATGCTCCAATCAGGCCCCGCATTTGCAAAAGCCAGCAGTGCGCTGTATGTCCATGTTCATTTGGTTTAGTCCATTCTCACTTTTTAACGAGACAGGGGAGGCCATTGATAATTGGTGAGCGCTGTATTGCACGGAGGGGAGGACAGTAGGCTATCAGCCTTTCCCTCCTGAGTTACCTCCCCCAACCTCCACTTACACCCCAACCTCCCACCGACTGATTTATGGGAGCGAAAAACTCTACCAATATAATAAAAAAAAAATCACAGGGAATTTTCATTCTAAAGAAGGCATTTTTACGCATTGCGACTCAGTCCCCTAACAACTAGTTCCATAACAACCATCAGTTCCATAACAACCAGTGACATTTCCTAATTAATATTAATTTCTCTGACTTTCCCTGAAAATAAATAGAAATGCAATTTCAAAAAAAAAAAAATTAACAATATTCATGGTAGTTTTTAAGTTTATCAAGACAGATAAAAGCATATCATGAAAAATGCAAAACTGGGATTTCAAAATCAACTTCTCTATGTAAAAGCTTGTTTGTGGGCAGGGTGGTTCCTTTTTTTTTTTTTTTTTTTTTTAAAGCTTGTTGATCCTTTAATGGTAAGACAACAAGCTTGTGACTCACAATTTCCAACATTTTCTACTTTTAACACATTGTGGCATTTAAAAACTCTTATACCCTCCTGGCTAAGGAGTGCTGGTTCTCCCAACTCAAAAATGTCTATAAAGGAGCACAGTCTTAAAATCATTGTGCCTTCTGATGTGCGATTGTAACTTTGTCTTGTAATGCTTTTCACATATTTTATACCACAATTTATTATCTTGAAATCTAAATTTTAATTTCATATCCTTTTCAGACCTCTTCTGAATGTATAAATATTCAATATAAAAATACTGCTAAATTAAAAGAAAGGACAAACTGTTAACAGGTTGTTAAGCATTGTCTGAAAATGTCTATTTCATGACTTCTGGGGAAGAGAAATTCTAAGAAAAACTGAAACATGAATGAGAGCCACATACAGGAATTTAATAAAAACTGTAATGTCTAAATAAAGGCAAACTAAATTAAGGAAAAAAAAAAAAGATATATATTCAGCAGAATGCCTATTATAAGGCAATAGCAGTAAATGGAAATATTTATTTCCAACTATTAAGAGATGGGGAGAAAAATTATGGCACACACCCTAAGGAAAAATGATTCCTTTTTACTTAAATAAGCAGGTACACAAAAAAAGAATAGCATGTAATAAGTTGCATATATATAGTGGATGATTTCCAACTTTTGTATGCTTACAAATTTATCTACAAATAGTCATTCAAACAATGCTTACCCATCTGTTGGCTTTTCACCTGCATGGATATGGAATAGGCTTTCCAACAGATATGTGTTGACAGCATAGGCTCTCATTCAAGTTTCTGGTCTATAGTTAAAAAAAGTTGGAGGATAAAAAGAAAGACATCTTCAGTGTGGACCAAATATGAATGCTATTTTAAGATACAGAAAGAAGCAACGTAAGGTACGCTTAGCAGAACTGAACAGTGAAGAATCCAGAACAAAACATCAAAGCACTAGATAATGAGTTGTCCAAATCATTATGCAGTACTAAACAGTAAAATCCCATTACAACAAAGTTCTTGGCAGGTGCATGAATGATTTTTTATCAAAATTTTGTTATAATGGATAATCACTCAATTATTTTTAAAGAATGATTTTTTTAATAAGTTCTACACATTTCTAAGATACACTATTTTCTGCTTTATTTTACAAAAATATCAGCTTTGAAGTAAAAAAAAATAAAATAAAATAATAAAAAAAGAACCCTCCAAAAGTAATATATATCTGTATAGAGATGACTGTTCTGGAAGCATATTATATTTATAAGAAATATAGTACTGCACACTGCACGGCGATTTTATTAGGACCATGGGCTAACAGCTTGTGGGATTGCCACTGTCCTAGTTCACTGCTCAACAACATGGCATAAGGTCAACAAGGCACAGGAAATTGACATGAATACCAGACCATTCATGTAACAAAGCTATCCTCAATTACCAAAGTGACATGAGTAAAGAATTGTGCTGCCCAAGACAAATACTTGAAATCTTCCTCATATGCCTTACACCACCCTTTCACACATTTGGAGCACTGGATGATTGAACTATCATCTTGAAAATACCCCTATCTGTAGGGGCAAACATGCAGTATTGGCAGCTGTGCCAAATCTAATGTTCACATATAGCCTGCCATTAAGAGTGTGTCCAGTGAGGTCAGAAGATCAAGTATGTCATAAAAACACATTGCCCTACTCCACTTAATCTCTTCCAGCAACCTATGCTGGAGGAGGAAGTGGGGGTGAGGTACTTTTACTGGGATATCCACAGGATGATTGTTTGTTTGTTTGTTTGGGGATTTTTTTGGCACATTTGCGTCTATGGCCATAGTGCGCCAACCCACAGGATGATTCCAGCACTTTGTTCTCTCCACGTGCACTCTTTAACAGTGCTGAAAAGAATAAATCAAGCCTCAACAGACAACAGAACTTCCCTCCAATCCTCTGCATGTATCCTTTGCATTGGTGGCATGAACACAGCCGCAGTTTCTAGGGGGGGGGGGGTCAGAGATCAACAGATTCTGTAAAAGCCTCTTATACATGTAATGCAGAGATTCTATAGGGTTCTTTTCATGGCATAGGTACTGATGCCTTATGATGTTCCCACATTAAATGCAAATGTTAATGTTCCACTGTTTTGCAACATTATGCTTAATAATCGGTTCCGGATGTTAATCACCTCACTTCAAGTTATCTTTTCAGTTACAGCCAAGTTAATTAAAGTATTTCTTCCAGGTTTTAATTCCTTGGGTAAAGACTCAAATGACACTAGTCTTTGAATACCAGAGAAGTGCATCCATTGTCTTTGGTGCAGAAATGTGCACCAACAACTATACCTCTTGGGAAGTTCATGAGAACCTATCTGTTCCTATCACGAACTGATTAAACCACACAGATTTATAGCACTTTACTCACAGATCTCTCAAAGGTGAGAGATACACCAAATGATCTTTGATTTATATATTTTTGCATATCATTTCATATAGTCCAAACTCCATGGTCCTAAACAGTAGCCAGGCAGTATATAACATTTTAACAAACCATATATTCAGAAATATAGTACAGTAAATATAACTTAGTTAACTGTCACTTATTAATACATTCACTTTTGTTTTTAAATTTGTAAATGAAAAGACAGAAATCCAGTTTTAGTGCAATCTAAAATGTGTAATTGTACTGCAGGGTTTAAAAAGAACCAGATCTGAGCATTTCACTCAGAAATGTGGAAAACACAAAAGGTGTGATGCTTAATTCTTTTGCCATATCTTAAAAAAAAAAAACTAGCCCTTTTTTCTTTATTTTCTCCTTGGCCATATTTATAGCATGGGATGCAATTGACAGAGTTCCAGAGAATATTTCAAACAACTGATGAAACCCAAGTAGTTTATTCTTCCCTGTGCTAACCATTCCTAATCAAATTAAGTATATTTTATGCATAGCTGGAGCTTGAAAATAATTTGAAATACTGAATTTTTTGTCAGAACTATTTCATTCAAACAAGATTTATAAAGCACTGTTATTATGCAAATATTTTTGTTTTAGTGAAATATTTCTTAACCATCTTAGCACAATGTTTTCCAACCTGTGGTCTGCAGACCACAGGTTGGAAAACATTAGTTGGGGGGAAGGGGATAGTCCTTAGAAAATATACTAATAATTAAGCAATCCTATTATTATCATAACGTTCATAAATGGGGTAGTCAACATATAAGTGTGAAATTAGTTTATTGTCTTTGGTTGTCTTCAAAACCAAGTAAAAATACAAATTCGTAGACTGAATGTCAAACCAGATTTGAGGATAAAATTGCTTTCTTTTGCTCCTGACAAAGTTGCTCTGTGATGTTAAACACAGCATCATTCACATTAGATCTCTACTCAGTTATATAAAAGCTATAAAGGGAACAGACAGTGTCTTATTGTTATAATATTAAATTAAATAAAGATTGAAATTTAATTTCATTTATTTTTAATATGCATTTATATTTTTTGGGACATAAAAAAGGTACTGAAAAAAAAAAAAAATAAATAAATATCCGAACTATAATAGTCTGCGAAATGCTGATGTAGCAGACTTGCAATACATCATAACAGCAGCAGGCATTTCGTTACCTTTTCTTCACTGGTCAGGTATTTTTTTTTTGGAGGCAAGAAATAGCTTAAAATGGAAAATTAAAAATTTATTCTTAATTCTGACATTGTAAAATAAACCCAAAAAGCCTCATTAGAAACAGCAGTCTTGTTATCTAAAATAAAGAAATAACAATAAATATTTCCAAACTGCTGAATCTAGGGGTAGCAAGCAGGCAAAAAGAAAGAAATAAATCTCTAAGCTCTATGAAAAGCTATTGCAATGGGCAATTTCTGACATACATGTTGCCATAAAGGAGGCTTTTATGACTAAACTTCTCCAATTACAAAATAACATTGGCCAAGAAAAAAAAAAAAAAATCTTTTATACCTCCGGAGCAAAAGTTGCAGATTCTAAAGGAAATTGATCTATCGATTCCAAAAAACAAAAATTATGTCTCTATCATGAATCCACTGGAAGATATATTGAAATTTTGGTAACAGCCTGTCAGCAGTTGCTGGAAAATTCGAAAATTCCTCTGTGCACATGAAAATTTGTAAAATGAGAAAAAATAATTCAAAACTTAAATTTTTTTTATGCCATCTATATTTTCAATTATATTAAAAACATATTTTTGGAAATTAAAATTCTTCAGACATGTCAGCAATAAATGCAAATTTTAAAACTATTCCCCTCAACCTATGCTTTGATTCAAGAAGAGCTCATGGCACAAAGCCAGAGCATGTTAGCAATTGGAGGAAAGCATGCTGCAGTAAAGGAAACTCACTATCAATAATTCTTCATGACATATGTCAATCAACATGTGCATATAACTTAATCAATTTTTTTTCCTAATTGTGTGATAATTAACAGACATTTCTGGAATTTTCTGCAGACAATTCAGAGAAAACTTTTTTTATATAACAGGTATTAGGAGTTTCAACTCTGTGGACAGAATAGATGAAGCACAAATTGCTAAAATATTGATGGGGTGAAATTTACCCCACGTGACTAATATAGGGTGAACAACCAATTTCAAATATCATACAGTAATACTTATGTTTTTATTAATTTTAAAGTACTTTAATCAAATATACAAATACTATATGCATTCTGTTTCCTCAGAAATGTTTGCCACTCAGAGCTTCTTATAGCCAGTTTTGCTTTCCCTCTTAAAAAACCATCAGTAACCTGGTACAGCAACCAACCAGTAACCAACAATCATGGTACAGCTTTTTCATCGTGGATATGACCTGGCAAAAGCATTTCCCTTGCTCATCACTCAGTGTTTTTCCCTCAAAATTTTGAGGGAAAAACACTGAGTTAGGAATGAAGAAAATGAATTTTCAAAGACATTCAGCAGCCCATATCTTTATAATAATTTACAGGTACCGTACTTAGCAGCAATAAAGAAGTTTAATATTGAGTAAAGTTGATGCCAGAATATCATAATTATCTTCTTTCCTTCTTCCAAGAAATCCATACATTATTGCTTTAATAATTTCCAAGCTACTAGTTCAGTATCCTCTAGCTTTGTATCTTTAAGAAGTTTTATTTGAAGCCCAAGAAAATTATTTTCAGTTCTTAATCTGTTAAATTGGGAAACAGTCCCTTATGTAGCAGACTCCACTTTCTTCTTTATCCAGCATCTTAACAAAATTCTTCATTAATCCATTCTTTATACGCAAAGGTAGAAGAAACTTTTGGTTTAACTAATGGAACGTTACTTCTCTTTTGTCACTGCTACACAATGTTTCTCTGTTCCACAAACATAGAAACAACAGTATTTTGTGAAATCTCCCTGCAGATCAATGAGTAATCCAATTATCTTACAGTCACAACAGACGACATTCCAAGCAAAGTTATGGTACTTTATTGCTTTCAAGATCTTGGCTTTCATATGTTTCTTTCAAGACAATGGGATCCATTATGTAGAAAAACCACATTTAAGGTTAAGGAAGAAGGTTTAAGCTTCAAGTTTAAGTTTATGTTATTAATTTTAAGCTTAATTTTGGGTCATCAGTACATTAACACCATGCATTAGGATTATGTTCAATGCCCAGCTGGTTCAGAAGGCCACTAGTATCTTTATGGAAAGAAACTGTCTTCCATAACAAAATATCTCAAAAACTATTTGCAATTTTTTTGATATACTGTAATTTTAGTTTCTGCTTCAAAAGTAACTTCCATTGTTGTTGTCTAGAACCAAGGTAACAACAATGGAAGTTCTGCCTGCTCTTTAGAAAAGTTTAAATCACAAATTAAGTTATAAAACTCTTCTTCCTTAATTAAGAGCAGCACACTGACATTAATCAGTGCCTTTGCATCAAATACTACATAGCTGGAATTTTTTAGACAAACTGAAGTTTGTACATCGGCATCATTATTGAGCCATCCTTCACAAGTTGCCCCAAATAAGTAACAATGTATACTTCAAGTAAGTAACACTTCTCCATTAGAGAAGATTACTGTTACTTAATTTCAGTTGAGTACCACCACCTAGACAGTAGTTTCAAGGCTATTTTGCATATATGCGGTAATTTTTTTGCATATGATAATAGCTCTATTATCCAATTGTCCTTATTAGACTTAAAAAAGCAAAAAGTAGAGGAAAATAATAGTAGGATCAGAAGAATATCTTTTTCTTCTGTTCCTACATTATTTTCCTCTACTTTATTACTACTATCTATAGTGTAAAATAATGAAAGGAACGGTAACTCCTTCAACTCACACTACTCATGAACTCAAACTCCTGGAATAGGCAAAGCTTCCCCAGTAGGGAAGACTGTTGTTACCTATTCTCAGAAATTCCGGGCAGCATCAGACTCCCCCCCCTGGTGACTGTTTCAAAGCTTACTGGCTTCTCATCAGTGGATGGGAAAGTATCCTGGCTGTTTCAAGGCTATTTGGCTTCTCATCATGAGTAGATAGGTACCCATAGGTATAAGGATTGACAACCAGTTGCGACTTATTTACACAATATGAGAGACACCAAAAGGTTTGCTTCTTAGACTAATAATATTTTAGGGCAGGAAACCTCAAGCTACGTAAAATTCAAACAATGACATTAGTTGGTGCATTTACATCATTACTACATAGTTGAATTTTTTAGACAAACCAAATTTGCAGACTGGTATTATTAATTTAACATCTCATAATTATGAAATCTCATATGATGGGTGAAATGTGAAGGTTTTTTTTTTTTTTTTGGCTGATGCTGAATAAGCCTGCTTTCTTGCATCATATGCCTCTACTAATGCTAAAAATCTTTCTTGAGTTGCCCTCATACTTCAAATAAATAACTATTGTAGTAAGCCAAATAACTTTGAAACTGCTGTCTGAGTAGTAGTACTCAACTGAAAATAAGTTGACAGTCTTTTCTAATGGGGGAAATGTTACTTAGTTGAAGTACAAGGAGTCATTGCCCTCCTTATACTTCTAGCTATATAAGCTTGCTTTCTTGCATCATGTGCCTTTGTTAATGCTAATGCTAGTAATTCTCATCTTTCATAATACAGTTCTCAAAATTCCTGTTTTCCAAACTTTGTGTAGATTCCCAAACTTGGATCTTAGAAAGGCTTTTGATACTGTTGCACATGGAAGACTGCTGCACAAATTGGAGCAGTGTGGCATTGGAGGCAAGTTGCTGCTATGGATAAAGGGGTGGTTGAGGGGGAGAAGACAGAGAGTGGTAATCAATGGACACTGCTCATCGTGGACTAATGTTATTAGTGGAGTCCCTCAGGGTTCAGTATTGGGGCCTTTATTGTTTTCTATATTTATAAATGATATTGATGATGGTATATCAGGCTTAATGTCCAAGTTTGTAGACGATACGAAGGTTGGCAGGGTTGTCAAGGACACTACTGACACTATGCTGCTGCAACAGGATTTGGAAAGGTTGAGCAGATGGGCTTCGAGGTGGCAAATGAAGTTTAACATTGACAAATGTAAAGTACTACATATGGGAAACAGCAACCCCAGAGCAACGTATCAACTCTGTGGTACTACACTGACAGTGGTAGAGAATGAAAGGGACCTGGGGGTGGTGGTGCAGGCAGATATGAAGTTCTCTGAGCAGTGCAGACGAGCTGCAAGAGTAGCTCATGGTGTCTTGTCAATGATATACAGGAATTTTTCTAGCAGGGATAAGGAGGTGATTATTCCCTTGTATAAGGCAATGGTAAGGCCACACCTAGAGTACTGTATACAGGCCTGGAGGCCTCATTTCAGGAAGGATGTAGAGCTGCTGGAACGAGTACAGAGAAGGGCAACTAGATTGGTGAATGGGACAAAGGGGTTCTCTTACGAAGAAAGGCTTAAGTTTTGCAAATTACAGTGTCTGGAAACTAGGCACCAGCGGGGTGATCTGATAGAGGTGTACAAAGCCTTGAATGGTTTGAGCATGCTCAATGCTGATGGGATTCTTCCTCTAGCTCAGAAAAATCACCTGAGAGGGCATAAATTCAAATTGAGGAAAGACAGATGTAGGATAGATGTGCGGAAATTTGCCTTTAGCCAGCGGGTGGTTGGTGGGTGGAACAGACTTCCATCCCTTGTCGTGGAAGTTGATAGCCTAAATAAGTTTAAGGCTCAGCTGGACAGGTATTTCGAACGAACAGAGGGGTGAAGTGGAAGTGGTTATTTTTATTTATTTATGTTACTTTTTTTTTTTTTTTTTTTTTTTTTGGCTGATGCTGCATAAGCTTGCTTTCTTGCATCAAATGCCTCTACTAATGCTAATGCTAATGCTAATAATGAAAATTTGAAAAATTCCTGTGCTTATAATTTTCTTATTTACAAATAAAGTTTTTCACCTGTTCTTCTGTTGCTATTTATAAGACCAAACCAACTGAAGCTGATATCACTTTTGAAGCATTCCCCTCCCCCCATTTTTTATAATTATTATAATTTTTTATGATACAGGTAGTTCTGAAGTAGAGCTGATCAACTACTAAATCAGAAACTACAGTTCATGCATGAATTTAGACATTAGGCGCAATTGCTTTTTTTTTTTTTTTTTTTTTTTTTGATTCTTGAAAGACATTTTAATTGTGTTCGCTTCAAAAATATTGTTACGTTTTTCGAATATTGCAAGAATTAAAAACTGCCTAAACAAATATAAAATAAGGCACGCTTAAAAATAAAGCAAAAATAATGGGAGCTATTTTATACACAATGGGAATTATGCAGAAGATAGTTCACTAAGAGTAAGGCAGCCAGGAAAGCCTATGGTATGCCATCGATGATTTATCAAATATTATCCTATTGAGATAGGGATGTGACAGTCCCACTGTTTAAGGCAATTGTGGCACCAGATTTGGAATAAATGCAAAGTTAGTAACTACAGAATGGTTCATTTGATTCATGGTAGAAAAAAATCTTAGAGGCAATGATTAAGAGTACAATCCAGGAACGTTTAGATAGATATGACATTCTGAAGGACATACAACATGGCTTTGTTAAGGAAAAATCATGTTTAACTAACTTAGTAGGCTATTTTGACACAGTTACTCATGAGCTAGATTTAGGGAAAATTTTCAACAGTTTATTTGGATCTTAGCTAAACATTTGGCTCAGTCCCTCATGAGAGGTTACTGTACAAGCTTGAACAGGTTGGGATTACTAAGGATCCCTAACGATTCTCAGGTGGATTGTGGGTGGTTGTAGGACAGAAGGCAGAGGGTTGTGATCAATGTATATTCTTCAGATTGATGTAACATCAGGAGTGAGATCCTTAAGAATCAATTCTTGTGACCACTGTTGTTTCTCATTTTCCTAAATGACATCGACGAAGGGATAGAAGGTGTGATGTCCAAATTTGCACACAACAAAAATTAGTAGAATCTTTAATAATCAATACCAAGCAGCATTCCAAAATGACTTGAACAAACTTCAAAGATGGTCAGAAAACATCAAAGAGGGTTAGTGCTGTTAAATGCAAAGCCTTACACTTGAGGAATAGCAATCCCCAAATAAATTATACACTTGATAGGGTTGATTTAAAAACAATGGAGGAGGAAAGGGATCAGCAAGTTATGATACCGGCAGATACGAAGTTTTCTGAACAGCATAAACAGGCAGCCAGGAAAGCCTATGGTATGCCATCGATGATTTATCAAATATTATCCTGTTGAGATAGGGATGTGACAGTCCCACTGTTTAAGGCAATTGTAGCACCAGATTTGGAATACTGTGTTCAAGAATGGAGACCTCATCTGAAAAAAAAAAAAAAAGACATTGAGCTTCTTGAAAGGGTTCACAGACAGGCAACTCGAATGGTGAGATTGGCAAAAGGATGACCGTACGAGGAGGAACGACTGATTATGTGGCCTACAGAGCATGGCAACGAGGTACCTTAGGTACAAAGGGTACTAGGAAAGTTTTGCAATACAGCTTTGTTTATTTAATTTTTTAAAAGTAATTTCCTCTACATTCAATACACCTCTCCATCCTCCGAAACCAATCTTTAAACCAGTTCTGCCAAGTTTCACTAGGGAGTAAAGCACACTAGTTGTCCCAAGCCCGTAGAAGGTCCTCATCACTGGAAAACCGCCTCCCTTTTAGCTTCATTTTCACATGCGGGAACAGTGCAAAGTCGCAGGGAGCAAGGTCTGGACTGTAGGGAGGGTGCTCGAGAAGTTTCAGTCCTGTCGTGGTCAAATATTCGGTGTAGGCTTTGGCGCGGTGAGCTGGAGCATTTTCGTGATGGAGGTACCAGGTGTCCATTCTTGACTTTGGCCGAAGGTTCTTCATAGATCCAATGACTTTAGGCAGGCATTGTTCAGTATACCACTTAGCTGTGACTGTCTTCTGCGTGTCCAAAACGACACGTTCCACAATTCCACTCGATTTGAAAAATACAGCTATCATTTTCTTCTTTACAGATCGGGATTTTCTGACAATTACGGGTGTGTCGTCATCATCAAAGACCCAAACTTTGTTTTGAGCCTTGGTCGGCAGATCGTAATAGTACAGCCAAGTCTCGTCACCTGTCACGATGTTGTTCACATACCCAGATTGTCCCTTATCAAACTTTTTTAACATCTCCCGGCACCAAGTCACACGTCGTGTCATCTGCTCTTCAGTCAGTTGATGCGGCACCCAGAGAGAACAAAGTTTCTTCACATGCAAATGATCTTGCAGAATCGAACGAATTGCTGGTGCATTTAGGCCCAAAGTATCCTCTATCTGTTGGTAGGTCACTCGCCTGTTTTCGTCAAGCATTTTCCTCACAGCAGTAACGTTTTCCTCCGTAACTGACGTTCGTGGCCTTCCCGGCCTCTCAGAATCCTCCAGAGTGAAATTTCCCCTTTGGAATTCTCTATACCACCTGAATATCGTTGTACGATGTGGACAATCATCATCTAGTGCAAGAGTCATTTCTTCTAAGCACTGGTCTATGGTTAAACCACGCACGAAATTATACCGCAAAACTGTCCTTATCTCATTTCGTGACCACGATGCCATCGCAAGCACTTTACACTCTCACTACTAATGAATAACTGAGCCCATCGACTTGGCGCGGCGGCTACTATGCACGTATGAACATGTCTCAACATGCAGCAACAAGCAGCTTCCTGTGATTCATTGTTGCGTCATATTGCAAAAATTTCCTAGTACCCTTTGTATAGTAGCAGTAGAGGCATGTGATGCAAGGAACCAATCTTTTATGTATCATCAGCCAAAAAAAAAAAAAACCATTTCACACATTAATTCCCTCTAAATGTCTGTCCAGTTCCTCTTTGAATTTATTTAAGATATCAACTTCCACAACAACAGATGGAAGTTTGTTCCAACAATCAACTACCTGCTGGCTAAATATATTCTATAACTGTCTTTCCTTCTTCTGAATTTTTGTCCCCTTAGGTTCGTAATCTGAGCAAGAGGAAGAATCCCGTCAGAATTGAGCCCACTCAACCCATTCAAGGCCTTATACACCTCAATCAGATCACCTTGCAGGTGCCTAGTCTCCAGATGCTGCAATTTGCAGAACTTAAGCCTCTCTGGGTAAGAGGATCGCTTCATTCCCCTCACCAATCTTATTGCCCTTCTCTGTACTCGCTCAAGCAACTCTACATCCTTCCTAAAATGAGGCCTCCAGATCTGTATGCAGTACTCAAGGTGTGGCCTAACCATTCCCTTAAACAAAGGGATAATCACCTCCTTTTCCCTACTAGCAAAATTCCTGTATATCATTGACAAAACCCCATAAACTGCCCTGGCCACATGTCTGCACTGCTCAAAAAATTTCATATCTAAATGCACAATTACTTCCAGGTCTTTTTCATTTTCTACCATCCGAAGTGTAGTACCACACAGTCAGTACAATTCTCCGGGGGTTACTTCTACCCATATGCAATACGTACTTTGCATTTGTCAATATTAAACTTCAGTTGCCACTTCTCAGCCCATCTGCCAAACTTTTCTACATCCTGTTGCAGTAGCACACTGCCATTACTGTCATTAACAACCTTGCAACCTTTATATCATCTGCAAACTTTGACATTAAACCCAATATACCTTCATCAATATCACTGATAAATAAACAAAATAAAAGTGAGTCCAACACCGAACCCTGGGGATTCCACTAATAACATTAGTCCACGAAGAGCAGCATCCATTAATTACTACTCTGTCTTCTTCCACTCAACCATCCCTTTTATCCATTGTAGCAACTTGCCCTTAATACCATACTGCTCCAATTTGTACAGTAGTCTTCCATCGCCAACAGTGTCAAAAGCTTTCCTGAAATCCAAGTATATATCAGAATTATTTTTAGCATCCAGTTCCTTTGTAACCACATCATAGTATCCAATCAAATTTGTCAGACAAGACTTTCCCTTAACAAACCCATGCTGTGTCTGAATTATTACTGCAGTCTTGTCTAGATGATCCTGCAATGCATCTTTAACCAATGACTCCATTATTTTCCCGAAACAGAAGTTAAACTAACTGGACTGTAATTACTCATGTCACCCTTAGATCCTCCTTTGTGAATTGGGGATACATTTGCACATCTCCAGTTCATTGAGACTTCCCCTGAGTCCAAGGAAGCTCTCATAATTATGGCTAAGGGTTTGCTTACTTCCTTTGCCGCATCTTTTAATATAACTGGATAGATCCCATCCACCCCAGGTGCCTTTCTTATGTTTAACTTCAACAATTTCTCTTCCACTTTGCTCTGTTATAAAATCATTAAGCACCCTGTTACAGTTTGATAAACTTCTGGTATTCTCCTTGTGTGTGTGAATGCAGATGCAAAATACTCATTCAGATTGTCAGCTATCCAAGTAGGATCAACAACAGTCGAACCATCAATATCAAGTGGACCAATTTGATTCATCTTCTTCCTTCTAGAGTTTACATAACTAAAATCCTTGCTGTTTTTCTTAACATCCTCTGCCAAAGATTTCTCATAATCTGTCTTCACTTGCCTAACTTCCTGTGTGACTTGATTACAGATAGCTTATATCTATAATAGGCTTCTTTTTCTGTTCATAATTTATATGCATCCCACGCATTTTTGTGACCTGATTGAGGTTTACAAGGCTCCAAGAGGGATTAGTAAAATGAATGAAGATGGAATATTCAGTTATAGACTAGGAACCATAAATAAAAATTATAGGAGCTGAATTTTTGATTAGGTTGCAAGAAGTTCTTTTAGGCAGTGAGTCTTTCATTGATTGAAAATGTTGCCCTTGCAGGTAGTTGAAGCTAACAGTTTGAATAGATTCAAAGGTCAACTGAATACTTACCTGTATGAGGAAGCATACAATTTGTATTTTCTTATCTCCTTGGTTTTTCTCTGACAGTGGAGCAAAAATCCTGTGGCTTCCTTGCACTATATGGCAAATACTATTACTAATTAATGCATTTATTCCTCAGATATAATTTTATCTTTAAGTTTTTTTAACCGATTCATGTAAAATTCAAGAAACACGATTTATGTTTTTGAAATGCTGAATTCAATCATGGTGATGCAAAATATCCTTTGTATGACTTTAATGTACAAGATTAGTGAATGGAACAAAGGGTTGCTCTTAAAAAGAAAGGCTTAAGTTTTGCAAATTACAGTGTCTGGAGACTAGGCACCTACAAGGTGATCTGATTAAGGTGTATAAAGCCTTGAATGGTTTGAGAATGCTCAATGCGGATGGGATTCTTCCTCTTGCTCAGAATAATCGCCTGAGAGAGCATAAATTCAAATTGAGGAAGGATGGTTGTAGGATAGATGTGCGGAAGTTTGCCTTTAACCAGCGAGTCGTTGATTGTTTGTTTGTTTGTTTGTTTCGGGATTTATTGGGCGCATCGGCAACTATGACCATAGTGCGCCAGCGAGTCGTTGATTGCTGGAACAAACTTCCATCTGCCGTTGTAGAAGTTGATAGCTTAAATAGATTCAAGGTAGAACTTTACATACATTTGGAGCGAGTGGATGGGTGAAATAAGGGTATTTTTTTTTTTTTTCTGGCTGATGCTATATAAGCTTGCTTTCTTGCGTCATGTGCCTTTGCTAATGCTAAATAAAGCAAGGGCAAAATCATGCATTAAATTAAATGAGAAAATGCGTTTTTTCTCCTATATCGTAATTGTATGCAGCTGTCAAAATCACATATTTTTTAATATGCAAATCCAAAGTAATTGTAAACAATAAACACATTAAAACATCATAATGTCCATATATTGAAATAATATTTCGCTAGAAATTTTACCTTTCAAGCTTGTTGAGGCGTCGAACGAATACACCCTACCAACCATACCATGTTCCTTCTTGTATCGAGATTCGAATGGTACTCCCATAACTCCTGCGTTGGTTGGAAGACTCTCTCCCCGAGTAAGAGGAGGTCGAGTGGAATGTTCCTCCAGCATTGGTCGTTTATGACCACCCTCAGAACTTGTGGAATGATTAGAGCTGTCGTCATCTTCCCGGTCTGCAGGCCTTCTTCCTGATATTGAGTTCTGCCTTGTTACACTTGGAGTTAAGGTTACATGAGACTGTGGCGGTGTCATAGGAAGAGGGCTTCGACCTGCAAGGCTCGGACTACCTCGATTCATAACACTAGATGCTGTTGAATCATGAGGTACTTCTTCGATACGATGCCCAGTAACACCTGACAGTCGATGAGAACTGCTATATTCCAGCATTGCTGCCATTCGTGCTCGACTATCATGACTGGTGTACCGTTCTACTGGAACAGTCGTAGACCTTGAGACTGTTGGGTTATGAGGGGAAAGGGAGGCTGAATCTGGTGATACCGGAAGAGTAGTGCCATTGACAGTATCCTGAGAGCTGCGTGAACCAGAATGTCGGTAAACAGACCGGCTTTCTTGAAATACATGAGCCCGTTTCATTTGGCGAGCTGTTTCTAATACCGTTTCAATCCGATCAGCACCCTCATAATTAACACATCCACGACATACAGCTTCGGAGAAATCATGCAACATTGCCCATGGCATACGGGGCAAATCACATAAATAGCAATGTTGCCGATGGCTACGGGACAAGCCAGACATCTCCACAGTGCAATATGCTTGGCCACTAATTAATGGCGCAAACATATATTAAAATTCAAACAAATTGCAAAAACCACATTTCCGTATCGCCAATACTGTCTTCTAGTACGGTAACATGAAAGGAGGGCGGGACTAATGAATGAAATGCGCATGCGTTTATCGCAGGAGCCTTGATCACAAGTCACCCTTTGATTGTATATACATTATATAATATGTTAAATGAACACTTAAAATTATTGTACCAGTTCACAAATCAATGTAACACGCATCTGAAACGAAATGAGAACCCAGTGCAGTCATGAACGAGTCGTTAGTTCCATCAAACAAATAGAAACCACTAACATTGAATTGACGTCATGTGATTTATATGTATTCTGTTTAGTAACAGCTCTGAAATGCTAAAAATAGCTCACCACAATGAAACTGTAATTATATTCAATGTGTGCTATATTCAATGAAATCAGGATTATCCATTACAATGGAGTAAAGAAATGATACAAATAATCCATAATATGGTGATAACATGGCGGAACGAAAAAAAAAAAAAAAGTCAGGAGTAAATCCAAAAATATTGGCTACTACCCTATTTCTCTGTGCTATCAGATTACTTGTTCTTCATCTAAGCATGTGAGTTATTAGTTTCGGAATACCCAAAAAATTATGAACTTCTATAGTTATACAATATCGGCTTCTTCTATGGTGTATCGGTGTAGATACACCGTAGTCCATAAATTTGAACTACGTATGTAGTGTAAAAGGCATAATCTCATATTGTGGGTGCCTTCACAACGAGATAGCTGGTATTGCACTACTTCAAATAAATAACGCTTCTCTAGTAGATTCTTCTCTACGCACAGAGAAGTGAGAAGAATACTGTTATTTATTTTCAGAGGATACCACCACCCAGACGATCGTTTCGAAGCTGGTGGGTGGGCAGGTACCCTGGTAGTGCAACATGCCATCACAGTTGCGAAGTTATATCCACAATATGAGAGATGTCAAAGGGTTTTGGTAATAATGTATTCGAAATCGAAATGCACAAGGCAATCCTCTGAAAATAAATAACAGTAGTCTTCTCTACTATAGAAGAGTTATTTATTTGAAGTAGTGCAATACCAGCTATCTCGTTGTGAAGGCACCCACAATATGAGATACTATTAAAACGATGCCTTTTACACTAAATACGTAGTTCAAATTTATGGGTTAACTATGGCGTATCTGCACCGATATTGTATAGTTAATTACCAAAACCCATAAGGATTATGCTTTGTGCATTTCGTTTTCAAAGAACTTCTACAGTAGAAATATGATCAAGAAAAATGCCAGAGAGTACCGGTAATATCACCGATTACACGAGTTTCCACTGCCACAGATTCATATCTAATCCTTCCATTTCGGGACTGTTCCCACGGACTGGAGATATGCGATGTGGTGTTCCCACATCGGGGAATATAGGGGAACACGAGTTATTACAGACCTGTTAGTTTAACTTATGTTCAAAGGAAAATAATGGAGTTACTGTTAGAGAAGTAGTGCAGCATTATCTAGACAAGGCCGCAATTATACTTCAAACACAGCATAGATTTATTAACGAGAAATCTTATTTGACAATTTGATCGGTTACTACAATGTGTCAAAAAGAAAGTGGAGGCAAAAAAGAATTTTGAATCATTAAGCACCCTACTTAGTGATTTTGTAATAACTGAGGGCAAAGTGGAGGAGAAATTGTTCAAGTTAAACATAAGAAAGGCACCTGGGGTGGATGGGATCTATCCAGTTATATTAAAGGAGGCGGCAAAGCAACTAAGCAAACCCTTAGCCATAATTATGAGAGCATCCTTGGACTCAAGGGAGGTCCCCACGGACTGGAGATGTGGAAATGTATCCCCAATTCACAGAGGGGGAATAGAAGGGTGAAACGAATAATTACTGACCAGTTAGTTTAACTTCTGTTCCGTGAAATAATGGAGTCACTGGTTAAATATGCATTGCAGGATCATCTAGACAAGACTGCAGCAATAATTCAGACAGAGCATGGGTTTGTTAAGGGAAAGTCTTGTCTGACAAATTTGATAGGATATTATGATGTGGTTACAAAGGAACTCGATGCAAAAAATAATTTTGATATCATATATTTGGATTTCAGGAAAGCTTTTGACACTGTTGCGCATGTAAGACTATTGTTCAAATTGGAGCAGAATGGTATTAAGGGTAAGTTGCTACAATGGATAAAAGGATGGTTGAGTGGGAGAAGACAGAGGGTGGTAATTAATGGGTGCTACTCTTCGTGGACTAATGTTATTAGTGGAGTCCCACAGGGTTCGGTCTTGGGTCCTCCGTTGTTTTGTATATGTATCAATGATATTGATGAAGGTATATCAGGCTTAGTGTCGAAGTTTGCAGATGATACAAAGGTTGGCAGGGTTGTTAGTGACAGTAATGGCAGTGTGCTACTGCAACAGGATCTAGATAATTTGGGCAGATGGGCTAAGAAGTGGCAACTGAAGTTTAACCTTGATAAATGCAAAGTACTGCATTTGGGTAGAAGTAACTGTTTGTTTGTTATTTAGGAGCATTAGCAACTAAGGCCATATTGCTCCGGGGATACGCGGTGGTCATTCCCTGACCTTTCCGCATCATCCATATTTCGTGGGCACGGGCTCGAACCCCAGTCTAATCAAGAAGCGTGTGCTACGCACTGCTGCTCCTGCCCACATGGCTACGGAGGCGGTAGAAGTAACCCCCAGAGAAACATACCAACTGTGTGGTACTACACTTAAGGTTGTAGAAAATGAAAAAGACCTGGGAGTAATTGTGCAATCAGATATGAAGTTTTCTGAGCAATGCAGGCAGGCTGCCAGGGCGGGTCGTGGGGTTTTGTCAATGATATATTGGAATTTTGCTAGCAGGGAGAAGGAGGTGATTATCCCTCTGCATAAGGTCAGGCCGCGCTTTGAGTACTGCGTACAGGTCTGGAGGCCTCATTTCAGGAAGGATGTAGATTTGCTTGAGCGTGTACAGAAAAGGGCAACAAGATTGGTGAGGGGAATGAAGGGATACTCTTACCAAAAGAGGCTTAAGTTCTGCAAATTGCAGTGGCTGAAGACTAGGCACCTGCGTGGTGATCTGATTGAGGTTTATAAGGCCTGGAATGGATTGAGCACGCTGAATTCTGATGGGATCCTTCTACTTGTTCAGATTACGAACCTAAGGGGACTTAAATTCAAATTAAGAAAAGACAGATGTAGAATAGATGTGCGGAAATTTGCCTTTAGCCAGCGGGCGGCTAATTGCTGGAACAAACTTCCATCTGTCGTTGTGGAATTTGAAATAAATTTAAGGAGCATCTGGACAGGCATTTGGAGGGAATGGTGTGATTTTTTTTTTTTTTTTTTTGGCCTATGCTGCAAAAAACTCATACACTTGCTTTCTTGCACCACATGCCACTGCTACTACTGTTGCACATAAAAGACTGCTATACAATTTGAAGAAGTGTGGCATTAAGGGCAAGCTGGGCTGGCCCCAAAATCTGGGGGGGGGGAATCCTGTTCAAGAATTACTTGCGACCCCTGGCCTTCTGTGCAAAACTTATAACTAGACGTTAAGAGGGCCTTAGGCTCGTTGACAGAAATGCGGAAAAGGCGAGGATAATATTATTATTTAGTTATTTATTATTAGTAAAGGATAGCGAAAGCTTAAAAAAGCGGCAATCACCCTGAATTAATCTGCGATGGCTTACTTAGGCAGCGTGGTCAATATTTAGGTTGAATTGTTAAATTGAATAAAATTAAAAAGGAGTAAGTAAGTAAGTATTGACTGAGTTAAAATAGGCACAAGGAGACAGAAGCGTACACATCCAATCCTCGGTTGTGATTGAAGTAAAGAAGCAAAAGAATAATTGAAAACTAAATCGGTGAATATGGTGAAGCCAATAGTGGTTACGGGGACTTTCGGACTTCCACACTGGAAAAATTCACTACATCCCTGAATGGGATATAGTGAATTTTGTCGAGATTTTGTCCTAAAGCTAAACCACTAGCCGATCATATAAAACCCACGTTTCCTGGAATACCAAGATTAGTGCTTAAACTTGCCCGGAGATCTTATTGTACACATTGAGGGTTGAGTAAGTGTATGAGTTGATTGTCTTGGTCGTTACGCGATGAAGGTTGTCCAGCAAGCACACTACAATGGGAAAGCCTGTGGAACACAGTTACGACTGTAAAACTTCAAGCTCTTTTACCATACTATTGGTAAATGGTGGAAAATACGTTACATTTGATGTTTTCCTTTAAAAGTGTGACCCTTTTTCATAACATGCTAGAAACTTCGGCGAATATATATGTATACTTTCGAGTTTTGCAGTCTTTACCCATATAATACATTAAATAGAAGTTTTCCTGAATTTATGATGCACCATTAAAGGTTTTTTTTTTTTTTTTTTTTTGCCTTCTTTCTTTCTCTCTCCTCTTAATATTCGCCTTATAACTGTAACGTGCAGCACACTAGGTGGCTGTTTCCGATACACGCCATGTGATAATCCCCTGTGGATGTTATGAACCTAAGGTTAGGAACATAATCTGTGCTGAAGCGGCATTGTATAATCTTTTCATTATTATATAGAAGCATGTGAGGGGGGAAATGTTCAGTTGAAATAATAATATCAGATCAACTCAGCTTAAGCAAATATATGCTCTAACTACAGAACTGACAAGGTAAGTAAACTAAATAGCTCATACAATACATTCCGATTTGCTTGTGCTACAGCTGAATTAGAAAATAATGGGCTATTTGGTTATCCGTTAAATGACTCTTTTTTTTTTTTTTTTTTTCCCTTCTTTCTCCAGACCCTCGTTTTTGTGAGGGGGTGCTACCCAACTACTATTAAAAAAACAAAACAAACAAAAAAAAATCCCGTATGCCACTTTCCTCTTTTCCAGGTTGGAGTCGACCTTTTCACAGCATTCGACGAATAGTGATACCATACACTAAAGCAAGCTGTAATAACATCCATATTGAAAAAAAATTAAGACGAAATGAAAACAATAAAAAAAATAAAATAAATAAGTAAAACTACAAAAAAAAAAAACAATCAAAAAAACGTAAAATAACGACAACCAAAACAAATAAAAGTCACATGATAAAAAAGTACAAGAAACAGTAACATTAAATAATGACCTAACAATCAAAACTAGTGACACCCTACTAAGGCAACACCATCAGCAAGTCAATAGTTTTACGTTTGGTTTTCCAAAGTATGTGCATTTTAGTCCTTATTTCATAAGGACTAAAATGATCTAGAATACTGCAATTAGGGTTAATAATCTTTACACGGAAGGTACCACTTCTGTGATTTGTGATAAGTAATGATAGACAAGTGTAGCTTCGTCCACTTATTGCTCTGACAGGCTGCTAATTACCAGTGGTTCATGTTAGAGTGAATGCCATCTTTCACACTGACTAAACCTGGCAGGTTTACTTTAGAGTATACGGAAAACATGGTACCCTTTTCTAAAGCTTCGAATGAATGCAGTCTTAGTGTTGGTTTAAAATCGGGAAACCAATTCCCCCTCCCCTCTGAGCTGGTTTAAAATCAGGAAATGAGTTCACCTCCGGTGCTGATTTAAAATCTGGAAACACATTTCCCTTCCTTGATGGTCTGAAATCGTTTTCCGCGTTAAAAACAGTGCCAAGGTGGGGGAAGCTCGTTTCTTGATTTTAAACCAGCACTGGGGTGGGGAGAGGAAACACATTTTCCAATTTTAAACTGGCATCAAGATGGCATTCATTTGCATCTTTAGAAAAGCGTATCCAGTGTTTCCATATACTCTAATGCAAACCTACCAAGGTGCAGTCTAGCGTGTATAAAAGGGTACATATATTCTTTCTTGATTGCTTGTCACTGAGATCCAAGGGAAAAACACTGGCATTACAGTATGATGTTATGCAGCCAGTGAAGGCAAGGTGCAGTGTAGTCAGTTCTCTTGGCATATTTGTCATGTGACATGACATGTAAATTGGGAGGAGCTATACTTGTCTGTCATTGCTTGTCTCGAAGATCCATGGAAGCTGTACCTGCACGTAAAGGTTAGCTCTGGTTAGAAATAGGCTGATAAACTTAGCAGACCGATACAAGGCAATGGTGAGAGAAAATCCTGGCACCCCGCGTTATTGGAGAAGATGGTAAATACCATCAGACCAGGACTGGACCAAGGTGTTTCCTTTCCCTGGGCAGAAAGGTTTTTCTTTGGCACCCCTTAAAGAATGGTGCCCCGGGCAAGGATCCTGTACCTGGATCTGGCACTGCATCAGACTGAGGCAGTTATGTCATTGGGTCCTAAGGTTACCATATATTCAAATATCGTGAGAACTCTCAATCAGCAGGGTTGGTAGAATTTCCATCCTCAACCCACACCGGGTGGAAAAGACTTGAATTTGATTCCTGTCAATGACGTGAGGAATTTTTAAGGGCCTTTTTCACAACATGGCTGAGTTATTCGGTCTTAGGCAAGAGTAGCATGGTTTTTTTTCCTCCCAGAAACTCAGATTTTTCATCTGGAAAATCAGAAAATCAACCATATAACACACTCAATTTACAGACAGTATATAAGGAGCAATATGTGCATTAGTCACTGATGCTCCTAAAACTCAATAACAACAAGAACAACTCTGATTGGGACACTTTCTGAAAAAAAAAAAAAAAAAAAAAAATGATTGTGCGTTGCTAATGTGTAAAATCGGGAAAAACTCTTCACCCCTAAGAAGAAAAATGTCACATTTGCTATATTTTATAAATATTTATTTTCAACATATATATTATCAGCAAAATAAACAAACATTCAAGCAAAAATAGAAAAACATAGCAATAAAAAAGTAATTTTTATGATATTGTATGAACTTGACTCCTACTGGCTGTTTAATTTTCATTGCTGTTGTTTATTATATATATTGTTTGTCCTTTAATTTGATTTTTTGAGCATTTGGAATTGATAGAATGAATTCTACAATTCTATTCTGATGATCTAAAAAGTCAAAGAAGTATTTTTGCTGTTCTTTTTACACGAGCAGGATGTGGAATTTGCATTTGTGAACAGGGATTGTTCCATGTTCAACTCAAATATATCTCTCAATGCTAAACGTAAGATCGCTTTATAAGCCTGGGAAAATAAAATTAGTAGTAGAAGAAGAAGAAGAATTGAAAAAGACCAAATGGGATATTATAGGAATGTCAGAGACACATTAGACAGAAGAAGGAACACTGGATATGACAGAAGGAAGAATATTTTACTCAGGGAGAAAAGACAACATACATAGAGAAGGAGTCGCTTTCATAGTAAAGAAATATCTTTTAAATTCAATAATAGAAATTCACCCACACAGCTCAAGGATAGAAGTTTAAGAATAAAAGGTAAAGAAAAAGGAATCTTCATAAAAATAATCCAGGTATACGTCCCAGACTCCTCACACAATGATACAGAGACAGCTGCCTCCTATTCAGACCTTCAAGAAACCATAGATAACACAAACAAAAAAGATATTTTAATAATAATGAGAGACTTTAATGCAAAAGTTGGAGGCCTTTCGACAGATTTCAGTGACGTATTAGGAAAGTTCGGGATAGGAAATAGAAATAAGCGAGGAGAAGAACTCTTGAACTTCTGCAAAGAAAATAAACTATTCATCACCAACACACTGGTAGAACATACCACAGATCTCAACATAAGTATGCATGGACATCACCAGATGGAAATAAAAAAAACTATATCAACTACATTTTAATAAATAACAACTGGAAATCATCCATTCAAAATGTTAAAACTCTTAGAAGTACAGATTTTGACACCAACCATCAACTGCTAGCAGCAACAATTAAATAGAAATTTAAAAATACGAAGCCAAAGAACAATAGAGCAACATTAAATATATCACGATTTAAAGAAGACAAAATAAAGGAAATTTATGGGAAAACACTACAAGAAAAATTAAAAGATATAAACTATTCGTTATCTGTGGAAAATATATTAGCATTAGCATTAATAGAGGCATTTGATGCAAGAAAGCAAGCTTATGCAGCATCAGCCAAAAAAAAAAAAAAAAAAACCCACTTCCACTTCACCCCTCTGTTCGTTCAAAATACCTGTCCAGCTGAGCCTTAAACCTATTTAGGCTATCAACCTCCACTACAAGGGATGGAAGTCTGTTCCACCAACCAACCACCCGCTGGCTAAAGGCAAATTTCCGCACGTCTATCCTACATCTGTCTTTCCTCAATTTGAATTTATGCCCTCTCAGGTGATTTTTCTGAGCTAGAGGAAGAATCCCATCAGCATTGAGCATGCTCAAACCATTCAAGGCTTTATACACCTCTATCAGATCACCTCGCTGGTGCCTAGTCTCCAGACACTGTAATTTGCAAAACTTAAGCCTTTCTTCGTAAGAGCACCCCTTTGTTCCATTCACTAATCTTGTTGCCCTTCTCTGTACTCGTTCCAGCAGCTCTGCATCCTTCTTGAAATGAGGCCTCCAAACCTGTATACAGTACTCTAGGTGTGGCCTGACCATTGCCTTATACAAGGGAATAATCACTTCCTTATCCCTGCTGGAAAAATTCCTGTATATCAGTGACAATACTCCATGAGCTACTCTTGCAGCCCGTCTGCACTGCTCAGAGAACTTCATATCTGCCTGCACAACCACCCCCAAGTCCCTTTCATTCTCTACCACTGTCAGTGTAGTACCACAGAGTTGATACGTTGCTCTGGGGTTGCTGTTTCCCATGTGTAGTACTTTACATTTGTCACCTCTCAGCCCATCTGCTCAACCTTTCCAGATCCTGTTGCAGTAGCATAGTGTCAGTAGTGTCCTTGACAACCCTGCCAACCTTTGTATCGTCTGCAAACTTGGACATTAAGCTTGATATACCATCATCAATATCATTTATAAATACAGAAAACAATAATGGACCCAACACTGAGCCCTGAGGGACTCCACTGATAACATTAGTCCACGATGAGCAGTGTCCATTGATTACCACCCTCTGTCTTCTCCCCCTCAACCACCCCTCTATCCATAGCAGCAATTTGCCTCCAATGTCACACTGCTCCAATTTGTGTAGTAGTCTTCCATGTGCAACAGTATCAAAAGCCTTTCTAAGATCCAAGTATATAATATCAAAGCTATTCCCTGCATCCAGTTCTTTTGTGACTGCATCATAGTATCCAATCAAATTGGTCAGGCAAGACTTCCCCTTAACAAAACCATGCTGTGTCCGAGCTATAACTGAAGTCTTGTCTAAATGATCCTGCAGTGCTTCTTTAACCAGTGCCTCCATTAATTTTCCTGGAACAGAAGTTAAGCTCACAGGTCTATAATTACTTGTGTCAGCCTTTGATCCTCCTTTGTGAATTGGGGTCACATTTGCACATTTCCAGTCTATGGGTACCTCCCCTGAGTCCAAGGAAGCTCTTATAATTATGGCTAAGGGTTTGCTTACTTCGTTTGCTGCCTCCTTTAATATGGCACCTCCGTAGCCAGGTGGGAAGGAGCAGCAGTGCGTAGCACACGCTTCTTGATTAGACCGGGGTTCGAGCCCGTCACCACCAAATACGGAGGATGCGGAAAGGTCAAGGAATGACCACAGCATATCCTGGAGCAATATGGCCTTAGTTGCGAATGCTCCTAAAAACCAAATAACAAATAACAAGCCTCCTTTAATATAACTGGATAGATCCCATCCACCCCGGGTGCCTTTCTTGTGTTTATCTTCAACAGTTTCTCCTCCACTTTACTCCCAGTTATTTCAAGATTCTGTAGCTTACTGCTAGAGTTGAATACACCTCTGGCATTCCCCTTGCTGAATAACTCCTCATGTGTGAATATCGATGCAAATATTCATTTAGTTTGTTAGCTACCTGAGCAGGATCATCAACAGTTGACCCATCCATATCAAGTGCACCAATGTGATTCATCCCCTTCCCTCTAGAGTTTACATAAGTAAAGAACTCTTTGCTGTTTTTCTTTGCATCCCTTGCCAAGGATTTCTCGTAATCTGCCTTCGCCTGCCTAACCTCCTTTGTAACTTGGTTGCATATCAACTTGTATCTATCATAGGCTTCTGTGTCGTGTGTTAATTTGTAAGTATCCCATGCATTCTTCTTCTCTGCCGTATGCCTCATTAGTTCATCTGACATCCATTTTGGCCTAAACCTTGAACAATATTTCTTAGTTGGTATGTAAAGCCTAGTAGCTTCCAAGATAAGTTCTTTGAATGCTTCCCATTTTGAATTTGCTGTTGGTAACATCATCAGTTGGTCCCACTGTATAGAATTTAAATACTGTCTCAGTCCATCGTAGTCGCCTTTACGGAAGCAATAACCCTTCCCTTTACCCCTAATGGTAGTTACCTCTTTGAGTAAATCCCACTTCAGCACACTGTGATCACTGCCACCTAGTGGTTCATTTATCTGCAGATTCTTAATGCATGACGAATCACTGCTGATAATCAAATCAAGAGTATTACTCCCTCTAGTTGCCTCCCGAACATGCTGATGTAGAAAACAATATGGGAGAAAACTAAACAAATGACTAAAGATGCAGCCTTAGAAACCTTGGGGACAAAACCAAAACCAAATAATCCTTGGATTACAGCAGAAATTTTAGATGTATGGACGGGAAAAAAGACAAATCAAAAACCTCCTAAACAAAGAAAATATTCAAGAAAAAAGAGAAAAATATAAAACCCTAAAAAAACAAAATAGACAACCTATGTAAAGCTGCTAAAGGGAGATGATTGGAAGACAAAACAAAGCAGTGCGAAGAGACAAATAAACATCATGACTCTAAAACAACTTACCGAGTTATAAAGGAACTCTCTAAAACGTACATCCCAAAAACACTGACAATGAAAAATAAAAACAGGAAACACACAAGAAATTAAAAAAATATGGAAAGAATATAACCAAACCCTGTTCAAAGGGGAAGGAAAAAATGCTCTTGCCTTAGATAATAGAAGAGATAAAGCACTCTCGATAACAAAAGAAGAGTTCAGAAAGCAATTAGCCAAATGAAAAATGACAAGGTACCCGGAAATGTGGTATCCAAGCAGAACAATGGAAATTCAGAGGCGATATAATGTTAAAACACCTCGCCCAAAAGACAGATCAACAATAGACCAAATATTCACACTATACATCATTGCAGAAAAATATTGGAATACGAAAAAACCTCTTTATCTGTGCTTCATCGACTTCAAGCAGGCATTTGACTCTGTAAACAGAGAAAATTTAATGAAGCAACTGCAAAAAATCCCACTTGATCATGAAATAGTCATGTTTGTAAACAATTTCTACAAAAATACAAGAGCAATAGTAAAATTCAACAACCTTAAAATAGAGAAAGGAGTCATGCAGGGATGCCCTTTATCTCCATATCTATTTAATATCTACCTAGAAGAACTAATGAAATCAATTGAAGAAAAAAGAGGCACAATAATAAATGGAAAAAATATAAACCACAAAATATGCAGATGATATTGTGATTTTAGCAGAAACCAAAGAACAACTAAAAGAAATATTAACAAACATTGATAAAGCAAGCAACAATTATGGAATTACTATTAATATAAATAAAACCAAAGCAATGCAAATCGGGGAAAAAAACATAGAAGACATAAACATCCAAAATCAACATATAGAACAAGTACAAAAATTTGTATACCTGGGCTCTCTAATAAACGGAAACCTAAGTAATATTGACCAAATTAATCACAGACTGAACATTGAATGGACAAACATGAACAAACTCAAAAACATATGGAAGAGCAATAAAATCTGAAATAGTCTAAAAATTAAACTATATGAAACTGTCATCATACCCACAGCAACTTATGGATCAGAGAATTGGAGAATAAATAAGAAAGAAAGGCAAAATATAATGTCATTTGAAATGAGATGTCTAAGGAAAATCAATAAAACAAATTGGAGAGAACATAAAACTAATGAACAAGTAAGGAGAGATCTAAATTTTGAATGCAGAATAATAGAGCAGATCTACAAAAAACAACTTCAGTGGTTTGGACATGTGAACCGGATGAAACAACACAGGCTGCCCAATGTTGTACTGACAGGAAGAATTGGAGATAAGAGACTGCCAGGAAGACCCAAAAGAGAATGGCTCTAATGCCTAAAGGAAAACACAGGCTTTCAGAAACGATGCAAGATTCAAGAGATTGACAACAATGGAGGGCGATATCTAAATAGGGACTCAGCCCGTGCCAAATGGAAGAGTAGAATGATGATGATGATTGTTCCATTCAATTCGGCATTGTTGGTAACTTTGCTAGGTTCCATTTGGATGAAAGCTTGTGTCAGGTGGATGCTACCCATTGTTTCCAAAATCTGTTAAATTTTGGAAACAGTGGATCCTTTAAAATGAGGGTTTACTGTACTAGTTATGTTATGACACACACACACACACACACACACACACACACACACACACACACACACACACACACACACACACACACACACACACACACACACCATTTTCACAGTTGGATTACAAAGAATATTAATAAATAGTTAAATTTTATAGTTAAATGTTGCCTTATAGCACTACAAATGTAGAAATAAACAGAAATGTTTTTTACTTGGATTTATTGATGGTATCAGGGCAAATTGCTTGGTATAGGAAGTTTGCTCCCAAGGTTGGAAAGCTGGGGATATGACCCATATTATATTCCCTTGAATGTTATCGCAGAGAATTGAAAAGTTAGTGATATTGGTTATAAGACTCCTGAAAGTTGCAAGTGGGATAGAACACAGCAGGGAAGATGGGGTCCTCCAGGTCATCAGTAATTGAAACCCTCATGTGGGACAAAATTGTTAAGACGAAGAAGGATGATGGGGGGAAAGGGAAATTGGTGGTCCTTTAAACTGGATGTGGTAGGACTGTTTGAGACTAGGCAGAATGGGAAAGTGGACTTAGAAGCCAAGATTTAGCAGGTTTATATTCTGATGGAGAACAGAGAAATGTTGCATCCTCTGTGACACTAGTGTTTTCACCACATCACATTCAAGTTCTGCCATATACTGGAGGAATTTCTATAAGCCTTTTCAATTAGGGCCAAAATTAGCTAAGTTCAGGCAGAGGCATTAGGGTTGTTAGTCATGAGTTATTCCAGGTTTTTCAGCCTGATCTACATGCAAATTAGTCTGTGAACATGTGTGTATGTAGACAGTCCACAGTGACACAATATAGTCTGTCACTGATGTACCTAAAAAAAAAAAAAAAGATAAACTGCAGCTATTATCAACCCACTGCAGGATGGAAGCCTCCTCAATGATTCACATTAAGGAAAATATACCATAATCTGCCGTGCGGGTTGGCGGGTCAACCATTTAGCAGTCAGGGGCTTGAACTCTGGTCTACTCAAAGAGCATGTGCTACTGCATTATTGCTCCTGACCACTCAGCTATGGAGGTCTGATGTGCCTAAAACACAACAAATACTGTTGCCGTAGTGTTGAATAAATAAATAGTGAAATGTGAGGAGTCATTTGGACATATTGCAGACAAGATAATGATGGTGAAGAAAACAGCAGAACCTTCAGATATGTTTATGGTGCAGGTACTATTCGACTGAGTTACCCACCTCCCAAGGTCACATTTTCGGAACTACATCTCTTTAAGGTTGGGCATGATTTGCTGTATATTAGCTTAAGAATTGGATTATTGTTATAAATTAGATTAAGTAACATATTTTTAATTTCTCAAAGCTCATTTTTTATATGTATTGATGGGAAAATATAAGCCAAATTTTGTGTGCAATTGGCAAAATGCACTCGACCTTCCTTTATGTGCATATTGGAATCATCTTATCTAGATAAGTTGGTCAGATAGTATATGTGCCAACATATTGCAACATATTGAAAAGGATATAGATGGAATGGAATGAATAAGTGAAGTAATTATATATATATATATATATATATATATATATACAGTATATATATTATTCTTTTGTATTATCATTCTATTGTGTCTTAATCTGTCTTTTGTGCATCGTTAATGCCATTGTTATTGCCATGTTGGCCAATTGAACATTATACGTGCCAGTGTATATACGTTTACAATAGTTTGATTTTCTTAAATACTGGTGTTTTTTACATATAGGTATTGGCGTTAATACAATACTGGTCTTTAAGCTATCCTTGTCTCGGTTATCTTGAATTTAAGATAACCGAGACAAGGCTAGCTTAAAGACCAGTATTGTATTAATGCCAATACCTATATGTAAAAAACACCAGTATTTAAGAAAATCGAACTATTGTAAACGTGTGTATATATATATATATATATATATATATATATTTTTTTTTTTTTTTTAAATTAAATAAAATAAAACATAAGCCAGTAGTATGGCAAAAACTGTAGAGCGAAAATTTAGCAGTATCCCCCCCCCAGAGGTACCAGTTCCAAAAGACGTGAAATATCACCAAAAAAAGGGGGTTAAAGGAACTACTGAAAGATAACAAAATCAGAATAAATTAAAATAAAATAGACTGACCATTATGCCCCATATCAACAGAGGACCACGAGGCCAATAATGGTCATGGAATCGCTGCATTTCAATCGCTATACAAATCGTCGCAATGGTGAAAAGATCGAAGTACCAAATCACCCTTCCTCCCCCGATCGATCCTCCAATGCAGAGGATTTGCACGGCGGTGGTCCTTATTCAGCGAAAAATAAATTATAGAACAGACAGCACTCTAAAGCAGAGCCACACCACTGACATACTGTAAGCTGAATCAGCTTATATAGAAGAAAGGAAAATAGATGGTGGCACAGGTGCTGCTAAATTAGCATTTCAACCCATACTACCATTGAATTATATTAAATATTGACAAAAGTTAAATTATAATAAATTAAATAAATAAATAATTTAGCATTCATTAGAGGCAGCGTCATGCAATTCCTCCCTATGAAGCCGAAATATATACTACCATTAAATATTGACAAAAGTTACATTACAATAAAATAAATAATTGAGCATTCATTAGAGGCAGCGACTTGCAATTCCTCCATATGAAGCCGAAATATATTTTAAATTAAATAAAATAAAACATAAGCCAGTAGTATGGCAAAAACTGTAGAGCGAAAATTAACATAAAAATAACCAAATAAACAAACGAACGAAAAAGAAGAATAAAAGTTAGACATAAATAATAGCCCAGAAACCCAATTATTTATTATTTATTTCAATTATTTATTTCTCAATTATTTATTTTATTATAATGTAACTTTTGTCAATATTTAATGGTAGTATATATATATATATATATATACATACACACACACACACACACACACACACACACAACACACACACACACACACAGTGGACCCCGCTTTACGATGGGCTCTCCGTAATAAAATACAGTTCACTATACGATATGTAGTAAGCTCTGGTTGTTGTGATCATGTTTGCGAATTCAATTTTAATTCTATTAAACAACGATTCTAATATGCGAAAATAGGAGGAATATTATCCACAGGCTATAAAAGTAAAGATCACAAATTTACACTTTATTACATTACCAATTAACAAAATTAAATGATACGTGAAAATCAGAATATTTTCCACAGGTTAGCAAAATAAAAATAAATTTATGCTTACATATATACTTGATTAGTACGTACTGTAATATGTACATACTACTAACTAGTTGATTTTTCTGTTCACTGACATTTTTGGAGGGTGGGGGGATTGTAAAATTTAAAACAGTAAAAAAGATAAACAATTGATAAAAAAAGAACACGGCACGCACAAATTGCAACTAACACGATATGTGCAAGTAAAATACAGAATAACAAGTTTACGAAGCTTAAAAAATAGAAATGAAGAGAAGATTCTGAAATTTTCTTTGTTTTTTTTATATGATTGAAGATTTCATGGAAGGGTAAACACATTTCACCATAATAAAGTAAAAACCCACAGAATTCCAGCTATTGGAATTATCATACTACAATAAGATCCAGTTGACTACCCGTTTATAATGGATTGCACTAACAGAAAAGCCCAATAAACCAGAAACTGCAAATTGTCTTTATTGTTTTATAGTCATGACCCCCAGAAATGTGCTTTAGAAAAATATCACAAAGGTGTTCAAAATTGATTCTTATTGCCGAACATGTGATAACGATGAAAGTGAAATGCCTTTTAATAATTTGAATTGGTTTTTTGAAATTAAAGTGGCTGATTCCACTAACAAATGATCATGGTAATTTGCACCTACTTATTTCACTTTATGGTGGGATGTTTTTATGGCTTTCTTGTAAGACGAGATGGGCTTATGACTGTCCTGTTAATGATGGGATGGGCACATGGTCCTTCCTCTCAGCCACGTGTTTGTAAACGCATTGGCTGCATGTTTTGTTTTTGCATCCTTTAGTTGAAATGACTTTTTTGAGTTGTGCTTTAATCAATATATTAATTTTAATCAATTTTTTAAATCAATATGTACAATTTCCATTATAAAAATCACCTTTTAGAGAGATAAATAGCTTAGTTATATAGTGAAAATTGCAACTTCCGAGGTCTTGATATTAATTACCAAAAAACAATGTGTTATTGGGTTCACATTACGATATTTTCATGATACGATAGTGTCTCTGGAACGGATTAATATCATAAAGTGGGGGGTCCACTATGTATGTATATATATATATATATATATATATATATATATATATATATATATATATAGTATATATAGAGAGGGGCCATATTATAATCTGGTAATAATATTAGATTGGAATGGAATAATGAACAAAGGGGTGGAATGAAAATTGTATGAGAGGCAATGTTAATAGTGCATTAACAAGAAGGAACAGGACAGGAGAGAAACTGGTTGAATTTGGGAGGAGAAATAAATCAGTGATAAATGTATATGCTTTGAGAATCAAATAAGGAAGCTATACTTGGGAAATTGCAGGGGATGTGAGAAGATAAAAACTGAATTATTTAATTGTAAGAGAATGGTATTGGAACAGTGTGAAAATTTTACATGCATATCCAGGACCCTGATATTGATAGTAGTCACAATATAGTGATTATGGATGTAGGAATAAAGACTTGATAGAGCAAAGGAAGATAATAAAAAATTAGGCAGAAGAGCTGAGAAGTTGCAAATGAACCTTATTTACAAAAGCAAGGTATTGCATATTAGTAGCAGTAATCCCAGAATAACACAAACTGTGTGGTACTACACTGAGAGTAGTAGAAGAATGAAAAGGACCTGGGAGTAATTGAGCAGTCAGATGTAAAGTTCTCTGAACAGTGTGAGCAGGATGCTAGGACAGTGCATGGATTTTTGTCAACAATATAGGGGAATTTTACCAGCAGGGATAAGGGCACAATTATCCTGTTGTATAAGACAACAGCCTAAGAATTCATATGAGGAGTCGTAAATTTAAAATGAGAAAGGATGGTTGCAGAAATTTATCATTAGCCACCAGGTGGCTGATTGTTGGGACAAACTTCCATCTGGTGTCATTGAAGTAAGTAGTTTAAATAAATTTAAGGAAAAACTGGACAAACTATTTCGGGGGGTAGGTATTGTGGAATTTTTTTTTTTTTTTGGCTGATGCAGCATAATCTTACTTTCTTGCATCATTTAACATTACTGATACTAATAAATGGGATATCGAATGCATAATGAATATGGATAAGGAATTTTTGCAAGGAAATTTGAAGAGATAGTGATAGACTTAAGTCTACAGATGATGCAACCTTCATATCATCTGCAAACTTATACATTAAGCCTGATATGCCCTCATCAATTAATAAATATAGAATTATTATTAATTCTATATTAATATTAATCAATATAGAAAACAATTATTAATAAATTTAATAAATATAGAAAACAACAATGGGCTTAGCATTGAACCATGGGAAACTCTTCTAATACTAGTAGTCCAAGTAAAGTAGTGCCCATTGATAACCACTCTTTTTCTTCTGCCACTCAACCAACCCTTTATCCAAAGTAGTAACTTGCCCCTAATGCAATACTGCTCTAATCTCTAATTTGTACGGCAGTATTTTATATGCAAGTGTCAAAAGCTTTACGAAATCTAAGTATACGATGTCAAAATGTATTTTTTATATCCAGTTCCATTGTTACTGCATAATAGTATGCAATCAGATTGGTCAGACAAGAATTTCTCTTTAACAAAATCATGCTGTGATTGACATACATCCTGCATTCTTATCTATATAGTCCTGCATTACTTCTTTAACCAGTGATTATTATTTTCATTGGAACAGAAATCAAGCTTACAGGGCTGTAATTACTTCACCCTCTTCTCCCTTTGTGAATTGGGGAAGCATTTTGATATCTCCAGTCCATGGGAATTTCCCATGAATCCAAGGATGCTCTCATATATATGGCTAAAGGTTTGCTTACCTCCTTTGCTCCCTTAATGTAATTGGATAGATCCCATCCACCCCAGGTACCTTTTCTTTTTTTTTTTCATGTTGCACTTCAACAATTCCTCTTCCACTTTCCTCTCAGTTATCACAAATTCATTTAGTTCCCTGTTACATTTTGAACTTCTGGAATCACCTCAATAAAGAACTCTTCATACATGAATGTAGATGCAAAATAGCTATTCAATTTGTTTGCAACCAGGGCAGGGTCATCAACAGGTAACCCATCATTGTCAAGTGTACCAATGTGATTCAAATTCATCCTTCTGCTGTTAATATAAGTTAAAAAAAAAAAAAAAAAAACCCGCTTTGCTACATTTATTGGCATTCTTTGCCAGACACTTCTTGTAATCTGCCTTAATTTGCTTAACCTCCTTTGTGACTTGATTACAGACTAGTTTATACCTGCCATAAGCTTCTGTATCAACAGATAAATTACATGCATCCCATGCATTTTTCTTCTCAGCCACAAGTCTCATCAGTTCATCCGACATCCATCTAAGCCTGGAACTTATTGGTATTAAAAAGGCTAGTAGCTTTTACAATTACTTCCTTGAATGCTTCCCATTTAGCATAGCTGCTGACATTATCATCAGACAGTTCGGTCCCACTATATAGAATTTAAAAACTGTCTGAGACCACTATAGTCACCCTTATGGAAGGCAAAAGCCCTTCCCTTTACCCTTGACATTAGTTATGTCTTGAAGTAAGTCCCACATTGGTGCATGTAGTATTTAGGAAAGATAGAAGGGGTGGTGACATCATTCTTTCTTATTAAAAGTAGCCTGAGTGCGAAAAGAGCTTTTGCTGAGTCTGAGTTACGTTTGCCAGCATAGAATCGTATGGTGTGAGCAGTGCTGTAGTCGTAAAATTAGCAGAAGGTATCCTCTGTGAATGTTACATATGTATAGAGTATACTGTGCTTATTAGTCGAATTCCAGAGGGTATACGCCATTTTACCCCAGGGGCTCACATCTGGTGAGTATGGGCTTGGCACACCCATGGTCCTGAGCTGGATATCATCATTCTTCCCTTTCTTGGTGATTTCTTTCTACTTCTCTCTCTCTCTCTCTCTCTCTCTCTCTCTCTCTCTCTCTCTCTCTCTCTCTCTCTCTCTCTCTCTCTCTCTCTCTTACAATAATAAGTATTGCCTAAGAATCAAATGCTAATAAATTTATTTTTTAATATTCAGTAAATATTTCAATAATATTTATTTTTTCGAGTCTTTCAAAAACAAGAAGGTATACACTATTCGCCTAAAAAATCCAGAGGTATACAGCATATACCCTCCACTACAGTCCTGGGTATCAGTTAGTTGGAAGAAAAGGTATAATGAGAGTGACAGTAATCTACAGACTGGAAGTTGTGAAGAACATGATGAGAGTCGACATGCATATGGAATGGGCAAGCAAATTGTCTTATTATGGGTAACTTTAATCTTCCCCAGATTGATTGGAATAAGTGGAAGAGAAACTCACCATGTGGAAAATTTTTAAAAAATAAACTAGATTATTATTTGTAACAGCATATTAGAGAAAGTAACAGGGGTGAGAATATTCTTGACCTCATCATTACTAACATATCAGATGACATCCCAGGACTTGAAGTACAGGAATCATTGTCAGGAAGTGATCATGCAATCATCAGTTGGAAGATGAATAAAGATGTTGCACTAGGTAAAGGTACAGATTTTAACCTAGAGTGGACTTTAACAGTTTAAGGAGCCATACGGCATCTGTTAATTTGGTAAATTACCAAGTGAGAGGAAAAATATTTGAATTATGGCATACTTTTAAAGCAAAAATCATAGAAGCCATGAACGCATTAGCAAGGGCACATGATACAAGAAAGCAAGCATATATATAGCATCAGACAAAAAAAAAACAAAAAAACACACACACACACACCCTTCTCATTTCACCCATCCACTCGCTCCAATTGTTTCTCTAGTTCTGCCTTGAATTTGTTTCAGCTATCAACTTCTATGACAACAGATGGAAGTTTGTTCCAACAATCAACCACCCGCTAACTAAAGGCAAACTTCTGCACATCTATCCTACAACTGTCTTTCTTCAATTTGAATTTATGCACTCTCAGGCAATTATTCTGAGCAAGAGGAAGAATCCCATCAGCATTGAGCATGCTCAAACCAATCAAGGCTTTATACACCTCAATCAGATCACCTCACAGGTGCCTAGTCTCCAGACACTAATTTGCAAAACTTAAGCCTTTCTTCGTAAGAGCACCCCTTTGTTCCATTCACTAATCTTGTTGCCCTTCTCTGTACTCGTTCCAGCAGCTCTACATCCTTCTTGAAATGAGGCCTCCAGACCTGTATACAGTACTCTAGGTGTGGCCTGACCATTGCCTTATACAAGGGGATAATCACCTCCTTATCACTGCTAGAAAAATTCCTGTATATCATTGACAATACACCATGAGCTACTCTTGCAGACCATCTGCACTGCTCAGAAAAGTTCATATCTGCCTGCACAATTACCCCCAGGTCCTTTTCACTCTCTACCACTGTCAGTGTCGCTCTCTACCACACAGTTGATACATTACTCTGGGATTACTGCTTCCCATATGCATTACTTTACATTTGTCAATGTTAAACTCAGTTGCCATCTCTCAGCCCATCTGCTCAACTTTTCTAGATCCTTTTGCAGCAGTGTACTGTCATTAACAACCCTGTCGACCTTCGTATCATCTGGAAACTTGAACATTAAGCCTGATATACAATCATCAATATCATTAATGAATACAGAAAACAACAATGGACCCAACCCTGAACCCTGAGGGACTCCACTAATAACATTAGTCCACGAAGAGCAGTGTCCATTGATTACTACTCTCTGTCTTCTCCCACCAACCATCAGCAATTTGCCTCCAATGCCACACTGCTCCAATTTGTGCAGCAGTCTTCCATCTGCAACAGTATCAAAAGCCTTTCTAAGATCCAAATAATATGTGATATCAAAATTATTCTTTGCATCCAGTTCCTTTGTGACTACATCATAGTATCCAATCAGATTGATCAGACAAGACTTCCCCTTAACAAACCCGTGCTGTGGCCAAGCCATAACTGAAGTCTTGTCTAGATGATCCTTTAGTGCTTCTTTAACCAGTGCCTCCATTAATTTCCGTGGAACAGAAGTTAAACTAACAGGTCTGTAATTACCTGTGTGTCTCCCTTTGATGCTCCTTTGTGGATTGGGGTCACATTTGCATGTCTCCAGTCCATGGGTACCTCCTCTGAGTCCAAGGAAGCTCTCATAATTATGGCTAAGGGTTTGCTTGCTTCCTTTGCTGCCTCCTTTAATATAACTGGATAGATTCCATCCACCCCAGGTGCCTTTCTTATGTTTATCTTCAACAATTTCTCCTCCACTTTACTCTCAGTTATTACAAGATTATCTAGCTTACTGCCAGAGTTTAATACACCTTTGGCATTCCCCTCCCTGAATAGGCCCATAACAATGCTGAGTTGGCACCTGATTTCCTTACATCGTGCACACACACACACACACACACACACACACACACACACACACACACACACACACACACACACACACACACAAAGACATTCCCCTGGCAATATCATGTCCCATTCCTGATTGCTCCACAAACATCAAACAAGCAGGGCATTTTAAAAGGCTGTGATTCAGAGGACAACTGCCCCCCTCAGTTCTTCCCTGAACCACAGCACTCCCATTAGTTTGAGCCTTTTTCTTTGCTACTCTGGTCTGAGTCATGATTTCTATTCAATTTCAAATAAAATTCCAATACAAAATATAAAAGTACAATTTAATTGACAATGAAATTTAATAAGATTAGTAAATTTTAATGATTAATTGATGCTACTATACTTGCTATCTAGTTCAGGGTATATGTTGTATCGTATAACAATGGTGGCAAGTTACGAACAGTAAATCTATGGAAATGGGGTATTAATTACTTTCAAAATCAAGCTATCTAAATTCAAAATAAACAACGGAGCTTGACTTGATGGGCCCTGTAGGTCTATAAGCTACTTATAGATTTAATCTAACAATTAAGTCAATAAACCGGCTAAATATAATTAAAAACTTTGCGTTCGTGGGAGCTGCAAAACTTGTCCAACATACGTATCATTAAGAAAACATTGCAGGAGCAGGATGCTGAAATGAATGGATGCAGAGCTGGCTGGTCAAATAGCATTAGCATTAGCAGAGGCATATGATGCAAGAAAGCAAGCTTATTCAGCATCAGCCAAAAAAAAAAAAAAAAAAAAACCCACTCCCATTTCACCCCTCCGTTCGTTCGAAATACCTGTCCAGTTGAGCTTTAAATTTGTTTAGGCTATCAACTTCAACAACAAGTGATGGAAGTCGGTTCCACCAACCAACCACCCGCTGGCCAAAGGCAAATTTCCGCACATCTATCCGACATCCGTCCTTCCTCAATTTGAATTTATGCCCTCTGAGGTGATTATTCTGAGAAAGATGAAGAATCCCATTGGCATTGAGCATGCTCAAACCATTCAAAGCCTTATACACCTCTATCAGATCACCTCGCCGGTGCCTAGTCTCCAAACTCTTTAATTTGCAAAACTTAAGCCTTTCTTCATAAGAGCAACCCTTAGTTCCATTTACTAATCTTGTTGCCCTTCTCTGTACCCGTTCCAGCAGCTCTACATCCTTCTTGAAATGAGGCCTCCAGACCTGTATACAGTACTCAAGATGTGGCCTTACCATTGCCTTATACAAGGGAATAATCACCTCCTTATCCCTGCTAGAAAAATTCCTGTATATCATTGACAAGACACCATGAGCTACTCTTGCAGCTCGTCTGCACTGCTCAGAGAACTTCATATCTGCCTGCACAATTACCCCCAGGTCCTTTTCATTCTCCACCACTGTCAGTGTAGTACCGCAGAGTTGATACGTTGCTCTGGGGTTACTGTTTCCCATATGCAGCACTTTACATTTGTCGATGTTAAACCTCATTTGCCACCTCTCAGCCCATCTGTTCAACCTTTCCAGATCCTGTTGCAGCAGCATAGCGTCAGTATTGTCCTTAACGACCCTGCCAACCTTTGTATCATCTGCAAACTTGGACATTAAACTTGATATCCCATCATCAATATCATTCATAAACACCGAAAACAACAACGGACCCAACACTGAACCTTGAGGAACTCCACTAATAACATTAGTCCACGTTGAGCAGTGTCCATTGATTACCACTCTCTGTCTTCTGCCACTCAACCATCCCCTTATCCATAGCAGCAATTTGCCTCCAATGCCACACTGCTCCAATTTGTGCAGCAGTCTTCCATGTGCAACAGTATCAAAAGCCTTTCTAAGATCCAAATATATAATATCAAAGTTATTCCCTGCATCCAGTTCTTTTGTGACTACATCATAGTATCCAATCAAATTGGTCAGGCAAGACCTGCCCTTAACAAAACCATGCTGTGTCTGAGCTATAACTGAATTCTTGTCTAGATGATCCTGCAGTGCTTCTTTAACCAGTGCCTCCATTAATTTACCTGGAACAGAAGTTAAACTAACAGGTCTATAATTACTTGTGTCAGCCTTTGATCCTCCTTTGTGAATTGGGGTTACATTTGCACATCTCCAGTCTATGGGTACCTCCCCTGAGTCCAAAGAAGCTCTCATAATTATGGCTAGGGGTTTGCATACTTCCTTTGCTGCCTCCTTTAATATAACTGGATAGATCCCATCCACCCCAGGTGCCTTTTTTATGTTTATCCTCAACAATCTCTCCTCCACTTTCCTCTCAGTTATTACAAAATCATCCAGCTCACTGCCAATGTTTACTTTACCTACATCATTCTCCTTCCTGAATAACTCCTCATGCGTGAATGTAGATGCAAAATACTCGTTTAGATTGTTAGCCACCTGAGCAGGATCCTCAACTGTTGAATCATCAATATCCAGTGGACCAATCTGATTCATCCCTTTCCTTTTCGAGTTCAAGTATGTAAAGAACTCTTTTCTGTTTTTCTTTGCATCCTTTGCCAAGGATTTTTCATAGTCTGCCTTTGCCTGCCTAATCTCCTTTGTGACTTGGTTACAGACCAACTTATATCTATCATAGGCTTCCATGTCACCCATAGAACAGAAAAAGATAGAATGGGATAGTTACATAGTGATAATGAAAAGTACTGATGCCTACAACAGCTACAAGTTGATTTGTAATAGTACTACATATAAAGACAAGGCTGCATATGAGAAAGCACTGGCTAAGAGAGCAAAGAATGAGGACGAGGAAGAAAAAAGCAAATCAAACTGGACTGTTGTGCACTGGGTGTAGGGAAAGTCAGCCAATCCAGCCGATGTTGCAGATGAATTGAACATGTACTTTGCATCTATCTTTACTGAAGAAAGACCCTTCATGCTGAGAAGAGGCTGTTCGAATGAGGCTGACTCATGAAATTGGTGATTTTGAAATTACAGATGACTGTTTATTACAAAAACTTTCAAGTAAGGCTCCTGGTGCTGATGTAATTTTGAGGGAGGCTGCCAGTGAGTATATTCAACCACTGAAGTTAATTATGAGGGCATCTTTGGACTCAAGAGATTCTTTTGGATTGGAGATGTGCCAATGTATCACCAATACATAAAGGCAGTTCTAAGAGTAAAGTTGGTAACTGCAGATTGGTTAGTCTTACTTAAGTGATATAGAAAATCTTAGGGGCATTGAATAAAGTGCAACCAGGGACATTTAGATAGATATGTTATTCAAGCTCTCATAAATGCCCATCAGAATGCTGAGTTTGTGCCAAATTTCTTCTTACTGTTTGCCCAAACACAAAGACATCCACTTGGCTCCATCATGTCTTGTTACAGATAGTCCCCAAACATTTCACAAGTACTACATTTCTCTAGGCCATGATTCATAGGAGAATCGCCCCTTCAGTTTTCCCCCAAGTCATAGCACTTCCACTATTTTGAGCATGTTGCTTTACTGCTCTAGTCTGTGACATGATTTCAATTTAACTAATTTAACTACATGATATTCACTATGTGCAAATCCCACATGACAACATGAAATACAAAAATAATGACAACATATTCTTTTGTGTATCCACCTTTTATTGCAATAATTTTTATTTTTGTTTTCAATAACCCTCTTCACATGTGTATTATTAGTAAGAAATGTCAGTTGCAAAATGCCTGCTATATTCATTGGGAGGAAAAAATTGTAATAGACCAGCATATAATATTTTGCCCAATGTCAGCCAGAATACTGTATGGTCTGTGGTGATTTTTTTTTCCTCTTCTTCCCCTTGGGAACATAGGATACAATTGTGATGGCTTCCCGGAATGCAAATGCACTGGGGTTAGCTGAGATACTATATCAGAATTTCTCTTATTTTCCTTGATAATATTCACATAGATGAGTTATAGTGTTAATTGTAATGTGGCTCCCAGGGTTCCCCCCCCCAACTCTGCTACACATAGAAGAGTTGTGAACTTTGAAATTTTGGGAGGGTGTAAAACTTGTCATTATGATGAAAAGCAGTGTTTTCACTACACAGCAAACTGCACTTGGCCAGATGCATTGGAGTAACATAAATGATACTGTGTGGCCTCGCAGGCCCTAACACGCTCTCCATAAGATGATTTATGGAGAGCCTGTTAGGCAATCACGTGATACTACTGCCAAGTTAAGATTAGCTGCAAAAGAGGTAAACCTTTACTAAACCTTTTGCCATAATAATGAAAGTATCCTTAGATTTACGAGAAGCACAAGCAAAATAGATCCTGTTGCAGTAGCATACTGCAACAGGATCTAGAAAAGTTAGGTAAATGGGCTGAGAAGTGGCAACTAAAGTTTAATATTGACAAATGAAGTACCGCATATGGGTAGCAGTAACCCAAGAGAAATGTACCAACTGTGTGTTACTACACTCAGGGAGGTGGAGAATGAAAACGACCTGGGGGTAATTGTGCAGTCGGATATGAAGTTCTCTGAGCAGTGCAGACAGACTGCCAAATCAGGTCATGGAGTTTTTTCAGTGATATATCAGAATTTTGCCAGCAGAGACAAGGAGGTGATTATACTTTTGTATAAGGCAGTGGTCAGACCACACCTTGAGTACTGCGTTCCGGTCTGGAGGCCTCATTTTAAGAAGGATGTAGAGTTGCTAGAACGAGTACAGAAAAGGGCAACAAGATTGGTGAGAGGAACAAAGGGGCCACTTACCAGGAGAGGCTTAAATTCTGTAAGTTGTAGCATCTGTAGACTAGGCACCTGCAAGGTGATCTGATTGAGGTGTAGAAGACCTTGTATGGTTTGAGCAGGCTCAATGCTGATGGGATACTTCCGCTTGTTCAGATTAAGAACCTGAGTGGGGGCATAGATTCAAATGGAGGAAAGACAGTTGTAGAATAGATGTGCGGAAGTTTGCCCTTAGCCAGCGGGTAGTTGATTGCTGAACAGACTTTGATCTGTTGTTGTGGAAGTTGATAGCTTAAATAAATTTAAGGCCGAACTAGACAAACATTCGGAGTGACTAAATGGGTGAAGTGGGAAGGGTTTTTTTTTTTCTTTTTTTTTTTCTATTTTTTTTTTTTTTTTTTTGGATGATGCTCTATAAGCTTGCTTTCCTGCATCATATGCCTCAACTAATGCTAATTGAAGTTTTAAACAAATGTATCTCTTATTCAAAAGGGTGGTCCAAAGGGTGAAGTGAGAAACTACAAATCTGTAAGTTTAACTTCTCTGCTAGGGAAAGCATTACTTCTATTTAATCCAATAATAGAATGAATGGAAGTAATGCGAGATCACCTTGATAGCAGTGGGGCAATAAGGCAATTAAAGGGGGATCATAACTCACCAATTTGATGAGCTACTATGAGGTTGTTACATAGGAACTGGATGCAAAGAACTTTTGACAAAATATATTTATATTTCAGTAAAACCTTTGATACTGTACCACATGTGCAATTGTTGTATAAATTGGAGCAATGTGGCATTAGGGACAAGCTACTATTATGATTGAAGAGATGATTAAGAGGTAGAAGACAGTGGTTATAAGTTGCCAATGCTCACCATGGAGTAATATAAGTGACTGACAAGTCACATAAGTGTGACTAGTGTTACTTGTCAGTGTTGGGGCCCTCCTTACTGTTTATAATATTTATTAATGATATTGATATAGGCATTTCAAGTTTGATGTGTAAGTTTGCTGATGATACAAAGGTGATTAAGTGGTTAATGACAGTAATCAGGGCATGCTACTTCAGGAGGATCTACATGAACTCAGCAGATGGACTGGCATTTGAAGTTTTACAGAAATAAAAGCAAAGCAAGAAGATAATGCATTTAGTTAACAGTAATCCAAAAATAATATACCATCCGTAAATGGTACCAAACTCAAGGTAGTGGAGTCTGCAAAAAGATCTAAGGGTAATTGTACAGGCTGATATGAAATTCTCTGAGCAGTGCAAACATGCTGCTAGAATGGCCCACAGGATTCTGTAAGTGGTATATAGGAACTTCACAAGCAGGGGAAAAAAAAACATGATTATCCCACCATGTAAGAAAATGTAAGGCCACATCTGGAATACTACATTGAGGTTTGAAAGCCTCATTTTAGAAAGGACAAAGACCTGATGGAAAGGGTTTACAGAAGTGCAACAAGATTAGTTGAGGCACAAAAGGTTATTTTTACCAATAGGCAAAAACTTCTAAGAAAGACCGAGGTTCTTTAAAATGGAGTTTACTAGAAACTAGCATCTGCTTGGCACCTTTATCCTTTCTGAAGTGAAACCCGAATGGAGATAGATACAGAGTAGATGTATGTAAATTTGCATTTAGCCAGCACTTGCTAATACTATAATTAATATGGCCAGGCCAGGCCTTGAGTAATGGTCAGGCCACAAACAACTAGACAAACTATTGGAGGGAATGGATCTATGGGAAGAGGTGTTTTTTTTTTTTTTTTTTTTTTTTTGGCTAATGCCATATACGCTTGCTTTCTTGATCATTTGCCACTGCTAATACTAATATCTTTCTGTGTGATGCAAAAGAAATGCAATGTAAAATTTCAGAACACATAGTACTGGCATATGACACAGAGAATAAAAGAATATTAGTATCAGCTATATAAACATACTCAAAAAACCACAAAAAAAACACGCACAGATCTTTTTCTAGTTAAACTTTGGAAATTTTCTTGACAGCCAAGTTTAGACAACAGGGCTCTTGTTATTAACAAAACTTTGACTCAAACATTTCTTAAGAGGACAAAGGGTGTAACTGTATTTCTTGAAGAAGTCATAACAGTTGATGTTTAAACGATAATCAACAGACAGAAAAATATTGATGCTTGAAAGCATACTATAGCGGTGAACAATCTTGTGGATGTATTTTAATATAAAATGCATATTATCTATGTAAATTTAATTTATAGTGCAGTGTAGACTTTAAAAACCCTCTTGTTTTTCAAAAAAAAAATTCTTGTTTCTCTTCCTGCTTACACAATCTCCAGCCTCAGTTATGTCTGAATTACACTATATTTCCACTATTCCTATGTCTGCATTTAATAACTTTTAATGGGATTCTTAATTCTGATATTATTAAATATCAGAATTAAGAATCAATGGCATTAATTCTGCTTTCTTAAAAATTATAATTTTAGCATTAATACTTCTTAATATTTTAGGGAGTCTGCACTTTTCTGTGCTTTAGTATTCAAGTCATGACTACAGCCATGGATCAAACTAAAGTGGAAGCTGAGCAGATTAAACAGGTAATAGAAAATTGACTTTCACCAGTATATTTATTTATTATTATTTTTTTTAAAATATATATACTGGCAAAGGTCCCTTTTATTAAACAAACTATAAAAAAAAATTGTATTTTGCAATGATCAGTTTTGATATAATTGACTATATAGAAACATTCCAGTTATAAAACTTGAAGAAATATCAGATATTTTATTTCAGAATCAAATGTAATTATATTCATTAATTATAATTAACATCTAGAATGTAGTCATGTTTCACCTATTTATGTGAAATGTAGCAACTTTATTATCCTAAAATTAGTCTTGTTACTTAGTAATGAGGCTAATTTTATGATAAACATAACTTTATATGCCAGTGATACAACTACTACTCCAGACCCAAGCATGCTGGCAACTATGCCATATGTAAATGAAAGAAATGAAATAAAGAAAAACATAAATAAATTATATTTTTAAATATTTAAAAATATATAACTTCTCTTTTTAATTGTTCAGATATATATGATGCTGGCTAAAGCAATGTCTATTGCAGTGGCTGAGAACTCATTAAGAATTTGGAACTTTCCACCAATTCATTTTCTTTTAGGAATAATTGATATGAGTGATCATGTAGTTGAAACAAAGAAAATTATCAACTGATTGTCCACATTAAGACTCATTGGTGATTATTTTACCACTATACCAGCAATGGCAAACCACTGACACTATTGCCCAACTTATCAGCAGTTAGATTTTGCCTGCACCAGTAGAGAGTAACCACTTTTTAAACAAGAACTATCAGTTCAGGTTGCAATGCTACTTCATAGGATGCATGGCAAGATGAAATTGGCTTTATTTTGCCTGCATACTATACAATTGAAAGAATAACCTAATAAATGCCACCTTGAATAAATGCCACCCTCCCTGAAATTAGAGTGCCATAACTCAGACAGCTTCAACTGACAATGGAACTACACCCTATTTTCAGGGGGAAGTGCCGTATAATGCAACTGATTACAGGGAAAGTGGCATTTAGTCCAGGTTTAAGAGAAAGAGTTACCTTATAAGTTCTTTTAGTTGCATGGTACGCAGACAAAACAAAGACAATTTTTTTTTTTTTTTTTTTTTTGTTATAAGCCTGAAGTTTAATAGCTCTAAATTTTATATAGATTAACAGAAGACTTAAAATAACTTGCATGGTTTGAAAGTAGTAAAAGTCCAGTACCAGTGACCACAATCGTCATTAATACTGGGCTGTGAGGCATGTAGGTATGATGTCCTCTTAGCTGCTATTTTTTTTATGAAAATCCCAAACACGAGAAGTATTAGAACCTATAGTACTTAGTACCGTGCTTGGGTTGGAGGTTGAGAAGACGAAAGAAGATATTTGTTGACATTGGACTTTAACTTCTGTAGACTGTAATTTTCAGGAAATACGTATGAAGGAAGGTTGTTCCAGGAGAAAGCAGGTGAATGAATAAACGAGGAAGATGAAAAGTTGGTTCTGTGAGTTTGAAGTTGGACAGTAAATGGATGTTGGCTGGCGGCGGCACATGTTCGGACTGTTTTGAAAGAGAGAGAATGGGAATTATAGAAGCCAATTCAGAAGAACAGTGCCCATTGAAGTATCTAGAAAAGGCATGTAGCAGAAACAGTGCATCTATGAGACAGAGAGTGGAGAGACTTTGTGAGAGATGAGTCATTAATTAATCTAACTGCCCTCTTCTGAATGGAATCTAGAAGCCTGAGAGAGGTTTTGGGGGCACCGCCCGAGACTTGGGAACAATATTCCATGGTAGGGCGGATTTGCAATTTGTATAGAGTGAACAGCTGTTTGGAAGAAAAGTAACGCTGAGAGCAAAAGAGAAAACCAAGTTTTTTAGATGCAGAGGAAGCAATATTTGTAATGTGCTTGTGCCAAGAGAGATTAGAAGTCAAGGTAATCCCCAAAAGAGATATATCATCTTGCCTAGAAATCGGAGTATCCCCAGAGATAAGCATAGGAGCAGAAGAATCCTTTTTGCGAGATATAAGACAAGACAGAGTTTTAGAAGGATTGAAATCAACTAAGTTGTCTTTGTCCCACTGGAGAATTACCTGGAGATCGGCATTTAAGGAATTGGTAGCGGATATTCAAGAAGTTGAAGCTGATTGAGCAGGGCAAGGTTTCTCAAAATGGAAAGTGGATGCAATGTGCTATCAACAGCATAATTATGGATAGGACTTTCAGTCAATGGAAGAAGCTCATTAATATACAAGTGGAAAAGAGTGGGGGAAAGAACTGAACCTTAGGGGGCACCAGCATTAGGAAAGAAGTTAGAAGACAGAGAGCCATCTACCATCACCCTCAGTGAGCAATCAGAGAGAAAACTGGATAACCAATTACAAAAAACAGTTGGCAAACCAGAAGATGAAAGCTTGTTTAGAAGACCTTTATGCCAAACACGATTGAAAGTCTTTGAGGTGTCAAGGGCAACTACTTGTGCTTCGTCGAACTTTTCCATTGAATTTGGCTATAAATGGTGAATAAACCAGAATATCACCAGTGGATCGACACTGACAGAACCCATACTGGCGATCATTGATCAGACAGAAGATTTCTAGGTAGTTTAAGAGTTGGCAGTTAATTGATTTCTCCATTACTTCAGAAAGAATAGAAGTAATTGCAATGGGACGATAATTAGATGGGAGGGATTTGTCACCCTTTTTAGAAACTGGTTGGATATGAGCAAATTTCCAAGCAGAAGGAAAAACATCTTTGGAATAAGAAAGTGAAAAAAGGCGGCAAAGAACAGGAGTAAGTTCAGGAGCACAGGTTTTGAGAACAAGCGGAGAAATACCATCAGGACCTGAAGCTTTCTTAGCATCGAGATCCATCAAAAGGATTTTGACGGAAGACCATAGGAGGCATTGAATGGAGCATGTTGAGAATGGTGGGAAGTGTTTTCCCAAGATCATTAATACATGAGTTGGAAGAACAATGGGATGCTAGCAGGTCAGCTTTATAAGAATAAAAATAAAGAATAAGAATAAAGAAAATTTGGCTGAAGTGACAACAGAACCATCTGGTTTTGACTGGGTTGGGAGCAGAGATGGGCAAAAGTCGCGGCCAATATCTTTGGCAAGAGACTAGAATGCTTGGATACCATTAGGGCAAGAAGTGAGTTTTCTACTCTTGGCCTGTTCAAAACCTAGTTTGGACTGATTAATGACTGCTTTACAATTGTTGTGAGCTTTGGTATAGGCAGAAAATGAAACTAAAGAATTGGAAATAAGCCAATTACGATATGCAGTGTTCTTCTTTTGAACAGCCTTAGCACATTTTTTGGAAAACCAAGGTTTAGATAAAGGATGAGATTTTAAAGTGGAGTGTGGAATAAAAGATTCCATTCCTACAAGAATAATTTCACTGACATGATCTGAGCAAACGTTGACATCAGAAGTTTTGAAACAGTAATCCGACCAAGAAAAAGAAGAAAAGAAATCTCGCAGGTCATCTCATTTTGCATTCTTGTAATGCCAAATGACATGAGGTGGGGAATAGCCGTGAGATAAAGGCTCCACTGGAGAAGAGACAATCACCAAGTTGTGATCTGAGGTGCCTAAAGGACCACTCACTTTGGCCGTGTACTTAGAAGGGTTGTTTGTGAGGAAACCATCAAGTGTGTTGGCTGTATGGTTAGGATTGTCCGGTATTCTGGTACGTAAATGAACAATCTGTGTGTGGTCATTAGTAATTGCAAAAGACTCAGCATTTTTTGACCAGCTGTATCGATGTGACTAGAAAACGGAAGCCAGCCGGAGTGAATATTAAAATCACAAAGGAAAATTACCTCGTTGTTAGTTAAGTTGGACTGGAGAAAGTCAAGTTGCAAAGACTTCAAGTGATTAGTGGAGTTTGGAGAACAGTAGAGACAGCAGGTGAATTTGACAGAATCAGGTAGAGAGATTTTAAGCAAGAGAAGATTGAAAAGAGGAGATTCCAAATTACCAAGTCTCTGACAGGGAATATCGGAACAGACATATGTACAAGTACCACCTTAGAGGCGAAAGGAATCATACAGCGAATAATTTGGGAAACTGAGATGAGCAGTAGTTGAATCAACTGATAACTGAGATTCTGTCAGAAAAAGTACATGGGGTTTGGCAGATTGCAAGTGGAAATGGACATCATTGAGATTAGAACTGAGACCACGTGTATTTGTGAAATGAACTAGGAAGTGTTTGTGAGGTTTAGATCTTTTTGCAGATAAGCTTACTCTATTAGTTTTACAATTCATGATGTATTCATTAGTGGGAAAAAGTGTGGGGGACATGCTGTATGAAGTAATGAAATTTCTGGATATGGCGTACACATGGTACGAATATACCCAGATCCTTGACATAACGTGGCCTCGACAAGGATTACTAAGTCCTTGCATATACACAATTCGGACTCCCTCTAGTCACTATCTGGCAGAGTAGAGGTAGCAAGATTATACACTAGCTGATGCAGAAGCCTCCTAAAGAGTTACTAGTAGGTTCGGTGTACTAAGTAGCGGCCATCCTGCGAACACCGTTTTAGAGCTGTACACTCGAAATATAAGAAAGATTGGATCTCGCCATGATGTCCATTATAAACTCATGTCATCAATCATACTCCATGATGGAAGAGATGGGGAAGGGTTGACTGGAACTTAGCTCTGGAGACTAAACATGGGTTCCACCACTTCAAACCTCCAATATGCAAAGTGGTGGTATTGCACCGGTTGATGAGTGTCGTCTACGACCTAGTATTGCCTGATAAAACAGAGTGGCTACTAAGTCCCACCATCATGAAGGTGCAAGCAGAGTATTTGGCTCTCACAGACTATCTAAACTTCACCAAACTTGGGTCCACTTGACTTGTGTTTCACCTGAATATCAGTTCCATCAGCGTTTTAGACACCCAAGTAGCAAGTACAGCCTGTCTGGCATATCTGAGAGAATGTCTGTGACATCCTCAAGGACCATTCTGATTGACTTCTAATGTAACTTGAAAGGGAATACAAAATGCAGATAAAAGTAGATTAAAGTTTTTTAACTGCAAGTTCTCCAAAATGTAGAAGCATACTCATTTCAGTTATTTCAGATTAGTTTGGATTAACTGTACATTAAACAATGAAACAGTAAACTTCCGACATTTTGGAACAGCTGAGTACCTTCACAGAGAAATATCCTATAATTCTGGCTCATCTGTGCTTAGCAGGGTGCAGCATAGAAAAGTGGTCATATGGTTCTCTGTTAGTGGTCTAATAAGCAATCAGATCAGCAGAACTATTAGTGACACCTTATCCACATCTGTCCCACATGCAGAGTAATATCATTCCTAACCTCGGTAGCTATATCACCAGGATCAGTATCAGAAGAGGCCTTATAAACCATAATTTAAAGCAGTAAAAATGTCTTTTAATAACTTAATTTTATCATGTACATTACATACAACATCAATATTCATAGAGCTTTTGTATCAGTGATTTGGTGCAAATATAGTATCACATAACTAGTAGTGTAGAGTAGTGCATAGTAGTGGAAGTATAGATATCAATGAGAACCTATGAGCTACTTGTTGTGGTGTACAAGTAGCTCATAGGTTCTCATTGCTAAGGTTGGCATATATTTTCTTGTTTTAGCTAAGAAACTTTATTCTAGTAAGACTATACTAATTTAAAACCCTATGAACGTGTATAGAATAATAAATATAATGTAAACTTGATAGTGTAATATGTATTATTGCAATTAGTTATCTATCAGTTTAGTGTATTATCCTCAAGTTGAATTTAAACAAAAATCATGCTTCAAACTGGAGCAGCAAAGGAACAGGTTAAAAGTATCAAGCGTGCTGTGGCTCAGGGGAGAACTGAAGGGACATTTCTTCTAAGAATCATGGCCTAATGAAATTGGCAACTTGTGCTGTGTGTGTGTGTGTGTGTGTGTGTGTGTGTGTGTGTGTGTGTGTGTGTGTGTGTGTGTGTGTGTGTGTGTGTGTGCGCGTGTGCGCATGTGCGCGCTGCAAAGAGTATGGGAAAATTAGACATTAACTCAGTGTTCTGATGTGCATTTATGAGAGCTTGAAGAATAGTGTGAATGCCCTTGAAGGTATTAAGTCAGGGGACTCCTTCAAGTTCTCAGCTGCCCAATGCCAGAGCCCCCTCACTCTCAGAATGCACTGGTCCCACAGAGAGTAGTTCTTGTTGGTGACTGTTGTCAGGGGACTGGAAATATGTTGTGCAAAAAGGATAGGTGGAATAGGACCAGGGTATTTTTGCCAGGGCAAAAAAAGTAGGTGACAGTACAGCAGATATATTTTAAGAGCATGAAAGGTGATATTGTTATACACAGATATAATGACATTAAGAGCAGGAAATTTGAGGACTTATCAAGTAGAGGGCAGTGTTGAGAAAAGGTTATAAGTTAAGATTAAATTTGAAAGTCTGAAATTCTGCCCAGATGTGATAGATGTGACACAATGAGAACCTTGTAGATCAATTCCACCCTGGAGAGATTGAGCAAGAGGATTTTTTCCCAGCATGGTCTGTGCTTGTTAACAGGAGAAACAGGGCTGGCGTAGTACATAGCAGATATATTTTAAGAGCACGAAAGGTGATATTGTTATACACAGATATAATGACATTAAGAGCAGGAAATTTGAGGACTTAACAAGTAGAGGGCAGTGTTGAGAAAAGGTCATAAGTTGAGGTTAAATTTGAAAGTCTGAAATTCTGCCCAGATGTGATAGAAGGGAGTACACAATGAGAGCCTTGTAGATCAATTCCACCCCTGGAGAGATTGAGCAAGAGGATTTTTCCCAGCATGGTCTATGCTTGTTAACAGGAAAAACTGTTTTTACAGGGATGGGATACACCTGAATAGAAGGATACAACAATATTGCAGATGCTATTGAGGCAGTGATAGGTGAGTTGAAAAACTGCTAGCTTGGGGGATACACAGGCAGATGGATTAATGAGTGCCACAGCCAGAGGGGAAAGTGATTCTTGCACTGCTTCTATTGGAATATGCAACAATCTGGAAAGCAAGGTTTTGGGGATTTCAAACTCTGCTGTGGGTCATATGAAAACAAGTAATTACATGAGCTATGTTTGTAACTAAGAGTAAGATAGGTGCATATATACTTGCATTTACAGTAATGCATTAAATAATTTTTATGAATTTGAAATGCTGATTGTCAGTAAATGCAGACGTGAAGATATCAGAAACACAATGCCACTCAGGAATTAGCATTAGAGTAGAGGCGTATGATGCAAGAAAGCAAGCTTATACAGCATCGGCCAAAAAGAAAACCTTCCCATTTCACCCATCCATTCGCTCCAAAAGTTTGTCCAGTTCTTCTTGAATTTATTTAAGCTATCAACTTCCACAATGACTGCTGGAAGTTTGTTCCAGCAATCAACTACTCAATGGCTAAAAGCAAATTTCTGCACATCTATTCTACAACTGTCTTTCCTCAATTTGAATTTATGACCCTCAGTTTTGTAATCTGAGCAAGAGTAAGTATCCCATCAGCATTGAGCCTGCTCAAACCATTCAAGGGTTTATACACCTCATTCAGATCACCTTGCAGGTGCCTAGTCTCCAGATGCTGCAGTTAGCAGAACTTAAGCCTTTCTTAGTAAGAGCACCCCTTTGTTCCCCTTACCAATCTTGTTGCCCCTCTCTGTACGCATTCTAGCAACTCTACATCCTTCCTAAAATGAGGCTTCCAGACTTGTACGCAGTACTCAAGGTGTGGCCTGACCATTGCCTTATACAAGGGGATAATCACCTCCTTGTCCCTACTAGCAAAATTCCTGTATATTATTGACAAGACCCCCATGACCTGCTCTTGCAGCCTGTCTGTTCTGCTCAGAAAATGTCATATCTGACTGCAAAATTACCCCAGGTCTTTTTTATTCTCCATTACCCTGAGTGTAGTACCACATGGTTGGTAGGTTTCTTTTGAGTGACGGCTACCCATATGCTGTACTCTGCATTTGTCAATGTTAAACTTCAGTTGCCACTTTTCAGCCCATCTGCCCACTTTTCTAGATCCTTTTGCAGTAGCATACTGTCATTAACAACCCTGTCAACCTTTATATCATCTTAAAACTTCGTCAATATCATTGATAAGTATAGAAAACAACAATGGGTCCAACAATGAGCCCTGGGGGACTACACTAATACATTAGTTCACGAAGAGCAGTTTCCATTGATTATCTCTCTCTCTCAATAATGGATGCAGAATTTGAACAGGGAGTAATGCTTTCACTTAAGAAGAATATTAAATCTAAGGCAGTGCATCCATGCATCCATTTGACATGGATTTCCAGTGAAATGTTGAGTCAGTTTGGTGTGACCTAAGTACTTGGAAAACAAAAGTGAGTATAAGATTGCATTATAGGTCTAATTACTGTGTTGAGTATTACAAATAACTATACAGAGAAATAGAGTGGGCCAGTAATTCAGAATGTCTTATAATGGAGGATTTTAACTTTCCAGATATTGACTGGAACTTGTGGGTCGGTCACTCAGACATAGTAAGATTTTTTTGGGGATTTATTGAAGGATTGCTTTCTACAGCAGCATGTTCAAGTGGCAACCAGAGGGAGTAAATACTCTTGATCTGATTATCAGCAGAGATTCGACATGAATTAAGAACATGCAGATAAAAGATCTTCTCTGTATTAGTGATTGCAGTGTGCTGATGTAGGATTTATTTAAAGACATAACTACTTACACAGTTTTAAATTCTATAAAGTAGGACCATTTGATGGTGTTATCAACAGCTAATTCCAAATAGAGCATTCAAGGAAGTAATCGTAGAAGCTAGTAGACTTGAGGGACACCAGCATTAGTGGAGAAGTTAGAAGACAGAGAGCCATCTACCATCACTCTCAGTGAGCGATCAGAGAGAAAACTGGATAACCAATTACAAAAAAAAAGTTGGCAAACCATAAGATGGAAACTAAGAAATACTATTCCAGGCTTAGGCCTAAATGGATGTCAGAAGAAATGATGGCACTTATGGCAGTGCAAAAAAATTTACGGGATGCATATAAATTATCAGGTGATACAGACACCTGTGGTAGATATAAACTAGTCTTCAATGAAGTCACAAAGGAGGTTAGGCAAGCTAAAGCAGATGTGTTTTTCCTTCTGCTCGGAAATTTGCTCATATCCAGCCAGTTCCTAAAAAGGGTGACAAATCCCTCCCATCCAATTATCATTCAATTGCAATTACTTCTACTCTCTAAAGTAATGGAGAAATCAATTAACTGCCAACTCTTAAACTACCTAGAAACCTTCCGTCTGATCAACGATTGCCAGTATAGATTCTGTCAGTGTCGATCCACTGGTGATATCCTGGCTTACGTTACCCATTTATGGACTAATTCAATGGAAAAGTTCGATGAAACACAAGTAGTTGCTCTAGACATCTCAAAGGCTTTCGATCGTGTTTGGCATAAAGATCTTCTAAACAAGTTTCCATCTTATGGTTTGCCAACTTTTTTTTGTAATTGGTTATCCAGTTTTCTCTCTGATCGCTCACTGAGAGTGATGGTAGATGGCTCTCTGTCTTCTAACTTCTCCACTAATGCTGGTGTCCCTCAAGGTTCAGTTCCTTCCCCCACTCTCTTCCTCTTGTACATTAATGACAAAATGCTGGTGTCCCCCAAGGTTCAGTTCCTTCCCCCACTCTCTTCCTCTTGTACATTAATGACCTTCTTCCATTGACTGGAAATCCTATCCATAGTTTTGCCGATGATAGAACATTGCATTCCACTTTCCATTTTAAGAAATCTTGTTCTGCTCAATCAGCTTCAACTTCTCGAAAATCTGCTACCAATTCCTTAAATGCCGATCTCCAGGTAATTCTCCAATGGGGCAAAGACAACTTAGTTGATTTCAACCCTTCTAAAACTCAGTCTTGTCTTATATCTCGCAAAAAGGATTCTTCTGCTCCTATGCTTATCTTTGGTGACACTCCGATTTCTAGGCAAAATGATATATCTCTTTTGGGGATTACCCTGACTTCTAATCTCTCTTGGCACAAGCACATTACAAATATTGCTTCCTCTGCATCTAAAAAACTTGGTTTTCTCTTTCGCTCTCGGCGTTACTTTTCTTCCAAACAGCTGTTCACTCTGTACAAATCGCAAATCCACCCTACCATGGAATATTGTTCCCACATCTGGGGTAGTGCCCCAAAACCTTTCTCAGGCTTCTTGATTCTGTTCAGAAGAGGGCAGTTAGGTTAAATTAATGATTCATCTCTAACTGAGTCTCTCCACTCACTGTCTCATAGATGTACTGTTTCTGCTGCATGCCTCTTCTACAGATACTTCTATGGGCACTGTTCTTCTGAATTGGCTTCTATAATTCCCGCTCTCTCTTTCAAAACAGTCCGAACACATGCCACTACCAGCCAGCAACCATTTACTGTCCAACTTATAACTCACAGAACCAACTTTTCATCTTCCTCGTTTATTCATTCAACTGCCATTTTCTTGAACAACCTTCCTTCGTATGTATTTCCTGAAAATCACAGTCTACAGAATTTCAAGTCTAATGTCAACAAATATCTCCTTTCGTCTTCTCAACCTCCAACCCAAGCACGGTGCTAAGTACTGTAGGTTCCAGTACCTCTCGTGTTTGGGGTTTACATAAAAAAAAAAAAAAAAAAGCTTATCAGAGAAGTGAAAACCATCCTCAAGAAAGACAATGTCCACAACACGTGAGACATATTCAGAGAATCGAAAAATACCTTGACACACTCGAGCAGAAACTTCTGGCACTCAGCAAGAGACTTCACAGAAGTTAAATCAACAGGTCTATAATTATTTGTGTAACCTTTTTAACTCACTTTGTGAATTGGGGTTGCATTTGCATATCTCCAGTCCAAAGGAACCTCCCCTGAATTTAAAGATGCTATAACAATTATGGCTAAGGGCTTGCTTACTTCCCTCGCTGCCTCTTTCAGTATAACTGGATAGATTCCATCCACCCCAGGTGCCTATTTTATGTTTAACTTCAACAATTTCTCCACCACTTTACTCGCCATTATTACAAAATTGTCCAGCTCTCCCTGTTAGAGTTTAGTAAACTTCTCTGTCTTCCCCTTCCTTACACAATTCCTCATGTATGAATATATATGCAAAAAACTCATTGTTTGTCAGCTATCGGAGCAGGACCATCAACAGTAGAACCACCAACATCAAGTGGACGAATCTCATTCATTCCCTTCCTTTTAGAGTTTACTAAGTAAAGAATTCTTTGTTGTTGTTTTTTTACATCCTTTGCCAAGGATTTCTCATAATGGCAGGTGTTCTGTGACACGGGGGAGAACCGAGACAGGCATTTCTCCCACGCATCGCAGCCTAAAAAAAATGTGCAACTTGTGAAATGTTTGCTGAACTCTCTGGAATAGAACATGATCTAGCCAAGGAGGATGTCTTTGTGTGTGCCAGGTGCAGTGTCAAGAAATTAGACGTCAACTCAGCGTTCTGATGGGCATCTATGAGAGCTCGAGGGGTCGTTAAGCCCTCAGCTGCTTGACTCAACACCAGAGCTCACTATTGTGCATCAGTCTATCCTTTTTATGATGCTCACTACTGTGCATCATCCATCAACTTTTGACCCAGGCATGTGGGCCAGGGGCAAAAAGTTGATGATGTCATATCATCTTTTAAGGGCACAAAGGGTGATATTGTTGTACACATTGGCAACAATGCCATTAAGATTAGGAGATCTGCAGATTTACTTAACAAGTAAATCTGCAGATCTCAAAACAATACAAAAAAGTCGTGAGTTAGGGTTAAATATGAACGTGTCTGCAATTCTTCCCAGACACGACAGGAGGGAGTACATGACAAAAGCCTTGTCGATCAGTTCGGCCCTGTAGGGTTGTTGTTGTTATTTGGTTTTTAGGAACATTAGCAACTAAGGCCATATTGCTCCTGGGATATGCGGGGATATGGTCATTTCTGACCTTTCTGCATCCTCCATATTTGGTGGTCATGGGCTCAAATCTCGGTCTAATCAAGAAGTGTGTGCTATGCACTGCTGCTTCTGCCCACCTGGCTACGGAGGTGCCGCCCTGGAGGGAGTGTGCAAGGTTCGTGGGGTTGAATTTTTTTCAGCGTGGTCTCAGCTTGTTAACAGGAGAGACTGCTTCTACAGGGATGGGATACACTTAAATAGAAAGAGTGCAAGAATATTTGCCGAAACTATCAAGGTAGTGTTAGGTGGGTCGGAAAACTTCTAGCATGGGGGGATTCACAGACTAAAAGGTTAAAAGTAGCAACAGGCAGAGGTGAAGGTGATTCTTGCACTACTTCTATCAGAATAATCAGTGGCCTGGAGCGAGTTGTGCTGTGGGTTTCAGGGACTGATGGCAGTCATCACGAAACAAATAAATATATGGCGTGTCTTAGGCGTAACTAAGAATGAGAATAGGTTTATGTATAGTTGCATGTATACTAATGCTAGAAGTATAATAAATAAATTCGATGAATTTGAAGTGTTGGTCAAGACATCAAAGATGGATATTATTGGGATATCAGAGACGTGGTGTCACACAGATATTAGAAATGCAGAATTAGAGTTTTGAGGACTACAATGTGTACAGAAAGGATAGACAGGGTAGGAAGGGAGGAGGAGTTATGCTGTTAATTAAGAAAAACAAAATCAAAGGAGGTGCATCCAGTTGACATAGATGGACACTGCAATGTTGAGTCAGTGTGGTGTGACATAAGTACTGGGAAAGCAAAAATAAGAATAGGAGTGTGTTATAGGCCTAATGACTCGAATGAGTACAACGAACAGTTGTACAGAGAAATAGTGGGCTAGTAAATCAGAATGTCTTATAATGGGGGATTTTAACTTCCCAGATATTGACTGGAACTTGTGGGTTGGTCACTCGCATACTAACAAGACTTTTGTCGATTTATTGGGTGATTGTTTTCTGCAGCAGCATGTTCGAGAGGCAACCGGAGAGTGTAATACTCTTGATCTAGTTATCAGCAGTGATCATTCGTGTATTAAGAATTTGCACATAAAGGAACCACTAGGTGGCAGTGATCACAGTTTACTGATGTGGGATTTACTTTGAAGTTAATGAAATAATGAAAGATATAATTACCATCATGGGTAAAGGAAAGAGTTTTTGTTTCAGTAAAAGTGACTACAGTGGTCTCAGATAGTTTTTAAATTCTGTACAATGGGACGAACTGATGATGTTACCAACAGCAAAATCTAACTGGTTAAAGATGCATTGCAGGATCATCTAGACAAGACTGCAGCAATAATTCAGATAGCGTGGATTTGTTAAGGTAAACTCTTATCTGACAAATTTGATTGGTTACTACGATGTGATTACAAAGGAACTGGATCCAAAAAATAATTTTGATATCATATACTTGGATAAGATAAGCTTTTGACACTGTTGTGCATGGAAGACTACTGTACAAATTGGAGCAGAATGGTATTAAGGATAAGTTGCTACAATGGATAAAAGGGTGGTTGAGTGGGAGAAGACAGAGGGTGGTAATCAAGGGGTGCTAGTCTTCGTGCACTAATATTATTAGTGGAGTTCCACAGGGTTCAGTGTTGGGCCCACTGTTGTTTTGTATATTTATCAGTGATATTAATGAAGGTATATCAGGCTTAGTGTCAAAGTTTGCAGATGATACAAAGGTTGGCATGGTTGTTAATGACAGTAATGGCAGTGTGCTATTGCAACAGAATCTAGAAAATTCGGGCGGATGGACTGAGAAGTGGCAACTGAAGTTTAACATTAACAAATGCAAAGTACTGCATATGGGTAGAAGTAACCCCAGAGGAACGTACCAACTGTGTGGTACTACACTTAGGGTGGTAGAAAATGAAAAATACCTGGGAGTAATTGTGTAGTCAGATATGAAGTTTTCTGAGCAATGTAGACAGGCTGCAAGAGAAGGTCATGAAGTCAATGATATACAGGAATTTTGCTAGCAGGGAAAAGTTGATTACCCCTTTTCATAAGGCAATGGTCAGGCCATGCCTTGAGTACTGCGTACAGATCTGGAGGCCTCAATTTAGGAAGGATGTAGATTTGCTTCAGTGTGTACAGAGAAGAGCAACAAGGTTGGGGAGGGGAATGAAGAGATCCTCTTACCGAGAGAGAGGCTTAAGTTCAAATTGCAGCGGCTGAAGACTAGGCACCTGCGATATGATCTGATTGAGATATATAAGGCCTTGAATGGGTTGAGCACGCTGAATTCTGATGGGATTCTTCCACTTGCTCAGATTACGAACCTAAAGGGACATAAATTCAAATTGAGGAAAGACAGTTGTAGAATAGATATGTGGAAATTTGCCTTTAGTCAGTGGTGATAGTTTAAATAAATTCAAGTCCAACTTTTCTAACAGTGAGGTAATTTTCCTTGGTGATTTTAATATTCACAACTCCAGCTGGCTTCCGTTTTCTAGTCACACCGACCCAGCTGGTCGAGATGCTGACGCTTTTACAATTACTAATGACCTTGCACAGATTGTTCATTTACCTACAAGAATACCGGACAATCCTAACCATACAGCCAACACGCTTGATGGTTTCCTCACAAACAACCCTTCTAAGTACACGGCCAAAGTGAGTGGTCCTTTAGGCACCTCAGATCGCAACTTGGTGATTTTCTCTTCTCCAGTGGAGCCTTTATCTCACGGCTATTCCCAACCTCATGTCATTTGGCATTACAAGAATGCAAAATGGGATGACCTGCGAGATTTCTTTTCTTCTTTTTCTTGGTCAGATTACTGTTTCAAAACTTCTGATGTCAACGTTTGCTCAGATCATGTCAATGAAATTATTCTTGTAGGAATGGAATCCTTTATTCCACACTCCACTTTAAAATCTCATCCTTTATCTAAACCTTGGTTTTCCAATAAATGCACTAAGGCTGTTCAAGAGAAGAATGTTACATTGTAATTGGCTTGTTTCCAATTCTTCAGTTTCATTTTCTGCCTACATCAAAGCTCGCAACAATTGTAAAGCAGTTATTAATCAGTTCTAACTAGATTTTGAACAAGCCAAGAGCAGAAAATTCTCTTCTTGCCCGAATGGTAGCCTAGCATTCTGGTCTCTTGCCAAAGCGATTGGCTGTAACTTTTGCCAATCTCTGCTCCCACCTCTGTAAGACCAGATGGTTCTTGACATACTATGGCCATAGTTGCCAATGTGCCTAATAAATCCCGAAACAAACCAGATGGTTCTGTTGTCACTTCAGCCAAGGATAAAGCTGACCTGCTAGCATGCCATTTTTCTCCCAACTCATGTATTAATAATCTTGGCAAAACACCTCGCACCATTCCCAAAATGCTCCATTCAATGCCTCCTGTGGTCTTCTGTCAAAAGGATGTCAGAAGGATTTTGACGAATCTTGATGGTCAGAAAGCTGCAGGTCCTGATGGTATTTCTTCACTTTTTCTCAAAATCTGTGCTCCTGAACTTACTCCTGTTCTTTGCTGCCTTTTTGCACTTTCTTATTTCCAAGGTGTTTTTCCTTCAGCTTGGAAATTTGCTCATATGCAGCCAATTCCTAAAAAGAGTGACAAATCCCTTCCATCCAATTATCATCCCATTGCAATTACTTCTACTCTTTCTAAAGTAATGGAGAAATCAATTAACTGCCAACTCTTAAATTACCTAGAAACCTTCCGTCTGATCAACGATCGCCAGTATGGATTCCGTCAATGTCAATCCACAGGCAATATTTTGGCTTATGTTACCCATTTATGGACAAATTCAATGTAAAATTTCGGTGAAACACAAGCAGATCGCTCACTGAGAGTGATGGTAGATGGCTCTCTGTCTTCTAACTTCTCCACTAATGCCGGCGTCCCCCCAAGGGACGCCGGCAATGTGCTATCATCGTCCCCCGATGATAGCACATTGCATTCCACTTTCCAGTTTGAGAAACCTTACCCTGCTCAGTCAGCTTCAACTTCTCGAAAATCTGCTACCAATTCCTTAAATGCTGATCTCCAGGTAATTCTCCAGTGGGGCAAAGACAACTTAGTTGATTTAAATCCTTCTAAAACTCTGTCTTGTCTTATATCTTGCAAAAAGAATTCTTCTGCTCAAATTCTTATCTTTGGTGATACTCCGATTTTTAGCCAAGATGATATATCTGTTTTGGGGATTACCTGACTCTAATCGCTAATCTAATCTCTGTTGGCACAAGCACATTACAAATATTGCTTCCTCTTCTTCTAAAAAACTTGGTTTTCTCTTTCGACATTACTTTTCTTCCAGACTCTGTAGAAATCGCAAATCTGTCCTACCATGGAATATTGTTCCCATATCTGGGGAGGTGCCCCCAAAACCTCTCTCAGACTTCCCGATTCCATTCAGAAGAGGACAGTTAGGTTAATTAATGACTCACCTCTAACAGTCTCTCCACTCGCTGTCTCATATACATACTGTTTCTGCTGCATGCCTTTTCTAATACTTCTAAGGTGCAAATACTTCCATGGGCCCTGTTCTTCTGAATTGGCTTTATAATTCCTGCTCTCTCTCTCTCTCTCTCTCTCTCTCTCTCTCTCTCTCTGTCTCTCTCTCTCTCTCTCTCTCAACAGTCCGAACCTGTGCCGCCACAACAAGCCAACATCCATTTACTGTCCAATTTCAAACTCACAGAACCAACTTTTTGTCTTTTCTGGAACAACTTTCCTTCATACGTATTTCCTGAAAATTAGAATCTACAGAAGTTCAAGTCTAATGTCAACAAATATCTTCTTTTATCCTCTCAGCCTCCAACCCAAGAACAGTACTAAGTATTTATAGGTTCTAATACCTCTCGTGTTTTGGATTTTCATTTGAAAAAAAAAAAGAAAAAAAAAGTAATTGATGCATTAGTGCAGATCAGTAACTGCCATTGAAAATTAGGATATTTTAAGTGCATTTGCATTAAATTTAGGAAATCCAGTTGTAGGCATCCCAACCCCCAACTATTTCTGGTTTCTCTGAACAGAAAAATTAATCAAAATGATCCAAACAAATATTTTTGAAAATTTGAATTTATTGAAAGTTATTTGAGTGTGCATGCAGGTAAATGTTAGGAGTTAGTGCTATAGTTATAAGTTTAGTATCAAAAAAAAAAAAAATTTGATATTCAGGACAGTACTTTGATTCTTACTTTGCACTACACTTGGTTTTGGTCAGTTTATAGCCTTATAAAATTGCTTTTTACCTTTGGTTATACTAAGAGAATTTTTTTTCCCTCTTCCAGTTTAAAGATTTTCTTTTTTCCTACAACAAATTGTCTGAGATATGTTTTGTGGATTGTGTTCATGATTTTACGCTTAGACAGATTAGGGATAAGGAAGTAAGTCCTTTGTCCTATACTAATTAGCATGCCATGTTCTTTTATTAATATAAATTTTTCTGTTAATATTGTTGCTTATCATTAAAAAAAATTCATCTGCAAAAAAAAGTTGCACATATATATTTTTTTTTTTAGGCACACACTAATTCATAACAAAATATTTTAATGAAATGATACATCAGTTTTTTCCATTATCTCAAATGGGGAAAGAGTTTTTGCTCCAAGAAATTCATATATTTTACTATTATCATTATCATTTAAAATTATTACAAACATCCTACTATCAGTTCTGTCAGTATCCATTTTAAGATACTAATAAAAAATAAAGGGAAACTAGACTTAGTTTTCTACTTTAAAATAAAATTTGATGTTTTATATTCACAATAATAAATAAATTAATATAGCAGATATACATACTTCTCTCATTATGAGTTTACATCTCCCCCAACCCTATATGAATTTCTAGCTGCTCCTCTAATCTTTTCAAACCCAGTGATACAGGTGATTCTCAAGTCAGGAATGGTGTGATAGTCGCTTGAAAGACTGCACATGTTCATTTGATTTTGTTGGAAAATATACAACAGATGATAACCTCTTACAGCTTGATTTAGTATTAAATATTGGTGTAGATATGCCATAAATGGCTCTTAAGTGAAAACTGTGATAGCAGTGTGAAGGCATTGTTTCAACTGCATCTCATATTGTGATCATCCTTCACAATGAGCTACCATGTATTGCACTACCTCAAATAAGTAATGCTTCACTAATAGAGAAGACTATTGTTACTTATTCTTGGTGGACACCACCACCCAGACGGCACCATTTCAAGGCTTGTTGGCCTTTCATCAATGGGTGGGCAGGTACCCTGTTATTGAAATCATGACAACCCAGTTGTGGAGTTAATCACATAATATGAGAGGTGTCAAAAGGTGTACATGATAATACTATAATAAATCCAAATGCAACAAGGCATAATATTATAAGAGTTAAAATTACACTATTAAATATTGGTGTAGATACACGATAAATAGCCCTTAACAAAAACTACAATAGTGGTGTCAAGGCATCGTTTCAACTGCATCTCATATTGTAATCATCCTTCACAATGAGCTACCATGTATTCCACTAAAAATACAATAGTCTTCTGTATTAGTGAAGCGTTACTTATTCGAGGTAGTGCAGTACATGGTAGCTCATTGTGAAGGATGATCACAATATGAGATGCAGTTGAAATGATGCCTTTACACCACTATTGTAGTTTTTGTTAAGGGCTATTTATTGTGTATCTACACCAATATTTAATAGTGTAATTTTAAGCTCTTATAATATTATGCCTTGTTGCATTTGGATTTATTGTAGTATAATCACATACACCTTTCAGCATCTCTCATATTGTGTGATTAACTGCACGACTGGGTTTTTATGATTGCAATACCAGGGTACCTGCCCGCCCACTGATGAAAGGCCAACAAGCCTCGAAATGGTGCCGTCTGGGTGATGGTGCCCACTGAGAATAAGTAACAATAGTCTCCTCCATTAGTGAAGCATTACTTATTTGAGGTAGTGCAATACATGGTAATTTGTTGTGAAGGATGATCACAATATGTGCGATACAGTTGAAATGATGCCTTCACACTACTATCGTATTTTGTAATATGCTTGTTGCATTTGGATTTATTATAGCTTGATTTAGTATATTCAAAATTTTTTCACAGAGCACTTTTTTAATGAAATATGGACAAACCATCTCACTAATTCACGTACTAAGTGTTTTTTATTTATTTCTATTCTTACTCTTTTTTATTTTTTTTATTTTGTGAGGTTAAATGTACAAAAGTATATATTAGTTTATAAAAGTATGTATATGCGTAGCTAAATTTTGTCTTTTTACTTCCACTTGTTCTTCAACTTGGATGGCATGTAGACTTTATAAAAAATTTTAAGGGGGGGCTCCTCGAAGGTAAAGAAAGCCAACACAGGAAACTTCAGGAAAACTTACTGGGAAGACTCGTTTCCTACTACCACAGTTTCTCCCTGCATTCTCAGTAAACAGATGGTGTGTGTTATCGGTAGTGGCAGTAGAAGTTGATAATGATGTATTGATTAGTTTTTCTCATTATTAAAAGCATTTATTTGTGAATAAATGCCTCTAGTACAGATTAGAGTTTGTACTTATAATAATAGTAATTATAATAGTAATAATAGTTGGATTTATGTAATCAAGTGGTATTTTTGTGCTAGCTTCTATTGCATTATTCTAGCAACCTGGTCTTGTCTATCAGTGTACACCATCTGGGTAATCACCCTGCATCCCTCAGTGATCTGCTGGAATGTTTCTGAGGCCAGGAGACATTGTCAATATGTATCATCTGTCACTATGGGGCCCTTGGCAACGTAGTTCCTGGTTGATTACCTGGTCTTGGATGGAAAGCATGAATCCTTTGTAGGTAAGAGCCTCCCACTCATGAGTTATGCATTGGAAGCCATCTTATCTATTCTTGATGGAGGTCATGGTACTGTTGCCATGGGGTGCTTCTTCACCCATATTTCTGTCTCTGTTTCTTCTGTCTGTGTAAGTGGAGTCTCATTGTTAAGGAGGTTGAATGTTGTGTGCCATTTGTCTTTCTTATGTCCTGGTAGGTTGGTGCTGTGTTTTCCTGGAAGTAATCACACAGGTTCTTAATCACCTTCTCCCCTTGTTCAGTGAGGTCAGTCAGTCCTTTCCCTCTTTCCGGGCTATGGTCAGTCTCTCAATGGCCAACTTCAGCTGGTGTTGGCAGTTCTTGATCATTGTTATCCTGATTGATCTCATAATCTCCTCAAGCTCGTTATTGGTCCAATCTATGATTCTAGAGGAGTATGTTAGTACTGGGACTGTAGGTGTTTGTGGCTCTGGCCATGTTTCCATGAGTCAGCTTGATTTTTAGCAGGCTCCACAGTCTTTGATGGTATTTCTCAGTCAGGCAAGCCTTGATCCCTTGAGTTCTAACTGTTGAGCATGCATTATCCACAAATATTTGTAGGTCTCTCCCTCTGTAATGGCTTCAATTTCTTCACCTGTCTTCCTCTGGTAGTTTTAGCCAACTGGATTTCCGTGATGTAATTCATGGGTCTTGCATTTGTCTAGGTCAATTTACATTCGTGTATTAAGAATTTGCAGATAAAGGAACCACTAGGTGGCAGTGATCACAGTGTACTGATGTGGGATTTACTAAAAGATAAAATTACAATTAGGGGTAAAGGAAAGGGTTTTTGCTTCCGTAAAGGTGACTACAGTGGTCTTAGAAAGTTTTTAAATTCTGTACAGTGGGATAAACTGACAATGTTACCAACAGTAAATTCTAAGTGGGAAGCATTCAAGGAATTAATCGTGGATGCTACTAAAAGTTTCATACCTATTAAGAAATATTGTTCAAGGTTTAGGCCTAAATGGTTATCTAATGAACTAATGAGGGGTGCATATAAATTATCAAGCGACTCAAAAGCCTATGGCAGATATAAGCTAGTCTGTAATCAGGTCACAAAGGAGGTTAGGCAGATTACGAAAAATTCTTGGCAAAAGATGCTAAGAAAAAAAGCAAGGATTTCTTTACTTATATAAACTCTAAAAGGAAGGGGATGAATCTGATTGGTCCACTTGACATCGATGGTTCGACTGTTGATGATCCTGCTCAGATAGCAAACAAACTGTATGAGTATTTTGCATCTACGTTCACACATGAGGAATTATTAAGGTTTGAAAATGGCAGAAGGTTATCAAATTGTAGCAGGATACTTAATGATTTTGTAATAACTGAGAGCAAAGTGGAGGAAAAATTGTTGAAGTTAAACATAAAAAAAACACCTGGGGTGGATGGGATCTATCCAGTTATATTAAAGGGGGCGGCAAAGCAACTAAGCAAACCCTTAGCCATAATTATGAGAGCATCCTTGGACTCAGGGGAGGTTCCCACAGACTGGAGATGTGCAAATGTATTCCAAATTCACAAAGGGGGATCGAAGGGTGACACGAGTAATTACAGACCAGTTAGTTTAACTTCTGTTCCGGGTAAAATAATGGAGTCACTGGTTAAAGATGCATTGCAGGATCATCTAGACAAGACATAGCACGGATTTGTTAAGGGAAAGCCTTGTCTGAAAAATTTGATAGGATATTATGATGTGGTTACAAAGGAACTGGATGCAAAAAATAATTTTGATATCATATATTTGGATTTCAGGAAAGCTTTTGACACTGTTATGCATGGAAGACTATTGTACAAATTGGAGCAGAATGGTATTAAGGGTAATTTGCTACAATGGATAAAAGGATGGTTAAGTGGGAGAAGATAGAGGATGGTAATCAATGGGTGCTCTTCGTGAACTAATGTTATTAGTGGAGTATTACAGGGTTTAGTGTTGGGTCCACTGTTGTTTTGTATATTTATCAATGATATTGATGAAGGTATATCAGGCTTAGTGTCGAAGTTTGCAGATGATACAAAGGTTGACAGGTTGTTAATGACAGTAATGGCAGTGTGCTGCTGCAACAGGATCTAGATAATTTGGGCAGATGGGCTAAGAAGTGGCAACTGAAGTTTAACCTTGACAAATGCAAAGTACTGCATATGGGTAGAAGTAAACCCAGAGAAACGTACCAAGTGTGTGGTACTACGCTTAAGCTGGTAGAAAATGAAAAAGACCTGGGAGCAATTGTGCAGGTAGATATGAAGTTTTCTGAGCAATGCAGACAGGCTGCCATGGCAGGTCATGGGGTTTTGTCAGTGATATATAGGAATTTTGCTAGCAGGGAAAAGAAGATGATTATCCCTCAGGCCACGCCTTGAGTACTGCGTACAGGTCTGGAGGCCTCATTTTAGGAAGGATGTAGATTTACTTGAGCATGTACAGAGAAGGGCAACAAGATTGGTGAGGGCAATGAAGGGATACTCTTACCAAGAGAGGCTTAAGTTCTGCAAATTGCAGTGGCTGGAGACTAGGCACCTGCGCGGTGATCTGATTGAGGTGTATAAGGCCTTGAATGGATTGAGCATGCTGAATTCTTCCACTTGTTCAGATTACGAACCTAAGGGGGCATAAATTCGAATTAAGAAAAGACAGATGTAGAATAGATATGCGGAAATTTGCCTTTCCGCATATCTATTCTACATCTAATAGAATAAGAAATAGCCAGCGGGTGGTTAATTGCTGAAACAAACTTCCATCTGTCGTTGTGGAAGTTGATAGGTTGAATAAATTTAAGGAGGAACTGGACAGGCATTTGGAGGGAATGATATGTTTTTTTTTTTTTTTTTTTGGCTGATGCTGCATAAGCTCATACACATGCTTTCTTGCATCACATGCCACTACTACTACTACATCCTGCTGCCAGTTCTGAAATCTTCAGTGATCTGGAGTAGTTGTTGGGGATGATCCTCAGTTGCCACATAGTTTGATGTCATCCATGTGTACATCAGGTGAAAGAGGGTGTACAGGCTCTCTCTCTCCTTTTAATGATACATCCATACTTACTGTTGAGCATGATGGACAGTGGGTTGAATGTTAGAACCATAGTTGACTTGGGGAATCTCCACAGAACAGTGTTTCTCAACCTTTTTTTAATTATCACCCCCTAAAGGGATTTTTTAGACAATTTTTTTTTCCTAATTGCCCCCCCCCATGAAATTTTAAACAAGAAAATACTTATTCCTTTTGGATGCTTCTGATCAAAAATGGCATCAGGGTCTAAAGATTATGATTACATCCTGAATTAGGTCAAGGTAATGCAGATGTCGAGTTAGTGTGATACAACTTGCTGTAAAGGGAAGATGACTGTTAGGGTATGTTACAGACCAAATGACACTGAAAGGCATGACAAAATTCTCTTCAGGTACACCGAACTGGCTTGTAAGCACACTTTTGGGCAATAAAACAAATGTCTCAAAAATTTTTACCTTTCTCAAAACGATCAGTGTATACCACCTCCTTTAGCTAGTCAAAAATCAGTTTCCTGACTCTCGATCCATAAAGAAATAGCATAAATACTAACCTATGCATGGCACACTATGGCCATAGACGCCCATGCGTCAAAAAAATCCACAAACAAACAAACATACTAGTAAGCACGATTATCTGATTATGAGTGACTCCAATTCCTTAAAAAACTTACTCCTTTTATTCAGTGGGATCCTTGAGCCTGATGCTTCTTAGCTAAAAGTTCAATGTTAGGTATTGTGTTAGAAAGTTTAATTCAGTCAACTCTTGAATATATATCAATTCTGTTTCTTTCCTTTATATATATTTTATTTACTGAACTAACACCACTTTCAACCATATGAGACATTGGAAAACAGAGAAGTACTTTGGTCATTCCAGAACCCATTGTTGGATAAAGAATTTTAGTTGTTTTTGATCCCCACAACTCAGCCATTCAACATTTTTCGAAATTATATTTGCATTCTTTGTTACATTTTAATTCAGTGAGTTCTTAATGAATTTCTTCACTAGCAGACCCAAAATCACATCCAATTGTATCTAACATCCATGACTTCACTTCAAAAGAAAAGGAATCTGAAAATCTATTTTTCATTTCACATTTTAAAGAACAACTTACAGTAGTATAAGTCCTTTTTGTGTTTGCTGATCTCCTTTACTAAATCTGTCTCCTCTCTTCGCTTTCTAAAAAACTAATTATTGTAGTCAAAAAGGTCTTAAAATCTTGTTAAACAGTTTCCTTTAGAAAGTCATCTGACGTGTATGTAAAAGAAACCTCGAATACTGTTCTTCAGTATCAACACAAAATTTTCTGAAAAGGCGATCATATTTGCCATGTGACTTTATTTTATTGATGGTTTTAATAACTATACTGAGATATTGATAAAGAACTGGACTAATATTTTTTGCAACCAGACGATGTCGGTGTACAATGCAGTGTATTGCAAGAACTTCGCTTTGTGACATACTTCCTTTAGGTGGGCTATAAAACCTTTGTCTTCCAACCACGGAGGTAGCAACATCAGTGACACAGGATACCAAATTTCCAATAGTACTTGTTTTTCATCAAACATGTTTTTACAGCAGCAAAAATGGATGCTCCTGTACAGTTAGTTTCTATAGATTTTACAAACAATATCTCTTCTTGCAATGTACAATCATCATCGAAATAATGAAAATATGCCATTAGAAGGGCCTTATTGTCAGCAACTGTGGATTCGTCAATCTGAATACATAATTTTCTTGTTTTTAGTTTGTCAATTAGCTGCTCTTAAATGTTAACTGATGTCTCATCGATTCGTTTTCAAATGGAATCGTTGCTCAATGGCAATGTTTTTAAAATACTGGAAGGATTTTGATGCATCGCTGTTGAAATTACAGTCTAATGCAGGTCATATAACAGTGCCAGCAACTGTATGAGCACTACCAGTTTTTTCAATGATTTCTTCAATTTTATAAGATGCAATCATTCCATTGTCATTTGTAATTAAGGAAGTAACAGTGTTACGTTGTTCAAAATTCTGTTTTCAATTTTTAAAATATTCGTTATGTTTACCAACTTGATTAGGATATTTCCTTTTTAAGTGATCTAAAAGTCTTGATGGTTTCATAGCCTCATTTGAAAAAGAACTATTACACATAAGATGCATAGGCTGTCTTGAGTCAAATGGACTTTCAATAAAACCATAAGCTAGATATTCATCCAGATACTGTTGATACTTTTTTATTTTCAGCACTTGACATGATTGATGATGGGTTGAATAACTACAAAGAATTAAATAATAAAATATAAACTATTTTTATTTAACTCTCATAGCCCATGTCACTCACAAAAGGACTGTGGATTAAAAATAAACAACTTCCACGAGGAAACAATAAATCAATACTAATTGTCGCTTAGAAAGTAGAAACAATAGACTGAAACATTTCCTCATCTCATCCAAGCTTCATATATTTACCAATGAAACAAAAGAATAAATAAATAAACCATGCCGCCATCAAGGTCGCAGCTATTGGAAAGGTGCAAACGGCAAGGATTTCGGAGACATTACCTCTTAAGCACTTAGGCATTTAATGCCTATGAAAAGCAAAGGTGGTTGAATTAAATCATGCCCATTATCTTCCTTTTATCAAAATTCTCACTCACTCCTAATGTAATATACCTATATGTTAAAAATCAGTTGTCACCTATATGTTAAAAAACAGGGGAAAAGAAAACCCAATGAGAGAAATTAAATATTAAGGAATAAGATGTCATCAGGTAGTGTTGAACTTGAGGGCTACAAACCATTGTAATACGCATTTGCCCCCAAAAGCCAATTTTTGCCTCCATTGAGAATCCCTGCCATAGAAGATTCCTATTCTGATAGGGATCAATCTGGTTGTGATGTTCTTGACCTTGATGGTGATCCTCCACTTTGCCATGGTTGCATCTAGGAAGCATATCGGTGTTGAGATGACTTTGTAGATCTTCAGTGTGTCTATCAGCTACCTTTGGGATACGGAGTCAAAGACCTTTCGGTAGTCTACATAGGCCATGTACAGGTTGTGGCTCTTCTTTTTAGCTTGCTCCTTAACTGCTTTGTCAATGGTCAATTCCTTCTCACAACCTTTTCTCATCTGCTTACATCCTTTTTTTGCTGCTCAGCCATAATATTCTGCCTCTAGAAGTGGTCTGATATCTTCTTGGTTATGCAGCTGTTCAGGACCCTTTTTTTTTGTACATTGTTGGGAGACAGGTGTTTAGTCTGTACTTTGCTGGTCTATGATGTCTTTGCCCTTAGCCTACAGATAGGCGATTCCTTGAATCAAAGACTGGGATGTGTCAGAATGCCTTATCTGGATGAACTGATCTGTTATGTTCCTGGGTGTGCAGCTGAACTTCTTGTACCAGTAGTTGTGGACATTACCTATCCTTGGGGTTTGCCAGTTGTGGGACTTCCTGATCGACTGTTGTAGTTCATCCTCCTGAATATTCCATTCTGTTGTTTGTATGTTCTAGGTCTATCCAAGGGGAAACGGCCATTATGGCTAACTTTGCTGCTTCACAGATTTCCCCAGAACTCCTTGAGTGCCTTCTGTTCAGAGAGGGTCTCTTGCCATCCTCCTCTTCCCCAGTGTTCCTGTAGAAGACACTCTGATTTTCAACAGATATCCAGTTGTCTGTTTTACTGAGCACTCTCCCTATATTAGCAAAGTCTTGCTGAGTGCAAGGAGGTTCAGCTTGAGAATATTTGCTCTGGTTAAAGACAACCTAATTTTATTGAGAGACTATTGTCAGGGAAATGGGTAATATTTTTTGTAATAAAGATAGGTGGACCAGAATCAGGGGGTGTTTGCCGGGAGCAACAAATTCTCTGATTTTAAGGATGGTAAAGAGAGCATTATTATTCATGTGGGGACTAACGATATTAAACAAACATGACCTGGCCATTTGTTGGGTAAATAAGACCATGCTGAAAAAATGCCTTGCATTATGTCAGAATATGTATGTTTCTGCAATTCTGTCCAGACACAATAGAAGGTATTATATGCTGAAAGCCTTGTGAATTAACTTGAAACTGGAGAGAATCTGCAAGACTCTAGTTTAAAAATATCTATCAGCATAGCCTGCACTTGTAGATAGAAGGAATCTATTTCGTAAAGATGGTATTCATTTGAACAGAGGTGGTGCAAGGATTTTTGCCGGTATCATTGAGGATACCTTAAGTGTTCAGGGAAACTGCTAGTTAGATGGGAGAAGGGTAATGTAGGTCTGCATTTATCTGTGATATGGGTGAAAGTAATACTTGTACTCACCTCAAGAATTCTTATTTAACCACAGATGTCAACAAGATGTTCTGATGCTAGCAATGTTTCAAATGAGCAGGATCAGGAAGATAGGTAAACAAGCCTAAATAGCTTCAAGGGGTGTATGTCAGGGTAGTAAACTGTAGAAAAATACTTGGTCTTAACTGCCTCTACAGCAATGTCAGTAGTGTTGTCAGTCAAGTAGCTGAATTTGAATTCCTGGTTAGGACAACTAATGCAGACATAATAGACAGCCTGAGTGCGAAGAGCTTTTGCTGAGTCTGAAGTTGTCTGCCAGCATAGAATCTTTATGGTGTGAGTTAGTTGGAAACAAAGTTATAATCAGAGTGAAAGTAATCTACAGACCAGAAGATTGTGAAGAATATAACAAGAATCTTTATATGCAAATGGAATGGACAAGCAAGTGCAAATGTCTTATTATGGGTGACTTCAATCACGAATTAGATGACATAACAGGGTCTTAAAATACAAGAACCATTGGCAGGTAGCGATCATGCAGTTATCAGTTTGAAGATGAAGAAAGATGTTGTAGTAGTTAAAGGTAAAGGCATGAGTTTTAATTTTAGAACAGGGGACTTTGACAGTTTAAGGTGCTATATGTCATCTATTAATTGGGCAGATTGCAGAGTGAGGGAGAATACACTTGAATTATGGAATACCTTTAAAGAAAAAATCACAGAAGCCATTAACGCATACATACCATTAAGAAAATATTTGAGGAGGATGCCGAAATGGTAGAGCTGGCGAGTCAAATAGAGCAGAAAAAAATAGCATAAGGCAGTTACAGAGTGAGAAAAGTACTGAAGCCTATAAGAGCTACAAATTGAATTGTAATAGTACCACAGATAAGGTTAGAGAGGCCAAGGCTGTGTATGAGAAAGCACTGGCTAAGAGGTCAAAGAATGGGGACAAGGAATTTTTCATGTATGCAAATACATGGAAGAAAAAGCAAATCAGATCAGACCCTTGTGCACTGGGTGTGAGGAAAGTCTTAGACAACCCAGCCGATGTTGCAGATGAATTGAACAGGTACTTTGCATCTGTCTGTACTGAAGAATAACCCTCCATTTCGAAAATACAGATGACTGGATTGGAAAGGCAAGTAAGGCTCCTGGAGTTGGTGGCATATACCCAGTAATTTTGAGGAAGAGTGCCAGAGAGTGTATTGAACCATTGAAGTTAATTATGAAGGCATCTTTAGACTCCTGTAAGCTTCCTCTGGAGAAGTGCCAATGTATCACAGTACATAATGGCAGTTCTAAGAGTGAAGTTGGTAACTACAGATGGTGTCCTGACTACAATGGTAGAAAAATCTTAGAAGTAACGATTAAGAGTGCAATACAGGGACATTCAGATAGATATGGCATTACAAATAACACACAACGTGGTTTTGTTAAGGGAAAATCATGTATAACTAACTTAGTAAGCTATTTTGACATTGTTACTCATGAGCTGTGTGGAACAATTTTGACATAGTTTATTTGAATTTTAGCAAGGCATTTGACTCAGTCCCTCACGAGAGTTTACTGTGTAAGCTGAAAAATATCTTGGGATTACTGGAAAAATTCTAAAATGGATTTTTGGGTGGCTGCAGAGCAAAACACGGAAGTTGTGATTAAAGGATATTCTTCAGATTGGGGTAAAGTCAGAAGTGGGGTTCTCCAGTGATCAGTTTTTTGACAATTGTTTCTGGTTTTCATAAACGACATCAACAATGGGATAAAAGGCTTAGTGTCAAAATTTGCAAATGACATAAAGATTGGTAGAGTAGTTAATGATCAGTACCAAGCAGCACTCCTTCAGTATGACTTGAACAGGCTGCAGGAATGGTCAGAAAAGTGATAGCTGTATTTTAATGCAGCAAAATGCTGTCTTAGCATTTTTCTGAGAAATTTAATAACATTTGGGCAATAGCAACCCCAAAATAAATTAATACACTTGGTGTGGTTGAATTAAAAACAGTACAGGAAGAAATGGATCTGGGAGTTACAATATGAGTGGATATGAAGTTTTCTGAACAGTGTAAACAGGCAGCCAGTAAAGTCCATGGTGGTATCCTAGCAATGATTTATCAAACATTACAGACAGTTGTAGGATAGATGTGTAGAAGTTTGCCATTAGCCAGCAGGTGATTGATTGCTGGAACAAACTGCCATCTGTCATTGTAGAAGTTGGTAGCTTAAATAGATTCAAGGCAGAACTAGACAAACATTTGGAGCAAGTGGATGAATAAAATGAGAAGGGGTTTTTTTGGCTGATGCTAAATAAGCTTGCTTTCTTGCATCATGTGCCTTTGCTAATGCTAATTATCCTGTAGAGCTATGGAGGTCATAGGCCTACTATATAGGGCAATTGTAAGACCACATTTGGAATACTGTGTTCAAGTATGGAGATCTCAACTAAAAAATGACATTGAGCTTCTTGGAAAGGTTCAAAGATGGGTAAATTGCATGGTGAGATCAGCAAAAGGTGACCATATGAGGAAAGACTGTATACATGGAGTATAGAGCTCGGCAAATAAGCACCATAGAGAGGACCTGATTGTGGTTTTATAAGGTGGGAGGTTAGTAAAATGGATAAAGGTAGAATTTTCACTGTTTTAAAGAATTCCTGAAGTAGGGGCATAAATTCAAATTACAGGGAAAGAGGTTTAGATTGAATTGTAAAAAGTTTTCTTTTAGCCAGCTAGTTCTTCATTGCCGGGAGAGGTTGTCTTCACAAGTAGTTGGATTTTGAGTAAATTCAGGGGTCAACTGGGTATTTACCTATGGAGTAGTTAATGATCAGTAAGTACTCTTATGTACTCTCTCTTTTTTTTTTTTTTTTTTTTCTGTACTGTAAGGCTATTACTATTCTTCGATCCTCTGATTATTTTGCTGTTTTATTTAACTAATTAGCATATTAAATCATATTCTATAAATAGCTTTATAGGCCTAGTCACAGGGGTTAGTATGCATACAGAATACACAGGTGGAGATGGATGCAAATCCTGGTGCCACTCACAGCAAATATACATGCAACAGTCCTAGCCACATTCGTTACTTCATTTTTAAAGTCAGCTAGAGATTTTGTAAATTACTACTTAATATACATAGAACCTTTGTATCATTGATTTGGCACAAATATCATAACTCGTAACATCGAAACTAAAAACTTTGTACTGTAGTTTGTGGTAGGAGGACTTCTGGTGTCTTGATTGTGGTACCTCATAGGTATCTTAAAATCATGTAGGTTGGTTGGCATCAATAGATGATTTTATTAGCTATTATAATTAGCTTGTAATGGTATTGCATAAACTCAGTAACATAATACATATAAACTTGATAGTGTAATACATATTATTGCTGCATAACGAGCATGTAATGTTATTATTTCACTTAAGTATATTACTTTAGTGTAGTATTCCCAATTAAATTGAATTTGAACAGAAATTATGCCTCAGACCAGAGCAGCAAAGCATAGGACTCAAAGCAGCTGGAGTGCAGTGGCTTGGGGGAGAACTGAGATGGAATGGTTTTCCTCCAAATCACAGCATCACAAAATCTACTACTTGTTCCATGTTTGTGGATCTATCTGGAACGGGATGCAATATAGCCAGGGGGGGGGTGTCTTTGTGTGTGTGTGTTCAGTGTAAAGAGTGTGAGGATAATAGGCGTCAACTCACTGTTCTGATGGGCATTTATGACAGCTGGAAAATAGTAGATGCCCTTGAAGGAATTAAGTTGGGGGCCCATCAAGCTCTCAGCTGTCCACTTCAATGCCAGAGCTTACACATGCAACACAGTGGCATCCCCCAAAGAAGATTCCCAGGTCCTACAGATGGTAGCTATTGTTGGTGACTCTGTTGTCAGGGTAAATGGGAAATGTATTGTCTAAAAAGGATAGGTAGAATACAACCGGGGTTTGTCTGCCAGGGGCAAAAGTTGATGACAATGTAGAGCAGATACTATCTTCTATGGGTACAAAAGGTAATATTTTTGTAATGTTGGCACTAATGACATTAAGAGTAGGTTATGTTATGTTATGTTATTTTGGTTTTTAGGAGCATTAGCAACTAAGGCCATATTGCTCCGGGATATGCGGTGGTCATTCCTTGACCTTTCCACATCCTCCGTATTTGGTGGTGACGGGCTCGAACCCCGGTCTAATCAAGAAGCGTGTGCTACGCACTGCTGCTCCTTCCCACCTGGCTACGGAGGCACCTTTAAGAGTAGGAGTTCTGAGGACTTACTTAAGAAGAACTAGATACACTCTTGGGGGGATTGATCGGTGAAATAGGAATTTTTTTTTTTTTTTGCTGATTCTGTATAAGCTTTCTTTCTTGCATCATTTACCACTATTAATACTAATACTATACTCATATGTGCTATGGATGTTTTATTTTTTTGAGGATGGTCATCACTTTTATGATCAGCTTCTTTTATCTCATTAGCAGTGGGTCATTTGGCTTATCTTCTGCTCTTAGCTGTTCTCTCTTCTGCTCTAGCCTGCTTTCCCAGGCCAGTGGTTTCTTCTCTTTGTTTTTTTTCCCCCTTTGGTCTCCTCTTTACTGTATTATAATTTAAATAATCATATGTATAATTCATCAATGAAAAGGCATCTCCATACGGAGGAATTTCCTCCATTAAGTGATAAGGCCAGCACAGATGTTAACTTAAATTTATTGAATCTCAGGCACCCCTGGTTGGTTTGAATAAAAAATGGATTAACACATATCTAGTGACTAACTCAGAACTCTAAGCTAGGTCCTACTTCTAGTCAACCTACATCAGATTGTTCCAGAATTGTCAAAAAATGTAAATAAAACACAGTGTTGTAAATATAGCACTCACTGAATTTGATTCTGACATTAATCAAGATATGTCAGCAATTTTTCAAGCAATTGCCAACAGGAAGGTTACTATGAGCTACCTTACATGCAAAGCTAATAGAATAACCAAAGCTTCTGGCAATTTTATTTTGGACAAATGGTCCAGTTTACTACAGCACTACTTTATAGACAATGAGAAACTAATGGCTGCTCTTGATGAAGTTAAAACTAGAGCTAACCTTTTAGACAAAGTTGTGGATACTCTCTCTCCCTCTGAAATAACTTCTGATGCTCACAAATTGCCTATTGAAAAAACAGTTAAAAGCCCTAGCACTGTTTGTTCTTTTGCTGAAGCTGTCCATGGAAGCTCTGTTCCATCTTCTACTCAACAAACAATTCAAGATGATAGCTTTTCCTTTCCTAAGAAACCTCCTACAGATAATAGATAAACACAACAAAATTTATTAATAATTCTTGCTAAAGAAGACAGTGAACTGAAAACCAGCAATGATGTTAAGAATTTGATTACAAATACTTTAAAAACTGACTTTAGAAGTGTGAAAATTAAGTCACTGCGACTCACAAAGAACAAAGGAATTATGATTGAGACTGAATAATTCCGATTTGGTAAATATAACTAACTCCAGTGCCAGCTCTTTCTACTGGTATTTCCTGTGAAGTTCCCAAAAGAAGTAATTCATCAATCCTAATATGACATTCCAAAAGTTTTCAAAAAAAAAATTATGAGAAATTTTGTTTCTCCAAACTGAAAATGTAACTCTGAATTACTAGATTTTCATTTAACCGAGGTATGGTTATACTGCATGTTAAAATCTAGAAAACATTGACCAAAACTGTAATTTAAAAAATCCTGTTAATACATTAGACTCAAATCCCAGATTTAAATTAAAGGCATTTTAATTACAGTTTTGGGCAGCATTTTATAGACTAACATTTATTGTGCTTCTGACCTCAGAGGGTTTTCCAGTATCTAATTCATGCTGATTAAGTAGGAGGGTTCACTATAATTATATAAAGGGGAACCTTGAGGGACTATTGCATTTTCCACAAGTTTTGCTTGTTAATTTTTTTAATTTTAAAATAAGATGGATTGCCTTATTATACTTATTCATTTACTTTTCTAATTTTTTTAGGATCGGTGTGCAATGAACTGCATGGAAAAATACCTGAAGGTAAACCAGAGAATTTCTCAGCGGTTTCAAGAATTTCAGATGCTGACCAATGAAGCTGCTGCTGCAGCATCACAGAAAGCTAGTGTCATTATGCGATGATGCTGGCAATCTGGAGAATTGAACAAGTTTGCTGTAAAAATTGATATACTAAGAATCTAATGTAATGGAAAAATGAGGAAAGGATGGATAAATAATCTATAATATGATAGACTTTCTCAGCATTATACTTTCTACTTAATTATTAAACTGGAAATTTTCTGAATTTCCCAAAATTTTTCATCACCTAGTATCTAATCTGCAGTTATTTACAAATTTACACTAGACAATATTTTTTTTATTTACTTATTATATCATTATATAGTTTGTAGCTTCTGTTGTATAAAATTATATAACACCATATTGGTAAAAAAATTTAGAAAAGATTATAATATCAAAAAATAAGTACCCTTTGCTGCTTTGGTTAAAGACTAAAGAAATACTATGTGAATAAATATTCTTAAATATTTGAACCAGTATCATGATTATATTAGTTTCGTAGTATGTACTTGGTGACTAGTAATTTACTGTATCATCTGTTAGAGAAGGCAACCACAGTAAATTGATAAGATTTTGTCTATCCAACTATGAATATACAGTAGACTGTCAAAATAACGGCACCCCAAATATCGGAACATTCGAGCTAACAGCACATTGAGATCGGACGTTTGCATACAGCGCAAATGTCTTGCACTGCTGAAAAAAGAAAATGGCAAGTCAAGTGCTTACTGTATTTGTTTACATTCACCATTTTGAAAGTGAATTCTGCAGATATCATGGATTGTACCACTGTTTTACATTTATTTAAATTAAAAAGCCCCTCACTATGGCTCCTAAAGTTAATAAACCTCATACAGAGAATAAAAGAAGAAGAACATTAAAGCTTAGTGACAAACTTGATATAATCCAAACTATTACATTGGGGTCATCTGGAAAGTTAATTCATATACCCATGTAAATTGTGTCTATAAATTGCATGTGTTCTCTGGTCAATTTGCCTCTTTTGCTAGATAGCGGTCTAGCAAAAGAGCTAGACTGCTGTCTAGCTCTTTTGTTAAAAAACTGTTTCTGGGGAGAAACCTTGCTATCCATGTCTGAGACCGACTAACTGAGCCACAGAGTGAAACAAGCCCATTGAAATACCTTGCATCATTGACGGGATCAGAACTGGAACCTTTTCAACCCGGTGTGGGGGGGGGATGATGACGATACCACTGTGCTACCCACGCAGACTAAACTTGATACAATAAAGAAAATAGAACGGGAAGTAAATAGGAATGTATTAATGGCAGAATGTATAACATTGGATTGTCAATGTGTTTCTGTTTTTATTTGCAGTTAATAAGATTCCATTCTTAATCTCTGTTTCTTATTTAGCCATATTATTTCTACATTAAATATATTAAAAATAAAAGCCTTCTAGATAATGGAAAAATCAAAATAACAGCACCTTGAATCCCCGAAGGTGCTGTTATGAAAGTCTACTGTATATCAAAGTCCCATGAAAAGACAACAGCATTATTAATCTCAGTTAAATACATTAATTACAACAAACTAAGTGATTTAATGTCACAAGTGTCATTAATTTAATTATTAACAGAATTTAATTATTAATTTAAATATTGCTCACACTCCTTGGTTTATTTTGAATTTAGATAGAGATTTTGAAAGTTAATACATAGTGTCCATAGATTTTACTGTTCGTAACTTGTTGCCATACGATACAAAATAGCATAATATATATCCTAGACTTGATAGCGTAAGGTTTAACAAAATTAGATAGCGAAATATGTAGCACTGTATTAGAAATCTGTTAGCTTAGTATAGTATTATCAGTTAATCAGTAGAATTTGCGATATAGTTTACGGCTAAAACCTCAGGTTACATAAGGAGTTTAACTAATGTACAAGTTAGTGCAATTGCATCATTTCAGTACATAGCCAACTACTTAAGTAGTTATAAATTGGCATCATTTAAGTATATCTCATATTGTGAATACCTTCACAATGAGTTGTCATGATATTGCACTACCTCGAATAAGTAACACTTCACCATAGGAGAAGACAATTGTTACTTATTCTCAACAGATACCATCACTCATATGGCACCATTTCGGAGTTTATTGGCTCCTCATCAGTGGGTGGGCAGGTATCCTGGTGTTGCAGTGATAACAACCCAGTTGGGAAATATAAGGCTTTAGCCCTAAACTATATCGTAATAAAAATTACTCCACACTATCAGGCATCTCTCATATTGTCGATTTATACTGCCCAGACTAGAGCAGCAAAGCAACATACACAGATTAGCGGCATTAGTGCTATGGCTCTGGGGAGAACCGAACGGGACAATTCCCAAAAGCATCACAGTCTAAAAAAATGTGCGAAATGTGCAACATTTGCAGACCTTTCTAGAACAGGACACGATTTAGCCAAAGAAGGATGTCTTTGTGTGTGTGTGTGTGTGTGTGTGTGTGTGTGTGTGTGTGTGTGTGTGTGTGTGTGTGTGTGTGTGTGTGTGTGTGTGTGTGTGTGTGTGTGTGTGTGTGTGTGCGCGTGTGTGTGTGTGTGCGTGCTAGGTGCAGTGACTGTGAAGAAATTATGTGCCAACTCAGCATTCTGATGGGCATATATGAGAGTTTCAGGTGTAGGGTAGATGCCCTCGAAGAAATTAATGAGGGGCCCTTCAAGCTCTCAGCTGCCCAACGCAGTGCCACAGCTCACTCCTGTGCATCAGGCAACAGAGCAGCAATTTCCAAGGAAGAATGCACTGGTCCCCCAGGAACTAGTTATTGTCGGTGACCCTATTATCAGGGAGATGGGAATATATTATGCAAAAAGGATAGGTGGAACAGGAACAAGGTATGTCTGCCAGGGGCGAAAGTTGATGACGTTGAAGAGTAGATATCTTTTAAGGACACAAAAGGTGATATTGTTGTACACGTTGGCACTAATGACCTTAAGAGGAAGAGATCTGCAGATTTAATTAACAAGTACAGATCAATGTTGAAAAAAGTCATGACACGAGCTAGGGATAAATTTGAAAGACACAATAGGAGAGAGTATATGATGAGAGCCTTGTCAAACAATTCGTACCTGGAGAAATTGTGCAAGCCTCAAGGGGGGGGTACAATTTTTTTCAGCATGGTCTGTGCTTGCTAACAGGAGAGACTGCTTCTACAGGGATGGAATAGTAGTAGTAGTAGTGGCATGTAATGCAAGAAAGCAAGTGTATGAGCTTATGCAGCAAGCATCAGCCAAAAAAAAAAAAAAAAAAAAAAATCACACCATTCCCTCCAAATGCCTGTCCAGTTCCTCTTTAAATTTATTCAACTTATCAACTTCCACAATGACAAATGTAAGTTTGTTCCAGCAATTAACGAACCGCTGACTAAAGGCAAATTTCCGCACATCTATTCTACATCTGTCTTTTCTTAATTTGATTTTATGCCCCCTTAGTTTCGTAATCTGAACAAGTGGAAGGATCCTATCAGAATTCAGTGTGCTCAACCCAATTCAAGGCCTTAAACACCTCAATCAGATCACCGCGCAGGTGCCTAGTCTCCAGCCACTGCAATTTGCAGAACTTAAGCCTCTCTTGGTAAGAGGATCCCTTCATTCCCCTCATCAATCTTGTTGCCCTTCTCTGTACACGCTCAAGCAAATCGACATCCTTTTTAAAATGAGGCCTCCAGAACTGTACTGAAGGCGTGGCCTGATCATTGCCTTATACAGAGGGATAATCACCTTCTTTTCCCTGCTAGCAAAATTCCTATATATCACTGACAAAACCCCATGACTTACCCTGGCAGCCTGTCTGCATTGCTCAGAAAACTTCATATCTGACTGCACAATTACTCCCCGGTCTTTTTCATTTTCTACCACTGAAGTGTAGTACCATACAGTTGGTATGTTTCTCTGGGGTTACTTCTACCCATATGCAGTACTTTGCATTTGTCAAGGTTAAACTTCAGTTGCCACTTCTTAGCCCATCTGCCCAAATTATCTATATCCTGTTGCAGTAGCACACTGCCATTACTGTCATTAACATCCCTGCCAACCTTTGTATCATCTGCAAACTTCGACACTAAGCCTGATATACCTTCATCAATATCATTTATAAATATACAAAACAACAGTGGACCCAACACCGAACCCTGTGGGACTCCACTAATAACATTAGTCCACGAAGAGCAGCACCCATTGATTACCACCCTCTGTCTTCCACTTAACCATCCTTTTATCCATTGTAGCAACTTACCCTTAATACCATTCTGCTCCAATTTGTACAGTAGTCTTCCATGGCACCTCCGTAGCCAGGTGGGCAGGAGCAGCAGTGCGTAGCACACACTTCTTGATTAGACCGGGGTTCGAGCCCGTGACCACCAAATACGGAGGATGCAGAAAGGTCAGGGAATGACCACCGCATATCGCCAGAGCAATATGGCCTTAGTTGCTAATGCTCCTAAAAAAAAAAAAAAAAAGTAGTCTTCCATGTGCAACAGTGTCAAAAGCTTTCCTGAATTTTTTGCATCCAGTTCCTTTGTAACCACATCATAATGACCAATCAAATTTGTCAGACAAGACTTTCCCCTAACAAACCCATGCTGTGTCTGAATTATTGCAGCAGTCTTGTCTAGATGATCCTGCAATGCATATTTAACCAGTGACTCCATTATTTTACCCGGAACAGAAGTTAAACTAACTGATCTGTAATTACTCGTGTCACCCTTCGATCCCCCTTTGTGAATTGGGGATACATTTTCACATCTCCAGTCCGTGGGAACGTCCCCTGAGTCCAAGGATGCTCTCATAATTATGGCTAAAGGTTTGCTTAGTTGCTTTGCCGCCTCCTTCAGTATAACTGGATAGATCCCATCCACTCCAGGTGCTTTTCTTATGTTTAACTTCAACAATTTCTCCTCCACTTTGCTCTCAATTATTACAAAATTATTAAGTACCCTGCTACAATTTGATAACCTTCTGCCATTTTCAAACCTTAATAATTCCTCACTTGGGAATGTAGAGGCAAAATACTCATTCAGTTTGTTTGCTATCTGAGCAGGATCAGCAACGGTTGAACCATCAATATCAAGTGGACCAATTAGATTCATCCCCTTCCTTTTAGAGTTTATATAAGGAAAGAAATCCTTGCTGTTTTTCTTAGCATCTTTTGCCAAAGATTTCTCGTAATCTGCTTTCGCCTGCCTAACCTCTTTTGTGACCTGATTACAGACTAGCTTATATCTGCCTAGGCTTCTGAGTCGCTTGATAATTTATATGCATCCCATGCATTTTTCTTCTCTGTTACGTGTCTCATTAGTTCATTTAATAACCATTTAGGCCTAAACCTTGAACAATATTTCTTAATGGGTATGAAACTTTTAGTAACATCCACGATTAATTCCTTGAATGCTTCTCACTTTGAATTTACTGTTGGTAACATCGTCAGTTGATCCCACTGTACAGAATTTAAAAACTGTCTGAGACCACTGTACTCACCTTTACGGAAGGAAAAACCCTTTCCTTTACTCTGATGGTAATTATATCTTTAAGTAAATCCCACATCAGTACACTGTGATCACTGCCACCTAGTGGTTCCTTTATCTGCAAATTTTTAATACACGAATGATCACTGCTGATAACCAGATCAAGAGTATTACTCTCTCTGGTTGCCTCTTGAACATGCTGCTGCAGAAAACAATCATCCAATAAATCCACAAAAGTCTGACGTGTGTGAGTGACCAACCCACAAGTTCCAGTCAATATCTGGGAAGTTAAAATCCCCCATTATAAGACATTCTGATATTACTACTTACTGATAGTACTCTTTACTCATTCGAGTCATTAGGCCTATAACACACTCCTCTTATTTTTGCTTATGTCACACCAAACTGACTCAACAGTGCACTGTTCATCTATATCAACTGGGTGCACTTCTTTTGATTTTATGTTTTTCTTAATTAACAGCATAACACCTCCTCCCTTCCTATCATGTCTATCCTTTTTGTACACATTGTACTCCCAAATTCCAGTTCTGCATTCTTTATATCTGGGTGACACCACATCTCTGCTATCACAACAATATCTGCCTTTGACATGTTGACCAACACTTCAAATTCATCAAATTTATTTACTATACTTCTAACATTGGTATACATGCACCTATTCCTAGTTACCCTAACACATCCCATATACCCACCTATTTCAGGATGACTGCCATCCGTCCCTGAAACCCCCAACACCCCTCGCTCTAGGTCACTATTTATTCTAATAGAAGTTGTGCAAGAATCACATTCACCTCTGCCTCTGGCTACTGTTAAACTATTAGTTTTTGTATCCCCCCCAAGATAGCAGTTTTCCGACCCACTTAACACTGCCTCGATAGCATCAGCAAATATTCTTGCTCCCTTTCTATTTAAGTGTATCCCATCCCTGTAGAAGCAGTCTCTCCTGTTAACAAGTACAGACCAGGCTGAAAAAAATTTTACCCCTTGAGCCTTGCAGTCTTTCCAGGGCCAAATTGATCGACAAGGCTCTCATCATATACTCCCTCCTATCGTGTCTGAGCAAAGTGTCATTGCAGACACTTTCAAATTCAACCCTAATTTGCGGCTTTTGTTCAACAGTGACGTATGCTTGTTAAGTAATTCTGCCAGTCTCCTACTCTTAATGTCATTAGTGCCAACGTGTACAACTATATCACCTTTTGTGCCCTTAAAAGATGATATCCGCTTTACAACATCATCAAACTTTGCCCCTGGCAGACATACCCTGGTCGTGTTCCACCTATCCTTTTTACTAAGCATATTTCCCGTTTCCCTGAAAATGGAGTCACCAGCAACTACTAGTTCCTGTGGGACCAGCGCATTCTGCCTTGGGGGTTGCCGCTGTGTCGCTCGATGACCAAGTGCAAGCTCTGGTGTTGATGTGGGCAGCTGAGAGCTTGATGGGGTCCCCCAATTTAGATCCTTCGAGGGCATCCACCCTGTCCTTCAAGCTCTCATATAGGCCCATAACAATGCTGAGTTGTCACCTGATTTCCTTACACATCGCCGCGCGCACACATAAAAACATCCCCCATGGCAATATCATGTTCTGTTCCAGAGAGTTTGGCAAACATTTCACAAGTTGCACATTTTTTTAGGCTGTGATGCTTTGGAGAATTGCACCCATCAGTTCTCCCCCGGGTCACAGCATTCCTACCACTTTGTGCCCGTTGCTTTGCTGCTCTAGTCTGGGGCATGATATTTTAAATTAATAAGATCAATAAATTTAATTAATTAAATGTGAATACTACACTATCTAATAGAAACAATGATGCGTATTACGCTATATAATTATACGTTAGAGCTACCTGGTTAACACAATTAAAAATTTGAATTCCCTACCACTCTATACAAAAACAATGGCTGCAAGATTCGAACGAAATAACAGTTTTACACATATTAAGTAGTAATCTACAAAAACTATCGAAATTAAAAATAAAAATAACCAGCGTAACTAGAACTATAAGACTACGTATAAAGTACAACATAAAATAACAATTAGGTAAATAAAAAGGCAAACACTTATCGCTTTTTCGGAGCCTGTAATTCACAGCTGTAATTTTTAAAGAGAGTCAGCACCCTCTAGCACATTTGTAACAAGTTTTTTTTTTTTTTTTTTGGTAGTTATTGGCGCATTGACTTCTGTGGCCATAATGCACCACCCAAGGTTTTTGCAGTACTTTGATCCAAGCCCGAGGCAGGATTCGAACCTGCGACCTTTGGGTTGCCGGGCAGGCACTTTACCCACCCGGCTAGCCCGGTCGGCTTTGGAACAAGTAAATACATGGGCTGCATTAGGGTAACTAAGAGTATGAACAGGTGCATGTATACTTGGCTTTACGGAAAAGTAGCCCCTCGCACTCACCCTCGGCACATTTCGCCCCCAGTAGATCATGACTAGGTTACAAAAATGTAAATACAGTCAATTCTCGATAACTCGAATTTTTATTGAAGTCCCAGTTCCTTTAGTGGAGATTCAATGTTAAACTCTCTCGATTACTTGAACTGAAATTCCGATAATTCTAACTTTTCCGAACAAATTTTCAAAATTACATTTGTGCACAAATTGTGGAACAGTGACTAATCTTATAGGAGTCTTTTCACTAACAAATGAATCTTGTTCTGATTTGTCTAAATTCAAACAATACAAGTTCCTGCATCTGGCTCTCCTCACATTTCCTGGCGCAGTGGACAGCGCGCGTTTGCTGTTTTCGCCGCCTCATTATTGTTGATGCATCACGTGAACAAGCTTGAGTGTCACAGGCAGTGCAATATCTGCATATTATTTTTGCATCTTGATTGATTAACCCTGTGTGTACAATAGCAAAACGTTTCATCAATAAGAGGCAAAAGAAAATTGGTAGACAATGACAACCACATTTACATGTTTTCAAAGAGAACTCTAGATGAAAACCATGGAATCTGGGTTTGAGAAAAACGTTCCACCTGCAAAGGGCATGTTTGGACAGAGGGTTTGGAAGGCCCAGTTGTGAAAGTCATAACTAAAAATAACCATGCAGCTCAAGCTGCAAGGTTGGAAGCATTGCAATTGATTGTTCAAATACGGCAACAACCACGAAGGAACGGCCACAGCAAATTGTTGCATCAGTAATTGCAGAGGCTCATGGCAATGTCACGGCATTACTTCCTAAAAAGGATTCACTTAAACGAACCATTCGTCATGTTCAATGCAACAATGGTACTCCTGCTTTACCGAGCAATCTCCAGGACCTAGTAATTCCACAAAATTATCATCAATGCCAATGTACAACAGTTTTTGATGTATGATTCTCAGGACGAACTGCTCCCAGGTCGCATGCTTATTTTTTCCACTGGTAACAATCTTCAGTTAATTGGCGCATAGCCAGGAGTGGTTTTCTGATGAAACTTTTAGCACAGTACCCACGCCTTTCCAGCAGCTTTGTTACAATTCATGTGGTTCAATTCAATGCAATTATTCCAGTGGTATACGTGCTTCTGCCAAACAAAACTTGTGCCACATACATCAAGTTGCTTCAAGAAGTTAAAAATCTACAACCGGGTCTCCAACTCCAGCGACTTATTACAGATTTCGAACACAGTGCCATTGCAAGCCTTCCAACAAGAATTTCCTGGTATTGTAAATATCGGTCGTTTTTTTTTTTTTTTTTCATCTTTCCCAAAGCGTTTGGCTAAAGGTACAGAATGAAGGTTTAAAAGCCCGATATGAACAAGACCGTGAATTTGCTCGTTGGATTCGAATGATTCTGGCATTAGCATTTATTCCTCCTGCTAATGTTATTCAAGCATTTGAAGATTTAGTTGAAGCTGATGACTTCCCCATTGAAGCTATGGTGATTGCAAACTACTTTGAAGATACATATATTGGAAGAAGACAGCGGAGAGGCCGGCAATTACCCATTTTTGCCATCGAATTGTGGAATGTTTACACACGAACGCTGAATGATCAGCAACATACCAACAATGGTGTGGAGGGGTGGCACAGGAGATTTCAGGTAACTTGTGCTACTTTATTCCCAAATATTTACCGATTCATTGATTCTTTAAAGAAACAACAAGGGCTACACAATTTCGAAATTACACAACTAATTGCTAGTAATTCAGGAAATCAAAGAAACAAGTACGCTGCAATTTCTGCTAGAATCAAAAGAATAGTCCAATATTTTCAAAATCGTAATGTAATTGATTAGCTTAGAGGCATTGCATACAACTTTGAGTTTTAAACAATAATAATGTGCATTTATTCTATTAAAACAAAATAAATTTGAATTATTAAAAAATTAGGTGTATCATTTACATTTCTGTAGCTTACTCAATATCTACAGGAGGCGAAATGTGTTGGGGGCGAAATGTAAGGGGCCACTTTTCCGGATCACATATACTTGCATGTACATCAATGCTAGAAGTATAGTACATAAATTTGATGAATTTGAAGTGCTGATCAAGACAACAAAGGCAGATATTGTTGGGATATCAGCGACATGGTGTCATACATAAGCAGTGCAAAATTGAAATTTGGGGAGTACACTGTGTACAGAAAGGATATACAGGTAGGAAGAGAGGAGGGGTTATGATGTAGATAAGAAACACATAGAATCTAAAGAAGTGCATCCAGTTGACATAGGTGGACAGTGCAATGTTGAGTCAGTTTGGTGTGACATAAGCACTGGGAATACGAAGTTGAGTATAGGAGTGTGTTATAGGCCTAATGACTGATGAGTTCAATGAATAGTTGTACAGAGAAATAGTGGGCCAATAAATCAGATTGTCTTTTAATGGGAGATTTTAACTTTCCACATATTGAGTGGAATTTGTGGATAGGTCAGTCACATGCTAGCAAAACTTTTGGGAATTTATTGGAGGATTGTTTTCTACAGCAACGTGTTCGAGTGGCAACTAGAGGGAGTAAATACTCTTGATGTGATTATCAGCAGTGATTATTCATGCATTAAGAATAAGCAGATAATGGAACCACTAGGTAACATCACAATGTACTGATGTGGGATTTACTTAAAGATGTAACTACCATCAAGGGTAAAAGGAAGGGTTTTTGTTCTTGTAAAGGAGACTACTGTGGTCTCAGACAGTTTTTAAATTCTATACAGTGGGATCAACTGATGTTAAAAACAATGAATTCTAAATGGGAAGCTACTAGGCTTTTCATAATAACTAAAAAATACTGTTCAAGATTTAGACCTAAATGGATGTAAAATGTACTAATGGGGCTCAATGCATGGGATGCATAAAAATTATCAGGTGACACAGAAACCTATGGCATATATAATAATAATAATAAATTTTCTGTTTATACTCTGGACGACCAAACGGTCAGAGGAGTTCACAAGATATACAGAATACAAGAAACAGCACCGTATTCAGCAGTCACGGGCTTGAACCCCGGTCACTCAAGGCACGTGTACTTATGCACCCGCGCGCCTGACCACTAGGCTATGGTGGCTAGTCTGTAATCAAGTCACAAAAGGAGGATAGGCTAGTGAAGGCTGATTATGAGAAATCCTTGGCAAAGGATGCAAAGAAAAACAACAGACTTCTTTACTTATGTAAACTCCTGAAGGAAGGTGATGAATCAGATTGGTGCACTTGATATTGGTGGTTTGACTGTTGATGATCCTGCTCAGATAGCTGACAAACTGAGTGAGTATTTTGCAACAACATTTAGGCATGGGGAATTGTGTAAGGAAGGCGAGGACAGAGAAATTTATTAAATTCTAACAGGGAGCTAAACAATTTTGTAATAACAGAGAGCAAAGTGGAGGAGAAATTGTTCAAGTTAAACATAAAGGCACCTGGAGCAGATGGGAATCTATCCAGTTGTATTGAAGGAGGCAGCGAGGGAAGTAAGCAAACCCTTAGCTATAATTATAGCATTTGCACATCTCCAGTCCACAGGACCTCCCCTGAATCTAAGGATTCAGGGGAGGTCCTGTGGACTGGAGATGTGCAAATGTATCCCCAATTCACAAAAAATGGGGTTCAAGGGGTAACAAATGATTATAGATCTATGCAAAACTAAATAAGTGATACACATATAAGACATTAGCTTAGCTTTACTGATGTGTGCACTAAAATCCGTTTAGTGCACACATCAATGCATTCATGATGTATAATAATGCTTGCATTTCAGTTTAGTAATAAGTAGGATAGGAAAATACCTCCGTAGCCAAGTGGTCAGAAGTGCAGTTGCACACGCTCTTTGAGTAGACCGGGGTTCAAGCCCCTGACTGCTGAATACGGTCAATCTGCCAACCTGCACTGGACCAGCATGGCAGATTATGGTCCATTTCCCTCAGCATGAATTGTTGAGGAGGCTTCCATCCTGCAGTGGGTTGATAATGGCTGCACTTTACTTTTTTTACTTTTAGTGTAACTTCTGTTCTGGGGAAAATAATGGAGTCACTGGTTAAAGATGTGATGCAGCATCACCTAGACATGCCTGCAGTAATACTTCAGACAAAGAATGGGTTTGTTATGGAGAAGTCTTGTCTGATCAATTTGATTGTATACCATGATGTGGTCATAAAGGAACTGGATGGATGCAAAAAATAATTTTGATATCATATACTTGGATTTCAGGAAAGCTTTTTATGCAGATGCACATGGAAGACTGCTGTACAAATTGGAGTGGTATGGCATTAAGGGCAAGTTGCTGCAATGGATAAAGGGATGGTTGAGTGTGAGAGGCGGCAGAGAGTGGTAATAAATGGTCACTGCTCTACGTAGACTAATGTTATTAATGGAGTCCCCCAGGATTCGGTGCTCAGCCCATTGTTGTTTTGTGTTGTATAGAGTAATTTATAATTACAGGCACTCCCGTCTTACGTAACACAGTACTCAACTTACGGAAATTCGACTTTATGTAAGTTTTTGCCAGCCGGGGCAAACTTAAAAAATATTGTGTAAGCGTATTTTGCATCTCATAGGAATAAATGGAGGTACAGTCGGTCCTCGTATAACACGTGTTTACATTACACGAATTCGATCATACACGATTTATAAATAGGGGAACGTTATCTTATATAACACGAACCTAATTCGATTATGCACGATTCGCCTTTGTGTTTACAAGAAATGGCAGTCGAACGAGGAATCACCCCAACGGAACGCAACACGATAGGAATGAAGAAGATTCTGAAAATGTATTTATGTGTTTTATATCAGTGAAGGGGAAACACATTTCACCATAATAACGTAAAAACCCACACAATTCCAGCTATCGATATAATCGCAAATGCAATTAGATGGAGTTTACTATTAGTTATGCTATGGTTATGCTATTATGCTATGGTTATGCTATTAGTTAAGAAACACATAAAAACCAAGGAAGTGAAGCCAGTCGACATCGCTGGACAGTGCAGTGTTGAGTCAGTTTGGTGTGACATAAGCATTGGGAGATCAAAATTGAGAGTAGGAGTGTGCTATAGGCCTAATGACTCTGATGAGTATAATAAGGAACTGTACAGGGAAATAGAGTGGGCCAGTAAATCAGAGAGTCTTATAATGGGAGATTTTAATTTCCCAGATATTGACTGGAATTTGGGGGCTGGTTATTCACACACTAGCAGGGCTTTTGTGGATTTATTGGATGATTGTTTTCTACATCAGCATGTTCGGGAGGCAACTAGAGGGAGTAATACTCTTGATTTGATTATCAGCAGTGATTCTTCATGCATTAAGAATCTGCAGATAAATGAACCACTAGGTGGCAGTGATCACAGTGTGCTGAAGTGGGATTTACTGAAAGAGGTAACTACCATTAGGGGTAAAGGGAAGGGTTATTGCTTCCGTAAAGGCGACTACGATGGACTGAGACAGTATTTAAATTCTATACAGTGGGACCAACTGATGATGTTACCAACAACAAATTCAAAATGGGAAGCATTCAAAGAACTTATCTTGGAAGCTACTAGGCTTTACATACCAACTAAGAAATATTGTTCAAGGTTTAGGCCAAAATGGATGTCAGATGAACTAATGAGGCATATGGCAGAGAAGAGAAATGCATGGGATACTTACAAATTAACACATGACACAGAAGCCTATGATAGATACAAGTTGATATGCAACCAAGTTACAAAGGAGGTTAGGCAGGCGAAGGCAGATTACGAGAAGTCCTTGGCAAGGGATGCAAAGAAAAACAGCAAAGAGTTCTTTATTTATGTAAACTCTAGAAGGAAGGGGATGAATCAGATTGGTCCACTTGATATTGATGGGTCAACTGTTGATGATCCTGCTCAGGTAGCTAACAAACTAAATGAATATTTTGCATCGACATTCACACATGAGGAGTCATTCAGCAAGGGGAATGCCAGAGGTGTATTCAACTCTAGCAGTAAGCTACAGAATCTTGAAATAACTGGGAGTAAAGTGGAGGAGAAACTGTTGAAGATAAACACAAGAAAGGCACCCGGGGTGGATGGGATCTATCCAGTTATATTAAAGGAGGCAGCAAAGGAAGTAAGCAAACCCTTAGCCATAATTATGAGAGCTTCCTTGGACTCAGGGGAGGTACCCATAGACTGGAAATGTGCAAATGTGACCCCAATTCACAAAGGAGGATCAAAGGATGACACAAGTAATTATAGACCTGTGAGCTTAACTTCTGTTCCAGGAAAATTAATGGAGGCACTGGTTAAAGAAGCACTGCAGGATCATTTAGACAAGACTTCAGTTATAGCTCAGACACAGCATGGTTTTGTTAAGGGGAAGTCTTGCCTGACCAACTTGATTGGATACTATGATGCAGTCACAAAAGAACTGGATGCAGGGAATAACTTTGATATTATATACTTGGATCTTAGAAAGGCTTTTGATACTGTTGCACATGGAAGACTGCTACACAAATTGGAGCAGTGTGACATTGGAGGCAAATTGCTGCTATGGATAAAGGGGTGGTTGAGGGGGAGAAGACAGAGATTGGTAATCAATGGACACTGCTCATCGTGGACTAATGTTATTAGTGGAGTCCCTCAGGGCTGGGTCCATTATTGTTTTCTGTATTTATAAATGATATTGATGATGGTATATCAAGCTTAATGTCCAAGTTTGCAGATGATACAAAGGTTGGCAGGGTTGTCAAGGACACTACTGACACTATGCTGCTGCAACAGGATCTGGAAAGGTTGAGCAGATGGGCTGAGAGGTGGCAAATGAAGTTTAACATTGACAAATGTAAAGTACTACACATGGGAAAAAGCAACCCCAGAGCAACGTATCAACTCTGTGGTACTACACTGACAGTGGTAGAGAATGAAAGGGACTTGGGGGTGATTGTGCAGGCAGATATGAAGTTCTCTGAGCAGTGCAGACGGGCTGCAAGAGTAGCTCATGGAGTATTGTCAATGATATACAGGAATTTTTCCAGCAGGGATAAGGAGGTGATTATTCCATTGTATAAGGCAATGGTCAGGCCACACCTAGAGTACTGTATACAGGTCTGGAGGCCTCATTTCAAGAAGGATGTAGAGCTGCTGGAACGAGTACAGAGAAGGGCAACAAGATTAGTGAATGGAACAAAGGGGTGCTCTTACGAAGAAAGGCTTAAGTTTTGCAAATTACAGTGTCTGGAGACTAGGCACCAGCGAGGTGATCTGATAGAGGTGTATAAAGCCTTGAATGGTTTAAACATGCTCAATGCTGATGGGATTCTTCCTGTAGCTCAGAAAAATCACCTGAGAGGGCATAAATACAAATTGAGGAAAGACAGATGTAGGATAGACGTGCGGAAATTTGCCTTTAGCCAGCGGGTGGTTGGTTGGTGGAACAGACTGCCATCCCTTGTGGTGGAGGTTGATAGCCTAAATAAGTTTAAGGCTCAGCTGGACAGGTATTTTTAACGAACAGAGGGGTGAAGTGGAAGTGGGTTTTTTTTTTTTTTTTGGCTGATGCTGCATAAGCTTGCTTTCTTGCATCAAATGCCTCTACTAATGCTAATGCTACCAGTTTATAACAGATTCCACTAGCAGAAACGAAACTGGAAATTGTTTTTATCGTTTTATGGTAGTAACCCCCAGAAATGTGCTTTAGTAAAATGTGGGGTGTTAATAGTGTATCTCGGCCTTTACGGTGTTGTTTATTCAGTTGCTATACACGCGCAGCTTTGTTTATGTGTATCAAGCGTGCCTCCTCGTTTTGTAATTGCGCTTTATTCCTTAAAAATGAGTAAAATACTTAAAAGGTGTGAAAAGGAAGCGTCCTGGTGAAGACACCGCAGATTCAGAGAGAAAAAGAAAAGCAATTATCGATAAACAGAGGCGGACTGAGTCAAAAATTCTTACCCAACTGAAGTTCAACCTTGACAAATGCAAAGTACTGCATATGGGTAGAAGTAACCCCAGAGAAACGTACCAACTGTGTGGTACTACACTTAAGGTGGTAGAAAATGAAAAAGACCTGGGAGTAATTGTGCAGACAGTTATGAAGTTCTCTGAGCAATGCAGACAGGCTGCCAGGACAGGTCATGGGGTTTTGTCAATGATATATAGGAATTTTGCTAGCAGGGAAAAGGAGGTGATTGTCCCTCTGTATAAGGCAATGGTCAGGCCACGCCTTGAGTACTGCGTACAGGTCTGGAGGCCTCATTTTAGGAAGGATGTAGATTTGCTTGAGCGTGTACAGAGAAGAGCAACACGATTGGTGAGGGGAATGAAGGGATTCTCTTACCAAGAGAGGCTTAAGTTCTGCAAATTGCAGTGGCTGGAGACTAGGCACCTGCGCGGTGATCTGATTGAGGTCTATAAGGCCTTGAATGGGTTGAGCACGCTGAATTCTGATGGGATCCTTCCACTTGTTCAGATTACCAACCTACGGGGACATAAGTTCAAATTAAGAAAGGACAGATGTAGAATAGATGTGCGGAAATTTGCCTTTAGCCAGCGGGTGGTTAATTGCTGGAACAAACTTCCATCTGTCGTTGTGGAAGTTGATAGGTTAAATAAATTTAAGGAGGAACTGGACAGGCATTTGGAGGGAATGGTGTGATTTTTTTTTTTTTTTTTTTTGGCTGATGCTGCATAAGCTCCTACACTTGCTTTCTTGCATCATGTGCCACTACTACTACTACTACTACCCGGGAATATTTATAGTGGCCTCATACTATGGTTTATGGCCAAAATCACTCCGACCCACCGGGGTTTCCCCGGTAAGGCTTATGGCCAGTCCGCCTTTGTCGATAGAGAAAAAAATATGAAATTGTGAAACGCTTTGAGCGAAATGAAAGACCATGTGGTATTGCACGTGCTACAGACCTAAATGAGGCAACGCCGAGAATTACAAAGAACAGAGAAAATAAAAACAACTTTCACAGCAGGAACTCAAAGTGTAATTAAAATCCATTAGATTAAGACACCGAGAATTGGAAGAGATGCAACGGCTGTCATCTGTTTGGATAAAAAATCAAACAAAAAACAAGTTTGCTTACGATAGAAGCAAAAGCATTAGCAATATTTTATTACGTAATAGTCGTAATAAAATACGTAAGCATTTTATTACGACTTACGTATTATAATTTATACTTACGTATTATAAAATACGTAAGTATTTTATTCGTAAAAAATACTTTTTTAGTATTAAAAAAATACTGAAAATACTTTATTATAATATATATTTTTTATTACGTATTTTAATCGTTATAAAATACGTAAGTATTTTATAACGTAAGTACGTATACTTATAAAATATGTAAGTATTTTATAACGATTAAAATTACCCGATTATTTATTGTGTTTGGTAATGTTTTGGTTCCAAATGTGTGTTCAATCTTGGGTGGTCGGCACCTAACACCACTTTTCCCATAGGGCCTGTTGTTTATATTGCACGAGGTTTTCTAGGAACACAACTATCGTGCTATACGAGGACAGACTGTATCGTGCAAATATCAATGTGAACCCAATAACAGATTGTTTTTTTTTTTTTTTTTTTTTTTTGTAATTTGTTCCAAGACAGAAGTTGAAATTTATGCTGTATAATTAAGCTATTATCTAAAAGGTAATTTTTATAATGGACATTGCACCATACTTTCATCGTTATCATATGTTCCGTTATAAGAATCAATTTTGAACGCCTTTGTGATATTTTTCTAAAACACATTTCTGGAAGTCACTACGATAAAACAATAAAAACAATTTGCACTTTCCGGTTTATTGTGCTTTTCTGTTAGCGTAATCTATTATAAACAGGTAGTAAACTCCGATCTAATTGCACTTGCGATAATATCGGTAACTGGAATTCTGTGGATTTTTATGTTACGGTATTATGGTGAAATGAGTTCATTTTCAGAACCTTCTCTTCATTCCTATTTACTTATTATAATGATTAAGGGAAAGGAACCAACAGAAAGTGCTGGCAGTGCTATCAAACGAAACAAAATTGATTTAGAAATGATTAATTCAGAAGTATGAAGGAGGACAAAATTTGTTGTGTATTGCATGGAATTAGATCTCGCTGCTTCAACAATGAATACTATTTTAAGCGACAGGGTGCGTATAAAAGAACATGTTTAAGGATCAACGTATTTAAGATCAACAGTGATCACAAAACAGCGTTCAGGTGCTATATCAAATATGGAAAAGCTATTAATAATATGGATGGAAAATCAGATTCAGAAGCAAGTGCCCCTGAGTCCAATGGCCATTCAAGCAAAAGCAAGAAGTAATTATGGAGATATTAAGTATAAGTGCGGCGAACCCCAAGCAAAGTTCGTAGCAAGCAGCGGGTGGTTAACTAGGTTCAAGCATCGCACTGGTTTCCAAAACATTAAAGTATCAGTTAAGTCGCCTGTGCTGATTCTGCAACTGCAGAAATTTTGTGGTGTTTCTGAAAAAACCCCTTCTAAATCTCCACAGCCCTCAACTTCCACAGTGGTGTGCTTATCAGCTGGAGAGCTAATTCTGGCAACGATGCTCGAAAGGTTAAACTTACTGGTGTTATGCCTGTCTCCTTTCTGTTTTTGTAAATTTATAATTTTGTACGCTTTAATTTTTTCTAGGCATGAGATAAAAAAAATTGAACAAATAATTCTATTTACATGTTCGTTGAACATTTCTTTTTTGCTTCAATTAAATTCAGTGCTAATAGTTGCGAGTGCTGCATAAGCATTTAGGGAAATTCCGACTTAAGTAAAGTTCCGCGGAATGCAACCCCTACGTAAGTCAAAGAGTGGGTGTACTTGGAAAATCGACAGATAATGTTTAAGGCCCAGCATAAAGTTTTCAAAAAAATGATATCTAGAGGTTGTCAGCAGGGCTCAGTTTTAATCCTGTCTTTTGGGATTTAGTGTTATATCAATGGTTGGTTACCATTTAGGAATGTGTTTATATAGTTGTCTGCGCAGATGGTCTCGCAGTGTGTATATCTGGTAACTCTAAGAGAATATTGGAAAATAAAGAGATGAAGTTGTTCTATCCAGTTTAGTCAAGCGGGCTTGCCAGCATAAGCTGACAGTATCCCACTGAAAGACAATTATGATGTTATTTAGGAGAAAATTAGATTTTAAATAGACCACGTAAGGTTTTATTACAGGAGAAGCAAATTACAGTGCTGACACAGGCCAAATATTTATTGATCACCTTAGACAGTAAATTACTGTTTATGCCCCACTCATCATATTTGAGTGAAAAATTGAACAGTATCCACTAGTTCCCTACAAGTAATTGCTGGGTTTTGGATTATTATATTATTTACAGAATATGTTGCTACCATCTTAAGAGGGGAATCCCATTTACATTTATATCTTGTGAACTCCTCTGACCGTTTGATCGTCCCGGCGTATAAACAGAAAAAAAATTTTAAAAATAATAAATAAAACATTTCCTTTCTGCATTTTCTGCCATATTATTGTCTATTCATGCTTCCAATCAGCACGGTAACAAATAAATATCCAGTGCTTCTGCTACAATGTACAGAATATGGGTAGCCCATGTCATATAGTAACAAAAGAAAAGGGGGGGGGGGCAGATAATGGCCGGATTGACAAATTAATGAAATTTTCGATGAATCAACAAATCTTTATTAGTAGTAGTAGCCATATGGTGCAAGGAAGCCTGAGGCTTATGCTGCACCAGCCAAAAAAAAATTCCTGAGTTACCCTGAGAGAGAGAAGGGAATCACCAAGAAAGAGAAGAATGATGATATCCAGCTCAGGAGCCTGGGTGTGCCAAGCCCATACCCACCAGGTGTGAGCCCCTGGGGTTTATATAAAATTTCATGAAAATCCATCCACTAGAAGTCGGTGGCGAACGAGGGTTATAGGAGGGACAGAGACGGGTGGACATAGTGGTCAGCAGTGTGTGTGTGTGTGTGTGTGTGTGTGTGAGAGTGAGTGAGTCAGAAATAGGAAGGATCACCAGTAAAGAGAAGAGTGATGATAACCAGCTCAGGACCCTGGTTGTGCCAAGCTTATGCAAGTATATGCGAAGACGCCTAAATATTGGAGAAATATGGTGAAATTTATCTTAAAAATTCAGCAATATCCTGTATGATTTCACATGACTATCAGCAGGTTAACAATACACAATTAAGAAACCATTGCACGGTTGGCAACCCAAAACAGTGTCAGCATTGGAAGGATTAGAAGTTCCAATGCTTTTTGTGCATATAAGCAAATCATATTATTCGATAGGCTACTATTATTATTAATCGTAACTTAGTCTGTACTTAAAAATGTAACGCAAGTGTCAACGGTTTACAGATATACACACACATATATATATATATATACATACACACTGTGCTGCCACTTTATTAGGTAGACCTACCTAGTAGCGTGTTTAGCCTTCAAAATAGTCTGAATTCGTCTAGGCATGGTTTGAACAAGATGCTGAATGGTGTACCATTCAGCATGGTACATGTCTGCATCGTATACCAGGAATGGAGTACAATGCAGACATGAGTGTAGGCCTGCAGCAAACAGCCCTTTCCAGATCACCGCAAACAGGTTCAATAGGATTGAGATCCGTGGACTGAGCGGGCCACTGCAGCAAAGAAAAGTCATTGTCATGTTCCTGCAACCATTCCATAGTGATTCGGGCTTTGTGCATCGGCGCATTATCCTGCTGGAAGTAACCATCTGACTGAGGATAAACTGTCAACATGAACGGATGCACTTGGTCAGCAACGATGTTTAGGTACGATGTCGCATTCAGATGTGAATCTATGGGTATCAATGGACCCAACGTGTACCAAGAAAACACTCCCCACACCATAACATTGCCCCCACCACCTTGCACAGCAATCGTTAGACGTAACGGGACTATGGATTCATGTTGTTTTTGCCAAATTCTAAGCCTTCCATCAACATGATGCACCAGGAACTTCGACTCGTCAGACCAAGCAACTGTTTTCCAATCCTCGATAGTCCGGTGTTGCTGTGCCCACCACAGGAGGCGTGTTCTTTATTGATAACAAAGGTATGCGATGTGGCCGTCGGCTTTTCTAGCCCATTCACTACAAAGTGCAACTAATGGTTCGTTGCGATACGTTGTTCTGCGCACCACGGTTGTATTCTGATGTGATGTGCGACATTGTGGTCCATCTGTTTGCTTGCACAATTCTAGTGATCCTCCGTGGACCTCTCTCATCAACAAGCGATTTTCTTCCACAGGAGTTCCGTTGAGAGGATGTTTTCTGTTCGTTGCACCATTCTCGATACGCCCTTGATACTGTGGTGCGCAAAAAGTTCAGGAGAACTGCTGTTTCAAAGATGCGTTGTCCGGCACGTCTTGAAACTACTACCATGCCACATTCGAAGTCCATTAGATCACTCCTTTTCCACATTCTTATTACGGTTTGTACGCTTAACTAATACTAGAAAGGTTGCTCTGCTGTATTTATATCCACAACAGTGGTCATGTGACTTGCAACGTTGTGAGACAAACCATTGTTTGCAGACGATACGAAGGTCGGCAGTGTTGTTAATGACACTGACAGTATGCTGCTGCAACAGGATCTAGAAAAGTTGAGCAGATGGGCTGAGAGGTTGCAATTGAAGTTTAACATTGACAAATGTAAAGTATTAGATATGGGAAGTAGTAATCCCAGAGTAACATATCAACTCTGTGGTGCCACTCTGACAGTGATAGAGAATGAAAAGGACCTGGGGGTAATTGTGCAGGCAGATATGAAGTTTTCAGAGCAGTGCAGACGGTCTGCAAGAGTAGCTCATGGTGTGTTGTCAATGATATACAGGAATTTTTCTAGCAGGGATAAGGAAGTGATTATCCTCTCGAATAAGGCAATGGTCAGGCCACCTTGAGTACTGTATACAGGTCTGGAGGCCTCATTTCAAGAAATATGTAGAGCTGCCTGAACGAGTACAGAGAAGGGCAACAAGATTAGTGAATGGAACAAAGAGTTGCTCTTATAAAGAAAGGCTTAAGTTTTGCAAATTACAGTGTCTGGAGACTAGGCACCGGCGAGGTGATCTGATAGAGGTGTATAAAGCCTTGAATGGTTTGAGCATGCTCAATGCCGATGGGATTCTTTTCCTCAGAATAATCACCTGAGAGGGCATAAATTCAAATTAAGGAAAGACAGATGTAGGATAGATGTGCGGAAATTTGCCTTTTGCCAGCGGGTAGTTGGTTGGTGGAACAGGCTTCCATCCTTTGTTGTGGAAGTTGATAGCCTAAATAAATTTAAGGCTCAGCTGGACAGGTATTTCGAACGGAGGGGTGAAATAATGGTGGTTTTTTTTTTTTATTTATTTATTTTTTATTATTTTTTTTTTTTTTTGGCTGATGCTGCATAAGCTTGCTTTCTTGCATTATATGCCTCTACTAATGCTAAACTGCTAGACTAGAGGGTGCCAGCAATCCTGCCCCCAAGTTGTCCAGGCCTGGGAGCCCGAATTAAAAAATAATAATAATAATTAATAATAATAATAATAATAATAAATATACATATTAATAATAAAATAAAATAATAAAAACAAACAAAAATAAATAATAAGAAATAAAAAATAATAATAATATATATACATATTAATAATAAAAACAAACAAAAATAAATAATAAAAAAATAAAAATAAATCTCTCCTCTCTGCACAGGCATTCAAGAATCAAAGCCTCTTACTCCTGTGGGTAGAGAAAAAAAAATAATAAATAAAAGAGAGAGAGAGAGAGAGAGAGAGAGAGAGAGAGAGAGAGAGAGAGAAAATAAATAAATAAAAAAACAAAAAGAAAAAAAAAAAGACACCATCCTCGTCCACAATACCGCACTTATTTACTTACATAGTGCCAGCAAACATAAAAAAGAAAAAAATAATAATAATAAATAAATACTAAAAAAAAAAAAAAAACGAAGACCAGGATGGGTAGGAAGAGAAAAAAAAAAGTTTAGGTAGGTTGCAGACGTCACAGTGCCCAGCACATGGATGACTGGACCCAGGGTATCCCAGCATAACATCGCCCAAAGCATGACACCGCCGCCACCGGCTTGGTTTTGTCCCACAGTGCATCTAGGTGCCATCACTTCCCCAGATAAACGACGCACACGTACCTGGCCATCCACATGGTGGAACTGGAAACGTGATTCATCGAACCAGACGACCTTCATTCAATCATTCAAGGTCCAGTTTCGATGCTCGCGTGCCCATTGTAAGCGCTGTCGCCGGTGAACCGTGGTTAGCATGGGCACTCAGAGCGGCCTGCGGTTACGCAGCCCAATTTTCAGCAGGGTTCTATGTACTGTGTGTTATGACACATTACTCCCGTCACCAGCATTTCAATTACCGGCGAGTTGCGACACATTCGCTTTTCTGTTGCCACATACCATCCGGGAGAGCCTTCGCTCACCTCGAGCATCGATGAGCCTGAGCCGTGGTCGTCCAACACCTCGCCGGCGGTTCGTGGGTTTCACCTCCTCGGACCACTTTTGGTAGATTATAACCACGTCTGACCGTGAGCATCCTACAAGCTGTGCCATTTCGGATATACTCTGACCCAGTCATCTGTTCATTACAATTTGGCCTTTGCTAAACTCGCTTAAGTCCGCTGCCTTTCCCATCTGAAGAACAAGAGTAATACTGATTACCGGAGCTCAGTATCAGGTGTTTTTTTATACCGTGTCCCGATCTGCGCACGCGCCATAGTTCACCTGCAGTTGCTTCGATTTGTATAACAACTCGCTAGTCATAATGTTTTGGCTCATCGGTGTATGTAAAGCAAGTTAATTTTGCTTCTTTCTCCTCTTTAATAATTTAAACGGAATAATTAGGAGTCTAAACGTTATTCACAGTGAGGAGCAGTCTCAGCTAGGGGCTACTAAAGGCTAAAACCCTTCACATGACGATTACAGCTTAATTATTCTCCGGAAGTTCGTAACACTGCTTTAGTGTGGAATGTGTCTGCTTTTTTCAGGGGGGGGGGGAGCGCAGTTGTTTGTACAAAGAACTTTTTTTTTTTTTAACGAAATGGAAGGGGAACGTGAAATTTTTGAATATTTTAAGCGTAAGGTATAAAAGTTTGGAAACCTCTGTTATACACACACCGTCGTTCTTGAATTTTGTGCTGATACTAATATTGAAGACAATAGATTTGACGTCTACTAAAAGATGGCGCCACTGAAAATAATTTTGATAACTGTAAGGCAATAAACCAGTTCGTTGATTCTATGCCTAAAAGGAGTTGAATGTTCGTAGTGATGACAGCAATGGTCTTCAGGGCATGACGAAAGGTGGGGGGGGGGATTGCAGAATTCAGAGACACCCCTGGCTCGGACGTTATAAATTTTTTTTTTCTCTGTTTTATAACTGGAAGTAATATCACCAGTGTAATATTTACTCCGCGTTTTGCAATACTTTATATTAAAGCCCGTGTAATGCAACAGATATTTCACGTTCTGATTTAGTAAATTAAACAGTCGTAGAAAATGGAAACATTTTCATCACGCAAATTTAGAGAAAATTTACGTTTTAGGTGACACCAAAACAGAGTACCATTGCACATTCCTGCTCGACATGCAAGGCCCTGTGAAGGCTTTTAAAACCTGTAGCAAACAAAAAAGTGCCACTGATACATGAAAACGAAATGGATATAATATCGTATTTATTTTTACTTCCCTCACCACTACATGAAAGTGTCCCAGTAATAATGTAATTATTTCGCCATCCTCCCAAGAGCTGGTGCTTGGATGCAGTCGCTTACAGATTTCTATGTTAACGTGGCCCGATTTTAAGAATATTTGTGTGGGGATACTCGGGTATGAAACTACTAAAGCTATGAGGCATCCGGTTTTTTTTTTTTTTTTTGCATCTTTAAGTTGCATAAATTCTCTAGTAACTTTTCCATTTTGCTGGATGAGTTACTAGAGACATCTTCAGAGGCGAGAGTATAATTCTGGCTTTTTCAATGAAGCTGGGAGAACAACAGGGCTTTGTGAGATTTTTCTTTTCTTGGTAGAAAGAGTATTGCTATTCCCCCCACACACAACCTTACAGAAACTAATTGGATCCACAAGTTTCGAAATACGAATTTTAATGAACAAATTAATAAGTCTAGTCATTACTGTCACTGATGGCCATGAACACATTCGATTATTTCCTTGTATCGGGCAGCAGACATTTTTGCTCATTCCTCCTTTAGTGCGATCGCCAATTCAGTCGTAAAAAAGAGGCATATTTGTGCACCATGATCTGGAATCCCAGTTTATATCAAAGGTGTTCGATTGGATTAAGGCCCTGAACTCTAGGTCGGCCAGACAAGTGGTTGGACTTGTCTGGCTGACAATCTAGGAATTGAATCGGGCGCACTTATGAAGACTCCTGTGGACATCTGAAAAGACAAGTAACGTTTGTAACGTCTTTCAAGAACGTCCCTGGGTTTGTTTTCACAATTTTCTTCAAGGATCGACATTCTTACCCCTTAGTGGTTTTTTTTTTTTTTTTTTCCAACTTGACCGTTTGCGCCCACCTACAATTCTCCCATTCCTCTATCTTTTTGCTATATCATTATCTTTGCGAGGTTCGAACTCGCGGCTTTCGCATGTAATGACAAATTGCCGACAAGAACCGATGATTAAAGTTTAATTTAATTTTTTACAGAGTTTCAAAGAGACTTAAGGCGAGCGTAGCCGGGTAGTGAACCACGGTCAATTCAAATGCGTGTACTATTGTATCCTCATGTACTATTGTATCCCCAAAGAGACTTAAGGCGAGCGTAGCCGAGTAGTGAACCAAGGTCAATTCAAATGCGTGTACTATTGTATCCTCATGTTTCTTAACTCGGCTACGGCCGCCTTAAGCATCTGAAATTCTACAAGAGCCTTACAGATAGCCATTTTGCTTGTTTGGGTTATATATATAGATTTTTTTTTTTTTAATAAAACCTCTGTTCGCTTTTTTAAGACATTTCTGCTTTGAATACACCTCGTTCGCATTACTTACTACATCCATCGGGAGGGATGTACGAATACTTTCATTGGTAGGGTACGGTTTCTGTGTGTGTGTGTGTGTGTGTGTGTGTGTGTGTGTGTGTGTGTGTGTGTGTGTGTGTGTGTGCGCGCGCGCGCGCGCGCGAGCACAAAATTTTCAGAGATATAACAACTCTTAGAAGGTTCTTAATTGAACATACACTATGTTATCGAAAGTACTGAGACAACGATGTAGGCCTTTAGCTAGAGGGTGCCTGGTTCAGATAGCTAATCGAAGAATCCAACTTTTCAGGCAGCGAACCCAATAAAGTCTATATTATAGAGAATTTATATTATCCTCCAATAATAAATAAAAATAAATTTTCTGTTTATACTCCGGCACGACCAAACGGTCAGAGGAGTTCACAAGATAGACAGAATACAAGAAACAGCACCGTATTCAGCAGTCACGGGCTTGAACCCGTGACTGCTGAATAACCTTTAAACAAAGTAAAATATCCTTTGGCTCTCAAAGCAATTAAGATTATGATGCTTCACTATTTGTGCATCCTTTGTTCGGTTTTCTGGACGAAAAAACCCGAGTTTTCGAGAGAATCGTGCAGCCTTCGCCGGAGACAGACTAACTCAGCGGCAGTAGGAAAAAATGCCCATAAAAATATTCTTGCGTCGTTGACGGGATTTGAATTCAGGCCTTTTCTGTCCGATGTGGAAGGATGGCCATTATATCCACTGTGCTGCTCGCGAGGTTTTTGTATAAAGAATTAAGAAACTGATCAACTGATTAAGAAACAGATAAATATAAAATAATCGATTTTAGCTTCTTCCCTTGAATGTTCTCTTTGCTTCCATTATACAAAGTCCTGCGTCAGTTCTGTTAAATCAAGTGCTTTGGAAAGTTTTCATTCTATGAAGAGAATTTTGCAAGACCAGAGGTAGCACTTTATTAAAAACATATAGTTGAAGAACGTACACTATATCTAGTTCTATCTACGAGAAAAATTCATAAAGTAATGTCAATTTATTTCAGGTACCATTATTTTTCGATGTAATCTTCTTGCTTCTCCACATACTTGTTGCATAGGTCCATCACCTTCCTACTGCTGTCCGTCCTTTACCTCTTCATTATTTGAAAATCGGTGCCACGTAACGTTTCTTTGAGTGGATCTAAAAAGTGATAGTCTGACGGGACAAGATTCAGCGTCTATAATGAATGAGGGAGAACCTTCGAATTT